>NC_137775.1:184699563-185299563 GCF_963455305.1 Plecotus auritus | reverse complement strand
ACCACGTGGAAAGAAACTCGCTGTGTGGTCATGGCCACTGACCAGTTGCCCATGCTTATCATGTGGTGAGACCCACCAGCAGTGAAGTTTATCTGTTCCCACAAGAGAGAAGTAAGGGTGGCTAGGAGGATGGGACTCACGCTACCGTACGTTAAGACCTAGGATAAGAAGAAGCCATTTGACCCAAAGAGCTCACACAATTAGCTGTGCCATTAGCTTCAGCTATAAACTCTGCTTGTCCATGTATCCTGCAATTAACCTCTCTGCTAAAGAACCTGCTGGCTAGGGAAGGTCTGTCCACAAGCACTGGCCAACCCCATGTTATTGAACATCATGCCTTCATCTTATTAGATTGTGAGGTCATCCAGCTTCACTCTTACTTATTACACTTGGCCTGTTTGATGGAATTAGTTCTGGAATCTTCTCTGAGAGATATTTTCTAAAGTATTGCATAAGAAACTAGTGCTATATTTTTTTTTCTGGAAAATGATCCTCCTTATGAGTTTTGCTTTGCTATTATCCACTCTAAATATCAAAAAGCAAATAAAACCCTCCATGATCAAGGTCTAGGCCTTAATCCAAGATTCTCATCTGCTTCTCATCTGTTTCTCTTGTCTCGGAACTCAACGAACTCACCTAGACGTCTTGACAGTGTTTCAGATGTGCCTATTGCCTCCGAAGGCATGAAAACGTCATTCTTCATCACTGAGCAATCACTCCCGCCCCTCCTGCTTACTTCCCCAATTCTCAGCCGGAGCCCACAGAGGGATGAGAGGGGAAAGTGTCTCTCTGGAAGTTGCTCTATGAGTCGAAAGGCCTTAAGAGAGGAAGTGGGTTTTGTCCTAAGCGGTGAATAAAACTATCCTGGGGAGTGGGTGATTTTAGGCACTGTGGTCAGAGGTGACCCAGCGATGGAAGCCCTCAGCCTGAATCACCACAACCAGTCTGTGCAGGACCCTGGCTGCCCAGGAAATCAACTTCACCGATCTGGTGGCAATTCATGGTTTTTGAAAATTCCACTTTAACTGGAAATTTTCTAAAACGGTTCGGTAGCTCTGGTTTGCTGATTAAATAACATTTGCAAGTTTGGCAAGAAACCCCTCTCACCCCAGCCGCCTCCGATTTCCTGTCCCTGGGCACGGTCTCCGGCTTGGCTGTGGGGCCGCTGGCAGTGTGGTGTGGTGGGAGCACCAGGGACGGAAGGTAAGGAGACCTGGGACCAGTCCTGCTTCTGTTACTAATGAGAGTGCCCGTAAACTTCCTAGACGCTGGTTTCCGCATCTCTAAGCTCCCTTCTAGCTCCAGTCAGACAGCTATGCCACAGCAATTAATGAGCACCTATTATGAGCCAGAAGTACAACAAGGGATGTAAGTCACAGACCCCTTCCTCCAGGAGTTCACAGTCTAATAATTCTCTGATTCTATACACAGCCAACCTACATCTTTTATACTGAAATGATACATACTGCTGATCAACCCAGAATCAATTCCAACATCCCACTTAGGCCAACTCTTTGAAAACTTCTTCTCCACCAACTTCTGCACAAGTAAATAGGTAACGACTTCAGAATAAATGAAAGACCATCACTTCCATCTTTCTTCCCTTGTCCTACAAGAACTGTCCATTTGCAAACAGGGTAAAAAGAGGATGAAACAGGAGCAACAACTTGGGTAAGTCAATTAAATAATGAGCCACCGGAACAACAAAAAGTGGCCTGAATTAATGCTAAAGAAAAACATACTTTCAGAGATACCAGCTAAAAGTCACAGATGATTCCACATTGAAGATGTCACTGAAACACCATCGATGAATAATACGCAGGATGACAACCTATACCAGTACGTGGCAGGACATCATGTCATCTTCTAAGAATCATCACCATCTATTTCTCAGCTGCCCCTGATTTTCATCACCTCTTTTCAAAGGCCTACTCCAAGCTCACCATCCCGTGACCCACCCCCTGCCCCTCCCTGATTGGTTTCCTGCTATGTCCATTGACCTGCCTGGCTCTCCATAGGCACGCAGCTAGTCCAGGATCCTCTTGGCCTCTTCATGTGCTGCCTTGTGAGTGTGTGCGTGATTTCTCTTCTACAGCGGACTTTCAGACCCAGGGAGGACACACTGCCCGCTGTTTTCTGCCTCCTCTGGCTTCACACCATCCAAGGCTGTCGTGCTAAAGTGGAAGCCCCATGCCACTCTGAAAGGAGGGACTTCCCCAGTGAGCGTTCACGTCGCACACATCAGTGGAGGAGAACGTGCTATCCTGTGGACAGCTGGAGGTGATGCACAGGAGAGCAATCAATGGCAATGGTACAAAAGCCAAGGGGAAGAGGTGGCATTTGCATTAGATCAGGGAGAGAGCCTGAGAGCAACAGAAAAGAACTAGCTTTTAGAAGGTCTGGACATGATTTAAATAAAACAAGCCCATCCAGATGGCTCAGTGGTTGAGCATTGACATATGAACCAAGAGTCACCAGTTCGATTCCCCGATCAGGGCACAGGCCCAGGTTTCAGGTGGAGGTGGTGGTGGCGGGGGGGGGGGGGGGTGGCGAAGCTCTATCCCCAGTAGGGGTTGTTTCCCTGTCATCAATATTTATATCTCTCTATCCCTCTCCCTTCCCCTCTCTCTAAAATCAACTTTAAAAAACAACCCTAGTTAAAACAATAGCTATCTATGAATGACAAAACAAAGTGGCATGGTTATAGATTTTATTATAATGCAATTGATAATAAACTTTGCTTGTTTAGTAAGCTAAAACAAAACAAAACAAAACAAAACAAAACAACAACCCTAGGTTCTAATTTTTCACTATAGAAACAATTAGCTGAATGACCTGTATCAAATCATTTATCCCAGAAAAAGGATGCTGGTATTCACTGTTTACAAAAATCTAGAAAGCTAATATTAAAATAAATGTGAAATTATGGGGGGGACAGAAATTATTGTAATCCTATGTTGCTATGAAAGAGCAAAGCAATGCCACAGCCCGGGTGAGTGGAATAAGTATTTCCCGAGGACAGCATGGTCTCAGGCGTGACAGCAACAGAGAGCGACCGCCCTTTCTGGGATGCCATGAACTCTAGCTCATACTATTGTCCCCGCTGGCTGGGCAGAGAGACCTGCACTAAGAGAGCTAGTCCCTCTCTTCGGCCTTGGCTCCAACCGGTGAATCACTGGAAGGAAGATGGCCAGTCTGACACCACTGACCAAAGCACAGGCAGCTTCTTCTGCTGTAATAAAGCTGTTACCAGTACAACCTCCAGGGTGGGCTGAATTCGGACCAGAAATGAACAGTTCAAGCAGTGATCACTGTGCAATGGCTCAGCCTTCGTAGAGAAGGGGCTCTGTTAGCCCAGTTTTCACAAAGCGCTTGAGCTGGCTCACAATGCCCACGCTGCCCCCACAAATGCTACCGGAGTCTTTTCTGTGCTGCTGTCGCAAGCTGTTTTATCCACTCCCTAACCTCCCTCTTTCCATCTTCCTCCTCCCACTGTTTTCTAGAGGATCAGGGAGAAAGAACCATCCTATAACTACATTTTCCCCTAAAAATAACAACCACTTGAACATTTAGACCACAGAGCATTATGAGCTGAGCTTAGAACAATTATCAGCAAAGTCAGGGACAAAGCCTTTTTCAAGTTAGCCAACTCAGCGAGGTGACTATTTATGTGGATTTCAGCCTCAGAGCTGCTTTGCTTTCTCTTATCACATGCTTCCTCTACCCATTAATGGAGCTGCCACATTCTCTCTGCACCACTGTTTGACCTCCTACCCGACTCCTCAGAGTCTTCAGAGTTTCTGCACATTAAAAGATCCATATCATTTATTACCTTTTAGCACAAGAAATATCTATCTACTCACTGCTGATTCTGGTGTTCAACTTAATTTCTATACCCTAAGGATGATATCATGCTGTGTGCAATGTGTGTTCTGTTGTTTGTGTGTATGCAATTAAAAGAAAACAACAAATTGAAAGTATTATATATGTCCACTTTTTTAATTTAAAAATAAGTCTTTAGCCCAGCTGGCATGGCTCAGTGGTTGAGCATTGACCTATGAACCAGGTGATCATGGTTAGATTCCTGGTCAGGGCACATGCCCAGGTTGCAGGCTCCATCCGTGGTGTGGGGCGTGCAGGAGGTAGCCAATCAATGATTCCCTCTCATCATTGATGCTTCTATCTCTCTCTCCCTCTGAAATCAATAAAAATATTTTTAATTAAGCTTATGAGTGAAAGAAGCCTTGAGTACATATTGTGAGATTCCTTTACATAAAGCTGTAAGATAGGCAAATCTAATCTATTATGGGGAAAAAAAATGAAATACAGCCCTAACTGGTTTGGCTCAGTGGATAGAGCGTCGGCCTGCGGACCCAGGGGTCCCAGGTTCGATTCTGGTCAAGGGGATGTACCTCGGTTGCGGGCACATACCCGGTGGGGAGTGTGCAGGAGGCAGCTGATCGATGTTTCTCTCTCATTGATGTTTCTAACTCTCTATCCCTCTCCCTTCCTCTCTGTAAAAAATCAATAAAAAATATATTTAAAAAAAAATGAGATACAGACAGACAAACAAAATGAGTTTGCAGTGGATCTACTCACTCAGACTTTCTTCAAAATGTTTCCTAATAAAAACGTTTTAACTTTGTGTTAAGTAGACATGGGCTTCACGTGTGTTTCCTGAACAAACCCAGGGAACGGCCACCACAGCTGTGCCTTCCTCGTTTCCCAGGAACCTCGTTCTGATTGTTCCAAGTAATACCTTCACTGGCGGGGAGCGGATTTAAAGAACCCCCTCAGAATCTTTAAGTGTTTTTCCATAAGTGTGTGAACAAGCACAGGTTTCTTTTCCAGCTTAGTGAAAGGCACGTAGAGCTCATCATTTCTTTCTGGTCACTGCCAGAAACAATGTGAACAATTCCCCAACGTCCAGAGTTTCAAATGGAACTACTGCAGTTTTCTAGGTCAGTATATTAGAATAATTTTTACTTCAGCCCATAGCATGTTCTGATAAGTACAGCCACCCACAGAAGAATATTTCCAGAACTAATAATTGTGGCAACTTAAGAGTTAAATTTACTATGTGCCATTGTTCAATGCCAAGACCCGAGGGGAACTAAATGACTTCACTTCCTAAAATGACATGATATTTCTTGCCAGAAACCTTTACATATTTCCTTAACCAAGGAAATGATTGTGAGAAAAGCTTTGATTGACTTCAAATGCAAATGCAAAACACATCTGGGCTATGAAAGACAGCCAGGATTATGGATACAAACTTGGAATATTTTATATATGTAAGCGAATGGAAGCATTTCACAATAGGGGAAGCAAATAACCAAGTATTATCCCAATAAAATGTTCTTGTGTAATGAAACTAGAGTTAAGGTTTTCAATTTAAATTGACTTTTATTATTTAACAATTAACCTAGTGTACCTGTCCCAAGGAAAAACTACGTATCTTCATGTTTGAATAGAGAAATAAAATAAAATGACCTTTGATATAGGAAAAATTCACTTCAGAAAGCCGCCCTTTTCCAGCACTTGGGAAATATTTATGTGATGGGCTCTCTCTGGAACCCACCCATGCCTTTCTTCCCTCTTAGGTGTGCGTATTTACTTTGCTCTCCAACCACTAGGAGTTCCCATGAGACTTGCAACCAGGGGAGCAACAGGCAGCGGCAGCTCGTCCCAGGCTTACCCCCTGAACCCGTCTCCAAGGCCCTTTTCTCTGACTTCCCAGTGAGCTAAAGCAGCCCAGCATGGCTCACTTTTTTCCTCTAAGGTTTCTAGAGGGCAAAGCAGGGCACACCTAGGCTCTCTCCTGTTGCTTCTTCTACGCTAAGCCCTTCCTTCATTTTGCAGTCACCAGCTTTAATAAACATACTCCCAAAATCACCTAGACTCATATTGTGAAATCTTTCCTGCATGAAGTCAAGAGGCCACACACTAGTGGCCGGCTCAAGGCAGACCCACTCTGGGCCCAGGCCCTTTCCAGGGACCCCACCACAGAAATACAAAGGATTATAAGAGATAGTATGAACAATTATGTAACAGAAAACTGAAAATCCTAGGAGAAATGGATAAATTACTAAAAACACACAACCTCTTAAGCCTGAATCATGAAGAAATAGAACATCTGAAGAGGCTGATTATAAGTAATGAGACTGAATCAGTAATTAGAAAACTCTCCATAGCACAAAAGTCCAGGACTAGATGGCTTCATAGGTGAATTCTAATAACCCTTTAATGAGAGTTAATACCAGTGCTTCTCAAATTATTTCAAAAAAAAAAAAAAACTGAAGAGGAAGGAATGCTTCCAAAGGCACTTTACGAGGCCAACATTACCCCAATGACAAAATCCAGACAAAGACACCACAAAAAAAGAAAATTTACAGGCCCACATTCCTGATGAACACAGATACAAAAACTCTCAACAGAATATTAGCACACTGAATTCAACAATCTATACTAATAAAAGGGTAATATGCAAATTGGTCAGGATGCCCTCACAGTAACGACCGAACAGCAGGCTGCATGGGGTGACAAAGGCCAGCGGGGGCGTTAGTGAGGGACAACCAAACAACTGAACAGCAGGCTGCATGGGGCGACCAGGCTGGCAAGGGGGTTAGTGAGGGACAACCAAATGACTGAACAGCAGGCTCCGTGGGGTGACCAGGCCGGCAGGGGAGGGCGGTGAGGGGCAACCAGGCCAGCAGGGGCGGCAGTTAGGGGTGATCAGGCCAGCAGGCAGAGGCAGTTAGGGTTGATCAGGCTGGCAGGGGCGGCAGTTAGGGGCAATCAGGAAGGCAGGCAGGTGAGCAGTTAGGAGCCAGCAGTCCCGGATTGTGAGAGGGGTGTCTGACTGCAAGGTTAGGCCCGATCCCTGGGACAACCCCCAAGGGGTCCCAGATTGGAGAGGGTGCAGACTGGGCTGAGGGGCCCACCCCCATGCACGAATTTCGTGCACTGGGCCTCTAGTACATTATAAGGATCATACATCATGATCAAGTGGGATTTTCTCCAGGGATACAAGGATGGTCAACATTCATAAATCAATCAACATGAACACCCACACTAAAAAAATGGAGGATCAAAATAACATGATTATTTCAATACATGCAGAAAAAGCATTTGACTAATTCACCATCTATTTATGATAAAAAAAAAACTCTCAATAAAGTAGATATAGAAGGAATGTACCTCAACATAATAAAAAATAAATATTTGTTGATTCATTCAATAAATATTTATTGTATAGAAGAGATAGTGTTGGGTACTGGTGATATTCCCATGAAGCAGACAAATGTGCTTCCTGCATTCATGAAGTTCTTCTGTCTGGAGAATTTACTGTTAATTCATTTGAACAAGTATTTATCAAGCATCTGTAATAAACCAGTACTGGGATGATTCCTTGAAAGAAACAAGAAAGCTAACATAGGACCCCGACTCCATTTCTGTGTCATTGGAAATAAAACGCTCATATTGATGAAGTTCTTAGAAAATATAAACTATTAGTTGCCAACAATCAATACTACAGAATGTATACGCTATTTCTGAATCCACTTGGTAAGTACATATGCTGTATGGACAAGCATCCATACAATGGACAAGAGTCCAAAGCAAAATAATATTTTTAGACAAATCTTTAAAACTCTAACAACATGGCAAAGAAAAAAAGGAAATTAGCATTCCATTTCATGGGTATATCTTAAAATGCTGATCTCTTTTCTTCCTGTTCAAAGGAAACAAAATATTGATTATCTCTTTAAACATGCCAAAGATTATTAAACACTGGTGTATCTTTCGTTGGTTTTTCCTTTGTTTTTTTTTTTTACAAATCATATGGAAAGCAGATTCTGTATCGGAACATTTAAATTGGCTTATGCTAAGCTCAGGGAGAAGCCGCTAATTGTCTTAGAGCAGAAGACTAGAAATTATAAGCCTTGAATATTTTTCTGAGACTCTTAAAAACTCTCCTGAGAGGAACATGGGAATTGTCCAAAGTTTTTTAAAGGTTATTTTTAATAACAAAATACACTGAAGACATATACTTTCAAAACGAGTATTTTGATTTAGATAACAGACATAAAGTTAAAAATAATTTTAAAAAATCATGCCACAGCTGTAGAAAACTATTTGATGATTGCTCGAAAACTTAAACATAGAATTATCATATAACCCCAAAGTCCACTCCTAGCACTATGCCCAAAAGAACTGAAAATAGGTATTCAAATAAGTACTCATATATACATGTTCATATCAGCACTAGACTCCATAGCCAAAAAGGTGGAAATAACTCAAATGCCCATTAACAAATAAATGGATAAATAAATTAATATAGCCACATAAGGAAATACTACTCAACCATAAAAGAGAATGAAGTATTGATACATGCTACAATATGGATAACCCTCCAAAACAGTATGCTAAGTGAAAGAAGCGAGACACAAAATGTCACACATTGTACGATTATGTCTAATGAACTATCCAGAATAGATAAATCCATAGAGACAGAACTTAAATTGGTGCCATCAGGGCTGTGGATGGTCAATGAGAAAAATGGCTTAGTAGGTAAGAAGCTTTGCTATGGAGTGATATAAATTTTTTGGAACTAGACAGAGGTGGTGGTTAAACAATACCGTGGATATACAAGTGCCAATGAATTGTTCACTTCAAAATGGTTACTTTTATGTTATGTGAATTTTACCTCAATACATTACTTTTCAATAATGCTGTATTACCAACGCTTCTGATGACACTGGAGACAGTATTATTTGGAAAAATGAGACACAGGGAAGCTCAAGTTTAAAAGTGACCCAAACAGACCCTGAATGCAAAGTGTTTTAAGAATATCTTGAACAACTTACCTTGTTATATCTTTTCTACATATGTGTATTTAAGTGTGTTAATCATAAAATTTATGTCTAAATACATCTCAAGGAGTTCTCTCAATACATATAACCATTTAAGGAATAAGAAAAAAATCATTGCACTATTTTGTTTTAAAACCAAAATTACATTCGCTTATACCTGAAAGGTTTTAAAAGTCACTGATGCCACATAAAGAGAAAACCCTGCAGGTTACACAGATGTGTCATGGGCACAGAAGGCAGTTTTTTGAAAGAGCAAAGCAGTTAAAGGCAAAGCCAGGAGCTTTCAGAAATCAACTTAGGAGAACTTGAAGCTTCTGTTTCTACAGAGAGGTGCACACTGACTAATCTAAGACTAAAAACTATCACAGAAATGTGACGTAGTCACAGTAGGACTCTTGCAGCAAGGTTTCCCCTTGTGCAGATGTTCACACGTCAGAAGTATCTGCATGAGATGACTGGATCAGAAAACTATGGTACATCTACACAATGGAATACTATGCTGCCATAAAAAAGAAGGAATTACTACCATTTGTAAGCACCTGGATGGAATTAGAGAACATTATGCTAAGTGAAATAAGCCAGTCAATGAAAGAAAAATACCACATGATCCCACTCATTTGGGGATAATGAAAAACATTATAAACTGATGAACAAAAAGATAGTTACAGAGGCAGTAAAGCATCAAACAGACTGTCAAATTACAGGGGTAAGGTTAGGGAGAGGTGGGGGAAATAAGAGATCAACTGAAGGACTTGTATGCATGCATATAAGAGTAACCAACGGACGCAAAACATTGGGGGGTGAGGGCATGTATGGGAGTGGGGGGGGGGGGCAATGGTAAGATATGTACACATATAATACCTTAATAAAAATTTGAAAAAAAAAAAGAAGTATCTGCATGTGGGCAGGGCAGGAGCAAGTACCTCCCAGTGGCAGGAGCTAGGACATAAAACTAACTAAAAGGGCAAGTGTTCAATAACAGAGGGCGAGTTAGAGAGAAGGAAGTCCCAAATGCCACCAGCGTGTTATGGAAGAGGAAATGTACTTTACAAATTACATTGCTGTAGATTTCAGTTATTTATTAAAATGGCATTTCGAATTTCAATATGACTTGGCTACTCGTGAGTGTTCCACCTAAGCTCAAATACCAGAGAAGTATTTTCACAGTCCGCTCCTGGATAGATGGCAAAGACCTGATGAACAAACTATGTGTAGATTATGGAGTTTAAAAAACTGAGTGCCAACGGGCACAGCAGCACCCAGACTTTGGTTGGCAATACTCCTCTCAAAGAGAGAACCAGGCTGATTCCAGGGCTAGGGCAGGAGATATACAAGGTGAACCTTGAGCATCTGGTAATGTCGGAAACTGCAAGTGCTCAAAACAAAACAGAAACAAAGCAGCTCCGGGCCGCCACTCCCTGGAGTGGGTACTTTGAATATCTGCACACACGAGCTGGACATGAGCTCGCAGAGACCAGCCAGTACTTTCCAAAGCCTTTTAAATTTTTTTTAATATATTTTTATTGACTTTTCACAGAGAGGAAGGGAGAGGGATAGAGAGAAACATCGATCAGCTGCATCCTGCACGCCCCCTACTGGGGATGTGCCCGCAACCAAGGTACATGCCCTCGACTGGAACCGAACCTGGGACCCTTTAGTCTGCAGGCCGACGCTCTAGCCACTGAGCCAAACCGGTCAGGGCACCTTTTAAATTTTTTAAATATATTTTTATTATTGATTTCAGAGAAGAAGGGAGAGGGAGAGAGAGAGAAACATCAATGATGAGAGAGAATCATTGATCGGCTGCTTTCTGCACACCCCACACGGGATCGAGATGGCAACCCAGACCAGGAATTGAACTGTGACCCCCTGGTTCATAGGTCAAAGCTCAACCACTGAGCCATGCTAACAGGGCAGCCTTTTAATTTCTTCACCTAGAACCGAGTTTCTCAGAGTCTGGACTTGGGGTGCTGGATGGGGGCGGCCCTGCTCACTGCAGGGGCTTAGCAGCATCCCTGGCCTCTAGTCTGAGATGCCAACAGCATCCCCCTCCTCCCCAGGGTGACGATCACAAATGTCCCAGGCAATGCCAAATGTCTTAGGGGGGTGGAGTCAAAATCCCTTCCTCCATTAAGAACAACTTCTCTAAAGAAACTTCCAAAATGACGAGCTAAATAAAACTTGATACTTCAAGCAAACAGACTGATGGAACAGCACGCCAGACTCCGGCTGGTGCAAAGGGCCAGCAGAGCAAGGGAAAGGGGATCTCGGGAAAGGACTTTAGCTATTTTCTTGAACCTGGTCTCCCCCTCCTCTCCCTCAGCAATCAGCAATACCGCCTGTTCAATGACTACTGACCCCCTGACTCCACCGGCCGCTGCCGAGAGCCTCCTGGCAGACCGAAGAGCCCTGGCACTTGCCTTTCTCACCAAAGCTGTCTGTCCCAGACCCTGGGCCGAGGAGCAGTGTAATTAGGGCCAGGATGACAGCCTGCCGGGAAGACTCAGAAACACCTAATAAGGAGGTGCCACTGTCTCTGGAATCCCACCTCCTCCGCTGCCCCCAAACGCTGGCTGAACCCTGAGCACCTACGAGAACCGCAGTAACACAGGCGGCTGTGAGGCCGAGAGCGGTCACCTGCGCCAGTGACTCACTCTTCCGTGACATTTGCAGAGCAGGGCGAGTATTCTCCCCTCGGGCAAACACCTGTTTGTGAACAAGAGCATGTCACTGACGGAGGCCGGCTCTTCAGGCCCCGTGCCAAACTCACTGTCCCCCTTTTGGCTTCTGTCAGAATTGGTTTCTGTTCTACACAATTAGCTCCAAGCCTTAGCTTCTTGTTACCTATTCCAGCCTAAAAGTACAGAGGGTTTTTCACAGGGCTTATGTTGAATACAGAATAATCGATATGAACACCTCTCCAAAGTGAAAAGCAAATTCTGCAAATTCTTTTTACTTATTTTTATTTACTGATTTGAGAGAGAAGAAAAGGACGGAGGGAAGGAGGGAGGGAGGGAGATAGAGAGAGAGAGAAACATTGATTTGTTCCACTTATTTATGCATTCATTGGTTGATTCCCGTACGTGCCTCGACTGGGGATCAAACCTGTAACCTTGGCTTATCGAATGAGGCTCTGACCAACTGAATTACCCAGCCAGGGCAATTCTATTAATGGTTAAACTGGGCTAAAATTTTAAGTGCAAGTTTGATTACTAGTATATATGGATATTAGATGCTCCCAAGAAAGACACTTGTGGATCAAATGAATAAGCAGGTACAGGCACACCGTTCTGAGAGCTGTGTGTTTAAAGGTAAAAGAAGCTGGTTAGCTTTCACTCTTTTCCCTCATTCAGAAAATCAGCTTTACAGATGTGTTCCATTCACCTTTTCTTCTGCTGAATTTTACATTCCTTCTTAGATAAAGAGTGACATGAACAGTTTAGCCAAAACCAGACATTTTCTATAACAAGTACTCTTCAAAAAAAGCGTGCATATTCCCCCAAGCCAGACAACTGTTCCTTTTACAAAGTGCACCTGGAATCCCCATTTGAATTGCCTTGTGCTGAGCTCAGAGGAGAATTAGCGAATTGTCTTAGAGCAAAAGACTAGAAATTAAAAGCCTCAAATCTTCCCATTCTGCCCCTTGCTGTGTTATTTTGACAAGTCACTTAACCTCTTCGGACTTTTATTGATCTATAAATGGCAAGTGTTTGGCAAGTGACAGGGTAATTTATGGAAGGGACATTTAAGAGCACTGGCTAAAAGTTGTCAAATAAAAGTTAAATTGCATTTTTAAACTCTAAATAGAGATATTGGGCTCTTTCAATTTTCAGACACAATTTCACTAAAGCTTTTCCACATGTAAATCCTTCACGTTTCCCGACAAATTAATCTTGAGTTCAAAATTATCAGCTGGCTTAGGAAAATGCAGAAGGCTACCCTAAGAAGCATGCTTTCTGTATATCCCATAAAACATTTAATTACAAAAATTACATCTTATTCCATCAACAAATAAGTTTCTAAAGGCATCTGATCTCATAATGAATGGATATTAGTACAGTGACATTTCTCGTCAATTAACTATAGTGGGAGGGCTTATTGAAACAATCATGTTAGCTGAGAGTCAAGAATCCTTATTCTTTGGTCCAAAGAAAAGCTTAAAACCGTGCCCTTGGGGCAAGCGGAAGACAGGTCCTGCAACCTGTCCCGCCCCATTTCTCAAAGTGGATCAATAAGAGGCCAGTTTTGTAGAGTGAAAACTCCACTGAGCAAGCATAAGCTAATTTATTTCTTCTTGACATTCTTCTTGTACCTTAGGAAAATGCGTGGCCTCTTGCCAGTAACTCTCAGTATTACAAAGCTAATTGCTTCTGTGGTTCATTAATCAGTGTGTCCCAGGGATTTTCCAGAAAGATGACCCCTGTGTAAACAATGTCTGAAGAGGCCCTCAGAAGCCAGGGAGGGCAGAGGGATAAGTCCTAATCTCTCTCTCAAAAGACTGGCTTTCAGACAGCTCGGGAGAGCACCCCCGGCTCCCTTTCAGCGGCTACGGACACATTCTCTACGGAGCACCATGGAGACCGTGTCTCAGCCCCGCACTCCCTAGTCATCCCGCTAATTAACTGTATGACTCCTTTGTTCTACTACATGTTTTATTCAGAAAAATCACATCACAATCAAATCCATTTCAGAGATCATGGGTAATCCTTCTATTTGTGTCCTATTAGTTCTATTTAAAAACTTGAACTTTATGGATGATGTTACATCTTGCCACTTTTTAATCCAAGTTCCATCTGACACTGTAGGAAAGCAGGGACATTATTCGCTGTGACCCAACGTTCACGGTTTTGTTACCTGTGATAGCAATCCTAAGCTTTCCATTTTATCTGGAAGAAACACAGATTTTGTAACTCTAAAATCCAGAATCATTAAACCCACCTAGAACCAAGTGAAAGTGCAGTCCAAACAGAGCTAAAAAGGAATCTCTTGCCCAGCTGGCATGGCTCAGTGGTTGAGTGTTGACCTATGAACCAGGAGGTCATGGTTCAATTCCAGTCAAGGCCATATGCCCAGGTTGTGGGCTTGAGCCCCAGTGCGGGGCGTGCAGGAGGCAGCCGATCAATGATTCTCATCATTGATGTTTCTATCCCTCTCTCCCTCTCCCTCTCTCTCTGAAATCAATAAAAATATATATTTTTAAAGGCAGTTGTGACATCAATGATATATACATATTTTAAAGTACTCTATCAGACTAATGAATCAGCACAGGCACAGGGCTCAGAGGCAAGATTCTGAAGCGAAGACACTACCTCGTTGCTTTTGTTATGTGTCTTTCCTTCGTTCCTAATTACAGCGATTCAGCTGCCACTGTGAAAATCATGTTTCCTTAATTAAATACATAATTTTTCCTTGAATATGGAATTCGTTTCAGTACCTACATCCAAATTCCACGCCTGTCGGAAATTTGAAGTTGCCTAATAGTTTCGAGTATTTAAACTTAGAACTTAAATTTTTAAAAACGTGACCACCCATAAGTCAGTTCCAAGCTCCTTGGCCACCTCTCCTCTGGGTCCTATAACTCAAAGTGTTTGTAATCTACGTGATAAACAAAAACTGTTTACCAAAGAACACGCGCATTCACTACACAAACACTCAGCACATTGGGCTGATGGGCTGTCTGTGAGTGTGTGTGATCCCGGCTTCCGCTCTGATGGCATTTGCTCCTCAGCACAGCAGGCTCATTATCTGCACAGAGTCCAAATGTTTCTGAAACTGCTTGTTACGAAGAATACAAAAGGCAGACATAGTGACTTACTCAGTAGCACTAATGAAAGAAGTTATTTCCTCTTTCTTAATATTGTAACACAATATGTCGAGCCAAATAAGCGACTACTGATCACTCACAGCTCTGTGAACACAGCACAGAAGAGGCAGCCCGGATTCTTCTTTTTCGAGACGCAAAGGAAGTGGAATTTTTTGCTTATTCCATTGTGTGTTGCATTTGGATACAGAACTCTTACGTTTCCATGCATGGAATTCAGAGAAAACGTTGAAGTTGATTGCAGTGACATACCCAGAAGTAACTTCTAAATAAACCTTGGGCAGAGGTAGTGGCTCACAGGATCCCATATAGGTAGCATAACAGAAACAGACTCGAGGACAGGACGGAATAGTAAATCAGGACGGAATAGTAAATCCTCAGAGAAACTCAAGAAGTTGGCACCCCTGGTGACGACGTGCTGGCAGGGCCCTCAGCTGTAAGAACATGCCGAGATGACTCAATACGCAGCCGTGAATCTCCCATCTGAGATGCAAGACAGTGCATTCTTGAGGCACTTTATCAGGTGGGACTCATGATCTATCTTCCTATTCTTTCTTCACTACTCGCACTGTCTCTCGAATACCATAAACCTACATACACATACTAGTATTTACCGAAATGCTTTATCCCCACGGATGCCTCCCCAGGAGGTTCTAAACAACAGTGACAATACTTACTAGTTGTAAGTGCGAGAGCCCCCACAGAGCATCTGGGAAGTAACTCTGCATCATGTTACTTTAACTGCAGCGTGTTTATAAGCTGCCCTCACAGATCTTTCTCACGTGCTCGCTAATTTTCCTAATAACTCCGAGGGGGGGATAATATACCATTCTTGTTTTATAGGGAAGGTACCCAAAGAAGTTCCAGTATTTCCCGTTCAGGGTCCCAGGATGCAGAGATTTTGAGCAGCCTCTGGCTGCAGTCTTCACGGTTTTTCTGAAAGGCTGCCACTCTGCTCTGAGGTACAGATTACCGTAAGTTCAGCAGCTTCACACAGAACTCATTTATGAGCTCCTCTCTGGGGCCAGCCGTCTGGGGGGCTGGGCCCTCATCCGGGGTCACAGGCTGCAAGCGAGGTGTCTAAGCAGACCGAGTTCCCATCCGTGCGCTCCGGATAGAAAACCCACTTCTAAGCTCGTTCTTGCTGTTGGAGGGGCTCAGCTGCCGGCGGGGGTAGCCCTGAGGGCCCAGCATCCCTGCTGGCTGCCAGGGGCGTCCTCTCTCAGCTCCTAGGGCCACTGCCTTTCCTGTCCCCCCCCCCCCCCGCCCCGTCTTCACACTAGCAAGCACTCAGTCCTTTTTGAGCATCAAACCTCAGACTTCCTTCGCTCTGACTTTTTTCTTAATTTTTATTGAATTTAGTGGGGTAACACTGGTTCATAAAATTATATAGGTTTCAGGTGAACAATTCTATAAAACATCATCTATATATTGTGCTGTGTGTCCACCACCCCAAGTCAAGTCTCCTTCCATCACCGTTTACCCACTTCCAACTGCCCCCCCCCACTTCCCACTGGTAATGGCCATGCCCTTGTCTGTGTCTAGGAGTTGTTTTGTCTTTTGTTTTGCTTAATCCCTTCACGGAGTTCACCAGCCCCCACCCCCTCCCCTCCCAACAGCTGTCATCTGTTCTCGTACCTGTGAGTTTTCTTACAATTCCCTGTGGCTCCGAGCTTGTTGGTTGCAGCCCCAATGCAGACATTGCCTTTTCTTGAAAGTTCATGTCTAGTTCCCCAACACGAGGGGGGGTGGGGGGGGGAGAGTGTTTCCACCCCAGGGTCTCTAAGGCATGGAGCTGTAATACCGCTGTGAGCACAGCTGTGGGGCCGGCACCCTGGACACCTCGCCGCTGCCAGCCTGAGGGGGAATCCAGAACACAGGGAGGCAGAGCCAGGCGAGCCGCAGGGCAACAGGCTGGAAGCCACCACAGACAGGCCGGAGCCCCCGGACGCTCAGTGACACGAAACCACACTCTGCCGGTTGTTCAAGCCCGTCTGAGCTGGGTGTCTGTGACTTACAGCCCAAAGCATCCCTAACTGGTAGATGTCAGAGCCACAGTCTCGCCCACTGTGTGCGACTGTCTCCCGGGCAGGGCCGGGAGGCCGGGATGAGGGGCAGCCCTGACCCCAGTGATAGCCACAAGGCTTGTAAGCCCGGCTGGAGTCCAGAGCGACATGTGCGTTGATCCAGCCTGACACTGTCAGCAAAGGAAGGGCCACCAAGCCCTGGCCGGTTGTTCAATAGTTAGAGCGTCAGCCTGCAGACTGAAAGGGTGGCAGATTCGATTCCCAGTCAAGGGTATGCACCTCGGTTGCAGGTTTGATCTCCGGCCCCGGTCAGGGCTCATGTGGGAAGCAACCAATGGATGTGTCTCTCTCATGTTGATGTTTCTCTCTCTCTCTTTCTCTCTTCCTCTCTCTCTCTCTCTCTCTAATCTCTCCCCCCACTCCCTAAAAATTAATGGGGGAAAAAAGAGAAAGGAAGGGCCACTGAGCCCCTTCTGCCCTATAGCTCAGCTGCTTCGTGAATGGGGTCAGAGACGTGGACCCTCAGACCGCAGCAGCGGCATCGGAAAAGCCACGTCTTTTGGCACCACCATTCTCACCCAGCCCGGTTTCCAGCCCTTTAAAACCTCAGTCATATAGAACATCAGGGAGTTTCAGGTAAACTGGGGGCTTATAGACCCATTAGTAAAGCAAGCACTATTTTGGAGGAAAATCCGCCTAAATTGTGCTCCAATCCCACCGCCTTCTTAAATGGATTGCACTCACGTAATCTCATCTTTTCCTGACGACTCGAAGCAATCGCCCTCATGAACACCAACAGCTGCAGTAGGCCGCGCATTGATCGGCTGGCAGAAGGTAGGGAAGCCCCTGCATGGCTATCACTGTCGCACAATTGTTGTTCTCGTACCTAGTTTTCTAGCTTCTTCCTTCTTCCTATCACACAATCAGCGGCTCCCCCTCTTGCTGGAGTGCCTTCCTATAAGAACCCCCTTTCTTCACATATTGTCACATTTCTTCCACTGTGTTTTTTGAAACACATGAAATATTAGGAATGCATTATTTTAATAATATTTAATAGATACCATTTACTGAGCACTCACTATGTTCCATAGACTATATTCAGAGTTTTGTGTCCATTATCCCATTTAATACTCAAGCAGCCTCATAAGGAAGATATTCCCCCACGAGAGAAATGAGAACACCGAGGCCCAGTGAGCTGGGTGACCTTTCCCCGGTTAGACAGCGGTCAAGGGCCAAGTTCAAGGTGGAACATTTGGGGGGGGGCCCCCTCTGGGGGGCTTTCCTATGAGTGAACTGTAAGGGTGCTGCGAACATTATTTTCACTGTTGGAAGGACTGTGGTTCTTGGTGAGGGAAAAGAAGGGCTGAATTTCAGAAAAACAGAGTGTCGTTGGGAATAAACTCAATTCCATACACTGGTGTTTAAGAAAGAGGTACTTCTGTTATTGGCCAAACAGGATACAATTTATGCTCCTATGGAAGAAGGGAGACAGGCGTAACAAATGTAGTTGGATGGGTTTCCTTACTTCATTACAATGTGTCATTTCCAGGTTACATATGAAGAAATAACTCCTGAAAAACGTCCCTGCACTCTAACCCAGACACATTCTACGCCCTCCAATGATATAAAATCTTTTTATTTAAACTGTAGGAGTTTTTCCGAAATAGTGAATTTCTCAAAAACGGTCAAACTCGAGGCCGTTCTAAGCCCTCACTGCTGGCTTCCTGTCCCTGAGCCCCTGAGCCCTCTCTCCACCAGCCCGCAGGCATCTCCCGGGCTCTATGCCAGACAGAACCATCCCAGCTGAGTAACAGGTAGTAATTGGTGAGCGTGCTCAGTTTCAAACAGAAATTACTCGTTTTAGAAAACCAACCTGCCCACAGCCTGGAAACGGCCCGCAGCACTGTTTTGCTGGTGATCCATTTGCTGTGGGTGGTACTTCGTGTCCACCCTCACTTACTGCCAACCTTAGAGAATAAATTTATTCCCAGGGCATAAATAGTGCCATTTCGGTTCTCCCCAAAGCCATTATTCAGGGCTGACACCTCTTGCTAAAGTAGTGGCAAAACTTACTTGTAGGGTGCCAACTACCACAATCAACCTCGAAATCGAGGAGTAGAGATATAGGATTTCTTCCTCCCTTCCTTCCCTTCCTTCCTTCCTTCCTTCCTTCCTTCCTTCCTTCCTTCCTTCCTTCCTTCCTTCCTTCCTTCCTTCCTTCCTTCCTCCCTTCCTCCAGTACAGAGGAGGGCGAGAGGCCTGCGCGGGAAGGGAGCGCGGGAGGTCAGGGCAGAGCTGAGACCAGGGCCATCAGAGCAAGGCCTGTTCTCCCACACGGCGGGCAACGCAGCAGCTAGCGGGGCGACAGAGGCCCGAAGTCTGGCGGCCAGGAGTCAGCGGTGGAACATGACAGGCAGGAGGCCTTCCATTTCCATCTCACTGCCAGGACCGCGGCCATGTCCGCTCAGAGTTGAAAGAGAGCCTAGACATGGAGGGTTTAACCAGGTACCAGAGACCCTTGGCCCACCCACTCCTTTCCCCAACCCCAATACCATGGGAGCTCTACCGTAAGAAAGGGGATGCTAGATACCACGTAGGCAAGCCAAGTCCCCAAAACACATACCTCCCTTCCCTTCTTCATGAAAGTCAGCTCTGACTCTTGAATATTTTTTTTAAAAACTCCTAAAAATAATGTATCTATTGGACCGAGGGCAGAATTGGTTTAAAAGTCACAGTTCTCCAGCAGACCCATGAACCAAAGCTGCCCTCTAAGATCACCAGCCTGGTCATTCCCCAGACATCAAAAGAATATTTACCAGAGCAGCAGCAAACAAACCAACAGTAACCATAACAAGTCGCAAATTAACGAAGATACAGGAACAGTCTTTTTGGAAACAATTAGTTGACTAACCTTCTAACAAGCATCCAAATCAGATCTAATTTCCTACATGCAAATTATTCCAAATTATTTCAGGGCAACACTCAAAGTCAATTGCAGGCATGAGTACTGAAAATGCAGATTTACTTGTTACTGTTCTCTAATTTGTAAAGCACTGTCAGTGCTAACTGGCTCCAGGTCTGTCTTCTGAAACGCGGGTTCTGACCGGCCTGCCCTCCTCGGAAGCCTGCTCCTTTGCGTGGTGCCCGCTCTCGTCGCTGCTTCAATAATTAGCTGTGGCTCCCGGCCGCTCATGACAGTACCGGCCGGTGGCCATCTGGCCTGGAAGGGACGGGAGAGGACTGCCAACTAGGCAAGCAGTGGGGCACTCTGGTTTGTCTCTTCTTGCACATCTTTAGCAATCTCTGTTTCTCTGTCCCTTCCTCCATGATCATGTGTGAGAAACACAATCCCAAAATACTTGCACGGTCTTTGGATGGATCTTCTAAGCAGGGGTCCTCTAACTTTTTAAACAGGGGGCCAGTTCACTGCCCCTCAGACCGTTGGAGGGCCGGACTATAGTTTAAAAAAAAACTATGAACAAATTCCTATGCGCACTGCGGGCCCGGGACGAGTTGGCTGCTAAGCAGGACAGGCAGCGGCACCCAGCCGGCCGGATAAATGTCCTCGGTGGGCCGCATGTGGCCCGCGGGCCGTAGTTTGAGGACCCCTGTAAGGTTTGACCTGGGACTTTGATCATGTGACATGCTTCCTCGCTTATCTTATAAATTCAATAGTTTCTTTACTGCCCACGTTTTAGCCTTTTTCCCCTCCCTAAACTAGAAGCAACCTTCCCTTGGTAGCAGGCTCGCCACCTTTGGCCTGACACAGGGCAACATGAGCCTCCCGGTCACTCAGCCTAAATCTGCTCTCCACATGGCCGGGCCTCGTCCAGACGCCAGCTGGAGACCTCTGTGCTCAACACCGGATCTGGGGATTGGTGGGCTGCACCCCAGGCGGTGGAGCGGCAAGCAATCCAAGGCTTCTTGCTAGCATTGCTCACCACTCATCCCAATAGCACGAGAGGAAGTGGCTGATCCTGAAAACGTGGTCTCGTCTTTTTCATGGAATAGAAGAAATACTCACAGACAATGAAGAAGGCGGAACTTAAGCCACTCTCTCCTTTAATCACTTTCTTCCTTTTCTTGGCTAAACACTAGGCTTCCAAGAAAAGCTGGCTGCTTGTCAACTATGATCATGGCACTGAGCAGGTACCCCATCGATCCCTAACGCTTGCCTGGTTTTAGATATGATGATAGTATGACAGCTAATACTGTAAGGGAATTTTGAGCTCTTTTAAGAAAAGAGCTTTAACATTTAATTTTATTATTAATATTAGTTATATATTAATATCTAAATGTGAATTTGATAGTTGATATCAAGATATTAGCCAATTCTATAGACTCAGAATTATACCCAATATTATGCATTGGAACATAGTAACTTGGGTCTCATGTAAGTTATTCTCTTCGCTCATAAGGACTGTATTTGGGGCCTCCTTTATTCTCTTACAAATACTGTGACTTCGGCTCTATGATAAAAGGGCTTGTTGCTGCTTTTGTTGTTGTTGCTGTTTTAATCTCAAGCAACCAGAGCTAGAAATCTCACTCTCACGTCAAATAAAGTTAAATTTGAGATTTTTGGCCTTAGTACATTATTTGAAAGAATGAAGATCCAGTTACTAGTATACATTACCTGGTTCAAAACAATATCAATACCATTTAGATGAGTTAAAATAGTTTCAACGAAATGATGAGCAATTTGATAAACAGAATATTCCAATGATATGATAACATAGACGTTTTATGCCTCACCTCAATCTGGTCACAGAGATCTTATTACAAAATTTTTTACTTTACTACATCAACATGCAAGTTATTTACTAAGCAGATAATGACCATGGAGTTCCAACATTTCTGATATAAATGCAATGTATGTGTTTTATAAAACTTCCCATTCTGCAAAATTGCCTCCTGCAAATAACAGAGCTAATGGGGGAAACGGGTTATGGAAAGGGCACTCGAAACTGATGGAATTCTGCAACCAGAGGGCTGACCACAGTAATAACAGCTCTCATAGTGACAGTAGCTCAGCTCACTCGCCACCTGCATGTGCATTTGGCAATTGCCACTCAGTGTTTCCCTGCCTGAAAACCCAGCTCATCCTTCCTCTCACGGATGCACGTCCTCACCTGGATTCATTTCCAATAGAGACCAGGTTCTTCAAAATTCAAAACCTGACCTAAGGATCTGACCCAGCATCTGGCCTTCTTCCTCCTCTCCCTCCTCACTTCCCTCCAACCCACACACGGTCTTTTTAAGCACAGGGAAAATTGTACACTCCGCTTCCCCAGATAACTGAATGTTGTGGGAAATGCAACAGTTGCTGAAATAACTCAACCAGCCATCACCTGCCCCAAAGGAAGGCTCTTCGGCAAGATTTCCTGCTTCTAAGGTCTTCGCATACTGACCAGGCCTCGCCCGCGTTTCAGTTGTAAGGAAGCTTAAAGAATGTTGTAGGGGGCCAAAACCGGTTTGGCTCAGTGGATAGAGCATCGGCCTGCGGACTGAAGGGTCCCGGGTTCGATTCCGGTCAAGGGCACGTACATTGGTTGCGGGCACATCCCCAGTGGGAGGTGTGCAGGAGGCAGCTGATCGATGTTTCTCTCCCATCGATGTTTCTAGCTCTCTATCTCTCTCCCTTCCTCTCTGTAAAATATCAATAAAATATATATATATATAAAAAAAGAATGTTGTAGGGGAAGAGACTGCACTGGGCGTCTACCTCCCACCAGTGACAGACTCCAAACCATGGGTCAGAGCTCCTGTAACGCAAAGGCACTTGACTTGACCTCACGTCCGGCTATGTTCCGGGCCCTTACTTAAAATCACTAAGCCCCCACCCTGGCATCAACTCAAGCCAGCACTCATTAAGTACATGTGTTCTCGGAGCCAAGACATCTGTGTGTTATAATGACATGCAAGTTACAAAGGAGTGTTTATATCTCACTTCGGTATAATGTGAACATTTGGCTCTTGCAAATCAGCTCTCGACAATGACTAGTCCTTCCTTAAAAGATTTATTCTATTTCCAATGGAAGTCCTCAGCAGTGTACAATGAATTTATATGTTCCTGCAACTCCACAAATGCTGGGAAGATAAGACAGGAGCCAAACATGTTGAAAAATAGAAACTTAAAGAATCTAGATCATATCAAATAACTATGTGATATTAGACCACTTTCAAATAACTTATTTTATTTTTACCTTCTTGAATAATAGAATTCTTGTTCTTCAAAACTGACAATTTAAAAAAACAGCAGTTTTAGAATAGAATAGAATGATCATCCTGCTATTAGGAGCTATCATGGCTTGGGTCTGGGAGGCACCTTCCCTGCCCCCATCGAAGACGGCAACAGTGGCAGCCATCCTGTGCAGTGATCCTCGTGAAATACAGATGTGCAAGGTCAGATCCTGACCCAATCCAGCACACCAGGTATCGCCCTTCAAAGGCAGAAGCTGAAACGGGCCAGGCCGGCCCCAGGGGGGAAGAAGAGGGGAGTCACTGTCTTTGAGAGCTGAGGAGGTGATGGGAAAGGTTGTTTCGGAGGTCAGAGAACCAATTCAAATGGCTCATCCATTCAAACACCTTCCCTAATTTTTTAACTACTACTTGTGGTGAGCACAGTTTGAACTCTTTATTTTGTAACTGTGAACCTCTGCTGATGACTTCTTTCTCAGGCATTTGCTTTATTGCCCTAAATGTGTCTCATGTAAAGCCCCTTTGAAAAAGCTATAACCCATGATCACAGAGAAGAGGTCTGGTGTCATAGGTACCCCAGTTTGGCTTGATTATAGGTCAATGCTTGCTATCAGAACTATAAGAAAATGCCTCCAATAAGGATTCCTTAAAGGTCAAAATGAAGAATCAACAAGTTATTTTCAATATTTTTTAAAATGATGGAACATGCATGTTTATGGATACTATGGCCTCCAAATAAGTCAAATGTTAAATCTCTTTATAGCAATACAGATTATGTGGTACTAATAAAAATACGTAGCCCAGCTGGTGAGACTCAGTGGTTGAGCACCGACCTATGAACCAGGAGGTCCCAGGTTCAATTCCCGATCAGGGCACATGGCAGGATCGTGGGCTTGATCCTCAGTGGGGGGCATACAAGAGGCATCCTGATTCTCTCTCATCATTGATGTTTCTAGCTCTCTCTCTCTCCCGCCCTTCATCTCTGAAATCAACAAAAATATATTTTAAAATATATGTAAAAATGATATAATGTCCTTGTAGACAAACAATATTGACAGCATGGAGTCCACAGGGAAGGATAAGATACAAGTTCCCAGAGTCAGCGTGAGAGGAACAGACAGGAGACCTGGATTTAAGAAAATCAAGGAGGGTAAAGGTAGAATGAATGGTGATGGAAGGAGGCTTGACTTTGGGTGGTGAACACACAATACAATATGCAGATGTTGTAGTATAGATTTGTACATTATTTAATTTTATTAACAAATGTCACCACAATAAATGCAATTAAAAGAAAAAAAGAGCATGAGAATCCCAGTGACAAGCCCTCCACTACCCGAGCCTCAGAAGATGCCGGGATGAAATGTTCTGTCTATGAACCAGCAGACATCAGACATCGGACCAGCACGTCTCCTTTCCATCTCCACCTTATCATCAAACCCAAATCAAGTCATTCTGGTGACAGTTATAGACTGGAAGGTTTGGCTATCAAGGCATGTGGCTTAAGGCAAAGTCCATCTTTATCAAAAACCAATCTCCACTTCATAAATTCTAGATAATATTGCCATTTCTACTAAAGCAGTCATAACTTTTCACAAAAAAGAGTAGGTGATCTACCCATTTACACATACACAAGATGTGGCCTAGAATAATGAAACCGATTCCATAGGCCGGTCATAAAAACCAATTCCAGTAACTATTCCTACCCGATATGTCAGATGCCAAAAAATGCCTTATGTTTCCAATAGACCTCCATAGGTCTCAAAGCTATTTCTCAGGAATATTTTTATTTCTGCCTATATCTGCATAGTGTGAAAATTGAACAAGGACCAATCCAGGTGAAAGCAGCTTATAACCCTCAGCAGACCTGGTTAACTCTAGAAATGTAATAAACACCAAGCTAACGAGACAAATATAAGCGATCGTGTCATCTTCAATGTA
Source organism: Plecotus auritus (assembly GCF_963455305.1). Classification (NCBI taxonomy): domain Eukaryota; kingdom Metazoa; phylum Chordata; class Mammalia; order Chiroptera; family Vespertilionidae; genus Plecotus; species Plecotus auritus. The sequence goes on along the minus strand of NC_137775.1, from coordinate 185,274,706 downwards.
TACCTTCTTTTAGGGACAATAATCCTCGAGTTTAATGCATCTACAGTAGTTTACATCATGGCTGTTGATTTTTAAGGTGCTAATTACCTTTCCCTTCCCAACCAAAAGAAAGCAATAATTTTCCAGATAAAAAGGGACTTGCTTCCATTTTAATCCATTGTAATACTTTAGCTTGTGATTTTAAAAATGTACTACAATTTTCAGTTTTCACTGCCTCCGAGTCCACGACAAATACAATAATTTGGTGAAATGTTTCCAAAGTACTTCAAATGTATGCCTCTGAGAACATTTTAGCTTTAAAAAGTTCATACTTATATTCTATGTATAGCTTACACACCACAAACCACACTGCTCGCTCTCTGTGCTTTATATTACAAGCCGGATAATGTAAACTGTTGTTATCTTAATCTCTTTCCTGTTCTCTGATGAACATAATACAATAATTAGTATCAAAAGCTCTTAGACCAAGAGTTCACAGATTCAATTGCCAAACTGACGGTGGAACTTTCTTAGAAGTCCATGTCAGGGATGGTTGAAAAGATGCCCACAACTGATGGGCAATGCTTATGCGTTGAGTTGATATAGCCTATAAGAGGAATGCCTTTGACACATCTTACACTTGAGCAACGCAAAAGATGGCTCAAAGTCCTTATTGGAAAACAAAACAAATCACAAAGGTGATGAGCTAAAACAAAAGTCATTAAAGCACACATTAGTTTCAATGAAAAGGGATGACAGCACTGGCCTGTGTTGCTCTCAGTGGTCAGAGCGTCAGCCTGCCCACCAAAGGGTCGAGGGTTGAATTCCTGGTTAAGGGCACATACCTTGGTTGCGGGTTCGACCCCTGGCCCCGGTCCAGCAGAAGACACTTTCTGATTTGATATCAAAACCTCCCCCGGCATGCTGTGGACTGTTCTAGACGAGACCTCATGCGAAACCTAATGGCTACGGTCGCCTCCCTGTTCTGCCGTCTCGCAGCCAGTCCCCGCGCTCTACTCCAGATGCCCAGTAAGACTGTCAAGGAAAGTGCTCCTCTAGGGAGCAACAGGAAAGAGGGAACGTGGGTGTGCGCACGCCTTAGGGAGAAAGGAGCGCTTCAGTCTAGGGAAAGCTGTGACATCACGGATGGCACAAAGAAAGATAATAGCATTTACCAAACAAATAATCCTGTAAAATGGATTTCGTTGAAACTCAGATGAGATCATTTGATATAAGCAGAACATAGTAAGAGCTCACACAGGCAGCCACACAAAAATGAAAACATTCACCTGGCTGGTGTGGCTCAATGGACTGAGCGTCATTCCATGGGCCAAGAGGTCCCAGGTTCGATTCCTGGTCAGGGCACGTGCCAGGGTCGTGGGCTCCATCCCTAGTAGGGGGCATGCAGGAGGCAGCCAGTCAATGAGTCTCATTGAGTTTCTCTCTCTCTCTCTCTTCCTTCCTCTCTAAAATTCAATAAAAACCTGTTTAAAAAAATCAAAATATTCCACTCCAGAGCACTCCCAAAGAAAGCCCTTGAAAAAACAAACGTAATAAAAAAGATGAGAACAAAAATAGGGATGCAGAGTCCAGTGCATGATGGTTAGAGAAGGCAGAACTGCCCCTCCCAGCTGGCCCAGGGGAGAATGGCCCTCACACCTGAGCTGGCCCCAGGCGCAAGGACTAGATGGCCCATAAGGCTTGCTCAACAGTACAGGTATCTTAGCTGTTTGTAAATCAGCTCGAAGCCTGAAAGCTATTCTCACTCTTGGTTGCCTGCCTACCGAAGCACCAGTAGACGCTCAGAACCCTGTGAGCAGCTACCAGTGCTATGAACTACAGTCTCAACAGTGCATTCTGGAGGTCGTTGTAAATGTTGACATATGTGGCCCTAGCTAATTCAGTTTAAGCGCTCTCCAAATGCTATACCAATTTCTAGCCTTACCAGCAGTGTGTGGGAAGTTCTCCTGGCTCCACAGACTTGCCAACACTTCATCCTACCAGACCTTTCCATTCTTTTCGGTTTGATTTGTGTAAAATAGAATTTCACTGTGGTTTTAATTTGCATGTCTTTCAGTACTACCAAGGCTAAGTGTCTTATATGTTTCTGACTACTTGCATTTCCTCTTTCAGAATTTTCTTCACATACCCTTTGCCCATTTTTCTCCTGGGTTTATTTTTCTTATTTATATATAGTTCTTCACATACTTTGTTGGTAGAACGAACCAAAAACATTTTCTCTAAATTCTGTTTCTAGTTGTACAAAAGGTTTATATTCTCATATGGTCAAAACTATCAACCTTTTCTTTTAAGCATTAGCTGTGCTCTTTATAGCTCCTTTAAGGACATCCTTCCCAACACTGAACTCATGAATACATATTTCTTCCTTCTCTTATAAAAGCTATACCTTTCACATTTAGGTATTTAATTCACTTAAAATTTATTTTTGTTTACACTGTGAGGATTTAATTGCAGTTTTTATATATGGACTAGAGGCCCAGTGCACGAAATTCGTGCACGGGGAATGTGTCCCTCAGCCCACCCTGCACCCTCTCCAATCTGGGACATCCCTCTCACAATCCAGGACTGCTGGCTCCCAACCGCTCACCTGCCTGCCTTCCTGATTGCCCCTAACCGCTTCTGCTTGCCAGCCTGATCACCCCCTAACCACTCCCCTGCCAGCCTGATTGATGCCTAACTGCTCCCCTGCCAGCCTGTTTGCCCCTAACTGCTCTCCCCTGCAGGCCTGGTCACCACTAACTGCCCTCCCTACAGGCCTGGTCCCACCCCCCAACTGCTCTCCCCTGCAGGCCTGGGTCCCCCCCAATTGCCCTTCCCTGCAGGCCTGGTCACCCCCAACTTCCCTCCTCTGCCAGGCTGGTCACCCCTAACTGCCCTCCTCTGCAGGCTTGATCGCCCACAACTGCCCTCCCTTGCAGGCCTGGTCCCTCCCAAATGCCCTCCCCTGCTGGTCTGATCACTCACAACTGCCCTCCCCTGCTGGTCATCTTGTGGTGGCCATCTTGTGTCCATATGGGGGCAGCCATCTTTGACCACATGGGGGCAACCATCTTGTGTGTTGGAGTGACAGCCAATCTGCATATTACTCTTTTATTAGATAGGATAGAGGCCTGCTGCACGGGTGGGGGCCAGCTGGTTTGCCCTGAAGGGTGTCCTGGATCAGGGTGGGGGTTCCCTTGGGGCATGGAGCTGCCTGGGCAAGGGGTCTATGGTGGTTTGCAGGCCGGCCACGCCCCCCAGTGACCCAAGCGGAGGCCCTGGTATCTGGGATTTATTTATCTTCTGTATTTGAAACTTTGTAGCCTTCAGCGGAGGCCTGGGCTTGCCAGGAACTTTGCTTCCTCCATCGATGGGGAAACCCAAGCCTCCTATTTGCTTTGTGGCCATAGCCATTTTTGTTGGGATTTATTTATCTTCTATCATTGAAATTTTATAGCCTTGAGTGGAGTCCAGGGCCCACCAGAGTGTGCAGGAAAGCTTGGCTTCCTCCATTGCCAGGGAAACCCAAGCCTCCTGCTCGCTCTGTGGCCACAGCCATCTTGGTTGGGTTAATTTGCATACTCGCTCCTGACTGGCTGGTGGGTGTGGCTTGTTGATGTAGTGGAGGTATGGTCAATTTGCATATTACTCTTTTATTATATAGGATAGCCAATCGGTTTTGCTTTAAGTTACCTTAAAAAAAAAAAAAAAAAACACAGCCCAGCTGGTGTGGCTCAGTGGTTGAGCATGGACCTATGAACCAGGAAGTTCAATTCCCTGGACAGGGCACATGCCCGAATTTCAGGCTCAGTCCCCAGTAGGGGGCATGCAGGAGGCAGCCAAGTAGTGATTCTCTCTCATCATTGATGTTTCTTTCTCTCTCCCTCTCCCTTCTTCTTTCTGGAATCAATTAAAAAGTTATTTAAAAAAAGAAAAACTTCCTTGGTGGCCCTTGTCACAGGTATTGCAATGTACTTTTTATTTATTTATTTTTTGCCAGTGGATGAGAATAACTAAAGAGAGCCGATGTCTTTTCCATCTCTGTATTTTAGAACCTAATGTCACGCTCAACAAAGGTACTAACTATATTGTTAAAGTATGAAGGCTCTTCCTGAAGATTCACTGAGGGTACAGGAGCACTGTTATCTCTGAGGCACTCACTTCGCCTTTCAGCCTTTTTCAACGTTTTTATTTCTCAATTACAGTTGACCTTGAATATTATTTTATATTTGTTTCAGTTGTACAGCATAGTAGTTAGACACTTATATAAGAAACTCTCACTTCTTATGTGTAGAAATCCTCAATGTAAATCAATCTGTGTTTCTAGCTAAGGAATTAATGTGAAATTCAAAAGAATTTTCCCAAAGAAATTGGGAGTAAGTCTTACAGACACCTCTCTGTTATTTCTCTGAAATCCAGGAATTAAAACTGATAGTTTGACAGACATTCAGGTCTGCTCACTAAAAACGCCCTGGAGTTAACCGAGGCGGCGCTGGGCGTGTGCAGTGAGCACACTCGCCCGTTTGGAAAAGGGCAGGGTGGGCGCTGAGAGGACAGCGGCTGGGCCTTTCCCGACACCCAGGTCTTGCTCTCACACTGAAGAGGGCAATGCCGAGGCAGAGTCCAGCTAATCCTAACGCAGCAACAACGGCGTGAAGCGGGTGGTTTCTAATTATCCTTCCAGATGAGGATTAGATGCTTGAGATGGGGCTGAAGCGGAGGCAAGATTAGATGCTTTAGATGGGCAGATAGGAATTCCAGCAGGCTGGCCCATCGCCACTTAAAACCTGTTTCTTTGTTCTTTATCTAATTCCTGATATTTTGAATCATCTACTAAAATGTCCTCACTTACATTCAAATATCACCACCCAATTTGTGTTAAAACATATCACAATTACAAGTCAAGTCACACAAAATTGATCTTTAGAATGTCAGTGTTTTATCTAGTATCCATGGTTGTCATCTCAAGGTCATTTGGAAAACATTTATCTGCCACTTACCAACAATAGGGACACTTACTAACACTGGAGAATATCACTGAATAAGATAGGCCCCATTCCTTTAAACAGCTCACAGCTTTGTTGACAAATCAAATGACTGCGACACAACGTCATAAATATTACAGTCAAAGAGAATCTCAAAGGCTGTGATGGCAAACTGGGAGTTAACAGTGGATCGGAGTCTTAAGTGAATACATCTTAAGGAATTTCAGCCTTTGATTTTGTGGACGAAAGGGGCCACATGCTGACCTGACAAGCTCAGGGGAGGCCTGCATGACAGTCTTGCAAACTCAGAGACCTAAAGTAACCACAAAGGATGGTCTGAAATTAAACTTTAATTAAACGCAGTTATGGTGGGCAGTTACATCCTAGGCTGGTATAGTCACTGACAAGGTCAACCTTTACCTTAAATGAGCCTATCTGTCTTTTTGCATCTATGATAACATACCCTTGAAATGTCTGGGTAACTTGTAACTTCCCTTTTTCTGGAGCCCCTGGGGCGCAACCAAATGTGGTGGGCGCCAGGACAGATACCACAAATTCCTTCATTATCATGTTAATTGTTCCTGCACCCACCTAAGTATGTGTCCATCATTTCACTTTTTATCCAATCCCAGGGGTTTTCCAAGCTTTGCTTTATCCCACCTCAATCTATCACCAATGAATTTCATGTAACCCACCTATGTCCCTCCTTTGATGGCAATGTATACATACAAATGTAACCCGCCATTCTCCAGAGCATTATCTCAATTCGTTGAGGTTCTGCTTCCCAGCATATGTCAAATTTGTGACAGTTTGGCTTAAATAAACTCACAAAAATTCTTTACAGGTTTCAATGGTTTTTTTACGTTAACAATTTGGACTTTAAAAACCAAACTTTTTATTCATTATTTTTAGTATGAGAGTTTGAGATGGTCAATTATGTAACTTTACGTGTCAATTATATAATTCTTAAGAAAGTAACTTTCTGAGCAATGACAATCAGAAATTAGATGTTAGATGGTTCAAAGTTGAAAAGGACTATTACATCGACCATTAACCCTAACAAAGTAAAAAGAAAATTTTTTAATATGTATTTATTGATTTCAATGAGGAAGAGAGAGGGAGAAAGAGATGATGAGAGAGAATCATTGGTCGGCTGCCTCCTGCACATCCTCTACTGGGGATCAAACCCACAACCCACGCATGTGCCCTAACCAGGCATCGAACCGTGACCTCCTGGTTCATAGATCAATGCTCAACCACCCAGCCACGCCGACCAGCACAAAGTAAAATTTTTAATGGAACGGCATCTTCCTTCAAGTAGGCTAGTCCATACATGCAGAAATACAATCTAGTTCATATCAACAGTGACAGCAGAGACCACGTGTCTGTTACAGGGCCCCTCCATCTCCAGGTCTCAGGAAAGAGTTAAGAAGCAGAGAGATGGCCAGTGAAGGCAAACCAACAGTTCCTGCTGACCTCGGGTGGCCTAGGTGTCAGCGGCGCCAGCTTCCCACCAGCAATCTACCTGGAAATCAGGGGCTGGCTCCTCTTGAAGCTGCACTGGGGTGGCACTTCCCCAAAAGCCTGAAACTACGTCCTCTCTCCCTACCAAGGATCTGAGGAAGGCCGCTGAGGGTCACAGGAAGACTAACACCACCTCTCCCAAGTGAACACCAGGGGCCGCCCCTGGCCCCACTGAATGCCCTGAGGACTCTTCACGGGACCCGGGCTTCCATGCGATGAAGAGCCAAACCTTACTGACAATTCTGAGCACGTGTGTTTTCACACATCAGGAACAGAAGGGGCCAGAACTCAGTGTAACAAAAGAACACGCTAAATCCTCTTGCAACCAATTTAATGACTTTCATGGAAAATATGACTCCATCATGAACATGCACTGCTATTTGCTGATTAACATATTTACGATTATGATTCCTGCACACTGGCTCCAACAGTTGCAAACACATGATGTTGTCAACATACGAAGCTGGGCATTTAATTCGGTACATTTATGCATCTGAACTGCAGAGGAGGGACAGAGACTTTGGAAGGTATTACTCTTCTGAGTGCTGCACGATGCATGCTTAGTGGTTTGATTCCTTTCAACAGAGTCCTTGGTCTAGCCCTAACCTTCCACACACTTTACATACAAGGGCAAGAAAGAGACAAACTTTTATTGAGGATCTTCTACAAGTGGGGCATTTCACTCATTATTCCCTTAAATCTCTGCAGTGACGTCATCCCCCCTCAACAGATGAGAAAACTCAGGCTTACACAGTATTGAGAACTTGACAAAAGTCATATAACCAGTAAATATTAAAGACAGAATTTTTAAAAGACTCCAAGTGTCTTGATATTTCTAGAGCTTCCTTCCCATCCCCATGAAGAAATATAGCAAAGCAGGACCTAACGAGAGATATTCAAGTAGAAAAGGCACCAAAAACAACCTTCCCCAAACACAGCGTTTGCATTATGCCCACGTTTTAGGGTTACTTTATAATTCACCAAAACAGTGCTCCACCAGCATGGACAGACGACTAGAAATCAGTATTCATTTCGCACAGTCTTTACAGAGGATGTTCCATTTCCTAATACTCTCTAAATGTCTTGTGATAGAAGGAAGCCAAGAGGAAATAGCAGAACCACAACACTCTAATTAAAACATCTCCTTTGAACTTGGTAGTTTCTGCATATTTTATGAGGTCAAAGCCACAATATTACTTTAAATTCATAGAATATTATGTCATGACCACCACTATGCATTTTAGACTCATTACTTAAGATCTAATGAGTATATGTAGGGGAGATAAATGGTGATGGAAGGAGACTGGACTTGGGGTGGTGAACACAATACAACATGAAGATGATGTAATATAGGTTTCACTGTACACGTGAAACCTATATAATTTTATTACCTAACTAGAGGCCCGGAGCACGAAATTCGTGCACGGGGGCGAGTATCCCTCAGCCCAGCCTGCACCCTCTCCAATCTGGGACCCCTCGAGGGATGTCCAACTGCCCGTTTAAGCCTAATCCCGGTGGGATCGGACCTAAACAGGCAGTCGGACATCCCTCTCACAATCCAGGACTGCTGGCTCTCAACTGCTCGCCTGTCTGCCTTCCTGATTGCCCCTAACTACTTCTGCCTGCCAGCCTGATCACCCCCTAACCACTCCCATGCCAGCCTGATTGATGCCTAACTGCTCCTTTGCCAGCCTGTTTGCCCCTAACTGCCCTCCCCTGCAGGCCTAGTCACCCCTAACTGCCCTCACCTGAAGGCCTGGTCCCCCCCCCCAACTGCTCTCCCCTGCAGGCCTGTTCACCCCTAACTGCCCTCCCCTGCAGGCCTGGTCCCCCCGCAACTGCTCTCCCCTGCAGGCCTGGGTCCCTCCCAACTGCCTTTCCCTGCAGGCCTGGTCGCCCCCAACTTCCCTCCTCTGCCGGGCTGGTCACCTCTAACTGCCCTCCCCTGCAGGCTTGATCGCCCACAACTGCCCTCCCTTGCAGGCCTGGTCCCTCCCAACTGCCCTCCCCTGCTGGCCCCCTTGTGGTGGCCATCTTGTGTCCACATGGGGGCAGGATCTTTGACCACATGGGGGCAGCCATCTTGTGTGTTGGAGTGATAGTCAATCTGCATATTACTCTTTTATTAGATAGGATAGAGGCCTGGTACACAGGTGGGGGCCAGCTGGTTTGCCCTGAAGGGTGTCCCGGATCAGGGTGGGGGTTCCCTTGGGGCGTGGGGTGGCCTGGGCGAGGGGCCTGTGGTGGTTTGCAGGCCTGCCACGCCCCCTGGCGACCCAAGCGGAGGCCCTGGTATCTGGGGTTTATTTATCTTCTACAATTGAAACTTTGTAGCCTGGAGCAGAGCCAAGCCTTCTGCTTGCTCCGTGGCAGCAGCCATTTCTGTTGGGATTTATGTATCTTCTATAATTGAAACTTTGTAGCCTTAAGCGGAGGCCTGGGCCGGCCAGGGTGTGCAGAAAGCTTGGCTTTCTCCATCGCCAGGGGCAACCCTAGCCTCCTGCTCTTTCCAGCTCCATGGCTGCCGCCATTTCTGTTTGGATTTATGTATCTTCTATCATTGAAACTTTGTAGCCTTGAGTGGAGGCCTAGGCCGGCAAGGGCAGGCGGAAAGCTTGGCTTCCTCCATTGCCGGGGAAACCCAAGCCTCCCTCTCTGTGGCCGTAGCCATCTTGGTTGGGTTTATTTGCATATTCGCTCCTGATTGGCTGGTGGACATGGCTTGTGGGCCTGGCTTGTGGGTGTAGCGGAGTGATGGTTAATTTGCATATTACTCTTTTATTAGATAGGATGTCACCCCAATAAATTCAATTTTAAAAGCAAATACAAAAAAACAAAGACCCAATGAGTAAATCAGCAGTCATATCATTTCAAAGGAAATCTGTTTTGATTAGATTACCTGGATTTTCTACTGATTTTTGACTTGTAAATTTAAAAAACAACTAGGTCATCAATGGTTCTATGAGCTAGATAAAAGCACAGGTAAAACACTAACGTCTCGGTGATCATTCATGAATCACTAGGAGCTCCTCTCGTTCCTTTTCAGCAGAACACCAGAACTGTTGCTATCATCCCCATGCTTGGCCATGCCACTGTCTGTCCACACACGGTGCTACAGGACCTAGCAATCTGTCATAAAGACGACGCGCTAGGAAAAGATGGCCCACTACAGTGTCAGGCAGCTTTGGCACTAGAAAGAGATCCATCGAGTTGCTCTAGTTATTTCAGTGATTAACGATGTCCTGCATTGTCTATTTTAATGAATATAGTACTGAGAAGATGAAAATATATATCTAAAATGACTACAGCAACGTAAGTTTAAAAAGGAAGACTGCAATTTCCTGACCAAACAGGAGATAGTGGTTCAGTGTCTTGGGGAAGTTATTTGGTAAACATTTGCATGCTTGGGCTCAGTAATTTCACTTCTAGAAATCCATCTTAAGGAATAATCAGGGAGGTGATCAAAGATCTATAATAATAAAAGCATAATATGCTAATTAGACCGGACAGCCGAACGACCTTCCAGACGACCTTCTGGACAGAGCCGGGGCTGTGAGGGCCAAGGCAAGTCACAGTGGCTGTGAGGGCCAAGCCCCGTGCATGAATTTTGTGCATCGGGCCTCTAGTATATGAATAAGAATGTAAGTTACTATCGATAAAAATAAAATCATGAAGAAATACAAATATTTGAAAATTTAAAATGTTTTAAAATGATACAGCGGGAACAATTCTTATAAATACATTTAAAAATCATGTTTTCCAAAATATTTTATGACATAGAAAGCTAAAGAAAAACCAAAATTCAAAGCTATATCTACAACATGAACTCAGCTTTATTTTCTTTTAATAATTTTTTGCAAGACTAGAAGGCAAGGCATAGGATCAACCTTTGAATTGGGGGTGAAATTATGATTTTCTTTTCCTCCTTATGTTTTCAATTTTTCCAAATCTGATACAATGATTTGTAGACTAAAAAAACTATCTGAAAGGTTACATTTACTTCAGTCTCATATTAGCTTCTTATATCATTCCAACTGGCAGCAACAACATAAAAAGGTCCGCTAAACAAAAGAAGTCTCTTCCACGAATGTGAATCCATTGTAAACCGAGGCCAGCGGATCCCGAGAGCTCCGGACATAACTGTATCTCTCAGGCTGAATACTAATGCTGGTAGCACTAATGGGATGAAACCAGAATGGCATGAATAATACATTACTTGCACCAATCAATGTTACACTGGTACATGCTGATGGAAATAAGTACCCAGAGTAAAAACAGAGGAAGAAATTTCAAATTCAAGTACAGTACAGGGATCCTTCCAGTATCTCTAGCGGGTCAGGGTAGGGGTGAATTGCTGCACCTCTGCCAAGAGAAGGCAAAAATCGGTAACAGCGGTTTCTTTCTCTCTGCCGCGTGGTGATGTGTCAGAGCAGGACATTCCACAGATGGCTGTCGTGGAAGGTTCATCATTGATTAATATACATTTCCTTTCACATAACGATGCATAACCCTCAATGAAAGACGTGCTGTGGTACTAGGAAATGCGAAAGTTTAATCACCCATCTCTGCAATTGGTATAAAATTGTATGCCATGTGCTAACACAAAGACCAGAACTAAACAGATGAGAGAGTTCACTGTGGCACACGCTCTCCGTATTCCTGAGCCACGGGTCTAGCGTGCAGCCCCGGAGGAAGGAGTCACAGCTCTCAGTCTGCAGCTACAGTGGCGAGGTGATGGATGAAGCAGCCTCGAGGAAGACAGAGCCCTCTCTTATTCACATACATGGCGGTTCCTTTTCAGCTGACACTCTGAGTTACAGAATAGATCAGTGTCGAGAGAGAGAGAGAGAGAGAGAGAGAGAGAGAGAGAGAGAGAGAGAGAGAGGAGAGAGGATAGGAGCAGGTAAATGACTCCTTAGCTCTAAAATCCTACCGGGGAAACTCTTAGGGCAAAATGTTCCATATAGGATTGAAACGGAGGGGGGCGGGGGAGCACACCTTAGAAAAAAATGAAAAGCATGTTTATCATTAAAAAAAATGTCCCTAATAACTCTCCCATAGGCCTAATAAACATGATATAATTTTTATTTCAAATTGTCTTCCATTGTGAATACTAAAATATACAACTTTGATTTTCCAAGAGCATTTTTTCTGCTCACTTTTTTGGGTCAAAATAAGAAAGAAAAGAAGCAAAGCTGTCTTCACAGTTTAACGCATTAGCATAATGATCAAAAAGAACACCTTGAATTTGACATTAGCTACTTCCCCATGGAACCCTTTCGGTTTGTCATAAAAGAATCAGGAGATACAGAATTATATCACAATGGAATTACACGGCACAATAAAGATTTTTGAGAAAATTTAAAAAATAAAAAACCTGACACACGTGCAGAACCAACTGGAATAAGTTTCTTGGGGACAGTATCGAATATTTTTCCTTTGGTGACCTTTACAAGGACAAGGCAATCTTCGCGGCTTTCTGGCTGACATAGGAGCTAGCAAGCAGTCCTTGGTTTGCTTTTTTCTCCTATTTCAACGTGAATCCTCTTGGAAGCGCACACAGAGAGGCCCAGGTACAAAGCAGTGCAAAGTAAGAATATTCATCAACTGACCACCACATGTCAGGAGTAATTTCTACTAAACGTGAGACTCTGGCTTTGAACGGGAAAGCCACTGAGCGCTGGACCTTCAAAAAGACTTCCACCAAAATCCACATCTATCCCCTGCCTATGTAGGTTTAGCTATGTGACATTTTAAAGACCACATGTTCTCAACTTAAAAGACAAATAAAAATTAATAAAAGTGCATGTTTTAAAATCGTGCTTTCTGGCAAGTAAAGTCACTCTCCTAAACAGCTATTGTACAACTACTGTGTCAAAGGAAAATCAAAATTGAATTTGTAGAGAATTCATAAGATCGTGAGAATATTAAAGATAGGACCCACTGCCCAACAATCTACCTTCTAGGTCTTATGCTATGAACTCTACAGACAAAATTTAATTATATTTTTTGGCCTGAAAAGTACTAATAGTCACATTTTACAACAGCAAAAGCTGAAGCCCGAGGTCACCAAATACGTAGCAGGATCCTAATAAAGGTCCGATGCCTCCTAAGCCTACGCTATTTTCAACAAACCCCACTGCATCATCACAGCACTTAAACGTGTGTGCTGGCCAAGCGGCATTCAAAGACAAATTTACAGCCTTCCTCATGTGCCTTCAGTGTCCTGGAAGAATAAAAATAAATTATACAAGGAGTCAAGTGAAAAGTTGGAAAAAGGAACAAAACAAACCACAGTAGGCAAGAAAAGAGGTTCACAGAGTGAAGTAAATTAGAGAATATTTAATAAATAGGTAATAGCCCGGCCAATGTGGCTCAGAGGTCACTGGTTCGATTCCCAGTCAGGGCACATGCCCAGGTTGTGGGCTTCATCCAATACAGATAAGTCAGTGTTTCTATTTCTCTATCCCTCTCCCTTCCTCTCTCTCTAAAAATCAATTAAAACACATTTTAAAAAATAGATAATAGTTCTGGTTGAATTTTTTTAATTCCCAAGGCAAGCTACTCTTTTTTTTTTTTAAACTGGATAAGTGAGGGCAACACAAAATGAAGAAAGAAAAGAAGATATAACAACAATTAAGAGTATAAGGGTGGCATATTTTTAAAGGAGAACTACACATATGCTGGTGTATCCCACAGTGTGCTTCTTGTTCTATATAAAGTTAATGGATGCTCTGCAAAGAAAAAAAAAAGGAAGGAAAAAACAATTTTTTTGTGCCCTAGCAGGTTTGGCTCAGTGGATAGAGTGTTGGCCTGAGGACTGAAGGGTCCCGGGTTCGATTCCAGCCAAGGGCACAAGCCTGGGTTGCAGGCTCGATCCCCAGTAGGGTCATGCAGAAGGCAGCCGATCAATGATTCTCTCTCATCATTGATGTTTCTCTCTCTCCCTCTCCCTTCCTCTCTGAAATCAATAAAAATATATTTTTAAAAAGAAACAAAATTTTAGTGTCTGAATTTGAGAAATGCAGGGCTAAACAAAGTGAACAAGTTTTGTCCAGCATGTCTCCTAGTCTATATCATGATAAAGTGTATTGTTAATCTCCAAAAGGATAATTATTTCTTTTTAACGTTTTTGATTTTGGAAAGAGAGGAAGAATGAGAGAGGGAGAGAGGGAAACATCAATGTGAGTGAGAAACACCGATCAGCTGCCTCCTGCGTGCCCCCTACTTGAGATCAAGCCCACAATCCGGGTATGTGCCCCGACCGGGAATCAAAGCGGCAGCCTCTCGGTTCATGATGATGCTCAACCAAGTGAGCCACACTGGCCAGGGCAAGAAGTATTATTCGATGATGGGATCATTTCACAGAACATACTCTTTCAAAAATATTTCAGTGCAGAAAAATGCACAAAATGTACTTCCAAAGCCAGTCTAACAATGATATCACAAAATCCAGCAAGAAGTGCAATAGAAAAATATCCATTGAAAACCAGTAAAATACCCTGTAGAGGCCAATTAAACAACTATGTGTCGGCCAACAAGAAAACTACCGTATCTTTCACAGATCTGTACCTTAAATATTTTTCCCTTTTTAACTTCCACTGGAAATGGCATCAGGGAAAGCAAAGTGTAAGTATTTTATCCTTTGTCAGTTGACACTGGAAGACAAGATAGTGTTGCAATTTTCCATCCTCAGCTGGGTTTCATTTACATGAGGAATGTGGACCCTATAAAGCCAAGTCAATCATGATCCCCGGTTTGAGGGGGTGGAGGAAGAGGGAGGAAAGTAATTCTCTCCTGTTTTGCTTTAAAAAAAAAATGTCTAAACTATTCCCTCTACTTTGGGCTGGATGAAATTCTGGAAACCCATAAAACGCTGAGGTGTGAGAAGAGGATGAGGTGTGAGAAGAGGGTGTGTAGTGATCCATTTTCTCTCTATTGGAATTGTCGATTAGGGTGGGCCCACCTCGGCAATAAAATACTCCTCAAGCACAATAATTCATGGTGACTCGATGGGAGATAATACCCTATAACCACACTGTCAAAAATCAATAATGCAAATACGGCTGAAATCTACGGTAGCATTTATGAGTGTAGTTTATCTGTGCACGGGAGTGTCTGCACAGCTGCTTCTCCACGTTAGTCTGGGGTCCTACCTGTTGTTCTGGTGCAATTATTAGTATTGTCTCAGCCACTCTAAGCTCACACTAAGCACCACCGTTATCTCCATAAAACCTCAAGTTGTTTGTGGTGTCGGTGCTGATTATTTTCGAGGGGGTGGGAGAGTGCAGTGTGGAAAACAGACGTGATACTGAAGTCAGACCTACATCCCTACATTCAAGTCATAGCTCTGCTGTGAGACTTGGGAGATACTTCCTGCCTCATCCTCAGCTTCCTCAGACATAAAATAGAAAAGCAGTCACTACTTCCGGGTCATTATGAGGATTAAATAAGAGAATATCCTATACTGAGCAGAATAGTCCATGATTAGTAAGCACTCTCTAACATGAATATTAGAATATGTCTTATATAATATGAATATTTTAACAACTACCTCACAAACCCCCAAGTTTCTGCACATATAAGCTGAGTATAATAAGACCAAAATCCTGAGCGATAGGAAAGATTATATCAGAACACCCATAAAATGTGCCCAGCACAGTGCCAGGTATACAACACGTGCTCCATAAATGTGCATTTCCTTCCTTTCCCCAAATCTGCAACAGCTGCGGTACTAATGACCACCACCGCTCTGTGTTTCATTATGTAAATAGAAATTCTACACTTGGGAAAACGAAGCACAGAAAAGAACAACAGCAAAATGTATTTATGTCTGAAAAAATAAAGCCTGAAAGGAAAGCAAGAGGAACTGAGATGAGTTGGCTTAGAGGAGCAGCATTGCAAGGAGATGTTGCAATACTCCAGAACGCTTGGAAGGTGCGTGACTTTGGAGATGTTTGTAACCCTCTATTTTCCCCTTCTCCATGGCTTTCCCCCAGCCCTCACCCCACCCTAGCCTAGTCTACTCAGCCAGAAGTAGATTTATCTAACCTGAAGAGATGCCCCATTTATCTCCAAGTATATATGGTAGCATTTCCTAACTCTCAAGAATTGTCAAGGGTCTAGGATTTTACCCTATTACTAACTAGTTAATCTGCCATAGTGTCACAGACGCTTGCAGAAGATTCAAGACTCCTGGCCCAGAGGCAAAGGGTTGTATTACAGCAAGAGCAGTGGCCAGAATGTCAGCATTTGTTCTGCTTCCCAGGCCCAAATTCCCACAGGTGATGTGAAATGGGCTGGGGAACACCTACATCTACACACGCAGTGGATTGGGTTATGGGAGAAGAACCCAGAGGTGGGGAACCTAAATGTTTTTTAGTGGTCGGTACGTAAGGAACGATTACCTTTATTGTACTAAACAAACAACCTACCCTTTGCTCCAGAGGGAGCTACTATCAGGGGTGGGCAAACTTTTTGACTCGAGGGCCACAATGGGTTCTTAAACTGGACCGGAGGGCCGGAACAAAAGCATGGATGGAGTGTTTGTGTGAACTAATATAAATTCAAAGTAAAGGAGCGGAGGGGAGAGCAAGAGAACCGGATAGTACAGCCGGATCCGGCCCGCGGGCCATAGTTTGCCCACGGCTGTAGCTCTATCACCCAAGGCTACTGGTATTCCCTGTAAAAATATCCTTGAAAAGACAGTCCAGACCAAAGGCAGGCAGTGCCTCTGCTCACAAGATGTACAGAGACATGAGACACGGTGCAGAATTGTCTCCAACACCAGCCAGGCACTCATGGAACATGTCCCCTCTGCACACACATGCACATACACACACACACGTGAACACATGTGCACACACACACAGAGCTCTGTGCTTAGATAAATTAGAGAAATATTAAACACAGTTTTGTTTTGTTTTTAAATTTCTTTAGAGAAGGACTTCTCAGAGCCTTTAAGAACCCAAAGTGGCTTAATGGGTCTCTAACAGGAGGATATTGAATGCAGTGTTTCAAAACCCATGTTTCACAAAACACCTATTAAAACCTCCCAGGAGAATATTCCTTGGATCACAGTTTGGGAAGTCTGGGAAGGGTGAATGCCATGTGCCCAATATCATCATTCTCTCTTGTTCAAGGTTAGCTAATATTTTCCCATTTGTTTCCTAAAATCCCAAGTCCACAGGGAAGTGTTTACACAAAGAAATGCTTTTTTAAAGTATTAAGTTATTGAAAGCAAGAAAATAAAGAAAAACGGCAGGGTCCCTCTATGCAAATGAGCCCTTAAAAATAACTGAGATAATGTAGGGAGAGTGCTCGGCCCACGCTGGCACACAGTGCGCGCCAGACACAGCGCCGCCGTGCGTCCTGGCCCTTTTATCACGGCATTCACAGACCCTCTTTGTTGTAACACACTGAATTCCTATTATAAGCGGCTGGTGTGGCTGTAGTAACATCAGGTCACGACTAGCGAGTTTTCCTTCTCTAATTCTACTACCGTACATTTTCCTACATGCAATGTTTCCATTCTCCTGGTGCCAAAGTTTTAGTCCACAAAACCCGACCTTACGAACCCCTAGGTTTATTTTCATCTCGATTTGATAAATGTTACTCAAAGCCAGTCTTCCTTTTTGAAAGTTTTCTTTTAATGTAAAAATTAGTTCCCCGTTTGTTTAGAGGAACTAATTCAAAGTCTCTGTGTTTGTGCTTTCTTCTTTTTTTTTTTTTTTTTTTTCCTCCTCCCTTAACAGGGCTGCCACCGAAAGGTCAAGCTGGATCTCATGAGCAAGAGGCCAGTGACGTTGGTTTAATTATCTGAAGCGCGACATCAGAATAAACCTGAGGCCTGCTTGGTGTGTCAAAGCCAAGGCCGTGCCAGGTTAGCTTGAGCAGGTCCCGAAAGAGCTTTCTAATTGGCTGCTTCTGCCAGCTCCTCCCATGAAGCACCCCGTGTGCTCCTGGGGCCTCTGGAGGAGGACACCCGGCAGGCCCGTTGGCCTCCGTCGCTATGAGACACCCACCACTGGGCCGCACTGCTCTCGGGAGTGTGCCTGTTTGTGCTATCATCCCACTTTGAATTAATTAATGATAAACCCCTGTGCAGAGCTGTCTAGGAGAAGAGGCTAATCCCTGGGCCAGTAACCAGTTTCTAAGTTCAGGCATGGGGTGAGGAAGGGAGACCAAGTCTCCAATTATACCAGAACTAGAGGCCTGGTGCACGACATTCGTGCATGGGGCGGGGGGGGGGGGGGGGCAGGGGATGGGAGGGGTGTCCCTGAGCCTGGCCTGTGCTATCTTGCAGTCCAGGACCCCTCGGGGGATGTCTGACTGCCCGTTTAGGCCCGCTCCCAGCAGTTTAAGCCGGCAGTCAGACATCCCCCGAGGGGTCCTTAGCGCTGCCGCGGAGGTGGGAGAGACTCCCGCCACAGCCGCTGAGCTCGCCAGCCATAAGCCTGGCTTCTGGTTGAGCGACACTCCCCCTGAGGGAGCACACTGACCACCAGGGGACAGCTCCTGTGTTGAGCATCTGCCCCCTGGTGGTCATTGCATGTCATAGCGGCCAGTCATTCCACTGTTCAGTCAATTTGCATATTAGGGTTTTATTATATAGGATGGTGGATAACAAAGTGACCAAAAGCAAAATCATCTGGTCTTCTGTGCGGGTACAGCAGGTGAGAATGCCCTTCGATAAAAGCATTGCTCGGTTTCTTGTCTATAACTATAATACAATTCCACTCTGCCCTGTAGTTCACAATTTACAGAGATTAATGAACACTCATAAAATATTAATTTTATGCCAAATAAATCATAAAGGACTTTTTTTTTTACCATACATGCTGGTGAAAATACACTTTCACAACTGTTACTCTTAGAGTGACCAAATCCTTAAGTCAAGCTATAAAAAACTTTGATTACTCTGGCTTCCTAGCTTTTTCTTGAATAGTAGCTAAGCAAGAAAGTACATTTCCATTCCAAAATTTTAAAAGCAAATTTATAGAGTCATCGGTATAAAGAAACACCCCAATAAGAAATTTCCTTAAAATGTGATTTTCAGACTAAAATTTTCTGCAAAATTGTGTCAAAACCTCTGCTTAAAACCTGATTACATGCACTATTTGTAGATATTTTTCAATAATACAAAAAAATTTTTAATATATTTTATGATTTTGACAGGAAGGGAGAGGGAGAGGGAGGGAGGGAGGGAGGGAGGGAGGGAGAGAGAGAGAGAGAGAGAGAGAGAGAGAGAGAGAGAGAGAGAGAAACAGAAACATCAATGATGAGAGAGAATCATTGATCAGCTGCCTCCTGCATACCCCCACTGGTGAGTGAGCCCACAACTCATGCATGTACCCTTGACCGGAATCAAACCCAGGACCCTCAGTCTGCAGGTCGATGCTCTATCCACTGAGCAAAACCAGCTAGAGCACAATAATACAAAAAAATTTTAAGGTACTCCTGAGGATTTGTCTTACTAGCATCATTCTCACAAGTTACAAGAGAGAGAAAGTTGCCAATCATTTTCCTGGACTTTGCGTCAGAATCACCATGGAACCTTTTTAAAAAAAAAAAAAAAAAATCCCTTCTCTCTTGAAGTTCAGTGAATCTGGGGTGGGGCTAGGAATCGGAATTCTTAGATGTTCCTCTGAGTCAACCCAAGGCAAGTTTCAGAACTAACTGCTCCGGGACCGAGGCTGGCCGGTGCAAGCTACAGCTAGCTGGCAGCAGGAAACTGTGCTGTGGGTGGCTCTCCCTTTGCATAAGGACAGGCAGCAGCCCTGTCCAGTTTGCCTCAAGGGTTAGAGCATCGGCCCACAGACCAAAGGGTCGAGGGTTCGATTCTGAATCCCGATCAAGGGCACATACCTCGGTCACAGTTCCCCAGTCCCGGTAGGGGCACGTTTCTCTCTTTCTCCCCCTCTTCCCTCCCTTCCACTCTCCCTCTAGAAACCAATGGAAAAAATATCCCGGGGTGAGGATTTAAAGAAAAAAAGAGCAGAGCACAATCGCCTCGCTGTTCCTTCGGAATGATCAGGCAATGAGTCTTCTCCTGCTCTCCAGATGCCACCACCTTCCTGCAATCACTTGTTCTTCAAGCACAGAATCAAAAGATAAATCAAATTTTAAAGAATACATAGGCATGGTGTATGTGTGAGTGCTTCTAGCTACAAGGTGATGAGACAGCAAAAGTCCTCCTCAGGTAAAGTCAAGTCAGACAGTCTGTGCAGCTAGAGGCTGAGGCAAAAAAAAATGCCACTTAGCTGAGTTAAAGAACCACATCAAGAAATTGCTTTGTAAATTTTACTGAACTTCCTTTTTATTTGACTTGCTTTATTTCAAAAAAGGAATAAAAGTGCTTCTTTTTTTAATTTCTTTATTGATTAAGGTATTACTTCTTTTAATGCTCACCAAAGAAAATACTTTTACTGGTCACACACGTATTTTTAACCACGTCGTGACTGCCCCCTGGTGGCTGCTTACCCCAGTTACAAGTTGTTTAAGGGAGGTTTACATTGAGTCTTGAAAGAATTTATTTCAAGTTTCATCTCTGAAGACCAGAAATTAAAGTTGGTTTCTAAATGTCCTGATATACTCATTCTTATAAAGTGACTATCTCCAGCCCTTTAATTTATTTCCTAGAGCACCTAGAATTTTTCAAGTTTATGACTTTGAACAGTGTTGCTAAAACGGTGCAAGATACTTTTATGCTTTTCTTGTTTTCTAGGTTTGCATATTCTTTACACACCATATAAAAGACCCCCTTAGCTCCTGCCAGCTACGAGAAGCAGGGTGTACCCGCCCACTGCGTCCCTGCAAGCCCTGGGCTGCCCCTGCCCCCGGAGCAGATGTCTCGGGCATGGAATCCAGTCCACAGCAGTGCTTCTGCAGCCAGACTTATCCCACCGCCAGGCCTGCTACACCTCAACCCTTCAGCGGGCAGCTCCCATCAGCGCTCTAACCTGGCTACCGTTTCCTACCTCCCAGGCTCCCTGCTGCTGGGTCAACAAGGTCTGGATCCCAGTCCCTCGTCCAGATAACTGCCCTTTCCGGCATGTGGCCCTGCTTCTGACGGGAGGGTCCCTGACGTGATCGCCCTTCCCAGTCAGGGTTCCTTCAGAAATATTTGTATGTCAGACAGCATTCAAATAAGGGTGTCTGAATAGTTAGTATTTATTAATTACTTTTTTAAAAAACTTGATAAAAATTGTCTCAATTCTCTGGTAATCAGCTTTTCTCTTTGTGAAAAGCCAAGTATAACCTTATATGCTTCTTTTCTTAGATTATCATGGTGTAAGCAGAGGGAATTATTATTCTTTTAAAGCAGAAACTGAAGTGGGACAATCAGAAGTAATAGGACCATGACAGACAGAAAGCAAGAAAAGTTGCGTATCTATGGTCCTACTTAACCAATACTTTTTAAATAACCAAATTAAAGTTCCTGGCACTATACTGGTATGATCACATTCTAGCAAAAAGTCCCACTCTCTCCCAAAGCCTTAGAAAGAGAAGCTTCTTAAAGTAAATCACTCACAGAAAGAAAAATCGGCTGATCTGCCACAGTAAATATTTATTCCTTGTGGGACACATCAAATATACAGTGGTCTGCACCGGAATAATATTTACCCACACAGTGAAATGAGTGAGTTACATGTTACTGGGAAGCAGCGTGCACGATGGTTTTCTGAAAGGCAGAAACATATCATACAAATGTTACTGGAACTACTAGTAGCTAAAGGAACTGTATTTACAAAAAAGCTATAGTAGCTATCACTACATATATTGACAGGGAGCTTAATGATTGTTTTTACATAAAAAGAACTTTCCAAAGAGTAAATGCCTTATGACCCCATTTAAAAATATTTCCAATTTTTTATTTATATCTACACACAATACAACACATTCACAAATCTGGAAGGATATATACTAATTTAAAATCTGATTTTTTGAACAGCCAGTGTGGCTCAGTAGTTGAGCATCGACCCATGAACCCAGAGGTCACTGGTTCAGTTCCCAGTCGGGGCACATGCCAGGTTGTGGGCTCAGTCCCCAGTGGGGGCCTGCAGGAGGCAGCAGATTGACGTTTCTATCTCTCTATCTTTCTTCCTTCCTCTCCCTCTAAAATCTATAAAAACATATTCTTAAAAATAAATTAATTATAAAATAGCAAAATGTTAGAATACATTTTTAAAATTTTTATTTCTTTCTGGGGAGAGGGATGGGGGTTAGGGTAATTTTTATTTTCATTTCCTTCTCTTTACTTACCTATACTTTCTAACAAACAATTCTGCTGTGTAGTACTTTTTGGAAGTTCTAGTTCAAAGTAAGGACCATAAACTATGCCATGCTAGCTTGTTGTTGTCCTGGGCTCCCACCAGGTCCCTTCCTCAAGGAAGGTCAGGGCTGCCGAGGAAGGTAAGGAAAGCTTGGCTCACTCGAGCCTCCCAACAGGACCCAGGAGCGCTGTTCCAGAAGCGCAGTTGTTTGCTCTCATCACTGTTTGAATGTAAAACCCCTCCCTGTCTCCACACTGCAGACAAGGAGAGAAGCGCACATGGTGCAAGCACTGGCTTTTGCTGCTCTCTGCTGGAGCAGATTCCGGGCTCGGCACCAAGCGATCAATGAAGACTGCTTACTTAGGTCACTGCCACATCTGCTTATAACGTGCTCACGGAGGGTTACACGTTCCTCGGGATAAACGGAAAGACTCTTTATCTAACCAAAGGGACACAGTGTACAAACACACCCAGCAGGGACCACTACCTCACGTATTAACAGATAGCTGGGCCGGTGATGGTTGATCAGGGTAGGTCGGAGGTCATGTCTTTAAATGTTTGTTTTGTACCGCCTCACAGACAGATCTTTTTCTCACCTCTGCTACACAAATTCAGAGATCTATCCTCAATCTTGCGAATTCCCCAGGTGTACCTAACCGGACTCACATTTTGTAGAATCATTGGTTACATTTTTAAAAGTGAAAATAAAAACCCGCACCAAACTAAGGCAGTTTTTCAGTTTGTTGGGAAGCAGTCAAGGACGGACACCTGCTTCGCCTGACTACCAGTCTCTCAAGTTTTTCACCTTTACCCCTCCCCCCGAAGCACACCTGCCGGCAACATCTAGCAGGAGCTCTTTCGGTGAAAAGGAAATCCATTTGTGTTGGCCCACGATTCCAGAACAGTGTCTAAAGAGGCCTCGGGAATGCAGATGCGATGGAAAATCACCATGGCCACTTGTTTCCAGAATCTTCCGAGGGCCGTGAGGAAAACTTTCACCTTAGCCTGTCTTGGGAGCTGTAGGCACAGATGTTGGCAAGAACCCCAGCGTCCACAAAATAATTTTCAATTTTTACTAATACCTGCTAAAATTATGTTTTAGCCTCTGTGCCTGGAAAAAAAGTCTGGAATGACCCGGTCTCTTGACTGACAACCTGCATCAATCTCTTGAAGAGGGTTCACGGGGAAAGTTTGCATAGGACATTTCTTTGGCAAAAGCGAGCAGCGGCCTCCTCAGCCTCACCGCCCTTCCTATGGCTGTCTCTGCTGCACGATACAATGCGAGGCCACAGGCCACAGAGCAAACGGGTGGATGGCCTCGGCGTTGATCCCTGCCGGAACCTTCCATCAGTACCATCAGAAGTGGAGTTGCAGCCCAGCTGGTGTGGCTCAGTGGCTGAGTGTCGACCTAGGAACCAGGAGGTCACAGTTCGACTCCCAGTCAGGGCACATGTCTGGGTTGCGGGCTCACAGGCTCAATCCCCAGTAGTGCAGGAGGCAGCCGATCAATAATTCTTCTCATTGTTGATTTTCTATCTCTCTCTCCCTCTCCCTTCCTCTCTGAAGTCAATAAAAATATTTTTTTTAAAAAAGCAGTCGAATTGCTCCCATGTGCCTGGTGCTGGGCTGGCAGCAAACCCAGACCCCAGGGCCAAAATGGCCGCGATCCTGTGGAGCAGAAATGACCTACTATAATACAACGGTAAACTATAAAATAAAAGTAAAAATAAAAACTGGCCTTGCAAAGGGAAAGTAGTCCACAGCAACTAAGCACTGAGAAGGCCCAGGCACTGAACCAGCCCTTCAACCCATTAGATCACGAAATCACACAATGCCCCAAAGGGGGAAATTACCCCCATTTCACAGAAGAGGAATTGAGGCTCAGAAAGCTTCAATCATTTGCCAATTGGTTAACTGTGACGTTGGCATTGAAACCCAGATCGTCTGATCCCGAAATCTCTTTCAAGTCCACCAAACTGCCACAGAGATGCCAGTTCTTGTCCCATCGCAGCCACTTACACAGGTTAAGGACTCTAGACCAGCCGTGGGCAAACTACGGCCCGCGGGCCGGATCCGGCTGTTCTATCCGGTTCTCTTGCTCTCCCCTCCGCTCCTTTACTTTGAATTTATATTAGTTCACACAAACACTCCATCCATGCTTTTGTTCCGGCCCTCCGGTCCAGTTTGTCCAGTTTAAGAACCCATTGTGGCCCTCGAGTCAAAAAGTTTGCCCACCCCTGCTCTAGACAGTCATTGAATCTTTGGGGCTTCTCTCTATTCTTCTGTAAATTGAGGTAACCAACCCAAATTGCTAAGACTCCCTTCAACTCCTAAAATCCACTATTCTCAGGACCACTCATTTCTTCCTCTGCCACGCCTCTCCCCCCTGCTTTTTTTATGTGATCTAAGGATATAAATTCTCTAGGCTAAAATGATCCAAAGTTATCCTAAGCCCTTCACATGTCTCTCTCTCTCAGCTACAATTGTAATATTCTCTCTCCTGGTCATGTTCAAAGGTAGATACAGGTTATCAAATGAAAGCAAGCCAAATAAAGGACCAAGTGCTATGAGAATATTTAGCATGGTCTCAAAAATTTTGATCCCCAATATTATTTATTATTTAGGGCCTAAAAACAAAGAAAAAAATCTAACATATCTGAAATCAAATCATGAAAGGGGTTTTGCCACACTGCCACTGGGATCTGGTCTCACATTTTATTAATGTACTAGAGGCCTGGTGCACAGATTCATGCACCGGTGGGGTCCCTCGGCCTGGCCTGCACCCTCTCGCAATCCAGGGCCCCTCAGGGGATGTCGGACTGCCAGTTGCGGCCCGATCCCCGCAGGCCAGGCCGAGGGACCCTACCAGTGCATGAATCTGTGCACCAGGCCTCTAGTATGCATATAAGATCTTTAGTTAATCTCTTCCCGCCCTTCCCCCTTCCCTCTGAGATTCATCCATCTGTTCCATGTTTCCATGCCTGTGCATTGAGTGTCTGCCCCCTGGTGGTCAGTGTGCATCACAGCTACTGGTCAAATGGTTGAACGGTCACTTGGGCTTTTATATATATAGGTTGTAATATCCAAGCATCTTTATCCAAGGTGACAATGCCTTTAATCTAAAAATTATTACATATTAAAGAGCAAATGTTTTAATATTTTAAATGAAAATAAGATCCTCATTTCCATCAATTATTTAACTCAACTGTTTGGTCTTAACCAAAGTATGGCATTCAAAAAGCAAGCAATACTTTTAAGACTTATTTTCCTCAGTAAACGGTACATTCTACTTCATTATTAATGTACAATTTAATTAAAACGAAACTCTACATCCACATTTTGCATTTTAAACTACAGATATCTTCATTAGCTAACTAATACTGAACCTGTGGCCACAATGCTCCTGAAATAATGTGTGTGATGAAGAATAATTAAGGTAGCAAGGGGCAAAAGGTTACTTAAGACTTCACTACAGTTTGAGCTTAAATTATAGGTTTTAAGCAAGATGCAAGGCCCAATGCACATGAAAAAAGGGCAATTTTAATGGAATGCAGAACAAATTAACTTTTTAACATTTAATAACACCCAATTGCATAATGGGATTTTGCTAAGTGCTGGGGAGGCGGGGTGCAGAAAATAAAAGTAACACTGTGAAGTATGCTTGTTAACTACCTTAAGTTAAAGGCATTATTAGCCACTAAACGCTGCAGTAAACCGACACTTTGTGACATGAAAGACTGCATTCTGCCGCCTCATTGGCATGTTTTGTTTGTTGTTTCTTTTTAAAAGTGGGGAGAGATCAAAACCCTTTCAGGAGTTTTGTTAGCCTGTTTCCAGAATTCCTTCTCCACACGTCCCGGGCTCAGAAGCTTCTGCAGCGTCACCTTCTGCCCTATGAAGTCAACCAGAAAGGCGGCTACGGGACGCCTGTAAACCGCTCCCGGCGGGCAGAGCCACCGGGCATCCCGGCCAGACCTGGGAGCTTACAGTTCAGTCTGCGCCTCCCGCTCATAAAGCAATAACCGCGGTGCATGGGGCCAGCCTTTGTTTTCACCCAATTAATGGAGCGAAATGGTTTCTACTGTGAAAAGACCCCGTGACCTAGCTCCAAAGCCTGACAAAGAGGAACGGGGCACAGGCCCAAGCAAGAAGTCACCCCGCCACCCGGGCCACACCCTCTGCCTCCCCAGGGAGAGGGTCAGTGACTTGGTTCCTCATCATCAGGGGTGAAAACACATCCATCACCTTCTGCTGACCCCATTTGTAATCAAAACCCTGCTTAAGCCTCCAGAGGAACCAGCGCCTTGTAACTTTCAAGATACTAAGAGCTAATCTTACATTTCCCCCAGAGGGGTCAGGGGCTGCATTCATTCCTTCACTCTGTAAATGCTGAGGTCCTACCGTATGGCAGGCAATGTGCCTGACAGACTGAAGGGGACAGACACGGTCCCTGTCCTCACAGGGCCTCGGGCCTGGCCCCTGCACACTGCCACCTCTCGGTCAACCTTCAAAGAGTGAGCGCAGCGGGCCAGCAGAAACACCACCTCGGTCTGCCTCCACGGCCTGCTCTCTTTTCTGCGCCTGAGCCCTTCGCTGAAATTCCTGAGGAACTTGGCCGAATGAACGATCGGCTATAACAAAGAGCAAATGGTGCTAAGACTTCCAAAGGCTGCCGAAACCGGTTTGGCTCAGTGGATAGAGCGTCGGCCTGCGGACTGAAGGGTCCCGGGTTCGATTCCGGTCAAGGGCATGTACCTTGGTTGCGGGCACATCCCCAGTGGGAGGTGTGCAGGAGGCAGCTGATCGATGTTTCTCTCTCATCGATGTTTCTAGCTCTCTATCCCTCTCCCTTCCTTTCTGTGAAATATCAATAAAATATATTTAAAAAAAAAAAAAAGACTTCCAAAGGCTGACAGGGAAACTCACTCTGATGAGCCAGAAAATCTCCTTTCTTACAGTGAGGCAGATCCCAAACATCCTTAATTCCCAGGCCCTTGACACACTCTCCTACATGGTCACAGAAACTTCGCCTTAGAGCCGGAATAAAACCTCCCAGTCCCTCTCCGCTCAGCATGGTAGGCAGCCACACCATGGCCGCGCCGGGGCGGAGGGCATGAGTCCTACTGGCTGGGCAGCCTTGGGCTGCTCCGAAACGAAGCTCCTACGCCCAGTCGAAGGCCGGGCTACGTGAGTGTGGTCGGGTGCAGGGTCTTAAGTCTAGAAGTCTGAAATTCTGAAAATGGGAAGTGTCCAACGTGAATTAATCACAACATTCCGAAAGTGTGTTTATTAGTGGGTGTTTAAACCCCTAGAAGGAATTTCCCCAGTGAGATAATACTATAAATTGTGATTATTTCACAAACCAGTCCTCAAAAGACTCTTTCAGCCCATTATATGCCAAAATGGAACTGAACAGTATACATTGGAAATGAAAAGCTAGCAGAAAATAAATGACTTATGAGGGGTTGGTACGCTATTTACAATGAAAGTTTAAAACAGCTTGTGGACTAGACCCAAGATGTACAACTCCTGAAACTGTTAGAAAGTGTGTCCATTGCAACTGTGGGGTGCACACACCTCCCCAGCTAGACTGGAAGCCACCTGAGCAGAGCCACCATCTCTAACACACCTTGTGTCCCTCCCCAACTCCCCCGCCCAGGGTCCCTAATTACTATTCAGCAAGAACGATGAATGACAGATTTTCCTAGAAGGAAGCCTAGGAGCATCAGGGAAACAAATGCCCTCCTCTTTTCTATCCACATAAAAGGGGAAAGGGCCAGTGGGGTTCAGTGTCATTTGTTGCTCACTAACAGGAGAAAACGGACTACCTCCTCCCCCGCCTCCATGTGACTTGGAATGGCCATTTCCACCTGTCAGATGCTTCTGATAAGCTATGCATGTGGGATAACACGGAAAATCCCACTAGGGGTCCTCAAACTTTTTAAACAGGGGCCAGTTCACTGTCCCTCAGACCGTTGGAGGGCCGGACTATAGTTTAAAAAAAAAACTATGAACAAATTCCTATGCGCACTGCGGGCCCGGGACGAGTCGGCTGCTAAGCAGGACAGGCAGTGGCACCCGGTGGGCCGGATACATGTCCTCGGCAGGCCGCATGTGGCCCGCGGGCTGTAGTTTGAGGACCCCTGGTAGACTGTGAGATGGTGGGGACGTGACGTGCCTGTCTTGTGAACTGTGAGGCCTTGACGACCAGCTCCGTGATTGCGCACAGAGCGGGCGCTCAAACATTTGTTGAATGAGTGAAAGACCGCAGTGTCCAGGCAATAGCTTTTGGCAGGCCCCTGGGATCTGTACTGGTCCGGGTAGGGTTCTGAAGCCTAAAACGTACATAACTTCTCAGCTCTCATTCGTTTGTCTAATTTTATAAATGTGGGTAAAAGAACAGCTTCTCTTTCCTTTTAACTTTATAAGATGGGAGGGAGAGGGGAAGGCAGCACTAACTTGGTGATAAAGGGCCGGACACAGTGGAGTGGAGGCTACAAGGATGACGGGACCGCGGGCAGGGGACAGCCAGCAGACACGCGGGGGATGCAGGTCCGGTGTGGCTGGGATTTCTGACTTTTGTCAAAAGAAACCAAAGTGAAATTTTTAAATGTAAAGTCTCCCGGTTTTTAAGTGTGGCAACTAATAACTGTTCTCATAAAAACACCGTGTTGGCCAATTCCGATGTGGGGTCAAAGATGAAGGTGGTTTTTCCCATGCTCTTCCTCAAGGCCGAAGAGCGAGGGTGGGAGAGGCGCGCTGCCTCCCGTGAGTTCGCACAGGAACAAGGAGGCTGCGAGGCAGGGTTCGGCGCACAGGAGGCTGAGCAGACCGCCTCCAAGGCCCCTTCTAACCACACTGGGGCAATCGTTTTCACTTTTAAAAAAATGAAATCGACACTGAAACCCAATACCTAGCAAGAATAAAACTGAGGCACTCCGGATGAAGGTCTGACCTCCCACCCTTCACCCTGATGGCCCACGGGGCTCTGCTGCGGCCCAGGGTTCCACCGAAGCCACGTTGGGAACCAGTGGCTGTGGGGTGGACTTCTTGGGGTGAAAGGAAAGGAGACAAAGTCCAAGGCAAACTCAAAAAGGAAATGGACTTGGAGGCACAATCTAAAGGAAAACTATGTTTTGTAAAATGTTCCATTATGAAGTGCTGTGGGTCGGAGCCAAAGGCAGGAAGACACCTATTAGCAATACAAGCTGAGAACTCGTTTTGCCCGCAGCCCTGGAGTTCAGAAAGCATGTTTAAGAGCTGGTGCACTACCAGGCCCAGAGGCGAACTGGATAAAACCACGGAGAAACTGGGCCTTGAGTGGGAGTTCGGTACTTTATTAAAAATATGTATTTTTTGTTGATTTCAGAGAGGAAGGGAAGGGGGAGAGAGAGATAGAAACATCAATGATGAGAACAAATCATTGATGGGCTGCCTCCTGCATGGCCCCCACTGGGGATCAAGCTGCAACCCGGGCATGAGCCCTGACCAGGAATCAAACCGTGACCTCCTGGTTTACAGGTCAACACTCAACCACTGAGCCACCCCAGCCGGGCAGGAGTTCTGTACTGTAATTGGCACATCTAACATCGGAGCTCGGAGGGACTAACTCATCCCAAAAGTTGACAGCTTTCAGGACCATGGCCACACTACAAACTCACACGAGAGCCAGAAGACACCATTTTCACCTATAAAACTGGCCAAGATGTTTTTGTGTTTTAATGATAATTCCCAGTGCTGACAGAAATGCTGGAAGTGGACTTTCTCGTATGCTGCTGGAGGGGGTCCGCTGACACACCTTTCTGAGGGGAGCCAGGTATCAGGAGCCCTTACAGATCCACAGAAACCCCGCCCATCACTTCCACGTGTGCAGATGTATCCTGAGGAAATGGTCATGAACGTACCGAGTTTTACCTCCAAAGATGTCCACTGCAGCATTATTCCTAGAAATCAGGACATCAAAGCAACCAACCTATTCAACACTAGAAAACTGGTTAAAGTGACTTTGGCATAGCCATACTATGTAGCATTAAATGTGATGTTATAATAATATAGGTAATGCCACAGAAAATACCCCTGAGATGAAATTAAGAGGAAAAATAGGACTACAAACACACCTTTTCTACAAGGATGACAATTTTTACAATAATGCACTCTGAGAGAAACTGGAAGAAGAACGCTCACAGGGAATGATGGGTGTTTTTCATTTTTATGGTTTTCTATTTTAATGCAAATTTTCTACCATAATAGTATTTAATATAATTCTTCATTATTTTAAAGGGTACATAAAATGAAAGCATGGATGATTGTTTTGAAAGACTTTTGTAAAAATGTTCTATGTGGGTATCACTTAAACTCGCTTCGCTGTATAACCCAACCAAAAATCCATCATCACTTACCCTGTTTGTGGTCCTTTCTCCTTCCTCTCCGATCTCTCCCAGCAAATGGAGAGGTTAGCAGGCCTGAAGCAGCCAGAGAAATTGCTAACTGACCTGAAGCTCCAATAAGATAAGACTGCGGGGCCATTCAGGTACTGCCTCCTGCTCAGCCCACTCAGAAAAGCTGCGTTTTTGTTGGGGTTGGGGTTTCACTCACCATCAGTAAGGGGACGATGGCCAGCCCTGCCTTTCGCTGCTCATGCCAGCATGCTGTGTTTGTTTATATGCAGATCTTTGCTCTCTGCAACGGAGCTGGGTGGTCTTCTAGGACAGGACTACGGAGGCACATTTTGGGGGTGATCCCCTGTAAGGTGCCGTGATGGTGACGTCCTTACTAGTGAAGATGTATCAGCGAGTAAAGATTCCCCTTGCATTTTCTATGCTAGCAGTGGCACTAGCACCTGGTAAAATTAGCAATAATCTGGTCATTTAGATTATAGCCTTAAAAACGTTCCTCTACTTTGACCTGCTAATCTGTGCTATGGAAATCTATAAGAATCTGTGATTTAAGAAAAAAAAAAAGTTCAAAACAAAAATTTAACTCAACCTAATTTTTTAAAATATCTTAAATATATTTTTATTGATTTCAGAGAGGGAGAGAGAGAGATAGAAATATCAATGATAAGAAAAAATCATCCATCGGCTGCCTCCTGCATGCCCCCTACTGGGGATTTAGCCAGCAACTGGGCATGTGCCCTGACCAGGAATCGAACCATGACCTCCTGGGTCATAGGTCGACAATCAACCACTGAGCCACACCATCTGGGCTCAACCTAATTCGTAATAAGGGAATGGTTGGGTGAATCATCACTCGTGGTCCCAGCAGCATCTCCACCAGGACAAAGCCGGAAGTTCTAATAGCTGTGAGCAGAAGCAAGTCTACAGGTTTCTCAGGCACCAAGAGTGGTAGGAATACCGGGTTCTCCACCCACACAGTTACTATTGAAACACATTTTATCGGCACCAATACTTGATCAGAGGCTAAAGAAATCGTTGTTTAACTCATCACCTAGAGTTGGCTGTGAGGAGTTCAGAAAAACGAGTTAACAGTAAAAAAATGAGTTGACTGCTTTTCTAGGCCCTGGGCATCCAACTATTACCTAACATCCCCTATTAAACTATATCAGATATTGCAGTCACCAGCTTTAAATTTCACAGAAGATAAATTGTGTTTAAAGACTAAAAGCCAAGCTCAAGGAGAGTGCTATCAAACTAGAAACAAAGATCTGGAAAGATGAAGGACTCAGCTGAACCTGGAGTTCAGGCTCGTGAAAAGTGCGTTTACAGAAAGAACTATAAACCTAATTGGAATGTGAAAAATAATTTACCTCAAATGATACACAGCATAAACCTTTCAAACACTTGCAACTTAACACCCGCACGATGATGAAGCCTGCTCTTGTTCCAGGATGATAATTGCTTTTTAAGCACAAAGGGATCATAAAAATTCCACAGTGACAAAACAGAGAGTCCTGAACCGGCTCCATTAAAACACAATCGTGGCGAAGAGGATTAGCAGCGTTGTTGCTGTTGCCCTTGTGCCTGAAAGACTGCTCAACTCCAGGAGTGGGATGATAATCGAAGGTCTAAACACCCAAGTTGTAATGTGCGTATCTCATTAGTAAAATAATAGCCTGGTCCCAGAGGAAATGCTTGGCAGAAACATAGGCATGCCTTCAGAGGCTCCCTAAAAAAAACGCCGACTATCCCTGGGCAGGACCAACAAATATGTATTGAGCACCTACTATGTGCCACTCCTGGCTCTATGCGAGGCTCAGCAGTGAATTCTGACAGTGAATTCTGCCCTGGACACAGACTTAAAACGGATTGAAAATCCACATTAACTGAAAAGTACAATACTTATCTGCTACAAAAGTTTGGTGTCCTGGAAGAAAAATGACAGGGAAGCATGGCTCTAAGTTTTTCCCAACAAGATGGGTCCTATTACAAAAAAATACATTAGAATAATCTATTGTTGAGCTATATAGCTCCTATTAGTCACTGTTAATTAACATCCATGAAAATGACTTTCTTCTGATAATACATTTAAAAATTATGTATGATATATCTACTCATATTTCGCTTAAGAAGCACCATTTTATCTTTTCAAATCTTTAAGTGATCATCCTCAATGACAAAAAACTAAAATAAGAGGTAATATTTGTCTCTCTTCATAATTATCATCAATATTAGGCTATGAGCCGTATCAAACACCTTTATGTAACTCTTCCAATCACAAAACCAATACATAGTAGTTGCTCTTAATCCCTGAATTTCAATGATCAAATACCCTATTCTTTCTAATAAGTTTTTTAATTATTTCCAAATATTTTGACACATCACATTAAACATTCGCAGACTGAATAACGCTTTCAAGATTCACGAACCAGCACAAGATACATTTCCTAGGCTAAATCTAAAGGAGTTAAATTAAGCACACATGTAGGTTTATATAAAAAGCAATAAGAAATACACCAGTTTGTGTGTTTCTTGAAATCTGATCGAAATCTGAGTTTAAATTTAAATGTATAGGGAAAAAGAAGAAATTGATTTCTTTCAAGAAGACAGCTTTGCAAAGTTGCAGAGCTGGTTCCACAGAACCAAGATCTCATCTGTCGTTGGTGAACCCAACAATAAGGTTGTGGACAAGCAACAGTGTTGAAACCTTGTCAAGAAATATTTTAAATATTAAAAAGTTATGTCAACCCTTGTTCTGTTCATGACTAAACTTGATACAATCAAGAAAAATTAGTTTCGGATGTGGGATACTTCGGGGATTTGAAGTAGTTTGCTAAATAGGAAGCTAAATCCAATTACTTTTCTGAAGATTTGGCATCTTCAA
Organism: Plecotus auritus; assembly: GCF_963455305.1. Lineage (NCBI taxonomy): Eukaryota > Metazoa > Chordata > Mammalia > Chiroptera > Vespertilionidae > Plecotus > Plecotus auritus. Next base: position 185,241,663 of record NC_137775.1, on the reverse strand, counting down.
CTGAAAACCAATATTCCAATTAACATTAGACAAATATCCAAGCTTATCCACATGTTCCAGGCATCCTTTCTGGCCAACAAGTAGGCTGCATTTCTGTGTTTAATTATTCCCTTATGTATACATAGGGCCTGCATTATACTCGGAGTACAGAAGGCCAAAAAAAAAAAATCTTACATTCCTCTGTGGTCCGCATCTGCATGTGCACAATCCAAATTTAAACTCCTACATATTTTTATCTTCTTTTCTAAGTTAAAAATATGCCAACAAAAGTCTTTTTTTAAAATATGTGATGTTTCAAACTACGTAAATGGAGCTAATATCAAAGGTACTCCCTGAATCACTTCACTGTACCCAAAAATTACAAACAAAAAACAGCTTCATCATCAAATGTTGCCTCTAGCCTGCCCGAGGTCTAAAGCCATTCGGAGTATCCTGAGCAGATTATTTATCTACGTGGCTCCCTTATCTTGCCAGGAGTGGGGCAGGCCGGGGTGGGGGTATGGGCAGTTGCTAGGCAATGGGTATAGAGTTTCAGTCATGCAACAGGAAACCGTCTCAAGATCTGCTGTCCAAGAGTGTGCACGCAGCTAACAAAGCTACACAGCATACTCACACATGTGTTAAATAGGGTTAAGCCTATGTAGTTTTTTATCACAGTTAAAAAAAAAAGTGGATGGATTAATAAAATGGGAGATGAGAGAGTAGAGAAAATAAAAGTAGACAGTTCTCATGAGACACGTGTGTGAAAGGGGGAAAGAAAGTATGGATTACATCTCAGAGAGAAACATAAGGAAAAGTTGCAGGAGGCAGGTCTAGCGTTGGGATAAACTTCTGCATGCTTATAGGCTGTAGGGAAGGAACAGAGAAAGGAAGGGATGGAAAATATATAAGCCAAATAAAGAGCTAAGTAAATAGGATTCCAGAAGCTAGTGGAAGGTCAAAAGGGTCAAGTGAAAAAGTGATCTGAAGAAGAGGAAGGAACCTCATCCTTTGAGACAGAAAGACAGGAGAGGCTTGGTGAGACATGTGAGAGATCGGCCTGTGGGTCTCAACCTTCCTGACCAATAGCATTGATGGCTGTCTCCCGGGAGGGAGAGGAGGAGCGGGGTGAGCCGTGGCCCCAGGAGACTGCTGACTGACTAAGAGCAATGGGAGAAGGGACGGAGTAAGGGAAGCAGAATTTCAGGCAAATGAACTCGGAGGCATGTTTTCAAGTGGCAGCAGGAACAGAGACAGTGCTCTGATGTGGTTGGCGTCTCAAAGGAAAGGAAAGAAGAGAGAGCGAGACTCATAGGAAGAGGGAAGAAACCACTTGAAATGACCAGTGGTAGAGTCCATGCCCTGCAGCAGGGGTGGGAAACCTTTTTTCCTGCCAAGGGCCACGTGGATATTTATAACATCACTCTCAGGCCATACAAAATTATCAACTTAAAAATCGCCTGCTGTATTTGGTCAAACATTTAATTAACTCACCCCAATGCCTGGGCAGGGCCAGACAAAATGGTTTCATGGGCCATACATGGCTCTCAGGCTGCACGTTCCCCACCCCTGCAAGCAAGGAATGTGAACATAAACTGAACTTGGAGGCATGTGTTCAAGTAGAAACAGCCCTGATAAAGTGAGAGACGAAGCTTCCTGCCGTAGCTGATGCAGAACGGAGCGAGTCTGCTTCGCCTATCTGCATCTACTGTTCACCAATGAAGCCTCTCTTCGCTAACATAGACCTTTCTCTGCAAATCTGCTTGGTAAACAGTCCCCGTACTTCCCCAGTATGTCACTGTTTCATGCACCGATGGGCGAGCAAAGAAAGAGTTCCCGTCGCCAGTCATCCAAGAGCTGATAGGTCACCAGGAGAAAAGAGGCACGTAGTCAAGTAACTATAATGTCAGGCGGAATATAAATGTCACAACACAGCCTTAATCACCATGCTCCTGAGGTTGAAAGCAGTTACAGATGACTGGGAAAGGCAAGATGAAATAGGGAAAGGCTTCAAAAAGGAGACAGACTTTGGAGGAAGCGTCCAGAAAGGAAGAGGAGTTGAGGTTGGTGGGGAAGGGTGAGGTTCAAGTAGTGAGACTAGCATATGCAAAGGCATGATAAAAGAAATCATAGGGTAATTTTGATCAAAAGAGAATAGTCTAACAAGCAAATAAAAAGATGTTCAACATCATTAGTCATCAGGAAAAATGCACTAAAATCATAATGAGATATCCAGAGTGAGACAACAGAATGGGCTACAATTAAAAAAACAGACAAGCCCTGGCTGGTGTGGCTCAGTTGGTTTAGCATGTCCCATGCACTGAAAGGTCACCGGTTCAATTCCCGGTCAAGGCACATGCCTGTGTTTCAGGCTCAATCCCCAGTAGGGGGTGTGCAGAAAGCAGTCGATCAATATTTTTCTCTCATCAATGTTTCTCTCTGCCTCTCCCTTCTATCTCTAAAAAATATTAATAAAAGCATATTTAAAAAAACAGACAATTACAAGTGATGGTGATGAAAGTGCTGGAATAACTGGAACCTGCATACATTGCTGGTTGGAATATAAAATGATACCACACTGAGCAAGACAGTTTGTCAGTTTCATAAAAAGTTCACCGTAAATTTACTATATGACCCTGCAATTCCACTCCTAAGAATCTACCAAGAGAAAACAAAACGTATGTCCACAGAAAGACATTACATGAATATTCCTAACAGCACTATTTACTTATTGGTCTACATTGGAAACAACCCAAATGCCTATGAACTGATAAAAACAGATGTGATGTCCCCACACAATGGAATTCCACCCGCAATAAAAAGGAGCAAACCCCTGACACACACTACAACACGGCTAAACCTCAAAAACATTATGTTTGGTAAAAGGACCCAGATCCAAAAAACTACTTATTGTATGATTCTCCTTACATAAAATATCAGAAAAGGCCAAATTAAAGAGACAGAAAGCAGACTAGCAGTTTCTTGGTGTTAAGGGTGAGAGGGGATGAAGTGTAAATGGGCAGGAGGGAGCTCTGGGGGGAACAGTAATGTTCTAAAATTCAATTGTGATGATGGCTGCACGACTCTAAGTTTATTAAATATCAGTAAGTGGTACATTTACAGTGGGTGAATTTTGCAGTATGCAAAGTATCCATTAATAAAGCTTTTTTTTCAGGGGGCGGGGGGTCAGAGAATAGGCTAGCTTGACTGGCATGCATGTTTTGCAGAAGTAGGGGTTAAGATTAGAAGGAGGTGGGCTGCAGTCTTCAGAAATGTTTGAATGCCAGAGTGAGACAACAGGGGTCTCCTGAAGGTTTGGGAATGGGACAGCACAAAAACAAAGAGAAAGTACAGGTAATTACATGGAGAAGGTTAGTCTTATCTGATGTGTCAGACAAGCAGTCGACTCGTTAGATCATAAGGACCAGGATCTAGGGCTTCCTTGAGTTCATGGCCTCAATTTCGCAAGAGCTGATCCTCTTACACACCTCCACTTTGAGTCACGAAGGTGGGGTAAAAGATGGAGGGGAAAAGGACCCAGTGAAAATCTGTCACTTCCATGGGAAACACATCTCCAAACATATATGACCTCTGAGCCCATCATTCTAACTGGTGAGTCAACTGAACAAGAATATTAAGTGTTGGCCAGAAGCCAGTCCCAGATGGGGGGAGAGGGCGGTAGAGAATCAATGTTTGGGTGGGAGGGGAGGTTAGATTTCCCTGAAATCTAATATTCTGCTATAAGAGATTTGAAAACCATGTAAAAGAAAACTTAAAAATAGAGTGTGAGCCATCATGGAAAATAGTGAAGTACCTGCTGATTTTACTGCACAAAATTCTATTAACGATTCCCAGGTAGCGTGACAATATATTTAAATCGATTTAAAGTCCAACGTTCAAAGTCATTTCTTTTAATTTAATTAAATTGTGTTTACCTACTATGACCTTCTCCCTGGATATACAGTTGGGTCTCACAAAAATATCTTTTTAAAGAGATACCACCTCAATTTATCCTTGGTTACATGTGGTACTTTCAAGCAGCACTCAGCCTACTGCCAGCCCTCTGTTTATTCATACACAGAGAAACACACAGCAGGGCTGATAAAGCTGCTCAGCTGTTCACAGATACTCTTATAAAGACTGTACATTCCTTCTTTTAATCCTTCTAGGTCTCTCTAGGAAACGGGCTCTCTTTCCCTTTATTTAAAGAGAGAGGAAGGGGGAGGAAGGAAGGTAGAGAGGAGGGATGTGAGGATTGTGATCATTGTTAATTCACAATTCAAACCATTCAGAACTCCATTTACAGAAAACTAATACAAAAGGCATAAGTGTGCCAGATGGGATTAAACAGGAAGACAGATAACATACATGAAAGAAGACTTTATACAATTACAGATAATTGGAGGCCACTTATATATTTTTCTCTCATCACTGGCACAAAAAGATAAGATTTACATTTCCTTATAATGGGCCCATAAATAGCTTTATTGTAATATTAGACACATCTTGCTTCTGAGTGTATCTCAAAAGACTAATTTTTTTAAAAAAAGATCAAACAACAAATAGAAGGAAATAGTCACCAGAGCATACCCCTGATTACTTTGGCTTAGAATACTTTCTATCAGACAGGTGATCAAATTTCTGAATCTGATAAATTCACCAAAGCGAAATCCTAACGTTGAGTTTACAACCTAGGGAATTGTTCAAACTAACACTAGCAAGCAGAAAACTTAAATACTGACTGAAGAACATGCAGATAAAAGAAATATGCATTTAATTTATAAAAAAAAAAATGCATGCCCCAGGGAAGTAAAACATACCAGATGGATATTAAAAGTAGAATGTTTTTTTAATACACTAATAGGTCTGTTCTCCCTTTGATTTATGTACAACACCCATTAATGTCAATTAGTGCTACATTCTTCAACCCAGGGAAGCATAACTCCAATGTTATAATAATACTTTGCACTTACATATTTTGTTTGAAAACTAATTCAGTCTCACAAAGCCCAGTAACTTCGATCCCGATCATTCAAGTCCACCAAACAATGGGGATGGGTCAGCAGCCACACCCCAGTCTAGGGCTGACATTAGATGACCCCGAAAGCTCCATTTGTTCCTGAAATTCTGAACCACCAGAAAGTCTCAGTCCCTTGCCCTAACTATTATGCAGATACAATAAATATTTATGGAGAATGTTACTAGAAGATAAGCACCATGTTCATGCTTCTCAGACAGATTCTAAGAGTCCAAGGATGAAATTAAAGCAGCAAGGCTCAGAGGGGTTAGCAGCATGCCCCAAGTCAAGGAGCCAGGAAGAGCTGAAACAAGGACCCAAATCTGTGGACACAAATTTGATGTGTGTTTTTCTTCTTTTCCAAACTATAAGAGAAAGTTTATTTAGGAAGTTACAGAGGTAGTAGAAGTGAGCCAACTGGGCTGCATGGGCTCAGGAAACAAGTTACAGAGGCAAAAAAAGGGAGCTTAGAGAGAGAAAAACAAAGGTAACGTGCTTGGAGGGAAGAAGAGATGAAAGGGAAAGGCACGGGTGTACTCCTGAGAGGGAGAGCGTATCTTTTTTTTTTTTTTTTTTAATAGCTGAATACATGGTTTATGTAAGGGAAGGCTCCTGGTAGTCCCCTAACCAGATAAGAGTACTTCCCACTGCTCGCTATTCACATCCAGTGAATGAAACCCATTGGGCCAATGACAGTCTTATCATAAACAAGAATTTAAAAGAACTAAAGGAAATTAAAAATCAAGGAAAGAGGCATTATAAGAAACAATATAAATTGTGAGTTGACAACAATCTGTAGCAAGAACTGCAATGTCCACTAAGGTAACCACTGGCCACATGTGGGTATTTAGCACTTGAAATGTGTTGCAAGTATAAAATAAACCATGTTTTCAAGACTTACTATGAAAAAATATAAATATCTCAATAATTTTTATTGGATTACAAGTTGAAATAACATTAATCTCACTTGTTTTATTTTACTTTTTTAATGTGGCTACTAGAAAACTAAAAATTATATATATGGCTCACACTTGGAGCATTAACTTCTATTGGGCTAGACCAGCCGTGGGCAAACTACGGCCCGCGGGCCGGATCCGACTCTTCTATCCGGTTCTCTTGCTCTCCCCTCCGCTCCTTTACTTTGAATTTATATTAGTTCACACAAACACTCCATCCATGCTTTTGTTCCGGCCCTCCGGTCCAGTTTAAGAACCCATTGTGGCCCTCGAGTCAAAAAGTTTGCCCACCCCTGGGCTAGACCATATAGCCACACACACTGATATATACTGAATACATCAGTGATGTACTAGTACTTGTAACATACACAGTTTGGAGATAATATTCTAGGTTGCACTCTAACCTGGATGAAGAAAAATTTACATAATTTTGAAAGAGCTTTGTATACTTCTCTCATTTGCCTAAAGGGACTAGTGAGGTTAGGGTCAACAAGACAACACCCACTCTATTCCTATATTCATTCAAGTACCAAGTACAGGTATCTAATTGCTCTCTTTTGAATAAACTAACTCATATCCTATATAATAAAGATGTAATATGCAAATGGTCGTTACACTGTGAAGTGTAACCTGACCGCATAACAACCAGATCACGGATCAGCAGGAGGGTAGGGCAGCGAGCTACAAGCAGGTGGCGGAGAGCTACAGGAAGGGGCAGGGCAGCAAGCTATGAGGGGGGTCGGAGGGTGGAGGGAGCTACAGGAGGGCGGGGCAGCGAGCTACTGGCCAGCTACTGGCACACAGATTCGTGCGCAGGGCTACTAGTATGGAATAATAACCCAAAATTCCACACATTCAGAAACTAGAGAAATTAGCTTCTAAGGAATACATAAGAGAGAGGAAATATTTCCCTCCAAAAATACCAATGAAGACCAAGAGTTGAGGACCATATCCCATTTTTCTTTTTCTTTTTCTTTTTTTAAATATATTTTTATTGATTTCAGAGAGGGAAAGAGAGATAGAAACATCAATGATGAGAATCATTGATTGGCTTCCTCCTGCATGCCCCCTACTGAGGATCGAGCCCGCACCCCAGGCATGGGCCCTGACAGGAAATTGAACCCTTACCTCCTGGTTCATAGGTTGACATTCAACCACTGAGCCACACCAGCTGGGCTATATCCCATTTTTCAAAAAGTTATTATTTCTTCTAACTGTAGTAAAACCCAAAGACTATAAAATTTACCATCTTAACTATTTTTCAAGTGTATAGTTCAGTAGTATTAAGTATATTCACAAATTGTGAAAAAATTATTTTCATGCTTATCAAATTATGATCATAATATTAAAGGAGATGGTTTAAGAATATAAAGTCATCTAAAACAAATGTATACCATTTTCAATTTTTTTTATTTCTTCCAAATCTTTGCACATCTACCTATTATAGATACATCCATTTCATTATTTATTTACTTCATATTAACCTGGCTTTTTTCAATTACTACAAATGTTTTCTATTATTCCAGTTTTTTAAATAATGACATGAAATGATATCATTTCAAATAGTAGAATACAATGACTTAATCATTTTCCAACTAGAATAGCTGGTTTCTAATTTCTTGCCAAGGTGATTAATACTATAAATAAACAACTTTGTGAACTATTTTCCAAGAGTAGAAATAAGGGGTAAAGACATACAAACTTCCTTGTTTTTTCTTAACCATCCTTCCTTTCCTTTTGCCATCCCATCCTTTTCTTTGTTAACTTACCTCTTCCCTTCATCCCAAACGTGTGACTCAAATTCCTGTGCCCCCTTCGGACCTGTTTATTCTCTCCTTCCGAGAAAGATTTCTTTTTAGCTCGTAAGTGGGTATAAGAAAAACAAATGCGGCCCCATCACCCCATCCCAGAGCCGTCCTTCTCAGTCTATTAGCAGTGTTTTCCTTGCCTGGCAAAGAGGAATGCGGGCCTCTGAAGGGTTTCATCACATATTCCTTTGTGTTATCAGCCAAAATCATGCTCATTTGAAAAGTCATAGACCCAAAAGCTCTCAGACTTCTGTGTGACTGAAAATGACTTTTATGTATCAATTCCATACAAATAAACAGAGTGGGAGGAAGTTTTAAGCACAGAAAAAGTAACAAAGAGCAAAACCAAACCACAGGATCTCTGTTTAAAATTAGGCCTAATACAGCCCCTGTTTTCCACAAGAGAGAAATCAGCCAAGTGCTTTTCTAGAACATTAATGACTATCAGTCATTACATCACACATATGTCATCTGACACAATTAAACGTTCAGATTAGTAAACATTTTCCCTCTGCCACAACAGAGGGCCAGTGTTCAATGGGGAGGAGAAGTCTCGGTACACACAAGAGCATCACAGCACAAGCCAAGCCGGAGGGTAAGTCTAAGTTTCCCCTCATTCAGTTCAACCCATCAGTCCTGCTTTGACTAACAAATGTACGTGAACATTTTATAATGTGAATAGAACTTATTTTCCAAAGCTTTTCTGCCAAATGCAATAAGCATTAGCACTGGATGGCAAAGAAAACTGAACCTCAGTAAAAGTCAACACATTAACAAAGTCGCCTCTTACCCTGATACCCCAGTTTCAGACATAATATATTCTTTGGGGAACACTCCAGATTTTGTTACCGGTCCAATAGGGTATTCACAATGAATGCTGGGTGGATGATCATAAATATATGCCATGCATATGCACAAAGCGTTTGCATGAATCTTCTTTTTCCTTAATCCTACTGCAGTTTTGCTAAAGAAAACCTAGGATGTCTATGTTCCACCTGGAAATGATTAAAATAAAAATGCCATGTGAGTTAGTAAAGTAGGGACTTTGGAATCTGTGACATTGGGCAGGTTGCTTCACTCTGCTCAGAGCCTCAAGTTCTTCATCCATAAAATGGAAGCAATAATGCCACCCTCACAAAATGACTGTGTTAAATAAAGTAATAAATAAAACTGACCTAAGACTCAACAGATACTCAATAAATATGAATTTCTCTTCTCTTCCCTTACTTCAGGGGTGGGGAACCTTTTGTCTGCCAAGGGCCCTTTGGATATTTATAACATCATTCAAGGGCCATACAAAATTATTAACTTAAAAATTAGCCTGGTATGTTTGTCAAACATTCAATTAATTCACCCCTAACGCCTTGGCGGGGCCAGATGGACGTTTCCCACCCCTGCCTTACTTCCTTTCTTAGGTTCTTCAAAACTACATTCCGATGGTTGACAAGGCAGTAATTCCAATTAGACAAATGATGAAATTTAGGTGTCTCGCTGCTAAAAAGAAAAAAAAGAAATTCTCGACATGCTTACTTTCATTTAACATTATACCTCTAAACCTAGAAAGTGAAAGGTCTTTCAAAAAGGAAGCCTTTTCCCCAAAAATTTTAGAATAAGTTCTTGAAATTGTGGTGAGCAACTGAAAAATCCTCACTCAAGGAGGCCAGGCCCTTCCTGTGTCAGAATCCCAAGATGCTTTCCCCAGAGCAAAAGCCCTGGTCCTTCTGCTCAGCGCTGGCGGCCGGCAGAGCTGCCTGGCAGGTGCCCCCATGAGCGCGAGGTGGCAGCAGGCTGACTAAAGACAGGCATGCCAGAAAGAGTAGAACAGTAATGTGGGAGTGTGGGTTTCGGTCACTGTCCAGTCAAAGACACGGGCTATAGGAAATGCCTTACAGTTAAAAGCAGGAGAAAAGTGCTTGACTGACCCCCTTATGCACCTAAACTCATCACTATTGATGGGGGATTTTTATACCAGTGACCACCTGTTGGAAGTCTAAAGAGAGGCTGCAACCCACAACATGCCTACAGACAACTAAGGCAGAGCAGTGCCGCTAAGGGAGTTAACCTTGTCATCCAGGGTCACTCAGCCAGGATGCCTTTCCCAGGAGGAAGCCCGGAGCTGTCCAGAGGAGCTCTCACGGACGCCCGCTGCACCTCTTTTTCTTCATTTTGGGGAAATTTGCAGGTGGTTTAGAGGCAGTGGTAATAAAGCCATTTTGTCTTAAAACTCTGGTCTGTCTTTGAACTCTGTCGTGTATTGGAACTCTCAGTCTTCTTGTTCTATTTATAACAAATGAATATCTGACCGCCAGGGCCACCTCCATTACTGTGGTGTCCAGAGCAACATGGAAATATGGGGCCTCTTGTTCGATTTGTATTAGGGGTTTCAACATGGTCACCACAGAGCATGAGACCAAACATGGGTCCCGTGAGTCTGCCCGGGACAGGGCTGAGGGGAGGATGTGCAAGGAGGCTGGACAGCGAGTTCATCTCCAAACAACTGGCCAGACTGAGCATGTCAGTGAGTATCCAGGGAGCCTCATTAGCCTGCACACAACACAAATACTCTGCTTGCTTTAAGCATCTCTTGACAAAACTAATGAATCTTAAAGTCCATAGACCACAACGGATCATAAATGAGTAAGATTCTAATTACAACAACAGGTTCTCTCATTCAAAAGTACAGAAAACCTAAGTTCAAGGGTTAGGGAATGTGATTGTATTTCTGAAAAGTTGATAAAGAATCAAGCTGGAGAATTTAGCCTTATGTATAATCTTGTAATTTTCATTGGGAACTTATGTTCATGATTTAACTATGTCATTAAAAATTTACTAAAAAGAATTAAAATAGAGAACAATATCTAGTTATAACTTAATGTGACTATTTATGATAAAATTGAGTTGTGAATTACATTGAAACTAAGTCACATTTTCTTATAGTATTCATATTTTTCTTTTGAAAACTTGTTCATTCTCTTTTTTCATCTAAAAAGAATGGAGGATTGAAAATACAGATTCAAGTGAAAACCCCTGGTTTTGATCATCTTTTCTGTAACGGTACATATCATGGAAAAACCCAACCCCGAGGCTAAGCAGAAAACATAAAAAACACAGCACTTTAAGTGTATAAAGACAAGGAAGTCTTGCTACCTGGAAAAGATGGAAAGCACTAGGCAAGCATCCTCATCAAATGCCTTTAAGCACCCCTCTGCCACTGTGTCCACAAAAAGACCCAGCCTCATTAAAGACGAGACTCAGCCAATCTGCAGGCCAAGTGTGGTGGGCATGGCAGGAGGCCTGAGAAGGAGAGAGACAAGTCAACAAAGAGACCCCCAGGATGAGGAAGGGAAAAAAAAACAATGAAAAATAAACCAAACAAAAAGTGCACGGGAGAGAGAAAGTGGACCAGAGACCCATCAGGCCTACGAGGAGCCGCATAACCGCTCCTGCGTGGGCGGCACTCGTGTCTGTCTTTGGAGAGCCATGTAGCCCGCACTCTCACGTACACTGGAGCAGAATCTCTGTCACAACACGGTGAGTCCTTACCCCATCGTATGGAAAAAAGCCCCGTGTTCTTCCCTGAGTGCCCTTCGGCGGCTCCAGACTTTTCAGATAACCGTGAGGATTTCAAGCAGCAAATGTATTGTCAATACAGTGATGGAGGTTTACATAGTAGCTATTTTTCTTTCCTCCAGGGAAGCGAACTCTGAAAAAACACACGTGATTTTCCAAATCAACAGAAGGTGGTAAGGAGCTGCCACCAGCGTTGTACTTGCCTGCTTGTAGGTGCCGTCCAGCAGGGTGTCCAGGTGTTGGAGCGGGGCGGGAGTTTTGTCTTTGAACCTTGTCAACAGCCGGCGCTGGATGGCCCGAAACTGCACAGCTCTTTCAGAGAGGAGTTCCTCCAGCTTTTCACCCTTTATCCGCAGCTACAATGAAGAGTTTCTTAAGTTCAGGTTAAATGTGTAGAACAAAACATATTTAACGTAAAAATACAGAAAATTACAACAAAAGTCTGAAAGAGTAATGAGGAAATAAAAACGTGTCATAGAGTTAAGAATTAAAATAGTGATATTTGGTACATGAATACATAGATAATACAGTTGAGTAGGTTCAATAAAAATTTAGTAAAGATGCCTAGTATGCCTGGGGGAAAATAGATTATTTAATAAATGTCTTGAGAAAATTAATTAAACACATGGGGGAAAAGAATGAGAATTTCTCCCCCAGTATTTACAGCAAAATTAATTGCAGAGGAATTAAAAGTTTAGACACAATAAAAGTACCAGAAAAATTAGAATTTTTACATAATCTCAGCATGAGAAAGACCCTTATGAGTATAGTCAAAATCCAAAAGCCACACACACAATCACACACACACGTGATAAAGTACTGACAAAATTAATTCTATATGGTTTACAAAAAGAAAAACATTACAGGTAAAGTGATAAGACAAAAAGCAAACTGCAAAAAGAGCAATAACCACACAGACTAAAAGTCATGCCCCTAAACTAACATCCAGAAAGCATCTGCAAATCAATAAAAAGGGACCACACCCAATACAAATCATTAAGAAAAAGAGCAACAACCCAATAAAAAAAATGAGCAATATTTACAGAAAAGTTAACACAAATAAGCTTTCAAACATACAGCCTTTGACCTACCAATCCCACTGCAAGGATCTTATGGGTATGCCTGCAAAAACTAATGTAGATATAAGAATAGTCATTATAGTAGAGTTTGTTATTGCAGTGAGATGTTATTAAAAATCAAAATACTCATCAATCGGGGAACAGGTTAAATGAATAAAGAAGACTACTTTGCAGGACTACTGGGTACTGATATGCAAGGCTCTCCAAAGATACACTAAATAAAACAAAGAAAATAAAAAATACAGAATAGTATGTACAATGTACTAGCATTCGTGTATTTTTTAAAAACAAATGTATTTTTTGACATAGTTGTGATGGCATGAAATAGTTCTAGAAAGACGCGCCAGAAACCAGATACCAAAACCAGATACCGAAGAGGAGACTGGAGGATGAGAATCAGAAATTACTCGTTCCACTGTAACTCTTTCCATAAGTTTTAAATTTAATATTATTAAGATACAAGAAAGCTAGTCAAAGTCATAGAGTAGAAGAAACTCTCTATGAAATTAGATCATGTGAACTACTAATTCAACCTTATAAAACAGTCATAACTAGTTCTGAAATATATCCAAAATGTTCAGAAATCAAGCATAGTTAACATTTCTGATATCAAAACAAACTTCCTTATCTTTTCATTATATGTACTTTCCAATACATGATTTAAAAATCTTGGAATTTTATTAGCTTCTTTTAATACCAATGTTAGAAACAATAAGGAATTAACTAAATACAAGAATATTCTCTTGAAGGGGGAAAAAGCTTTCTTTACCAAAATCTGTGATAAATTTCTTAAACTAAAATGTTTTAAAAATAATATTTCATCAATAATTATGTCAATAATATCAGCATATAAAAAGGGAAACGCTAATAAGTTCAACTCTATTTGATAATGACATTATTTGTAATTGGATTGTATGTACTGAATTTTTCCCTTTATGTTCACACTGTATTAAACAAAGTTATTATAGCTTGAAGTCAATGCCTTTAGGATGTTGAAAGGGACTGAAATTAGGTAGACTATTCATGTGACTCTCTTATTCTCTCTCTCCCTCTCTCTCTCTCACACACACACACACACACCATAGTTTATAAACAGAAATGCAAAATCCTAATGAGTCCTTAAAAAGTAGTCACTCTATCTTCCTTGAATGACGTTCACAATTCTTTTGAAATTCCCCTTTGTAATTGCCTAGAGAGTCTATCTATAGACCAATAAATAAGTAGAGCCTGGTGAATTTTTTTAACACACGGGACTTTTAAAACAATGAAATATTCAGGCAACTAAGTTACTGTCAGATCTCATTTATTTAGACATTTAGTCATTTAGCATTTTACTAAGCGTCCATGGTGCCAGATACTGGCGAATGTTTTATGTGGTTACCCTCATCAGATGCAGAAGTTCTGGTGTGCTTGTTAAGTAAGAAAAGGGAAAATCACTTTGCTTTACAATCACACCTCATTTATGGCGTGCTGGAGTTAGTTAGCCTAATGGCTACCGATAAGCTCCAATCGTTTCAACACTGGGTTATTGGGGTCAAAGGTTAAGTCCTCATGTGGAAGAATTAAATCAGCTCTGTTCTGAGGCAAGACCACATGCTTACCTCCAGGCAGCCACTCTTAATTGTCTGCAACTGATCACACACCGGGCAAAAGGGCAGGAACAGATTCACAAAAACTACCGTCCACAAAAGAAGAACAGGTTGGAGCATCCGGCCTAATAGTGTGTATCGTACAATTCTCACCTCTGCAGCATCTCTTTCTTTAATGTGTTGAAAAGTTATAAATGATGTTTGTTCTAATCATACACACCTCAAAATGATGATCGATCAACGCAAAATATTCTTGAAGGGGCATAGATCCAGAAAAAGAACATGCGAAATCTGTGCTTCCCTGCTTTTCAAAATATTCTTGGAGGCGGATAATAAGCTCGTTTGTTATGAGCCAAAGATCTTCAAATTGTTCACTCTGAATGCGATATCGTTCTAGGAGAGGGAAAGGAATAATTAATAAAAATGCTTAGCTGAAAATACACAAATTGTCACTAACTCTGATAATGAATACCAACACAAAAAGCACAAAGATTTCTTTGATGGCATATAGAAACCATTTCTACTGGTTTGATAAAAATGTTTCTAGTGCATTATTGAGGTTTTCTGCATCAGCCACTTAACATTTTCAAATGTAATGCCAAAGGTATGTGGTCACAGTGCCAAGCTATAGAGTATGGTTCTTTTTCTTTTTACTGTGTATGTATCTTACAATACGTTACAGTACAATAAGAGAAAAAAAACAACACTTAAATTTGAGTCCTTCTAAAGAACAAACAACACTTTACTTTAAAGGTAAGAAAACAGCCATTGTAAAAATACAATCTGGTATCATTACAGTAAACTTCCATATCACAGACCAATTCAGGCAAGGGGTGTCCGTTAAAGCCGAAAGTCCGTTACACTAGTATAATAAAGTAAGTTTTCTGAATGTGTATGTTAAAAAATTGACAAATTAATTCGTTTACATGTTTTTCCTTATGTAGACACATTTGTAAAATTAAAAGTTTAACTTCACAGAAAAGTTTTCTGTGTGTATTACAGTAATTTTAAATTTATACTGAATAGGTGTAGTCAATGAATGCATTCACCAGTCACTGACAGTAAACGAATGCACACGCTGGGGTGAGGGTTAGCGCACATGAAACATCGCCTGCTCACGTTAAAACTGCTGCAGGCCCAGGAGGTGTGGCTCAGTGGACAGAGCACTGGCCCGCAGACTGAAGGGGTGCAGGTTCAGTTCCAGTCAAGGGCACATACCTTGGTTGCAGGCTTGATCCCCGGGAGGCAACCAATCAGTGTCTCTCTCACATCGATGTTTCTCTCTCTCTGTCTCCTCCTCCTCCCTTCCACTCTCTCTAAAAATCAATCAGGTGAGGATTAACAAAACAAAACAAAAGCTGCAGAAAGTCACACCAAGTGACAACAGAACCAGCTACCATGAGGGATGCATTGTGATGACATGCTAATCATTCCTGGACATTGTTTACAAGCAGTACCCTTGGATTTAAATATGTAGGCTATAGTTGTAGATATGTAATATCCATTTATGTCGATGAAATTACTACAGTGTTCTTTCTAACATATGGCCTATTCGCTAAAATTCATTAAAAATAACAGTGAATTAATAACAAAAAAATAACCTGTTAATTTAATTATAAGTAAATCTTGGTTAAAAGCGTTTTTAAATTAGCAGAGTGTTAATTTTCACATACAGACTAGAATCCAAAGTCTGTTAAATCGAGGTCCACAAAACCAAGGGTTTACTGTATCTATAAAAATACAATTTATCTTTGAATTATAAAGTTTATATCAATCACAATTAGATGTTGAAAAATATTGGTCAAGACCTGGCTGGGTAGCTCAATTGGCTCGCACATCGTCCTGTACACAAAAAGTTGAGGGTTCAGTTCTGGTCAGGGCACATACCTAGGTTACAGGTTCAATTCCAAATCGGGACTCTTTTCGAAGGTAACTGATTGGTGTTTTTCTCTCACATTAATGTTTCTCTCTCTCTCTCTTTCTTTCCCATTTCTACTCTCTCTAAAAATCAATAAAAACATGTCCTCTGATGAGGGTTAAAATATATGTGTGTGTGTTTGTGTGTGTGTCAAAAAGTTAAAACTATCTGATATAAAAAGTGTGGAGTGAAACAAGTAAAAAATCTAAAGCTCAATGAAAAATTCAAATATAAATAAATTTCTAGATATCCCGCAGCTATTTGAAATAGACTGAATGTTTATATCCCCCCAAAATGCATATGGTAAACCCTAATGCCCAATGTGATGGTATTTAGAGGTAGGGTCTTGGGGGGTGACTAGGTCATGAGGTGAAGCTCTCATGAAAGAGATGAGTGCCCTTGTAAAAGAGACCCCAGCGAACTCTCTTGCCCCTTTGCTATATGAGGACATAGCAAAAAGGCAGACACCTATGAACCTGGAGCAGGCTCTCACCTGGCACCAGCTGTACCAGAGCCATGATCTTGGACTTCCCAGCCTCCAGAACTGTAAGCAAATTTCTATTGTACAAAAGCCACCCAGTCTCTGGTATTTTGTTATAGCAGCCCAACTGAACTAAGACAGTACACTACTATGACCAAGTATAATGCATGAATGTCACCAATAATAGAATGGTAAAAATAATAAACATTTAAATAGATGTAATATTTTCTGTAACATTTGGGGCTTTAATTATATTCTTATTTTCATCAATACATGAGGGGGGGAAGAAAACTAATTTTTTTCAATAAAGAAATTATACTTGAGATTCACAAATATAAGCACAATTATTTTAGTTGATTTTTTTCAGATTACCAAAAATCAACAAGAATTAATGAGTCAAAGATTTATAAGGCATAATTTTGATGATTAAGCATTTTCTCAGTTTTTGTGTTTCAAAATAGTTAACATTGCCCTGGAAATTTTCCAGAGTCTGCATTTCATGGAAAGGAGAAATAAAAATCTATTTATAATATAACACGAAGGAAGAAAGTTGTATTTTAAAATACACCCTTACAATACTAGTAATTAAAATAGCTGCCAAAATGAACATTCGATTTTTTTTTTCAGTTCTTTTTCCTTTGCATCTTGTAATAGCAGCTCAGTGGAAATAACCATTCCAGCTTCCAAATGAATAAATTTAGATGACTGGAGTGCAGTCAATTGCCATTCCACTCTACTACAAATGGAGAAAATAATGGACTTAACTAAGCAGGGCACAAAAATGCATCACGTCAGTGTCTATTCATGTCAGAACATCTGAAGTTCATCAATATAAATAATGTTTGTATTCATGTCATAAACAAAGCATCAGTATAATTTATACTATTTGGAAATTTTTAAATGCGAGATGGAAAGGCAGATGAAGGCTTTTGGAACCAAGAAGTTTGAGAAAATAATATAAACAATTTCAGTAGATATTAGTATAATATTCTAAATATACAACCTCTTCAATATTAGTGGAAACTGTAGATGATTTCTCTAAATTTACTTTTCAAAAGGCTTTTTCCAAGCTGGATTTATATAATTTGGCCATTGTCCCTTGATAATATAGCTAAGAAGTTCTAAGATAAATATAAAACAGTAATATATTGATGACTCACTGCATACATTAAAGTGCATACAGTGGCATGGGGTGGGTTTCCGGTGACTTTGGATTTGGTCATTACACTTATCTCTAAATTTTTTTACTTCATTGAAAAACTACCACAAAGCCACTACTATATAAAATTCCCAGCACAGAAGAAAATTCCTTGATTTCTAAAACCCCATGCTCTATCCAGCATCTAAGGATACCTTTTCCTCTTTGTAGCGTGCCCTCCACCTAACAATCTCCTATTCATCCTTCAAGATCTTTTACAAATAAAATCTCTTATGGAACCTCACTCCTTTGGGCTGCAATTGCACCTAAAGTGGGCTTCTATCAGCATACCAAGCTCGAGTATTGGTTCTCTATCTGTCTCTCCCATGTCCAGGAGCGTCACAAGAGCCACCACAGTGTTTATATCTAACACTAGAGGCCTGGTGCACAAAATTCGTGCATGGTGGGGGGAGGGTGTCCCTCAGCCCGGCCTGCACCCTCTCCAATCTGGGACCATCCCTCTCACAGTCCAGGACTGCTAGCTCCCAACCGCTCGCCTGCTTGCCTGCCTGATTGCCCCTAACTGCTTCTGCCTGCCAGCCTGATCACCCCCTAACCACTCCCCTGCCAGCCTGATCGATGCCTAACTGCCCTCCCCTGCTGGCCTGGTTGCCCCTAACTGTCCTCTCCTGCAGGCCTTGTCCCTCCCAACTGCCCTCCCCTGCCGACCCGGTCACCCCTAACTGCCCTCCCCTACAAGCCTGGTTGCCCCTAACTGCCCTCCCCTACAAGCCTGGTTGCCCCTAACTGACCTCCCCTGCCAGCCCAGTCACTCATAACTGCCCTCCCCTACCGACCTGGTCCCCCCAACTGCTCTCCCCTGCTGGCCTGGTCCCCCCCAACTGCTCTCCCCTGCAGGATTGGTCACCCCCAACTGCCTTCCCTTGTAGGTTGGTCCCTCCCAACTGCTTTCCCCTGCTGGCCATCTTGTGGTGGCCATCTTGTGTCCACATGGTTACGACCATCTTTGACCACATGGGGGCGGCCATCTTGTGTGTTGGAGTGACAGTCAATTTGCATATTACTCCTTTATTAGATAGGATGTCTGCTGAATGCAAAATGAACAGAGGCAAGAGCAAGCCTCTCACAAAATATCTGAAGATATTTTGGTTAATATGTTTCAAGATTACATATGCTGTGGAATATAAAACAGAAAGCAACAAACAAACAAACTCATAGGCATTGACAAAAAAGGATGGTGGTTAACAGAGGAAAAGGGGATAGGGGGAGAGCGATGAGGGTAAAGGGGGACAAAACGATAGTGACAGAAAGAGACTATACTTTGTGTGGTGGGTCCACAATGCAATATACAGATGATGTATTATCAAAAGTAGGTTCACAGTTGTGAGTTTATTCTTTTATTAATATTTATTCATTACTGTATTACTTTCTATATACTTCCATAAACTTAATTTTGCCTACCCCTGTAATGTATTAATCAATGTCACCCCAACAAATTTAATTTCAATAAATAAGTTTTTTTTAAAAAGGTTACAGATGCTTTCTTTTGGAAGATGCAAAAAGTAAATTTTTCTCAAGGCCCAACCCTTATTCACATACATGACTACAATGTTTTCATTATACCTGAAGTCAAATAATCAAGAGACAAGCAAAGGACTTTTAAACTTGATCTTATTCAATTCAATCCCTCATTCTAGCATGTTCAAATCTTTCAGGATAATCTTTCATTGTATTATTTATCTTTTCTTTTCCCAAAGGCCTACACGAGGCTACATAAATTTGCTATTTGCAATTGCTTAACCCTGCTTGTGACACTGAAAATATTTATTTACTCAGCATTCACTGTTAATGACCAGTTTAGTTGGGTACAGAAATCTAAGTTGAAAATCATTTCCCTTAAATCTTGTAAAAAATCCTTCCATTGTGTTCTAACATCTAAGACAATCTTCTTAATTCATGTTCTTTGAGTAGCTTGCTTTTTCCTTTTTAATCTTTGAGGATATGCTTCTAATCTTTAGTGCTCCAAGATTTCAAAAACTGTGTTTAGATGTGTTTCTTTTTCTGATTCATTGTGCTAACATCAAACAGGCTCTTTCAATATACACAACTGTGACATCTCATTTCCTTGAAATCCTTGTCTCCATTGTTCTCTCCATCTTCACAAGCCACTCTCCAAAAGGTGTGACTTACATCCAATGCCTCCTGTCACAGTAAAATTACAAAAGCTTGTCCTTCAATCGCCCTGGACACCCCCAAAGCCTGCCACCCAGGCCCTGTATCCCACCGCCTCTCTCCTTCTCAAAGATTTCATTGCTTTGTGATTCCTTTCTCTTTCCTGATCATCAGCCTCTCCCACTTAACTCGATCATTTCCATAACTATTCAAACATGTTCTACTATTGCAAATTTAAAAACAAAATAAAACCCACACTCCTTCCAACTACATCTCACTTCTGAATTACTACTGAGTTTGGTTGTCCAGTTCTTTCTAAACACTTGCAACACTAGAGCCTCTACATTTATCCTTGGATTAAGCTGTAGCTTAGACTGCACCAATTTGAGCTCAGATAGAATTATATCTAGTAAATTGAGTTTTATAAATATTTTTAAAGCTCTGTGAAATTTGCTACTCATAAATTATAAAGATAAGCTATGGAAACATTATTTTTAAATATATATTTTTTATTGATTTCAGAGAGGAAAGGAGAGGGAGAGACAGAAACATCAATGATGACAATCACTGATCGGTTGCCTCCTGCACACCCTCCACTAGGGATTGAGCCTGCAACCTGGGCATGTGCCCTGACTGGGAATCGAACCATAACCTTCTGGTTCATAAGTCAAAGCTCAACCACTGAGCCACACCAGCTGGGCTAGAGACATTATTAAAGAAGTGAGTTGTCTTTGTGATATCTAGAAGAGAAATTACATCCTGGATTTAGAATCACAAAAAAGAAAAATGTCAGACACACATTGGGTACAAATTACCTCATTCCTTTCTTGAGTATGGATATTCTGGTAAGAGCAGTAAGGAGCACCAGCATCTACCTCAACCCCAGAAAACTACTTTCTTCATATCTATCTCCCTTCATCACCAAGGTCACTTCCTAGGTAGAATTCTGTGTGTCACTGAAGTAAAAAAAACCACCAGGGAATTGTAATGGCTACTCTTCAGGTTTCAGTTGACACAGTTCATTTGGTTTCTTATTTAAAAGGCCTTGTCCTATCCCATGATTCAGCCTGTCTGCCTGCACTATGGCACAGCCATCTATCCAGATATATGTGACTAAATCAGCTATATAGCTGAATATTTGGTGATATTTACAGAATGGTAAAGTAATCATGCCCTACAGCAATGCTCTAAAAGTCACTTTATCTAAAAAATAATAAACATAATGCATTAGGACATAAATATCCCCATTTTTCACATGGAATAACTTGTTGCCTTTTTTAAATGATCTCAATTGCTGACTCATCATACAGCATCATAAACTGAAGTCAAACAGATCTGTACAATTTCCCAAGGACATGTTAGCATCAATTTTTTAGTTTAACTAAAGGGAATAGTTTAACAAAAGAAATGTACAAAAATTATTCCATCATCCAAGTGAAGATTAAAGCTAATCAAAACAAAACGGTGTCACCCTGGCCAGGTGGCTCAGTTGGTGGGAGTGACATCCTGTGCACCCAAAGGTTCCCAGTTTGCTTCCCGATCAGGGCACATGCCTAAGTTGTAGGTTCAACCCCTGGTTGTGGCATGTATGAGAAACAACTGATCAATGTTTCTCTCTCTCTCTCTCTCTCTCTCTCTCTCTCTCTCTCTCTCTCTCTCTTCCTCTCCCTCTGAAAAAATAAATAAATAAAAATATATCCTCAGGTGAGGATTTTTTTTAAAAAAAAAGAATACAAGAATATATGCACACATAAAAATTAATTCCAGTTCTAATAGTCCCTAAAATCTAGTTCAGCATATACCTATCTCATAAACATCTTTCAGTCCTTTAAATTCCTCCCTCAAACTATCCTCATCCCCAAACAAAGATAAGTCTCTAATAAAATAGGACCTAGCTTTATAACTTTTATGTCCTATACACTTAATACTATGGCTCTTATTTTCAATATTTAGCTGAACACCACCCTTTGCAGAAACCCTGGTGATGATGTAGTGCACTTAATAGAAAATTTCAAAAGCCATAACTCCATGGTTTACTTACGAGAGGTTTTAGAAGCAAGAAGAGTAACTTGGGAACCACCTAAGAATCGAAAACCCATTACATTCACCTGTTCATCTTCGGACTGATTGGCAAAGCCTGCAAAAAAAAAAAAAAAAAAGAGGTGGGGGGCGGGGCGGAAATCACCTTACATAACCATGAGGTAAGACAATATTTGAAACAGGAAACTTAGCTGATGACAAGTATGTTTTATGTCACTAGTCATGTTTAAACCCCATGCATGAATTAGATTAACTGATTTTCATGTTAGCTTCAGTTGCTAAAATTTCTGCCTCATAAGAACTCTCTGAAATCATCTCATTTCCTTTCTACTACTTGTTCATTCTAGGTCTAAGGTAGGAAATGCACAGGTGAACCTGGAACAGAAGCACGGAAATGACCAGTAACTAGCAGAGTTGTGTGAAAAAGATGTAAGAGCCAATTTAGAGAGACTATCACTGACCAGAAGTGAAAATATTTAAGTATCAAAAAAATAATAGCTACAATGGAGTGAAACACATCAAACATAATTAAAGGCCTGTGTTTATGTTGATACAAAAAAAAAAAAAAAAAGAAAAAGCCAAATGATCAATCTTGAAGGATTAGAGAATCAACCCTTTTTTTTTAATTGATTTCAGAGAGGAAGGGAGAAGGAGAGAGAGAAACATTAATGATGAGAGAGAATCAATGATTGGCTGCCTTCTGCACACCCCACACTGGGGATCAAGCCCACAACCCAGGCATGTGCCCTGACCTGGAATCGAACCGTGACCTCCTGGTTCATGGGTTGATACTCAACCACTGAACCACACTGGCCAGGCAACTCATTATTTTAAAAATCAGTAATAAACACAGGGAACCATGCATTTATGCTGGTGATCCTACGTATGCACCACGTAACCCATAGTACATAAGGAAAGGTTCTCCATATAGAACTATTTCAGCCAAAAACTGAAGGAAGCTTGAAAGAAATAGAATATAACTATTTTCAACTTCCAATGAATGAATGGATCTCAGCATTTAATATCAATGACTGAGACCATCACAAACAAAAAGAGACAAGCAGATATCTTGTCCCCCCTGCTGAAAGCATAAACCACCATTCATTAAGCAATGTGGCCAAAATAATTAAGCTTAACTATTAGCTCTAGCTGCAACTGCAATTTACAGGCAACAAAGTGGACAGAGAAAAATAAATATTAAACAGCATCCCAGGGATGTAATCGGTGAAATTCAGAGTGTGAGAAACACATAGGAAAAATAACATGTACTCTTCAACAAACAATTAAAGGGAGATGGAGGAGTTAAAACCTATAGAAAAGGAGATACCAAAATGTATATTAAAAAATTGAAAAATGTAAACCACATTTGAATCCTGACTCAAAACAAACAAAAATTATAATGTTGGGGACTTTCACTTCAGGCCAAGATGGAGAAACTGGAGCCACAGTTACCCTTCCATCTAAAACAGTGGTCGGCAAACTCATTAGTCAACAGAGCCAAATATCAACAGTACAACGACTGAAATTTCTTTTGAGAGCCCAATTTTTTAAACTTAAACTTTTTCTAACGCCACTTCTTCAAAATAGACTCGCCCAGGCCGTGGTATTTTGTGGAAGAGCCACACTCAAGGGGCCAAAGAGCCACATGTGGCTCGTGAGCCGTGGTTTGCCGACCACTGATCTAAAACAACTAAAAAAATGGTACAGAAAATATGAAATACTTTTTTAAAATATATTTTTATTGATTTCAGAGAGAAAGGGAGAGGGAGAGAGATAGAAACATCAATGATGAGAGAGAACCATTGATCGGCTGCCTCCGGCACGCCCCACACTGGGGATAGAGCCTGCAACCTGAGCATGTGCCCTGACCGGGAATGAAACCATGACCTCCTGGTTCACAGGTCGACACTCAACCACTGAACCACACCTGCCAGGCTGAAATACTTTTGGTTAATACATTGGAAATAAAGAATTGAACAATGATCCCTTCCAAACAAGAAACAAACAGAGTGAGCTCTATGATTGCCCCAGTTTACTGCCTTGAGAAAGATCTGTGGGCCGCAAGACAGGTTGGGGAACCAAGGTGCAACCCAGCGTTCTCCCCAAGAAGGGAGATAGAATTGAGAGTCTGGAAAGGTCAAAGTTGCACAAGTTCACAGGCATGGTGTCAGAGAAGAGAGCACGACAGAGGGAGGTCTGCAGAGATCTGCCAAGTGCCCCTGGAGTACGTATCCCAATACCAATGAGTCCACACCTGTAAGGAAACTAGTGAGGCTGAAGGAAGACCACCGAAAGAGATTACAGGGAACATGGAATCTGTGATCCCACCCAGCGCCAGGAACCAGCCCTGTTCTCACCGGCCAGGATACGAACCAGCCTAGCTCCCTAGGCATCGTGCAGAACACATGGAAGAGTTCACCCTCAGAAGCAGGTGAAGTTTGCCCTCGAATGAAATGTTGCTCCCATCCTGCCTAACACCACTGGAAAGGATCAAACTTTTTCAAGTAACTTACCAGTGTCTCAGAAAAAAAAGCTCAAGAAGTTTTAGAGGAAAACTAAAGTACTCAACACACAACTAGATAAAATTCAGAAGTTCTATTCTTCAAACAAAAACTATAGGACATGTAAAGAAGGAAGAAATTACAATCTATAACGGGGAGCAAATCAATCAGAACTAACTCAGAAATGACATGGATGACAGACTCAAAGACAAGGGCATTTAAACAGTTATTATGTTGTTCTGTATGTTCAAGGACATTCTATTAGAGACATGGAAGATCGTTTTAAGAAGAAGAAAAGACCCATATCACTCTTGAGAGATGACAGCTACACTTTCTGAGGTGAAACACACGCTGAATGGGAACACATCACACTCTGCAGAAAAGTGACTCGAATGTACAGCAACAGAAACCACCCAAAATACAGCGCCAGGAGAAACAAAGGTTAAAAAGACAGTATCAGTGAAATCTGGAACTCAAGGATAGTTTGATCCAACATGACCTGACATCAATACATAAAAGTCTTTTATATACCAAGAGTGAAAAATGGAAAAGTGAAAAAGTACCAAGAGTGCTTCTGTTGAACAATGATAGGATTCCAGCATGTTCAATATGAACACAGATCCAGGATCTCCCAAAAAGAACCAGCT
The DNA here is from genome assembly GCF_963455305.1 of Plecotus auritus. Classification (NCBI taxonomy): domain Eukaryota; kingdom Metazoa; phylum Chordata; class Mammalia; order Chiroptera; family Vespertilionidae; genus Plecotus; species Plecotus auritus. The sequence goes on along the minus strand of NC_137775.1, from coordinate 185,216,747 downwards.
GTACACATACATTGGATCTTGAAGGATATTTTTTTTTTTAAATCTATCATTGAGTCCTATTTCTAAAGTAAGTAAGAAGCAAATATGTGCTGATGAGCCTAAGATACCAATAATATCAAAACAATTGAGCCCCAAATCAGGAGAAAAATGTACCTAAACTCTCCTAGGCTTACAGAGATTACCTCATTGAAAGCCTGCATTTTTATTCAGTCTCTGTGGGTTTCATCCATCCACAGTAAATATCAACCACTCAGAAGCCAAGGTCTTCAACACTTTTCTAAGGCACCAATAAATTCGGTGTGCAGCATATAATTTCCTACTAATTTCCAGGATAGTATAGGAGACCCAAGGAATTAATACTTTTGTATAAGATGTTCTGAAGGTCGTGACTCTTCCTGCCTTCTTTATAATCCAAATTTGTTATAAGAAAATGACTAAGAAGGAAGGAAAGGGAAGGGAAAAACCAAAAGGTACAAAACTGTTTGCTAACAATATACATATATATACCCAAACTCAAGCCAAACTAAAGAATAGATCAATTGTAATAAAAAGCATTCCATTTTGAAGGCTTTTCATTATACATAAACAATGCTTTTTAAACACTTCAAATTCATGAAAAATAAATTGTAAGCACTTTAAGTAGTTAATAACACAAAAGTTGACTTACCATAAATCGCTAAAGCTTGTGGGAAATACTCTTTGTATTCTAAATCCTACCCACTAATGCAAGGGTGAGGATGCACCTCAGAGTCAATGGTGACGATTTTTTACTGAGGGATTTGAAAGGGTTGATTTAATTCCCAGATTTGTTTTTTTAATTCCACCCCGTCACCAGGAAAGTGACTAGATGGGTACATTAGAAACCTGGTTACTGCAGACGCTGCATCCAGTGAATGCCTCTCTTTTGTAAGTTACTCAGCGAAAAACTGACACCTGGAGAAAGTCATACCCTCACAGATTACTCCAAATGTTCACTGTGATACTGAAGCTTTATAAACGGAGCCCCTTCTAAGCAATGAGGGCCAGAGAAGGAACATTCGCCCCCTCCAGCTGCTGCAGGCAGCAGAACCACAAAGAGCACCTACTTAGGCGATTACTTTTCAGGGGCATAAGACTGTACTTTAAAAAGGTATCTAACCAGAAACCTACAATGAAAGTGAATAATAAATATTTACATTCCAAGCCAAAAAATTCCACCGTCTAAAGAGAAACATTTGATGTTCTCATCTCTGAATACTGAAACAAAATAATGATTATACTAATTTTAATCAAACTTAAAAGGTACACCTCATTACTTGTTGATATAAGCTATTCGCCTTTGAACAGGCAAGGGAAAAATCCTGGAGGCATTTTTATATTCTGACTTAACAATTATCTGATAATTACCCCATCATTACCTGCTGGTGAAGGATTCCATTCTAAATTCCTAACATTTCTGATGTATTACAGGCATGTTACTTCAGAAGACCTACCTGGAAAGAGACTGAGAAGGCTGACTGGAGGTTTGTTGGTATCAATCGTTAGTTTGTGGCTTGCAATTTTTGAAGGTTGGCCTGGTAGACAGATTAATTTCAGGGGAAGTCTGAATTTACATTGGGTAACCCGAGGAATGCCTGAAATAAAAAGAGAGAAATGCAGAGTCATGAATGTGTCAAATAATTTGATACACAAAATACCTGTACTACTAATAGTCTGAGTAGACATATCCTAGTATAAAAGTTTGCTGCCTGCCTATTTTGTCGAGCATAACTGAAGTAACTGCACATTATTATCATAATTCACATATTTATATTATTGTCAAAAAGCAGAAGGCAATATCAGGGATCACTGTAAGTTATATAAATGTTTAATCACTATGCTGTACACCTGAAACTAATATAATATTGAATGTCAACCATAATTTAAAAACTAAAGAGATAAAGAATATTAGGATTGCAGAATTTTTTAAAAGTGAAAGGCAGAAATAAAATCTTAGAAAGACCACAGGCATGAGGTCTGCCTTTAATAGTAATACCATATTTTTAAAATCATCACACTTCAACACTGAATATAAAGTTATAGTCAATTACTGAACTATCTTTAAACTAAGACCTTCAAAATTCTAGCCCTAATTTAAGACTTTCAGCTAAGATGAGCAATGAATATGAAATTTACATCAGGAAGACTTTATATGACTATATTTCATAATTTCTCTACCCCCACACACTAATTTTTTAACCTTTAGCTTTTTTTACTTACTGAAAATCAAATTACAATTAACAATTTGCAACAAATTACAACATGAAAGCAGAATTTGTTCTACTTAAGATCTACTGAAGTTCATAACATTTTATACAGTAATATTAAGAATATTACCTTCATATGATTCAATTTTCCTCAATCCATTTAACTTTACATATCAGTTAAGTAACATTTTTAAAGGCTTCCATAGTCATTCAATTGTCAGATTTTGTTCTCTATGTACACAGGCATATTTAAATAGGTAACTGAACAATATATAACAATGAAGACTTTTATGTCAGGATTAAAATATTTTTAAAATCAATTCCTTTCAATATTTTTACAGAGAACGATACTGAAACCAAAGCAAAGCAGGCTCTCTACTTATAAATCCAGAAAAGCAATTCTACAACTTGAGTTTTCTCTCCTTTTACTCTAGGGTTCTGTTTTTGATGGGGTGAGATAAAAGATAATATACAGAAGCCTGTATCTCAGGACCTGCTGTACTCTACTTGACGGGGCCACACATTCATCCCTTTATTGCCTTACAGTGGAGTCAGTGAGCAACTTAGAAATAGTAAAGTAAGAGCAGTTGGAGTTTGGGGACAGGATTCCAAATTAGCAACACATTTTGTTTAAGCCACTTGGAGTTGAGTGGCTTACGCTACATCCAAGCTGGGACTATACTTTTCAGTATTACTTGTTCAGTGGGATAGTGAGAGATCATCAGCAATGGAAACATGTTGATATATGAGGTCAATTACAGACTTTTTCAGAGCATGGGGAGCATATTTGTCATTCTCCAACATAATCTATTATCCATCAAATTTTACGTAGCTCATTTTTTGCTCATAACCAACAGATGTTTAATTCACTTCTGGAATCCTAGATGCAAAGTATAACTGTGGCTCTTCAGAAAGGTCCCAGGGTATTATATCCTGACATTCTGTGAGGTTTTAAAGGCATGTTTATTTGTACTTTGCAATGGCAAAAAAAAAACCTTTTTTTAATCCTCACCCAAGGATATTTTTTCATTGTTTTTTAGAAAGAGCAGAAGGGAGGGAGAAGAGAGAGAGAGCGAGAGCGGGGGGGGGGGGGGGGGGGGGGAGGGTTGGGATCAAACCTGCAACCCAGGTACATGCCCTTGACTGGGAATTGAACCCGCATCCCTTGGTGTGCAGGCCAAGACTCTAACCACTTAGCACACCAGCCAGGGCAATGGTAAAACGTTTTGACTCAAAATATTATGGTAGCATGATCTAAGCTACTGCTTATGAATTTTTCCAGTTTCATATGTTCCACATATCTCCAAAATTATGGAACTGTACCTACTAATATATTTCCTCTACAATAGATAAATTAAAGCCTCAAAACCTGAAACCTATCTTCATTTTTAATGAATAATGGGGGGAAATGCTTCACCTTCTGCTAACTCTTTTTTTAAATTTCTTTATTGATTAAGTTATTACATACGTGACCTCATCCCCCCATTAGCCTCCCCCATCCCCCCACTCAATTCTTTATGCACAAAAATAAGCAATCTTCTATGTACTTGGAACCAAAGTCTGAGCTAATTGTTCAAACAAAATCTGGCTGTAAATGTGCTTCTAAAACTATACTGCTAAAACCGTGGCTCTGTTTCACTGGACCGGGTACTGATTGAATTTGTGGTAAAAAATTGATCAACAACACTAGCCTTATGCTAATGAGCCTATACTTGAATATTGGTACTAAATCTCTAAGAACCCAGAGCTAAAGAAACTGGCGGTGTATATATGTTTTCAGAACCTGGAACAAATGGTTACAAGCACGAATAAACCCAACAAGGGAAATACATTAGAACTCAATTCACAGTCCAGTGAAGCCAGTTAATGACAGTATGTTGGGTTCAAGCCCCTCTGCCAGGGAATGGACCTCCTTGGACGCCGGGTATTCGACAGAGAAGCCATGAGACGTTGTGGGTATATCAGAGAGTCTTTATTGTAGCCCAAGCTCTGACGAGGAGCTTTTAGACAAGGCAGTTCTTCAGAGTAAAGTCCATACAGTCGCCGTCCACCGGCTATGTAACAACACATCTTTCCTACAAAGTAGCAGTAGCCCCCAACATAGGAGCTACACAGGAGCCATCTTTACAACCTCAGCCTCACTAAGCCGCTGCCTCCCAGCCCCCTGCCTGCTGCTCAGTAACACACTCTAATACCAACTTAAACAAAAGAGGCTTCTTGCCAGATAGTGACCTCACTATTTCGGGTTATAGAGGGGCACGCTTGTGCAGCATACATACAGTAACATAGCTGTTGCACCTGCATATAGTAACTTAGCCTTGAACACTCCTGATGAGGATTCCCACGCTCAGAGTGGCCTTGAATATCCCACGCACTCTAGACAGGGTCCTCACACAGTATTCGCACATGTGGGCAATGGTCTACAACTGCTGAGATTTGTAGAACCCTCCAGAATTCCCTTTTTCTCTAGGAACTGTAAACCTGTTTCATAGGACATTTGGAAAACATTATTTTGGAAAATGATACTTAAAAATTTGGTTATAAAATGATGGCACCTTGAAAAGTTTTACCATTCGGGGGCGGGGAGAGGAGGGGGCGGGAATAAAATCTGCCCGGCTGCATGGCTCAGTAGTGACGGTTCTATTCCCAGTCAGGGCACATGCCTGGGTTGCGGGTTTGATCCCCAGTGTGGGGAGTGCAGAGGGCAGCCGATCAATGATTCTCTCTCATCATTGATGTTTCTATCTTTCTCTCCCTCTCCCTTCCTCTCTGAAATCAATAAAGATATATTTAAAAAGAAAATATTAGCCCTAACCAGTTTGGCTCAGTGGATAGAGTGTCAGCCTGTAGACTCAAGGGTCCCAAGTTCGATTCCGGTCAAGGGCATGTACCTTGGTTGCAGGCACATACCCAGTAGGAGGTGTGCAGGAGGCAGCTGATCGATGTTTCTCTCTCATCAATGTTTCTAACTCTCTATCCCTCCCCCTTCCTCTCTGTAAAAAATCATTAAAATATATTTTTAAAAGAAAATATTAAATCCTTCAGAAACCAGTTTAAAGAAACCATATCTTTTTTTAAAAATCACAATGCCAGTATTTTATATTATTTCTCATCAAATTAAAAACCAAGCATTTCAAAATACAATCTCTAGTATTTAGTTGTGGGGTTTATCAGAGACACATTTCCATTGAGATTTACATTTTCTTGAGAATCTTGAAATGTAAATTTGGCTACAATTATTCTTCAGGCTACCACTGTACATAAGAACCTGAAGCCAGAGACACGTGGAGATATGTGTGAGTGCGCACATGTGTGCATCTATAATAAGGAAGGAAAGAATTACATGTATTCAAAGACTTGCAACTAACTCAGTGGTCGGCAAACTGCGGCTCGCGAGCCACATGCGGCTCTTTGGCCCCTTGAGTGTGCCTCTTCCACAAAATACCATGTCCTGGGTGAGTCTATTTTGAAGAAGTGGCGTTAGAAGAAGTTTAAGTTTAAAAAAGTTGGCTCTCAAAAGAAATTTCAATCGTTGTCCTGTTGATACTTGGCTCTGTTGACTAATGAGTTTGCCGACCACTGAACTAGCTTTCAGCTCAGCTGAAAGAGCCTAATTGGTCCTAACTTTGCCTACCATCAGTGATACTTTCTCTATGTTGTTGGCAAACAGGCTTATTCAACTCGATTTTAAGCTGAGAGAAAAGAAAAATGTGGTCATTTATAATATTCAAATATTGGCCTACTCATTCATCAGACTGACTTGGTGCTGCAGTCTTTACCAAGTATAATCGCCTCCCCTTCAAACACTCCCCTCGCTAGCCTGCTAGAGGAAACGGGCAGTTGCAACTATGTGGTACAATTAATCACAGAATTATTTAACACTGAGAAAGAAAAGTCACATCAAAACCACTCCTGATGGAACAATTTTTCCAGGAAGAGAATTCTAACTACACCTGGCACACCCAAGAGCCCAGTATCACTGTCAAGAGGGAAGCCAAAATGCACTTTAAAAGGAGAGGGGGGGGCATATATATCAAAGTAGAATAACTATGTATATGCATTACACTTCCACATAACGCCTGCAGCACTCCTTCCAGGGGCCTGCTAGGATCATTTCATACTGAAAACACGGCGCCCCAAGCAGTAGCGGTGTCTGGTAGCCAGAACTTCCTTGATCCCTTCCTGTTATGTCTGGCTACGTACTGTGCTCCATCTGCAGTCCTGTTACACCTCCCATGTCATGTAACTTTAATGCAGAAATAATGGAGACTAACTCTTATGGGACAACATAAAACCTCGTTTGCTTCCCTCTTTTCCATGAGTAAAAGCAAGACTGCTTATCTGCACTGCAGCCTGAACAGATCAGGCCAATGAAATGGACCGTCTTTGAAATCTGAAGCCCTGTGTGCAAAGTGAGAGCTCAGTGGCAACCTTTATTTTCTTGCCTGCTAGCTGAAGCTGGGTGTTTCAACTCGACTCCCCAAAGCTTCATTATAATTTTAAAGTATATCATGAGATTATTACAACCAGCTTTAGATTTGTACTGAAATACTCAAATTCCCATATATTGTGATTTTTCCCTCTAATGGTTGGGACTGAATTTACAGTAAGAGGGAATAAATTACTTTCAATGATGACCTTAACTGATTTTTTTTAACCTAAAACAAATCATTTCGATAATAATATGAATATGGTATTTTACAAAAGTTAGTGCAAATTTTATCAGCTATGTGCAATCTTGCAAAGTAAAATATAAATATTATTTATTAATAATAGTTTTTTAATAACCCAAATTCTAATTTGATTAGTTTACTTTATGTTATTAAGCTAATCACATACTTCTGTTAAAATATTTCTCATATAAGTGCATTTTCACCTTCCAAATACTATGCAACTAAGGTTGTTGGCATCACCAAAACTTTGAGTAAATATTGCCATTATTTTGAAGTGTTTTATATATTTATTATTAATGAATTAACATTGTTATCTAATATTTACCTTAAAATAGCTAATATGAAGATAGACCACCAAATAAAGTCTATGTCTAGGAGGAAAATAATCAAAGTAGAAGATTCTTTCTTTTTATATATATTTTTTAAATTATTTTTTAATATATATTTATTTACTTATTTCAGAGAGGGAGAGGGTAAGAGAGAGATAGAAACATCAATGATGAGAGAGAATCATTGATCAGCTGCCCACAACCCGGGCATGTGCCCTTGACTGGAATCGAACCCAGGACCCTTCAGTCCACAGGCTGACACTCTACCCACTGAGACAAATCAGCTAGGGCAGAAGATTCTTTTATAGTGCCTGTCATTTATCCTAATATTGTATAATTCAAAGATAAGTGCTCGAACCTCTCTCAAAGAGCTCAAAATCCACTAGAGGACTCAAAGGAACAAACTTAATGAAATTCACATTATGGTCAGTTTTACGGTAGACTCATAAACAAAGGTTTGGAGGAATACAAAATGGGTTAACAACTCACACTGACCCGGACAAGTTCAAGGGGTCAGACCCGGGATGGCATTCCCCCATAAATTCTAAACAAGACAACGAATAGGCCCACAAAAGAGCACGCGTGGCATGCTGACCAGAGACAGGGTGGGTTTGTCGGGGCACAGAGAAAACAGACCATTTAGAGCTCCGTGGCAAACACTTTGTGTCCCTTGCTATTTCTTCATTTTAGTAAAATACGATACCAGAGCATACAGGTAAATCACCAGTCACTTGAAGAAATCACTTGTCGATGACGTGATTTTTTTTTTTTAAGAGTCATGGAGCTTCATTCTTTCTCTTGATTCTGCTGAACGGCAAGTGTCTATGGGAGGAAACATGTAGTATGCTCTCCACAGTCAGATCAAGGAAATGGATCATCCTTAAAGAGGTTTCCATAGTTAAAACAGCAGTCCGTAGAATTAAATACTGCCATTTGCAACAACCAATGGACCTTGAGAATATTATGCTAAGTGAAATAAGTCAGTCAGAAAAGACTAAGAACCATATGATTTCACTCATACGTGGGATTTAAGACTAAAACTCGTGGACACAAATGGCAGTGTGGTGGTTGTCAGAGGGAAGGGGGTCGGGGGTGAATGGGGTCCTCATATATGGTGACAGGAGAAGATCTGAGTTTGGGTGGTGGGCACACAGTGCAATATGCAGGTCCTATAACATAGACACCCACACCTGAAGCCTGTATGATTATATTAACCAATGTCACCCCCCCAAATTTAAAACAATAGCAGTTTATAAAAACAGTTAATTCATATTATAATACCAACTCAATTCACTGACCACATTTCAGTTCAGAAATTCATTTAGTTCTAAGTTATTTTTCTTACCTACCTTCAGGACTTCGATCTATCCATCAGAGGCAATGCAGAAAGGTTAGGGGAGAAAGAATGCAACAAGTTAACTATGGTAAAATTACAACACAAATTTAATACATATCTGCTTAAAAATATAAATTAAATTTTTTACAGTTCTCACTGATTATTTAAATTGCTCTCCAATAAAAATGAGTTAAGGTTAATCCACAATGGACAAGGAAAACATGAATAAATGAAATCTAACAATGTATCTGCACTTCCGTTCTCAGAAGTCCATGGGAGTGTGCTACTCCAGTGCAAAAGCAGCAAAAAGAGATAAAGATATACGCTATAGCCAAACCACAAATCAAACCAGGTACGTAAATGGAATCAACAGCATTAAATGCATTGTTGGGAAAACAGTTGCATGAAAGACCAAATACATAATCAAAATGGTATTTCCAGTTAGTCTTGCGTATATTATCATTTCAGCCAGTAGATACCACTATGCTGTAATGTCTTTGGGGAAGTGGGAGCTTGTCTTGCCCTTCTTTTACTTCTATCAACTTTTTTTTACTTTAATTTCTAATATACTTTCAACCAATTAACGCTATGCTCTTTTGTTTAGCAATCATTTATAGTTTTTTTAAATTCTGTCTATAGAAAAGCATAATAGCTAAAAATGGTACATGCAACAATAAGCTCACAGACTTATTTTACAAGTTTATAATATATTTGAAGCATTTTGTCCACTTTGAAAATGTGCTAAAGTTATAAAATCAACTCAGAGCATAAAATTGTCAATACATAAGCCTGAAAATTCCCTTAGGCAAAATAAAAACTACAATAATTATTTAAAACATTGCTAAAATAAGCAAAGTGGGCATCAGTAGAAAGAAAAAAACTAAGAAAACTATAGAAATATTTTTAAAATGTAACATTGCTGAAATACCTTATTATCAGTTACACTACATTTAACCATATTCTTGGTTAAATGACAAAAAGCAATGATGAATTCTCTTCTACCAATCAAATGTCAAACTGTGACTATGAGAAATTAACTATACAGGAAAAATATATAAAATTGATTGACTCAATTAAATTGAAACATAATCATTGAATCTCAACTGGACTAAAGATAACCTTTTCCCCTTTTTTTCCAGCTTTATTGAGATATTATTGACATATGTAAGTTTAAGGTACACAATGTGATGAGTTGATACACATATATATTGCAAAAAGATTACCACTATAAAATTAGCTAATATCTCCTTCTCGTCATATAATTATCATTTTTGTGGTGATAACATTTGAGATCTACTCTCTTAGCAACTTTCAAGCATATCATACAGTACTGTACATTATAGTCATCACACTATACATTTAGACGACACCCACCCCCCCTGGAACTTAACTCATTCTAGAAGTATGAATCCTTTGACTAACATCTTCCCCTTTTACACACCTCCCCCGACCTTTGGCAACCATCATTTCATTAAAGATAACCTTTTTAATCTAAAAAGAAGTTGTTGTTTTTAAATACAGATCGAATTATACTAGGTCTGCTCTTAAACTGACTAAAGGGTAATTAGTCACTAAAACAATATCTAAAACTCTGAATATTAATCTAATGTTAGACTAACCCATAATAGTCTTTCATTTATTCAAACTAGGTTTTTCTCTTTAGTTCAAATAGATAAAGTATGACTATATACCATTCTTCTAGTGAGAGTAAAAGCATATCATATTTACTATTAACTGAAAAAATAGAATCAAACATTATGTATAGAACTCCACTAAATAGACTTAACACTAATTATTCATAATACATTAACGTAACTTGGACATACAATTTTATTTAACACTAGAAAAGAATATTTTTTCATTTAATAATATTTTACAACGTGTTTCCCCATCTTACCACTTAAACATTTCACTCATAACTACAAGTGCAAAGGAGTGATTAATCTTGTTTACCTGTTGGTCTGGCATAAGAAACAACAGCATTTCCTTCCAATTCAGGTGGAGCATAACTTCCTTTCAGAAAAACAGAAAAGGCCACTGTTCTAGTCATCTCTGGTGCTATAAGCAATGTGAAAGTAATGGAAGTTACATAATTATGGACAGTGATTATTAACAACCGCTCAAATTAGGCCTATATTGTATGCCAGCTACTGTCCTAAGCACTTCACATGGATTAATTCACTTAATCCTCACAATGACCCTATAAAGGTGGGTGGTATTATTGTCCCCATTCCTTTCTTTTTTGTTATTGTTGTTGGGGGGCCGGGGGCGGGGGGAGCGTGCAGGAGGAAACTGGCTAGAGAGAGTAAGAGGCTTGCCCAAGGTCATATAGGTAAGACACAGCTGGGAACTGACTTCAGAGCAAGGGTGCCAAACACTACACTACTGCTTCTCTTTGCTCAGGTGAACAGGCAGCATGGACAGGGACAGGGGTACACAAAAGGGCAGGAGACTGTGGGAGTGGGGAGCAGCACTTTATCATGGTCAGGACAAGACTGCAGGGGAAATCCAAGGAGGGGACTGGACTTGATGAAACTACAACTATAGAGACAGCAGATGGCACATAGCCTTCTGTAATCACGCATTTGATCTCCAACCTGCGTTAGAAAGCCCTAGCAGGTTTGTAACTGGAAAAATAAATTGTTCAGAATGTGTTTTAAAAAGATAAATTGAAAGTATTGTAAAAATTTAGAAAATAGCCCAGCCGGTGTAGCTCAGTGGTTGAGCATCAACATATGAACCAGAAGGTCACAGGTTCAATTCCTGGTCAGGGCACATGCCCAGGCTGTGGGCTCGAACCCCAGTGGGGGGCATGCAAGAGGCAGCCGACCAATGATTCAATTTTTCTTTTTCATCATTGATGTTTCTACCTCTCCCTTCTTCTCTGAAATCAATAAAAATATTTTTTTAAAAAAATAAAAATTAGAAAATAAAATGAGAAACCAATTGTTAGGTATCACGTCCAAGGCTACTTCGGCCATTCAGCCATTCCTTCACTCATTCAATGAATAATTTACTGAGTTCCCACTATCTAACAGGCATTCAGGTAAGAGTTGGTTATACAAAGGCAAAAGAGAGAGAGATGTCCTTGACTTCGTGAATAAGACATAGGCTCCCCAGCTAAACTGTTGCAGTAAACAAAGAAAGGTAATTCAGAAATCACTTTAACAGAATCAGTGACAACTCAGATGTAAATGGGAGAGGATAAGAGATTCTATGCCGAGTAAGAGTGGCCCTACTTTAGGCATTATTGCAGATACCTTACATAGATTCATTTTTTTCATTAAATCCTCAAGACAGCCCTACAAGAAAGACATCATTATCCCTTTCTGGAGATTAAAAAAAAAAAACAGAGGCTCCAAGTAATTACTAAGGTAGTTTGCCCAAGGTTACACATAGAGTGAGAGTCAGGGCCAGGATTCAAATTCCGGCCAGACTCCAAAGTCAATATTCTTTCTTCAAACATTACTGATTCAATAAATAGCTCACTAGAGAAACACTAATAAAGAAAGCCTTCCAAATTACAGTGTTTAAGTACAATTACAGGTCCACCTAGTTAAGGAAAGCCCTTGGAAATCTGTAATTACTTCAGACTCAACAACCTTTCATTGAATGTCCATGCTTGATGCTTAGAGGGAAAACACCATAAGCCAAACAACACAAGCATTAATTTCAGGAAGATACCAGTCTCACAATTCAGACAAGAAATATATACATAAAATGAACACAGTAATAAAAAAAATTTAATTAAAAAAAAAGACAACCTCAAACTATGATAGACTTTAAGCCAAAACCAAGCACTCACCGGTAAATTCAAAAGTGAATTGGTCACGTGACAATACCAAAGGTGGCTGCACGTAGACTGATAATTTGGCTTTTTGCAATGCCACTCGATTCTGCAGTGTGACCTAAGGAAATAGAAATTGTTAGTAACTAAAAATTATACTCTATCCAAATTAACAAAATATCACAACTAATTAAAAATCACTACAAGTAATTAGGAAACATCATCTGAAAAAAAAGAGAAGCTACAAAACATAACATGTAACCTAAGTGGTAGATTGAAATGTCCTACTCAGGTAGAGACTGGCCCTGGAGTTAAACAGACTTTTCTCCAAAGAAGACACAGGAAAGGCCAAAAAGCACATGAAAAAATGCTCAATATCTTTAACTGCTGCAAAATACAAATTCAAACCACAATGAGCTACTACGGTACTACACAGCCACTAGAATACTAGAATCAAAAGGTCAGATAAAATAGGTGTTAGAAAGAACGTGGAGAAATTAAAACCCTTATATATTCTGATGGGAATGTAAAATAGTACAGCCACACACAAAGTCTAACAGTTTCTTTAAACATTAAACATAAATTTACCATACAATCTCACAATTCCATGTCAAGAGAAATGAAAACATATGTTCATGCAAAAACTTGTACAGAAAGGTTCAAAGCAGCATTATTCATAATAGCCAAAAGTAGAAACAACCCAAATGTCCATCAACTGATGACTGGATAAACAAAATACAGTATATCCATACAATGAAATACTAATCGGTAATAAAAAGAAATGAAGTGCTGACACATACTACAACATGGACAAACCTTAAAAGTAGTACACTAAGTAAAAGGAGCTCAACACAAAGAAACACATCCTATCTAATACAGAGTAATATGCAAATTGACCATACCTACGTTACACCCACAAGCCATGCCCACCAGCCAATCAGGAGCAAGTATGCAAATTAACGTAACCAGGATGGCTGCGGCCACGGAGAGAGCAGGAGGCTTGGGTTTCCCGGCAATGGAGGAAGCCAGGCTTTCCACCTGCCCTAGCCTGCCTTGGCCTCCGCTTAAGGCTACAAAGTTTCAATTATAGAAGATAAATAAATCCCAACAAAAATGGCTGCAGCCACGGAGCGCGCAGGAGGCTTGGCTCCGCTCAAGGCTACAAGGTTTCAATTATGGGAGAAAAATAAATCCCAGATACCAGGGCCTCTGCTTGGGTCACCGGGGGGCATGGCCGGCCTGCAAACCACCACAGGCCCCTCGCCCAGGCCGCCCCACACCCCAAGGGAACCCCCACCATGACCCAGGACACCCTTCAGGGCAAACCAGCCAGCCCCCACCCGTGCACCAGGCCTCTATCCTATCTAATAAAAGAATAATATGCAAATTGACCATCACTCCAACACACAAGATGGCTGCCCCCATGTGGTCAAAGATGACTGCCCCATGTGGACACAAGATGGCCACCACAAGATGGCCAGCAGGGGAGGGCAGTTGGGAGGGAGCAAGCCTGCAAGGGTGGGCAGTTGGGGGTGAGCAAGGGTGGGCAGTTGGGGGTGAGCAAGCCTGCAGGGGAGGGCAATTAGGGGTGACAAGGCCGGCAGAGGAGGGAAGTTGGGGGCGACCGGGCCTCCAAGGAAGTGCAGTTGGGGGTGACCAGGCCTGCAGGGGAGAGCAGTTGGGGGGGACCAGGCCTGCAGGGGAGGGCAGTTAGGGATGTCCAGGCCTGCAGGGGAGGACAGTTAGGGGCAAACAGGCTGGCAGGGGAGCATTTAGGCATCAATCAGGCTGGCAGGGGAGTGGTTAGGGGGTGATCAGGCTGGCAGGCAGAAGCGGTTAGGGGCAATCAGGAAGGCAGGCAGGCGAGTAGTTGGGAGCCAGCAGTCCTGGATTGTGAGAGGGATGTCCGACTCCCCTTTAGGCCCAATCCTACCTGGACATCCCTCGAGGGGTCCCAGATTGGAGAGAGTGCAGGCTGGTCTGAGGGACACACACCCCCATGCACGAATTTCATGCACCGGCCTCTAGTATTGTATGATTTCATTTATATGAAATGTCCAGAATAGGCAAATCTATAAGGACAGATATAGACTTGCAGTTGCTGAGGGATAGAGAGGGATTATGAGGGAGGAGTGGGAGAGAAGGGAGCAGGAAGTGACAGCTAATAGGAATGGGGCCATTTTTAAGGGGAATGAACATGTTTTCAAGTTAAATTATGGTGATAGTTCAACAACTCTACAAATATGCTAAAAATCACTGAATTATGTACTTTTAATGAGTAAATTGTATAGTATCTAAATTACATCTCAATAAAGCTATTAAAAATGTTCTACCATTATCCAGGTGATTACTTTGTAAGTTATATAAATGCCTAATCACTGTGCTGTACACCTGAAACTAATATATTGTATGTCAACTCTAATTAAAAACTTTTTTTCATTTTAATTAATTTTTCTAATTTAAATTTTAATTTAAAAATGTTCTATCAAAAGCAAAAGAAAAAGTATCTGCCCTCAATGGCTGATAAATAATTACATCATGAAATATTATATGTGTTCATTCTTCTTTTCATATAGATGTGACATCATGAATTATTTATCTTATCCAGTATCAGTATATTACATTGTACACAATTCAATTATTCTCTAAAGATTTCCTTACTTTGCCCAGCCAGTGTAGCTCAGTGGTTGAGCATCGACCTATAAACCAGGTGGTCACAGTTCGATTCTCAGTCAGGGCACATGCCCAGATTTCAAGTTCGATCCCCAGGGTGAGATGTGAAGAAGGCAGCCAATCAACGATTCTCTCTCATCATTGATGTTTCTAGCTCTCTCTCCCTCTCCCTTCCTCTCTGAAAACGTTAAAAAATATATATTTAATAAAAAAGACTTCCTTACTTTTCCTTAAGGAAAGTAGTCTTGAAATTTCTCTTAAAGTAAAAGACTTGTATTACCTATTCCTTAATTATATATGTACTAGAGGCCCAGTGCACGAATTTGTGCACAGGTGGGGTCTGGCAGGCCCAGCCCTAATTGAGGCAGATCGGGGCCCAGCCTGTCGGGAGGAGGAGACAACGAAGGTTGGCTGGCTGGCCTGCCCTGATCTGGGCCCGATCAGGGCCAGGCCGGCTGAGAGGAGGGGCCTTGGGAGATTGGCTAGTGGCCTCACCTCCAATTGCGGGTGGGGCGGGTGGCGCGACTGAGGGTGAGGCCGGCCGTGGGGGTGAGGCCGGCCGATTGGGGGTAGGGCCAGCCGGCCCTGCCCCTGAATGGGGTGGGGGGAGCTGATTGGGGGTCAGCGGCCAGTTGCAGGCCAATGGGGTGGTGGGGACTGATTGGGGGTGGGGCTAGCCGTGGGGAGGGACTGTGGGCAGTGGGCTGGCCAGCCCTGCCCCTAAATGGGGTGGGGGGACCAATCGGGAGCCAGTGGCTTGGGGGAGGGGCCATGGGTGGTTGGCCAGCTGACCCCAACCCCTACTGGGGTAGGGGGATATTGGGGCGGGGCCACCTTGGGGGAGGGGCTGTAGGTCAATCAGGGTGGTGGGGGCCCATTGGGGGCAGGGCCAGCCAGGGAGAGAGGCTGCAGGAGATTGGCTGGCCAACCCTGCCGCCTACTGGGTTGGGGGGGGGGGGCGTCAATCAGGGGCAGTGCTGGCCTGGGGGAAGTGCCACGGTAGGGGTTGGCCAGCCACCCTGCCTTCGATCTGGGTGGGGGAGACCGGTCAGGGGTGGGGCCAGCTGGGTGAAGGGGCCATGGGATTTTGGCCGGCCCTCCCTATCCCCCCCACTCCCCGATTGGGCCAGTTTGCTGGCTGCAGTGGCCATCATAGCGATTGGTTGTTCCGGTCGTTACACATTCCAGTCACTGGCTTTTTATTTTATTTTATTTTTTTATTAAGGTATTATATGTGTACATATCTTACCATTGCCCCCCCACCCCACTCCCATACATGCCCTCACCCCTCAATGTTTTGCATCCAATGGTTATTCTTATATGCATGCATATAAGTCCTTTGGAGGGGCCTTGGGATTTTGGCCGGCCCTCCCTATCCCCCCAACCCCCCGATTGGGCCAGTTTGCTGGCTGCAGTGGCCATCATAGCGATTGGTTGTTCCGGTCGTTACGCATTCCAGTCACTGGCTTTTTATATATATAGATAGCTTAGATACATATCAAAGCACTATATTTTCTTCTATGGCTTAAACCAAAAAATATCTGACATAACTAATTCTAGAAAATGTCAAGAATGGCAGCATTCACTGCTGCATTTCTAAGCTGGCTGGACTTCTAAACTGGTGCTCTCGCTTGATGATGCTGGAAACCTTCCCACTCGGGTTCGAATCAATAGCTAAGAACTCAGGGTAGGAGTGTCTCGGGAAGTAGCTGGAGATGGGGGAGTGAGAGAAGCTGAGACTTCTCTCACTTCACCGGTGGAGGAGCAGCATAGAAACCATCAGCCTGGTGACCTTTCCTGGCCAATGAGAAGGCATCATTTTCACACTGTCAAAGAAAAAGCTTAATGATCTGGCTTCCGATGGGCATGCTCTCTCTTTGGATCGTATCTCCTAAACGGCCCAGTCTCTTCGAATAACCTCTCCTGGATGAGAGCACATGGCTGGTAAGACAGACTTTCACAGTAGACCTGGGTATCGCTCTTCAGGTGACACCTAGTACAGTGGTTGACAAACTGCAGCTCGCGAGCCGCGGTTTGCCGCTCTGTTGACTAATGAGTTTGCCGACCACTGACCTAGACTCTCGATTCCAATAATTACAGGATGTTGTTGTTCCTTGTGATTAAGCCCCTATCCCAGTGGTCGGCAAACTCATTAGTCAACAGAGCGGCAAACCGCGGCTCGCGAGCCACATGTGGCTCATGAGCCACAGTTTTCCGACCACTGACCTAGTATAACCAGAGCTGAGGAGCATTCTCTACCTCACACCTTTGCTGTGGAGCAGTTCAGTCTAGTTACTAGGCACTAGTATATGAGACAGATACATTTCATTATTAACTGGCATAATGAAAGGGCTTACTTATTTTTAAGAAAAGTAGTTCTAAAATTTCTCTTAAATAAAAAGCATGTATCACCTATTCCTTAATTATATATACATACATACATATAATAGAGAAACAATATACAGCAATATACAACTGGCCCACAAACATTATATATATATATGTATATACTAGTAACCTGGTGCATGAAATTCGTGCACATTAAAACGGAATTAGAGGAAATAATTTAATATTGTTATGTGCCCTTTCTCTATAATAGAAGTGTCAGAGATGAAAGAAAATTAGTAAAATGTATATGAAAACCTTCCTCCTGTCAGAGTCTGGGGCTCACCACGGGACCCAGAGTCAAGTCCCCGCCCACCCACATGCACCTCAAAATCGCGTGAGACCCAGACTCAGCCGCCCCCCCCATTGGGCTATATCCAGACCCAGCCAGTCCCACCCTTGTCAAGCCCTGCTGGGCAGGAGGTGTAGCCTCAGGTCCCCTGGCCTGGCACCAGGATGGGGGGCGTGGCCTGAGGTCCCCTAGCCCAGACCAGGGCAGGGGGTGTGCCTTGAGGTCCTCCGTCAAGCCCCACCAGGTGGGGGACACAGCCTGAGATCCCCTGTCAAGCCCCACTGGGTTAGGGGCATGGCCTGAGGTCCCCGCCAGGCAGGGAGGTGCAGCCTCAGGTCCCCCAGTCCAGCACCGGGAGGGGGGGTGCAGCCTCAGGTCCCTCGTCAAGCCCCAGTGGGCAGAAGTGCGGCCTGAGTTCCCCCGACTCAGCACTGAGGGTGCACCTTGAAGTCCCCCGTCAAGCCCCGCTGGGTGGGGGGCATGGCCTGAGGTCCCCTGTCAAGCCCAGCCAGGCAGGGGGGCGCAGCCTCAGGTCCCCTGACCCAGTGCTCGGGCGGGGGGCATGGCCTGAGGTCCCCTGTCAAGCCCCGCCAGGTGGGGAGTGCAGTCTGAGGTCCCCAGGCCTGGTGCCGGGGTGGGGGACGCAGCCAGAAGTCCCCTGTCAAGCCCCACCTGGTGGGGGGCGCGGCCTGAGGTCCCTCAGCCTGGTTGCTGGGGCAGGGGGAGCAGCCTGAGGTCCCCTAGCCCAGCACCAGGACGGGAAATGCACCTTGAGGTCCCCTGTCAAGCCCCGCCAGGTGGGAGGCGCAGCCTGAGGTCCCCTGTCAAGCCCTGCGGGATGGGGGGCACGGCCTGAGGTCCCCCGGCCTGGCGCTGGGGCGGGGGGAGCAGCCTGAGGTCCCCTAGCCCAGTACCAGGACGGGAAGCGCACCTTGAAGTCCCCCATCAAGCCCCGCCGGTTGGGGGGCATGGCCTGAGATCCCCTGTCAAGCCCCACGGGGGCAGGGGAGAGCGTAGCCTCAGGTCCCTGCTGATTGCTCGTTAAGGCTCCTTATGGGAACTTGGCCTCAGCTATGGGTGCAGCCATCTTTGTGATGGAGTGATGGTCAATTAGCATATTCCCTCTTTATTAGATAGGATAATTAGATTCAGTAAATATCTTGAATTAATTTTAAACAATGTGGATATTTGTACAACTTAAAAATAAGTTCAACATGAAATACTGACTTGCACAGTAAAATTTTTAAAAGACAACTACTGATGCAGATAAATACAATAAACACAGCAAATGAACAATGAACCCTCAGTTGTTACTTTATCAGCCCTGAGAATACATGAGGGCAATCTGCATTCCACGAACAAAGCTTCCTCAGTGACGTCTGACCATTGTAAACCTACTGCCTTTTTAGTCAAACCCTGATGGCAATTATGAGAAGAAACCAGATATGCACCACAGACAACATTCTTTCAAACAGCTAGTCCCCTGAACAAATGGAACACAATTTAAATATTTTCTATTAATAATAACACGATGCTAGCCTAAACATACATTTTTTAATCACATTGATAACCATTAGCAGCTTTCTATATTCATAGAACCATACTAATAAATTATGTATGTGCATTATCTCATTTATTATTTACAACATGGTGAAACAGCTACTATTACTATATGCCATTTTATAGAAAAGAAAAGTATGGCTCAGAGAGGCTAAATAATTCGCCCAGGGCCATTCTGTTTGTAAGTGGAGGAACCACAGTTTAACTTCTGGCTGCCAGAATCCAGAGCCCATGCTCTTAATCAACTGGGGTTAAGTCTCAAAACAACTCTGCACATGAACAAGTACCCCCATTTTACAATTGAAAGACAGAGCTTCAGAGAAGCTAAGTGCGTGCCCAAGACCATCATTCCAGTATGTGCAAGAGAGCTGAAAACTCGGTTTTAAAAGTGGACATGAACAATCTTGGACGTAGTCGTGGGCCATGTGTAAGGGAGCAGACACACTGACTGCCTGACCTGGCAACGTGAACTCAGACAAAGGTCACACAGCTTTACATTGTCACAAAAGTGTCTGCATTTGGTTTAGAGGCACAACCGTGAGAGCTCTCCTGCATGGACTTACAGAACCCCAACAATGGCGAGGCCCTTTCCAAAGTGAATCAAGGAGATGTGGGACGAAAATAACTGCAGTAACAAAGAAGAGCTGTGTTTGAGCCAAAAAAAGAGTTAAAGACTTGGCTAGATCGTAAACTTCATATTTTAAGAGAAAAATAATTATAGAATATTAAGGGGAAAGTATAAAACATTAATACAAGAATTTTCCATGCTCTTTTCTGCTCCTAACAAAATGAAATATGATCCTTAGGAAATAGAATACTGAATTTTTATCCTCGGTGTATAACCAGGACTCCAAAGGCCAGGTCTGAACAAACCACTCTCCCATCAGGCACACATACTCAAGGTAGCCACATCTTCGCTCACGTGGAACGGATGGAAACATTTTCTCAATTAACAGGATTTATTATGATGGAAACATGCATGCTTATATATCTTGGCTGCTGTTGTTATAAAAGGCTAGAAGGGGAGATTTATAGCAGAAATGTGTATAGAACTGTCAGAGCGAATCAGGAAGGCATTGTGTCTGCTGCGGAAGTCCGGCGGACCGTGTGCAGCCCTGTGTGGTGCCTTCTTTCTCCTGCTCTTACAGTGTCTGTCAATAAGGAGCGTTAGGAATGGCTTAGTCGTTCTCAAACGCAGTAACCCTGCCAGTGAAGGAGACTTTCCCGGTAGTGTCACGCCAGCATTTGGAGGTGGCTATTCCACCTGATAGCCTAAGAGCGGCCTGGGACAGAAAGGTGTGTTTCCTTACAGCCATCAGCAGTAGCTGGGGGGAAATTAGCATGAGCAATGTTATCTGGTTGAGGTACAGGACTTTTCTGCCATTTATAGTGTGTGCCTGAGTTATTATGTGTATGTGTCTGAACAGTATCAGTAGATAGACATAAAAAGGGTTTCCCCACACAAGTCTATAGATCATTCCTGGAACTCTGAAGGGTTTCTTTTTTCTTAAGTGTTTGATTTCTTGCCACTAATGCTTTTCCAGACTCAGAAGTATTAATGAGATAGAGCCTTTGATTGAATAGGGGAGGGAGACTGGGGAAAGACCACCCTTGTTTCCAGTGGCAAGAATCCAAAAAAATTAGCTTAGGAAACTGTTAAAAGATTGGGCTCCCTTCAACTTCTACCACAGAGCCCCACACTAGGGCCACCCGCTGGGCCCAGTGTAAGCGAACACAATTGGTAGAGCCTGGTACCCTGTCAAGCTCCTCCAAGGACAGCAACCCATAATCTAAGAAAATATGAGGCCCCGTCCAAGTTTTGACTGAGCGAATCGCCAAGATCCACAACTTTCCCTGGCTCCAAGCTCTGGGCAGTGATAAATATTGTCAGCTTAATAATGTGCTGACTGATTACCACACTTTAATCTAAATGCCTTAAGAGGGTTCTACGTTTGAGTCCTAGTCTAAAATTCTACAATGACGGGACTAAAAATTTTAACCAAAACCACATCCTTCTTATTCTATTTTTTCAGGACTATCAATTTGTCACTACTCTACTTTGTGGCTTCTTCATTTAATATTTTCTTGCTATAAATACACCCCTTTAAAGCTAATATTATGGCAGATAGATGGCTGGGAATTCTTTTCAAACACATATATAGTCATTCCTAGAAGAAAGCTATTATTACCATGCACATAATTCCTTAGTATATATATGATGCGTCAATCAACTGGTTGGTCTATGTGATGACACAATCCCCTTAGCATATTCAAAATGCTAATTGTTTCTAGAAAAAAGACCCTGGATCATACAACACATTTAAATAATGGTAGGAATAAGTCATAACAATTGTTTCTATTATGTACATATTGCTATGAATGCAATTATCGGTTTCATATTTGTAGAAAGCAATGAAGGTTAGCAATTCACCCCCCAAGGCTGAGGAAAGCATACAAATTCCAAGTGTTTGCTTGACATTTCCATTGGCTGTTAAAGGGTGACAAACATGATGAAATGCGTACTATCGTGTGCACATCACAGTCTAGAACCATTGTACAATACCTTCACTGTGACTGAAGGGACAAGGTCAGTTCCCACTTCAACATCAGGAGCTTGCTGTAAACACACAGAAGGAAGGAAGGAAACAATGGCTTCAATATTACATGCCAACACACACTTCTCACCACCAAAATCGGGAACCAACTGCAAAGGACTCATCACTCCAATGACAGACTAGAAGAGTCCATGTGACTTTTCAGATGTCTTCATCTAGAAAGTCATGAGCTAATATTCAAACACCCACCCTCCCCCCCAAAAAAGGTCACAGGTCTTATTACCAAGCTCTATTGCCAAATTTACTTGAATGATGAAACTAATTAATTCTATTAACTCGTTCTTTATATTACACAGAAGACGGCCTCCTTGTATTTCCCAGATAAACATTATGCCATTCTTTTAGGCCCTTTTACTTTTTAACTTCCAAAGGTACTTTATTCTTATTAGTAATATGAATATGTATCTAAGACATATAACTAATAATAAAAAGACTGAGTGGCCTTACACCTAGAAAATAAAAGTATGAGTGTGATTTTTTTTTTTCACCAGCTCATATCATAAACTAGTTCACTCTTTGAACATCAGCCCAGGCTACCTGGTTCTACTTCTTAAGAAATTCAGAGTATTGTATAATAGAGAAAACATTTTCTTATAATTTATAACATTTTTATGTATTTTATTTTTTAGAGTGAAAGATTGAGAAAAATTCTCACTCTGTGACAGAATAAAACAGAGGGAGGACATATTTTTTAGTAATACTCATATGAATTCCTGGGGAACAATTAAGGTCCTAAATCTATATTCAACCAGTGAATAGATCAACTGTACTTAAACTTGACCTAGTTGGGATCTTTTAACTAAGAAAAACTAAGCCACATCTAAGCCATGGGGATTGCTATGATATAATGGGCATGAGCATAATTAAGAGTTGGAGATTCATATTATATTTATGACTCCATAAAAACCATATATAAACTCGAATCCAACTCCTCAATCAAGAAGGTAGGATAGCAATGCTTGCCTCCTCTTTATATAAAAGACCCCATTCTAATATAAATTATATTATGTTTTCAGATGTGTACTTTCATGTTAATGATTCAAAATAAAATATTAAGCCAGGCTTTTGGGGATAGTATTACTTAAAACCCAGGAAATGTTTTACATTTAGCTGTCTAAGTGTCTAGAAAAGAAACAAACATCTCCTGTTTCCTGCTCTTTTCAATCCATTGTCTGAACACCTCAGTACTTCAAGTCACCCTTTGGGAAATAAGACTATAGTCAGAGAGAAATGGCTTTACAAAGACACCACAGCACCATAGCCACATAAATCGTTGGGCTAATGTTTTCCAATGGAATGAATACGATACTCTCAAGAATCTCTTAGGAAGGAAAAAAAGAACGAGACAAGGAAAATGGAGCTGAAAGAGACACCTAGTTAAAAGGAAACAGCACTCCAGGTTGCCAGCAGGGAAATATACATTACAATCTAGTGCTAGTACCTAAAGCCTTTTCCTTCAAAGATCAAAAGTTGCCAAAGAACAGAGAGGGAATTTCTCATTCCAAAAAGCCTATGTTTAAGAGAACCTAAAAAAAAATTATATAAGTTACCCAAAGGAAAAAAAGAATCATTCCCAAGGCAAGAAAATGTGTGTACATTTGTCAGCTAACTAAGCAGAAGTGTTCCACCAGACTACACCCTTCAGGTAGAGTGAGGAATGGTGTGTGTTGAACGGCCAATGTTAAAACAGTGCCTCCACTATGTGACCAGCTGGGTGAATGTTTCTTTCATATGGAGTCCTATTTTTTTAAGTGTACCCAATTTACTGTACTATAGCAATGTTAACGTGATTTTTATCACAACCTGGGTTGGCTGTTATACTAAAATTAATCTCGGAAAACTTATGACAACTACTGACTCTATTATGCTCTGATACCTAGATATTAAAGTCATTTCTTAGGCAAAATTATATAATTACTAGAGGCCCGATGCACAAAATTCATGCAAGAGTAGGCCTTCCTTCCCCTGGCTGCAGACATCGGCTTCCCTCTGACACCCAGGACCCGGGCTTCCCTCGCATCCCCGGCTTCGTCCAGAAGGTCGTCTGGAAGAATGTCCAGTCTAATTAGCATATTATGCTTTTATTATTATAGATATGACACAAATACAGTAAAACCAGTGAATTTGATCACTGTCTAAATTGATCAGCTTTTGGTATGGACACATAAAAACTTAATAGATTTTGCCCAAACAGGAGGCAGTGAGACATAACCAGTCAGAATCTAACAAGTGCTTACAGAAGACTAAACAAGGAGATGGGGTAACATAACCAAGGACAGTCCCCCTTTCATCCTTCTTGTTTCTCAGCTTTATTCATTCACTCAGAGAGTTATCTACTGAGCACCCATATAAGATAGGACCCCATATAAGATAGTGCTGTTTCCTTTTAACTAGGTGTCTCTTTCAGCTTCATTTTCCTTGTCTCATTCTTTTTTTCCTTCATAAGAGATTCTTGAGAGTATCGTATTCATTCCATTGGAAAACATTAGCCCAACGATTTATGTGGCTATGGTGCCGTGGTGTCTTTGTAAAGCCATTTCTCTCTGGCTGTAGTCTTATTTCCCAAAGGGTGACTTGTAGCAGTGAACAACACAAGTAGTGAAACATAGATGGTGGCGATGATGGTGATGGTGGCGGTAGTGGTGGTGGTGGTGGTGATCATAATGTTGGAAGATCTAAAATGTAATTTGATGATGATGATGCTGGCTAATTATCATAACAATTCAACAAAGGGGATTCTATTATTTTTCTCATTTTGCAGATGAGAAAATTGAGACTAAGAAAAATGAAATAACTTGCCCTGGGTCACACAGACAAAAATGGTGGGGGGAGGAGAAGGGAGGGAATAATTCCTGGCCCAACTGTTTACTCTTAAACTACACACAGATACCCCATCACAACCACCATAATGTATAAAAGATTGTAAATTATCAAACCCTGAGCTAGACCTTTTATAAACATTATTTCATTGAACCTTCAACAAACATCTTGCGGGGTCAGTATTATCCCTCTGGATTAGAATTAAAGTTAAACTTTAAAATAAGGTAGATTCGGAATAATGGTGACAACTCCTTCTACTGTTCCCCTCCCCTTTTTTAGACAGATATCTGCCCAGAAACTCCTTACTGCACCCAAGAGGCAGAGTTGTTTATTTCCAGAAAATAACAAAGACTGTAAGTTGTTATCCTCCCTAAAGCTTCTATTTGAAGGCCTATCATTTAAGCCAATAAATTTTGACCCCAATTTAGCAGAGTCCCCACTATCACCAACCCTTTCAACGTCTGCAAAGACACCTACAGACACGGAGTCGAAGTTAGGAGAAACCATGGCAGAAATTTTCAAGTCATCTTCTCTCTCAGTCATGGGCCAAACACCTATAATTTGAAAAAGAAAGAAAGAAATTCTTTAAAAAAGATATTTAATCATAAAGTAAAACCTGCTTTATAGTTTTTAAGGGTTATCTATACCATGTATCCAAAACAACCATAAACATACACATTGAAGAAACTAATGCATTATAGAATTAGAAGCTTGATGCTAATTCTTCCCCCTCTACAATATTTGAAGGGAAAAACTGTCTCTTTCTCCAAAGATAGTAGCTAAGATGTGACCTAATGCCTAACCAGTATTGGGAATTTCAATGCCTTCTCCTTCACTTCTGGTGGAAGCCGACATTAGTACAACCCTTTTGAAGGTAAGTTGGTTTGAAAGTAATTACTTTTGAAGGTAAGTAATCTCACTGCTTGGGAGAAGAAATGTTAGGTGACAGGATCTGTACATTTTACATTTTGATAGTTATTACCAACTCACAGACACGCCCAAGGAAGTTCTCTGCTGCTGGTACTTATTAAAAACAAAACAACCTAAAGCTCTATATTCCTATTAATAGGGAAACAGTTAACTAAATTATGATATATCCATGTTGTGCAATGGTCTAAACCCCAGAGCTATAAGTAAGAGTGCTGTCTATCTTTACATACTGATAAGAAAAGAACTCTAAGATATGCGTATTAGTAAAAAATAAGATGTAGCACAGTGTGTTTATATGCATTTGGAAAAAAAATCACAAAAACATGAACATTTTCCTAAAGAATACACGACACACTTGATAAAGGTTGCCTTTCATCGTGTGGAATAGGACCTGGGGTTTTACCTTTTTAGTACTGTTTGAGTTCTTTTCACCATATTCATATTATTTTCACAACTTAAAATTTCACTATTTAAAAAAAGTTTATATGTATAATAAGATATTATGAACAAGTGACAGAGATCCTAAATAAGCAAGGAACATAAATAATACTTATGCAATGTGTGCGTGTGTGTATGCACACATGTATATGACACACTGCTGGCTGCCCACCTACCATCCACCTTCATGCCTCCTTCGTTACCAGAGTCCTGATTCTGTTGAGACATTCACCTTCACCTCAAAGTCACTGGATTGGTCAAATCCAATTATGCTTACCTCATTCCCCTGACTGTTGGTTGTTTTAGGCATGAGCATGGGGCTTAATCCTGGCAGATTCGATGCAAGAAAAGTTGGGCGTAGGGGTTGAGGGTTTCTGGTACATGCTTTTGGGAAAGCTATTCTTCCCTAATAAACGGGGAGACTCAGGAGAAACACCTCCCTTCCTCCCTGGAAACCGTGCTTGCACATGTGCCTGGGACTGCAGAAATCGCCAGGGACCCTGAGAGGAACACCCCACACAGGCTAAGGAAGGCCGACTGGACAGATGGAGAGCCCTGGACGCAGCCACATGAACCATCGGGGTCTGGCAAACAGAAGACCTGCCTGCGCTTCCAGCAGGCACTCCCACCGGCGCGGCAATATTTGGAATAGGAATTTCCATGACTTAGTGAGAGTACAGAAGGCGGCTCATCGCCCACCCAATAGCCACCCTTCAAGAAGCCCAATTTCATCCTAGGCCACAAAGTGCTCCGCTAAAACCCTGAATTCCCAGCCTCTTCCGCAGCCCGGCGTGGCCAGTGAGATGAGAAAAGCTGCTCAGGTCAGGTGTGGCTCCCAGGAAGGACCCTTCAGGGGCTGACTCAGCCGCAGAAGTGAGGGCAGCAGTTCCAGAGGCCACCCTGGACCAACAGAGGCCCTGGGGGGAGGAAGCGGAGTGCCTGATGACCGTGCAACTGCCAGACCGACCCCGGCCTGCCATCGCCGCTCTGCCTTCCCGGGACATAAACACACCGCCTCGTTTAAGCCACTGTGTCTGGGTATCCTGTCACACGTAGCCACACACAGCCAAACACATCCCAACAAGGCCACCAGGTGCAAACGTGCCTAGGACTCAACGGCGGCGGCAGCTTGGTTATCCTGGACCCACTTCATCCGGATGCGGACTTTCACTTACATGCCCGGGGCTTGCTGCTCTGTCCCTGCCTGAAGGCACACTGTGTGGGAGCTTATCTCACTATCCTACCCATTCCTCCTCACTTGCCCAAGTAGAGCATGACCAACTGTCTAAATCATAGGGAAACTCCACCTTTTTTAAAATTCTTTTTTTAAATACATTTTTTATTTATTTCAGAGAGGAAGGAGGAGGGAGAGAGAGAGAGAAACAACAATGATGAGAATCATTGATCGGCTGCCTCCTGCACGTCCCCCACTGGAATCGAGCCCGCAACCCGAACATGTGCCCTGACCGAGAATCGAACCATGACCTCCTGGTTCATAGGTCAACGCTTAACCACTGGGCCACATCGGCCGGACAGGTAACCCCATCTTTGAAAGTGCCTACTGACAGCTGTTGATGCTGGTAATAGAAACGCTTGGCAGGATTCACACTAATGAGTTGGGCACAGAAAGCTTCAAAATCCATGAGCCATACAGGAATTGTTACTATAACTTCATGCTTACAACATACATTCCTCATATAACTTACACACATAAAATCAGGTTCAAAACCTTTTTTATTACAGTAGATAATATGCACCATGTGTATAACAAAATGTACTCTTTAAATTGGCTTTAAATTTTGCTGCATTTCTAGCTTTGAAGAAATAAAAAAAAAAAAGCTTTAAGTACTGACCATAACCCACAAGACTGAAATTTTTTGTTAAGTTGAAGTCACTATACGAAAATAAGTGGCATTTAAATGAATAATGGGGTCTTCAAAAAATTCAGTTTCAACTTCTCAGAATCTTCTATAGTGAAACATTTTGCTGCTTTACATAATTACAGGTATTTTAATAAAAAAAAATAGGCCACAGATTTATAAGGGTACAGAAGACTACATTTTTCCGTATCTCGAATAAAGTAGTTTAAAAGTCTCTCTTTCTAAAAAGTTTCTCTTTGTTTCTTTTTCAGGAATAAAACCTACTGATGGTGGGGAAAGGGCAGAGCACTTCAAATATCCACGAGAACTTGGGGTTATATAAACAATGAACTCTGCATCGGGGTCCGTGGGCACATCCCTAACCTAATTAGCAGTTATTTCAAATTACACAGAAGGATCAAGGTAGTGACAAGTAGAACAACCTAACCCTTCTCACCCGAGGGCATCACTATGGTCACCAAAAACATAACTTTCAGCTGGAAGGGGTTTTTCTGAGAAACGTTTAACACAATTAAATGGTAATCAAAATACCATTAGCACTTTGTTTATGGAAAGAACAAAATCTCCAAACACAAAATTTGGAGTGAAAAGCCACATTAAATGTAGTTAACGAACTCTAGAAATTTCATGCTTCACATATATGCCACTCTTCCCCAACTACATTTTTAAGCAATACAATGAGACTTATAATTCCATTAATCCCAAAACTATAGTATCAAAAATGGGGGGAGGGATTGTATATTGCAATTTGATACATCCAATTTTAACTATTCTCTATTTGAGAGGGAGGTGCTGACAACAAATAAATAGGTTTTTAACTAATGAAAGTAATTAAAAGACCTAAGTTTCACTTTCAAAACTTTCTAAGAGAAAGTGTGAAGCCAAAGAATAATTATTTTATTTTAATATTCATACTCTTTAAATATATTATCTAAAGTCCTCTGACTCTTGTCTTGGTAATTCAGACTCAAAAATACATAAATCTCATAAAGTGATTGGACCAGGAATAAGGCTGGCTCTGTGGTTTTGGTTGGCTTTTGATGCTCTGCTCCTTTTATTATTCCTACTTGTTTTAACATTTCTTTTACGTGAAAATAGTCCATATTTTTTCTCATTAAAAAGAAGAAGAAAAAAAAAACTTTTACCTGACCCTGAAAAGGGAACTTGCAGTAATGCCTTTCACATGTCCAACTCAAACGCAGGATTGGGGTTTTGTTACTCCTTTTAATTTACAATAAAATTATACCCCTGTGAATCCCAAAGTAAGATAATATTGAGTTATTCAAAACTCAGGAACTGAATATGCCATCAGCCTCTGAGTCATTAGAAACAGCATACCGCGGGCTATGCTCCGTGGACGCTAACTACAAACATAAATTCTATCGCTAAGCTGCAAATGACTACATTTTTAGTAACAAAGTGGTAACTCATGTATTGCTTTGGTTTCTTTTCAAAGAAGCAGCTAACTTTTTTCAGGGATATTAGAAGTTAATAAACGGCCACTCTAAACTTTAATGTTCTTCTCAAGGCCTGAAACCACTGACCAAAGAGGTACAGGTTCCTTTTTTGTTGTTGTTGTTGTTAAAAGGAAATTTATTGAGTATTCTTACATATTGTGTACATCTGCTGATCTGATTGACATGTAGATGAAAGAACTATCACTATTTGGTGACAAAGTAACATGTGTTTTAGAAATCCTTTTCTTTCTTTTTTTACTAGAGGCCTGGTGTAAGGATTCGTGCACCCGTGGGGGTCCTTTGGCCTGGCCTGCGGGGATCCGGCCAAAACCGGCTCTGCAACACCCTCCGAGGGGTCCCGGATTGCGAGAGGGCAGTTCTCGGATGATGCACCCCGAAATCGGGCTCCCTCCTCTCTGGTTCCAGGTGCATCACCCGAGAACCGCAGCTGCCAAGTCACCACAGCTTGGCAGCTCCTGCGTTGAGCGTCTTCCCTCTGGTGGTCAGTGTGTGTCATAGCTACTGGTCGGTGCGTCTGCCCCCAGGTGGTAACTGCACGTCATAGCTACTGGTCAGATGATCGGATGGTCAGTCACTTAGGCTTTTATATATATAGGTTCATTTAATATTTTTGCTCCTAAGAGCTCCCAATAGGAAACTAATTCTGCTTGTTCTTTTTCAAATACTGTATTACTTAAGGAATACTGGTTCCTTTTTTAGACCTTAAAGGAAAAAAAAACAACTAGATATCACTGTCCCCAAAAAGGGGACACTAGTGAAAAAGCATTCTCTTAAATAGGACATATTTTTCAGAACCTACAAAATTCAAATTAGGTACAAAGACTTGTGGGTTAAAGAGCAGCCCAGTTTTTACAAATATGACTTTAATTAAACCTGAGGGAGAAAATTAATATATACAAAACATTGTCCAGATACAAAGTAAAATCAAATAATAAAAAGCTTCAAACGAGATACCTTGTGATTGGTTAACATCTTTAATGATTTTCTGAAGTTCTTTCAGCTCTGCATCAAGTGCGTCATAATTCAGTTCTCTGGACTCAACCTTGGGGGCTTGGAACAAAGATGGGTCTGTCCCCAGGTATGAACACTGCAGGTGACCATCCTCACTCAGGGTAACGATCACGCCCTTTAAATCACTACAATAAAGCAGAGAAAATAAGGCATAATTAAATTTGTTTGTGGGTTTAGATTGACCAACTACATTTTTATTCAATTAAGCTTTAATATACCATTAAGAAAATGACTACATTGTCTATTTCTAAAATTTTAGACCAAAGACACAATCCAAATGTTTCAAACATGGCCCTAGCTGGTTTGGCTCAGTGGGTAGAACAGCAGCCTGCGGACTGAAGAGTCCTGGGTTCGATTCCAGTCAAGGGCACATGCCTTGGTTGGGGGCTCAACCTTCAGTCGGGGGTGTACAGGAGGCAGCCGATCAATAATTCTCTCTCATTATTGATGTCTCTAACTCTCTCTCCCTCTCCCTTTCTCTCTGAAATCAATAAAAATATATTTTTTTAAATGTTTCAAACATGATTTGTATTTACAGAAGTAGTCCCAATGTTCCGATTCATTACAGAAGGGGGAAAAAAACACTAAAAATTATTATAATACAGTAGCTGTCATTTTAGGGGACCTAACTACACAGCAAATCCTGCTTTAAGAGCTTTTCAAGTACCATGTCTTTAATCCTCACGCCAGCTTCCATTTAGCCTATCATTTTAGCCTATCGTTTTAAAAAATCAAAGTTGTTTTCTGAGCTTGCTATAAAAGTAGTTGAAGTGAACACCATTTGCTTCTTCCATAGTTTGCACAGAGGAAAAAAAAATTAAACATTGTCATAAGTCATTTTGAGCTAGTACATAATGAATTTGCTTGCTTGATTCTTGTTATGTTTTTAGTGGCCATTGATTTTTTTTAAGGGGTTACCAACCAAGTTCTAAAGGTTAAATGTTAATAAAAAATCATTAAAAATTTTTAGAGAAAAGAATCTAGAAAAATGTTGCTGTTCATCTGAAGAAAAGGATAAGGTATATAAGGCTCTAGGCCTTATTCAGAATAGATAAGAATTCTTAAAACTCCCCAACATTGAATCACGTGGCCAGCTCATGAATCCAAAAGCTCAGCTGGATTGAGAGTAGCTACTAGACTGCTTGATGCTTCCCATAAGGTGGCCCAGCATCCACTTTTGCCACCGGCCTTCAACAGAACATACCTAACTCCAGGGCTGAGGCACAGTCAGTGCCACATAACCGTGTGGTATAACTTCAGAAACATAAAAAATCGATGTACATCACTGGTCCAACAGCTGAAGAACTAGACGAGGATTTGGATTAGGGACCTGGGTTCTAAATCGGATTCTGCCACTATATAGCTGAGTCAGCTTAGAGAAGTTTCCCTAAATGATCTTTATCTCCAAAGTGAGAAGGCAAGACTAGATGACCCTGAAAGGTCTTTAAGTTTTATGAATTGGCTCTGTCGATCTATCTCAGAAAATAAATACTCCCAAAATAAAATTCTTTTCTTAAGCGACATCATAGCACCTCTGGGCATGATCCGTTCTTTGCGGACAACTGAAGCCCCCTAGTGGTCGTGGAAATCCTAACTTCCAGCTCTGACAAGCCCGGTTCAAAAGGGCAAACTCTCCTCCACCTCTGAGGGGTCACAGTGGTATGCTCCCCATCCCACGCAGCCCCACTGGGGTTTAGGGACCCAGTGGATCCTCAGGAAACTCTGGCTGGCTTCTCAGAGAATGTTGAGATCATTAGTCCTTTGAAAGGGTTTTTCCATTTCATCTTCACCTTTGAGTGGTCCAGAATACAGGAAAACTAGCCTGGCCTAATGGAAGAATCCCTCACTATGCAATTTGGTCTTTGAGTTGGCTAGCTTATTATTGAATCACTTCTGTCCCACTACTTTAGATAGCAAATAGCAACAATTTAGAGACAAGGACTTACCTAAAATTTTATCTGAACCTTCTAAGTTTCTGAGTTCAGATAGGAAGAGTTTGAATAGAAATTCCTACATGTATTTTTTAATTCCCTTTCTACTTAAAGAACATTTTATTTAACAATATTGTCCATAGGGATTAATGTGGTAGGTTCTGCGAATGACAGAATTTTATGCTGGAAGAAGCCATCAAGGAAATCAAGTATTGTCTACCATACTACTCATATCTTTAAAATAGAGTGAACATCCCAAAAACTAAGGTCTCTGAATTATTACCGATCCTGAAGCACACCAGCTAACCCAAGGCATGAGTATTTTATGAAGAATCAAGGTCAAAGATGTTATATGCATAGGGCACATAATAATTCTGTCATTTTTAGCAATGGGGCATGACACTAAACAATAGTGTCTGCTTAGGAATCTAAAAGTCATTGTTTCATCACTCAGTAAACAGATTCCTGTCCTAATAATACATCCAAACAAAATTCCAAATGGATTTTAAACGTTAAACTTAAAAATATGAAACTGCAAAAATCTTTATCTGCCCTTGGGATGGAAAGGACTTTTGCTGCAAGAAGGCTATAGAGGAAACTACAAAGGGAATTATCTCTAAATCAAGCCACATAAAAATTTAAACTTGTTATATGCTTTAAAAAACAACACAGTAAAAAGAACAAAAGGCGAACTGGGAAAACACTGGCAACAAACATAAAATACATAACTCAAGTCAAACCATATGAAGTTGAGAATATTCAACTGTTTTGAACCTATAAAATCAGTTTTATGTGTTTCAGATAATATGTAAAAACTCTTACCAATCAATGAAAATAAGATTACATCCGAAAACAAGGTCAAAAGGAATGTACGATTCACACATAAAAATAGTCACTGAATAGATTAAAACACATTCCAAAATCAATAAAGTATATATTTTAAAGCTATCCTTTATTATTTAATACATCAAACTAGCAAAAATTGTATTTAAAAATCAATCCTGATGTTAGAAAAGGTACACGGAGATACAAACTCACATACACTCTCAATGGAAATGTAAATTTGTTAAAAATCCTCTTAGAGAACATTTTAGAAATATATATCAAAAGCTTTAGAAATGCTCATTGCCTTTTTATACAATAATCTACTTTCACAGTTTTTAAGAAAATTTAAAATTGACCAAATGATAAAAGGGAAAATATTTTTAATTGTGATACAGCTATAACAGAATGCTTAGAAACCAATAAAAATCACATCTTACAAAATATCTACTATCAGAAAAAATAGCAAAAACATATTAAGAGGAAAAACAAAATATAGTACTGCATATACATTTTATCCTAATTTTGTAAAATACATGTATAAAAAGCACAGACCAGGAAAAAAGAATTGTCTAAATGCTAATAGTGACTATCTCTGTTAGTGACATTATAAGCTATTTTTATCATATTTCATAATTAAATAAAATTTAAAAGAAAACTATTTTTTTGTAAGAAAAAAAAGTGTTCTATTTTCCATCCCTAGACACTGAATTTGAATCTTCAATTTAGAGGTTAAATAATCTGTGGGATTAGAACTTTTATCTAGTTCTCTTTTTCTGATAAGGCCAATCTAGAAAATGTACAACCTGAAAGCATTTGAAATACAGCTCACATAAAAAAAGAACAGTTTCTTTCATTTGCTAATTCAATCAAACAAATGAGCAATAGTTTTAAAAACAAATGAAAAGAAATATACTCAATCAAATTATATATTATTCAGCCACATTTTATGTAAAATATTTTAACTTATCAGGTTATAATTCTGGTTTTTGTTATTATATATCCCTATCAAAAAATATTGAAAACTGCACGCTGGTGTGGCTCAGTGTTTGAATATTGATCCATGAACCAAGAAGTCACTGGTTCGATTCTAGGTCGGGGCACATGCCCGGGTTGCATGCTTGATCTCCAGTAGGGGGCGTACAGGAGGCAGCTGATCAATGTTTCTCTCTCATCTATGTTTCTATCTCTCTATCCCTCTCCCTTCCTCTCTCTCTGAAATCAATAAACACATATTTTTTTAAACTTGAAAACTTAAACATTATTTATTAGACCCAGTTTTTACTCTGCCTCAGTAAGAAGCACAGGATTGAAAGGCACTTTCCTTCAAGAACAAGAGCAGATGGGAAGCAGGCAGCCTTCCCTCAGCCCCAACAGGCTGGACCTGATCCCTTGAATATACGCTGATTCACTTCACCATCTCTCAACAACAGAACAGAAGCTACAACGGCAAATAAAACATGGTCTTGCCCCAGCAGAAACTGGTCTAGTTGTAAAGGAAAACATCTTTTTTTCTTAAATAGCAACTGCAGTATAGCACGGCAGATGCTATTAGCCCAGTAGGAACAGACTGCAGTGACTTCGCCAGAGAACAGGACAAGTTTCATGGGGCAGAGGATGCAGGAGGGGTCCTGACCTACAAGTAGATCCTCAGATGAAAAATAAACAGATAGAAGGAAGAGGACCCTGGCCTCAGTGAACTCATTCAGTCTCATGACTTTAAATATTAAATACCTTTTAGGGCCAGCTCCCATGTTTATACCTCCAGACAGACCTCCCTCCCAAGTCCAGCCACATACTCGATCTCTCCACCTGGAAGGCCCACAGACATCTAACACCGAAAGTGCCTACAGCTGAGCTCCTGATTGGAGCTCCTCCTGTCCAACCCGTCCCTCCTGCAGCACAAGGAAATATATTAAACATTCAGTGAAATAAAGAAGTCAAGGCACTGGGACAAAGAAAATTGAGGGAGATTAGGCCAAGGTGGGGCCAAGAAACTACATAGGATTAAATCATAGATTCTTTCAGCCTCAAACAATAGGAAGTCACAAAAGGTTTTTAAGTATAGGAGTAAGAAATAACATGATCAGATTCATCTCTGACAAAGATCCCTTCTGACTGCAGTGTGGAGAGATCATGGGGGGGGGGGGGAGGGTGCGCTAATACGGTAAATCCAGGTGAGAAAGGGTGGTGGCCCAGGTGAAGGTGATAGGGATGGAGAGAAGGGAGTAGGTCAAACCTATTTAGAAGGTATAATCCCATAATCTTATTGAATCCCCAAGTACCCTTGTGAAGAAAAGTATTGCCTTGACTACACAAAGAGAAGAATGAAACCCAGAGAAGAGAAAAGAATAGATTGTAGTTACTAGAAGACAATAAGCAAAGCTACAGAGAGCTGCAGGCTTTCTGGCTTCGGCCCTGAAACTTTCCGTTACCACACTGCTGCCCTCAGAAGGCAGCAAGTGACTCTTCACACAGAACGATATTTTAGAGTAGACTATGTATTCAGCAAATGTAAGATGCCTTTACATTTAACTGAATTGTATTTTAAATAAACTACCAAAGGGTGGTTGTTGTTTTTTTTTTTTCATTATTATTCTAAGCACAATGACTTCATATTCAAGAATCAACTATGGAAAATAAGAGAGAAAAGGAACAGAAGAGACCAATTCTACATACAATGTCATGTGAATATTTGCCTTTAAGCTACAAAGTTAAGTACAAAATGATTGTGGTTATTTCCTCCTGAAATTAGCTGACACACCTGTTTGGAATTCAGTAGTGAAGGCCTATCTGACAGCCATTTGGAAGTTGCTGTTGTCAGCAGGAGCCAACTTTGTACATTTAGAAAGAAAAAAAGTATATCTCTTTTGATGAAAGTTATCAATGGTTAAAATTATCTGTATTATAAAGTAGATTAATGACTGTCTACAGAACCTAACCGGGATGTGGCTTTCTCGTTAGTTCTTGTGAGGACAAGTATGTCTTACACAAAAGAAATAACGCTCCTGTTGGAAAAACCTCAAATTATCATTGTTCTTACAGCTAAGCCAGCTTTGGGTTCCTTAGCGCCTTCACCGCACTAACACTGAAACAGAAAACAAAAAGAGGGGCACACAATTCTGTTCCAGGCTCTTTTTCATTTACTGTTTACCTCTCATTTCTTCACTGTATTTCATTCACTCATCATTTGTTCACTGGTTCATTCATTCATCAGATATTCTCAAACACTTGTCACATGCAGGATACTATTTGAGGGGCTATAGAGCAGACGCAAATAAAATAGAAAAGCACCTCAATGAAACTGCAGTCCCATAAAAGAATAAGACATGCGCGTTGGCAGGTATAATATGGGGTAGACACAAGTACCATAAGGCAAGTACAAAGTACTTTACTATTCAGAAGTAGGAATGTTATTTCTAGCCACAGGGATTGGGAAAATTTTAACGGTGGAAATAAAAGCTTAAGCTGGACACTGAAATACGGTTTGTTTTTCAGTTATTGTTTCTGAAATATGAATTAATACATATGTGATTTGTACACAAAGAAATGATGTTAACAGAACTTTGAAGTTGGTTCATGCTCAATTTTCCCCAGCACCTAAATGTGTTTTTTTATTTTTATTCTTGAGAGTATTACAGATGTCCCCATTTTTTTGAACCTCTGAGTAGCAGCGGAAAACTAAGAGCCTGACTACGTCACATGCACCGTTCTCTCTCTGTTCTTCGTGGCTCCATGTGCCTATGTGCCTGGGGGGAAAGTGCTTCTTACGTCATTTTCTTGATCCGCATGTATTTTGCTCCTGTCTCCTCTACGCTTCCTTCAAGCTGCCTTCCCCTTCCTGTTTAAAAGGAAAGCCCCATCTTATTCTGGTAATTACTGAGGTGTGCTTTTCCCTTTCTTCTTTGGTGTTTTCTGTTTTGTTTTGCTTATTTTTGGAGGGATGCTCCAATTTTAATGTGGAGTAGATTTTAAGTGATCTGCCCCATGATAATTTGTTTCTTTAAACCTTCTTACTAGTAATCTGTAATTTATTACATTATAACATAAATATCTGTAATATTTGAGTCTTTTGGATTTGGAGAGCCGGTGTGAAGAACACTCAGTGTGAAGGGCATGAGAGAATAAAGCATGAAGGGGAGAATTCTAGACAACGTACGAGAAACAACAAGCAGCCTGGGTATAGCATGCAATGGATAAGAAAGTGAAAAGAGATAATAATAAAAAAAAAAGAGGAAAGAGATTTTTTTAAAAAAGAGGCTTTTAAGCTAGTGAGAGACATAAGCAAAAATATGCTTAAGAATGTCTACCCTAAAAGACTCAATGTTGTTAAAAAATGTTGATTCTCCCCAAAATGATCTGTGGATGTGACACAATCCAAATGAAAATCCCAGAAGGCTTTTTTCTTTTTCCAGTGGAAACTGGCAAGCTGACTTCACATTTCTATGGAAATGCACACACACAAACACATACACACACACACACACATGCACACACACGCACACATACACACACACACACTCAAAATACTCTAGAATGGCAAAACAATCTTGAAAAAGGAAGAATAGAGATAGAGGGCTTTCACAAACTGACTTCAAGGCAAACTTGAACTCTACAGTAATCAGGACAGTGTGGTGTTGGCATGAGGGTAAACAGATCAGCGGGACAGAACTGAGAGTCCAGAAACTAACCTGGACTCATACCGTCCACTTCCCACAAAGAGGCCAAGGCAGCTCAGTGGGGGAAGAAAGGCTTTTTAACAAATGGTGTTTGACAAACTGGATCTCCACATGGAAAAAAATAAAACAGTATATCCAAAAATTAATTTGGGAGGGATCCCTGACCTAAACATAGTAGCCGAACCTATAAAGCTTTTGGGCGGGGGCGGAAATAACACCATTTCTTCAGGCCTGGGATGGACAAAGATTTTTTAGGATGTAGAAAGCAAAAAACAACAAAATAAATTACACTTCTTCATACTTCAAAACTTTTCATCAAAAGACGCTATTAAAATATTGGCCCGGCCGGTGTGGCTCAGTGGTGCAGCATTGACCCATGAACTAAGAGGTACCTAGTTCAGTTCCCGGATATGGCACATGCCTGGGTTGTGGGTTCAATTCCCCGTGTGGGATGTGCAGAAAGCAGCCCATCAATGATTCTCTCTTATCATTGCTGTTTTGCTCTCTCTCTCCCCCTCTTCCTTCTCTCTGAAATCAATAAAAAAAAAAAAAATTTTAATGGCTGGTAAGCCAAAAAAAAACCACAAAAAAACGCAACATCATTAGTCATCAGGAAAACACAAATTAAAATCACAATTGGCTGCCATCACGTACAAATCAGAATCTAAATTAAAAATTCTGACAGCACTGAACGCTGGAGAGGATGGGGAGCGGCCAGGGCTCTCACACACCACCGGTGCGAACCTAAAATGGGCCAACTGCTTGCAAAAAGGTTTGGCGGTTTCTCATGAGATTAAACATATATCAACCCTTTGACCCAGTAATTTTACCCCTAGCTATTTATCTAAGACAAATTACATCATATGCCCAAAAAAGGCTTATCCAGAAGAAGAGATGAGCAAATTATGGTGTATTCACTGAATGGAACACTACTCAGCAATAAAAAATTATTAGTCACTGCTATATGCAACAGCAAAAAAAGAAAGTTTCAAAATGTATTGAACAAAATAAGAGACATAAAGTTCATACTGTGTGGTTCCATTTATATGAAGCGCTGGGAGAGGCCACATAAATCTATTATGAAAAAGACGTGAGCAGGGGAGAAGGAATTATTCACTAGCAGGGGGCACAAGGAACAATTCCGGTATGGGAATGCCTGTAACTTGAGAGAGCCACCGGTTACACAGGTATATCCATTTGTCAAACTGCGCCGTTAAGGTTTGTGCCTTCCAATGTAGGAGAACTTTACCTCCAAAAAGAAAGCTAACGTAGGGTAGGTGGAGGTACAGGAAAAGGAAGCATGCAGAATGCTGATAACTGTTGAAGTTGAGCACTAGATACAAGGGAGTTCATTATACTACCCACTTATTTTGTACATATTTGAGATTTCCATAATGTAAAACTTTGGGGGTTAGAAAAAAACAGCAAATAAAATGCATTACATACATACAAAAATACAGGGTGGGGCCAAAGTAGGTTTACAGTTGTGAGTACACAAAACACGGAGTTTGTTCTTATATTATTATTTATTAATCATTGCATTATTTTCCATACAAACGATTGTAATCCTACTCTTGCCCACCCTGTACATATAAATGACACCACCACACACTACACACTAGAGAGATGATGTATAAAACCCGCCCTGACATGACCTGGGGACCGCCTAGCATTTCAGCTCTATATTTATGCCATAAATGTTCTCTCCCCCTCTCCCACCTCATTCAGCCTTCTCCTCCATCCTGCCCATTCCCCTTCATCAGTGTGGTAGACTGAAAAAATGGCCAAAATGTCTCCTCCCTCCCCCGTGTATCTACAGCTCTTTCTAGGTGACTTTACCATTCCTCTCATTAAGGGGTGAAGTCTATTCTGCACCACTTCAATCTGGACTGGACTTGTGCCTTGCTTTGGCTAAGAAAATATTGAGATCATCCAGCATTAGGGTGGGCTGCAAATACAATGTGTGTCCTTATAAGAGACCGAAAAAAAAAAAAAAGGATAAGACATAGAACAACATGGAGGAGAAGGCCAGGTACACGCAGAGGCAGAGAGTGGAGTGATGAGACCACAAGGCCAGGAACACGAGGGGCTACCAAAAGTTAGGAAAGAGGCATGGAATAGATTCTCCCTCTGAACTTCCAGAGGGAACCAGACCTGTTCACACCTTGATTTTGGACTTCTGTGCTACAGACTGTGAGAGAATACCTTCCTATTGTTTTATTTTATTGTTTAAGGTATTACAAATGGTAGTACATATGTCTCTTCCCCTCCCCCCCACCCCCTCACCCCCGCTACTGACCTCGCCCCGGCCTCCCACATCAAGCTGGTTGTAGTTTGTTACAGCAGACCCAGGAAACCAATACACAGCAGAGCAGAAGAACCACCAGCTAAGCTCAGCCCAGGACTGACAATCCCCAGAATCATGACCTAAATAAATATTTGTTGTTTTAAGCTAGTTTTTGAGATGGTCTGTTACATAGCAAAGCTAATTAACACAAGCAACCTTCCAAATACCCACTCCTCTATTTAAAATTATCTTTCCCAGAAAAAAATAAAATAAAATAAAATTATCTCTTCCACAGCCAATCTTGTTACCTTCAAATAAATGAGATCACCTCACTCTACTCACTAACTAATATTTCTACAATAGCACCTATAAAATGTTTTAGCATTTAAAATTTTTTTACATGTTTGTCATCTTTGACCAGGCTGCAAATTCCCTTGGGGCAGGGATTACATAATATTGAATTTGTATCCCTCAATGCCAGACAACGATGACTTCATCTACATAAAATTTTCCAAAAGAATTCATTCCAAATTCATCTTTCTCTATGATATCTATTTATAGGCAAACAGAAAAACACCACAACATTCCTTAATCAATAATTACCGACTAACAAGTCAATGAGGAAGACATCTGAAATTGCCCATAACACTTCAAATGGAACCCTTGAGATCAATATAAAATAGACCCAACTTTATTTATAGTTATCTAATATCCCTTTCCTAATCCTGCTAATCATCAAATCATAAGGCAATGACAAAAGAGGTGGGGAGACTGAGTGTGCAGGTGGTGGCTCTAACCTGGCAAGGTGCCTTGAATGTAAAAATGCCAAGAAAGCTGGTATGCAAATATATTCTCTCCCAAGGAGAAGAAAGTTTTCTACAGTAGGAGTTCCAGGCAATGAATCTTTCCATAAATAAAATGAGATGTTGGAACCCATCCCTGATGAATGAAAGAAGCCGGGTTGTGTGCTATGACTTTCTAGTGCATTAAGCCCTTACCGGAATGAAGTCAGGCACTGAGCAAACCACCTGTATATTTTTAGACCATATGTGTTGAGGAGTTACTTTAGCAATTTTTTTAAATAGTTATGGCTTGTTGGTCATATGCTGCATGAGCATCTCTCAGGTAAAGCTTCATATCACGGCTTGTAATAAATACAAAAATCTGGGCACCAGGAAGAATCCAGCATACAATCTAATTTTTCTGTTTCACAGAGAGTATTTTTTTTGCCCACCCTTCCATACTGACTTCCCAAGAATCAAAAATTTAACACACATTTTTAAGTTGCAATTTGAGGTTTGTGTAAATGGTTTTCAGTCATTATTACTATCCACAATTAGACTCAATAATCAAGAGCTGGATTATTTAATGGGAGAGACATGGTCATTAGAATGCCTAAGAAAAGGACAAGTAAATGGGGGAGCCAAGGCCAGCGTCCAAAGGTATCAAAGTAGCAGGAACTCCGGGAAAAAGATGCTGTCACAGAAAATTGCAGAAACTACAGTGGTTGTAGTGGGGAGACTGAACAAACTACCTTTTGTAGTAAAGAAATTTCTAAGCGTCAAGAAATCAGACATTAGCCTGTTCTTTCAAAACAAACTCTTATTAAACTTACTAGAAAGTCAACGTAAGACTACTAAATCGGACTAATTATGCTCACAGAATAAATAAATAAATTGCTAACCAGAAAAAATTGTAACTTCTAGAAGTGCCTCTTTTCTACTGGGGAAGCAAAATATTTATAAGGATCTGACTCAACTCTAACTTCTTTCGTTATTGAAAAAGAATATATTTATTTATTACCGACTGCATTCAGGCACCATTCCGGATGTTGAAGATAAATAGATGGGTTACACTGGTCCTTTTCCTCAAAGAACTTGAAGTGCAGTGGCCAATACAGATCAATCAAACAAGAATGTATACGGCATGTTCTGATAGACTATGGACAGCAAGGGAACCCAAAGAAACAGAGGGAAAACATGTCACAATCAGACAGACGATGCTTCCTACAGAAGAAAACACAAGCAGGAGCTGCTAGACAAAAGAGCAGGGCATTCCCGTAAAGTCTTCTCCATGAAGGACGCACCACACACACACCCTCAGAGTACAGGACATTCTGGAAAAAAAGTTTTACTAAGGCCAGAACCACTCCTTCCACAAATCC
This sequence comes from Plecotus auritus, assembly GCF_963455305.1. Classification (NCBI taxonomy): domain Eukaryota; kingdom Metazoa; phylum Chordata; class Mammalia; order Chiroptera; family Vespertilionidae; genus Plecotus; species Plecotus auritus. The sequence goes on along the minus strand of NC_137775.1, from coordinate 185,174,432 downwards.
TTACTGAGTGTCAAAGATGTGCCAGGCACAGTTCTCAGAGTGAGGATATCAGTAAAGAAATCACACACAAACTTCTGTCGTCGAAAGCTCACATTCTAGTAAGGAGAAAAGCACAATGAACAAAAGAAATAAATATATGAAACATTCAAAGGTGGCAGGTGCAGTGGAGATAAAGTTAGCAGGTAACGTAAGATTCAGATTGGGTCTAGAAGGAAAGGCATGATGTGCATGGGTGTTAAGGCTGGGGAGGTGATCCAGATAATTGGAACAGCATGAGCTTAAGTATTAAGATACATGTGTTCCTATCGGCCAGAAAGTCTATTTTCTCCCAAAGAGGATTCAGATGGAAAAGTGGTTGGTGTTAAAAATTAAAGGTATACAAACACTTTTAATGTCTTGCAAAAGAAGTGTGGACCTTACCCCACAAGCAATGGGAAGCCACTGAAAGATCCCAGTGGAGGAGAAACAATCCATTTTCTCAGTCCTCCCCAGTTTCTACATGGCATTTACCAAACTGATCATGCCCCTCCCATTCGCTCATTCAATGGGCACTCACTGTGCAGCTACCTGATACTGTGTTAGAAATAATATTTTTAAAGTAACACTGTACTCCATGTCATAAACGGTTGCAGAGGTGTGGCTCGTTTCCAGTCACTAAGAAAAATAGGTGCCTATATCCCCATCCAGATACGCAGGACATTGTGCTGAGTGATATAATGGGTGAACAAAGCTGAGTAGTAGCATAGGAAAGGACATTATAAAGTGTAATCTTGTGAAACCAGAAGTGGAATCTTCGATTTTCCCCCATAGAAACTATGTCAGGATTGAAGACAATAAGTACAAAGTCTGTTTTTAAAGCATCTCTCATAAAGTAGTGATTTGGGTTCCCATTTTCAAATATACCAAGGAGAGATCTCTTCATTTCTTGGAAGCAGCCATGATAATTTAGGGACACTGATTGAGAGAATCAGTGTAGCACGGAGTTCAGGAGGGAAGGAGAATGCCTACATTCAGAATTGTGATGGATGGTGTTCTCCTATAGCTCCGTAAACGCAAGCTACCCAACTTCAGACCACTAGTGAATAACCGCATCTTATTATTAGACACCTTAGTAGTAATAATTCTTTAGCACAAACCAGTTAAAGCAAAGAATTTCAGAAAATCACTGATGTAAACTTTCTCATCTAGTTTTCTCCTGCCTGAAAGTTCAGGCAAATCTTGACAAATCAATATCTAAATTTGTTTCCACAATTCTCTTTGAGCAGCTCTTCCCTTGATTCGGGCCTTATGTTCTTCTCTAAGGAGGGCAGGAGGTTCTATGATGAGTTGTATCCTTCAACTCTAATCCTTCCTAACTTGATTCCATGCTTCTCAGCAGAGCTGAATGTGGTCCTGTGGTCTTCGTGATCAATGTGGTTTTTGTGGGGCATACAGTTAGCTAGCTGCCCGAGCTGTTTCCTTTATCAATCAGAGGATGAAATGTCACCCCAAAGCCATGGAATATACGTTCTTCTCAAGTGCACATGGGACATTTTCAAAGATAGACCACATATTGGGTCACAGGCAAAGTCTCTCCAAATTCAAGAAGATTGAAATAATATCAAGCATCTTCTCAAACCACAAGGGCATAATATTAGAAATAAACTACAATAAAAACCATCAAAAAATTCAAACACTTGGAAGCTGAATAGCATGCTATTAAACAATGATTGGGTTACCAAAGAGATCAAAGAAGAAATTAAAAACATCCTGGAAATGAATGACAATGAAAACACAACAATCCAAAATCTATGGGACACAATGAAAGCAGTCCTGAGAGGGAAGTTTATAGCTCTACAGGCCTACCTCAAAAAACAAGAAAAAATGGTAATAAATCATCTAACAATACAACTTAAAGAATTAGAAAAAGAGCAACAAGAAAAACCCAGAGTGAGCAGAAGGAAGGAGATAATAAAGATCAGAGCAGAAATAAATGACATAGAGACCAAAAAACAATACAAAAGATCAATGAAACCAAGAGCTGGTTCTTTGAAAGGATAAACAAGATTGATAAACCTCTAGCCAGGCTCACCAAGAAGCAGAGAGAGAGGACCCAAATAAATAAAATCAGAAATGAAAGAGGCAAAATAACAATAGATACCACAGAAATACAAAGGATTGTTAAAAAATACTATGAACAACTCTATTCCAACAAACTAGACAACCTAGAGGAAATGGACATATTCCTAGAAAAATACGACCTTCCAAAACTCAATCAGGAAGAATCTAAAAACTGAATAGGTCGATAACTATGGAGGAATTTGAAGCAGTCATCAAAAAGCTTCCAGCAAACAAAAGCCTGGGGCCAGATGGCTTCACAGGGGAGTTTTTTTTTTGTTTTGTTTTGTTTTTTAAATATATTTTATTGATATTTCACAGAGAGGAAAGGAGAGGGATAGAGAGCTAGAAACATCGATGAGAGAGAAACATCGATCAGCTGCCTCCTGCACACCTCCTGTTGGGGATGTGCCCGCAACCAAGGTACATGCCCTTGACCGGAATCGAACCTGGGACCCTTCAGTCCACAGGCCGACGCTCTATCCACTGAGCCAAACCGGTTTCGGCCACAGGGGAGTTTTACCAAACATTCAAGGAAGAACTAAAACCTATCCTCCTCAGACTATTCCAAAAAATTCAAGAGGAAGGAACACTTCCAAGGTCATTCTATGAAGCCAGCATCACCCTAATACCAAAACCAGATAAAGACAACACAATGAAAGAGAATTACAGGCCAATATCCCTCATGAACATAGATGCCAAAATCCTCAACAAAATTCTAGCAAATCGGATCCAGCATTACATCAGAAAGATCATACACCATGACCAAGTAGGATTTATCCCCGGGATGCAAGGATGGTACAATATCTACAAATCAATAAATGTGATACATCACATAAACAAATTGAGAGATAAAAATCACATAGTCATATCAATTGATGCAGAAAAAGCATTTGATAAAATCCAATACCCTTTCTTGATAAAAACCCTCAGCAAAATGGGAATAGAGGGATCATACCTCAACATAATAAAAGCCTTATATGACAAACATACAGCCAATATCATACTCAATGGGCAAAAACTAAAACCATTTCCCCTAAGAACAGGAATAAGACAGGGATGCCCACTTTCACCACTTCTGTTCGACATAGTTCTGGAAGTGCTGGCCATAGCAATTAGACAAGAAGCAGAAATAAAAGATATCCAAATTGGAAAAGAAGATGTAAAACTGTCATTATCTGCAGATGACATGATACTGTACATAGAAAATCCTAAAGACTCCATCAAAAAATTATTAGACTTAATAAATGAATTCGGCAATGTAGCAGGATACAAAATTAACGCCAAGAAATCTATGGCATTTTTATACACCAATAGTGAGCTTACAGAAAGACTAAAAAAAACAATCCCATTTACCATCACACCAAAAAAATTAAGATACCTAGGAATAAACTTAACTAAAGAGGTAAAAGACCTATATGTGGAAAACTACAGGACACTGAAAAAAAAGATAGAGGAAGACAGAAACAGATGGAAGAACATACTGTGTTCATGGATTGGTAGAAACAACATCATTACAATGTCCATACTACCCAAAGCAATCTATAGATTTAATGCACTCCCCATTAAAATACCAATGGCATATTTCATAGACCTAGAATGAACTCTCCAAAAATTCATCTGGAATAAAAAAAAATAAGACCCCAAATAGCTGCAGCAATCCTGAGAAAGAAGAACAAAGTAGGAGGGATCTCAATACCAGATATCAAGCTGTATTAGAAAGCCACTGTTCTTAAAACAGCCTGGTACTGGCACAAGAACAGACATATAGATCAATGGAATAGAATAGAGAACCCAGAAATCAACCCAAACCACTATGCTCAATTAATATGTGACAAACGAGGCAAGATAAATGGTATTGGGAAAATTGGACAGATACACGCAAAAAAAAAATAAAACTAGACCACCAACTTACACCATACACAAAAATAAACTCAAAATGGATAAAGGACTTAAACATAAGATGGAAAACCATGAAAATACTAGAGGAATCCACAGGCAGCAAAATCGCAGATGTATGCCGAAGCAATATCTTCACCGATACAGTTCCTAGAGCAATAGAAACTAAAGAGAATGGAACTACATCAAAATAAAAAGTTTCTGCACAGCAAAAGAAACCATCAACAAACAACAAGAAAACCCACTGCATGGGAGAACATATTTGCCAATGTTATCACTGATAAGAGTTTAATCTCCAACATTTACAGGGAACTCATACAACTTAACAAAAGGAAGATAAACAACCCAATCAAAAAATGGGCAATGGACCTAAATAGACACTTTTCGAAAGAGGACATAAGGAAGGCCAAGAGACAATGAAAATACGCTCAAAGTCACTAATCATCTGAGAGATACAAATCAAAACGACAATGAGGTACCATCTCACACCTGTCAGAATGGCTATCATCAACAAATCAACAAACGACAAGTGCTGGCGAGGATGCGGAGAAAAAGGAACCCTGGTGCACTGCTGGTGGGAATGCAGACTGGTGCAGCCACTGTGGAGAACAGTATGGAGTTTCCTCAAAAAACTAAAAATGGAACTCTCATTTGACCCAGTGATCCCACATCTAGGAATATATCCCAAGAAACTAGAAACACCAATGAGCAAGGATATATGCACCCCTATGTTCATAGCAGCACAATTTACAATAGCTAAGATTTGGAAACAGCCTAAGTGCCCATCAGCAGATGAGTGGATTAAAAAACTGTGGTACATCTACACAATGGAATACTACGCTGCAGTAAAAAAGAAGGAATTCTTACCATTCGCAACAGCATGGATGGAACTGGAGAGCATTATGCTAAGCGAAATAAGCCAGTCAGAGAAAGATAAGTATCACATGATCTCACTCATTTATGGAATATAATGAACAACATAAACTAATGAATAAAAACAGATCCAGAGACAGAGAAGCATCGATCAGACCATCATACCTCAGAGGGAAGGTAGGGGAGGGTGGGGTTAAAGGGAGAGATCAACCAAAGGACTTAGATGCATGCATATAAGCCTAACCAATGGACACAGATACCAGGGGGGTGAGGGCATGAGTGGGGGGGTGGAGGGACAATGGGGCAATAAGGACACATATGTAATACCTTAATCAATAAAGAAAAAAAGATGAAATGTATTCACTTGTACATCCGCAGTTCCACCTCTCTGCACACATATACTCCAAAGAACACGTGTTACTTTATTACCACCTAGCTTTTAACTTTTTCTGAATTCAGTGGTTGAGGCCATTTTTCAGACCTGCTAATAGTTTCTATCAATTGGTTTTAGAACTTCACTTTGGTAGAGTATAAAGTGATAATATTGTGACCAAAAAAGTGACAAAATACAATATAAACTAAATAGTTCTAATGGTTCCATTAGAGCACAAATCTATCTCTTTTTATGGGCCTACAAAACTTACTTATTTGTAATCACATTTAACAGTAAACAAATCATCTAAATCTACTGGAACTTAGCCCAAGTTAGTAACACCTTTAAGTTATAAGAGTACCTACAACTGAGGAATCACTAGCAATAAATATATCCCAAAATGCAACAGGTAAGGCAAAGATTATATCCTAACCTGGTCAGTCATGTTTTACACATTTCAGTACTAGTAAGAATTTGTTTTTAAATTCTAGATGGTCTCTGATAAGCCATCGCTAGTAATAGACCACACAAGGCATGTGCCCTTTTAAGTGGGAAATGAGAATGCACTTCTTTATAGTTACTGAAAACTTCTGCTACTACTATTACTACAGACTGTAAATTCCCTAGGGTTCAAATGACTTCAGAATTTGGCCATCAGTTAAAATCCAATAAACACAAACCACAAAAAGAAGAGGTGGGGGGGGGGGGGCCGGAATCCTAAATTACTACTATACATGCAGAGCTAAGTGATATTTTAAAATCAAATATATGTTACCAGCTGAAAATTGTATTACATTGTGGTAACCAATGAAATGGTTGTCATTCAGTCAAATTTCTTTGCATTCTTGCTCTTTTTAATTATGTCATTTAAGGCATCATGTTCGTATTTAGTAGCTTTTGGGGAAGTCTCCTCACAGATACTGCACTCATATTTTGTCCCTGCAAATATCATTTCATTCAATAGATTTCCCATAGAATTTGCTATTTCAATTACTTGCTGAAATATTTTATTTTGTTTTATTTCTATTACATATCATGCTGGAGTCACAGGAATAATGAATTTAAAGGAGCATTTCAATGCTTAAAATATGAAACAAATTACTCTGGCATCTAAAAATCCTAACTGTGAAAGCAACGCCTACACACATGTGGAATTAATTTGCAAAAGCCATCTTTTATTGGATTCTAGGTAATAACAATGGCATATGTTTTTTGTACGTCTACTCTTACAAAACAAATTTTTCACAACGTAACCTTTCAAGAAATCAAAATGCTTCAGATACTTTCCACCATACACTGTCAATCCAGTGACTCAAATGTCTGGCTTACAGGACTTAGCACACAAATACTTCAGATTACTATCAAAAGCATGGCATTTCATCATTTTTACTCCCATCCAGTTCAGTGATTATAAAGAGACTCTTACATTTTAAATCATAAAATTCCTCCTTTCTCTTTTTCTACACTTCCTTGCCCTGAGTAACAGGATTTGGTATGGGAGATGTCACTGATGCTAACGGAAAATAAATTTGGTGTATGGAAGGAAAAAAATGCTTCAGTAGCATGTGACCTTCACTATAGACTGACATTCATTAGAAAAAGTAATTTATCTTTTAAAATAAACAATCTTCTACCATTTAAGATTCTTCACTTTGTAAAATACTTCTGAATATAATACTTTTCATTACAAAAGCATTTGTTCCTTCAAAATGAATTATTTCATCATGAAATGACAGACTACTGAGAATTCTAATGAGTCTATACTACACTGTATTAAGCAATAAGATCCCAAAATCACCTGCCTCTCTTTTCTATCTTCTTTCCTGGTGTTCTAGATAAAGGGGAGGGAGGACCCTACTCTTTCCTTCTCTTCTACTTTCCTAGCATTAGGTAAGGAAAAGAGGGAACCTTGTCAGATTCTCTTTTACCTCTTCTGACTTTCTGCATTATCATAATTCTTCTGTTGAGAAGCAATATTCAAACACACACACACCAATAGTAACTATGTAAGGTAATGGATGTGGTAATTAGTTTGATTGTGGTAATCACATATATATCAAACCATTACATGGTATAGCTCAAATAAATGCTATTTACTTGTCAAGTCTACTTTAATACATCAGGGTGGAAAGCAGCACTTTTAAGAAGGAATGTGTAAAAGTACCTAAAGGTGGAACCTGTTAACTTATATACATCAACCCTACTACCCACTAGGTTTTTTAAATCAATTTTCTTTTTGAAAAATAAAAATTAGTTAACACCCCAAAATTTTGGGTCCTCTTGAAATAAGTGCTTTGGAAAGAAGCAAGTTGTAAATAAATTCATGACTTTAAGCCTATCATAGTAAAACTGCTGAAAATCAATAAGAGAAAAATCTGAAAAGCAGCTTTCAAAGAAGTAATCCTGTATAATAAAAGGCCAGCCACCATGTAACAACCACAATGACCAGAGAACAGAACCACCACGGTCCCTGGCAGGGTTGGCCCACCCCCAAGCAAGCAGTTAGGGGTGATCAGGCAGCCAGGCAGAGTGGTTAGGGGTGATCAGGTAGGCAGGCATGTGGTTAGGGGCAATCAGGCAGGCAGACTAGCAGTTAGGGGCAATCAGGTAGGCAGACGGCCCCTCCCCAGGCTGGCTCCACCCCAAGCAAATGGCTAGGGGCGATCAGGCAGGCAGGCAGAGTGGTTAGGGGTGAGCAGGTAGGCAGACAGCCCCTCGCATGGCTGGCCCCGCTCCCCAGCAAAGAAAGAGGGAGGCCCAGGCCACTGGCAGCGACTCTGAGGCAGGTGTGTGGCCAGCCAGCAATTGTCCCACAGAGGGGGGCCCAGGCCAGCCAAGCCATCGCACCCCAGCATGTCCCCTGCAGAGGGAGGCCACCGGTGGCGGGGGGAGGGGGGAGGGGTGGCAGCACTGCACAGATGGCAAGCAGTGGCAGCAGCGGGGGTGGGGCCAGCTTCCTGAAGCCAGTGGAAGGAAAGTCCAAATAGGTCCTGATCTCAGGCCAGGCCTAGGGACCCTACCTGAGGGGTCCCAGATTGTGAGAGGGTGCAGGCCAGGCTAGGGACCCCTGAGTGCATGAATTTTTGTGCACCGAACCTCTAGTAATTACAATAAAACTAGTAGCCCTGTGCATGAATCCATATGCCAGTAGCTCTCCAGTAGCTCACTGCTGCCCTCTAGTAGCTCTCTGCCCGCTGCCCTGCCCTCCTGTAGCTCCCTCCGCAACCCCCCATAGCTTGCTGCCCTGCCCCCTCCTATAGCTCTCCGCTGCCCGCTTGTAGCTCGCTGCCCCCCTCTCCTGCTGATGCGTGATCCAGTCGTTACGCGGTCGGTTGTTACGCTTCACAGCGTAACGACCATTTGCATATTACCTCTTTATTATATAGGATAACTAATTTCTCAATGGTAACTATAGAAGCCAGTTGACCATTGGACTTATATTTCCAAAGTGCTGAAAGAAAATAACTGGCTAATCTACAATTTTATACTCAGCAAAAGTATCCTTCAAAAATGAACATAAAGAAATCTTTTCAGACAAATAGCAACTTGAAAGATTTACTTACCAGCAGACCCATACAAAAAAATTGTAAAGGGTATTTTTTTAGGGAGAGATAAAATATTCTCTGATAGAAGCTTAAAGATTTAGGAAAAGGTAAAAATGTATACATATAATTAAATTTCCAAAGTTCATTACTATTTCATGACCCCTTATTGCATCTAACTAGAATAAGGATAGTATTCACATCTTAAAGAAGAAGGGGGAAAAATAGTTCATTGGTTTGAAATCCTAAAGGTAACCCTGGCAATTGCAAGAAAATAATCTTAGTCTACATCCTCCTACAAACCCATGCTGTTTCTGGAATCTATAATTAAGACGCCAAATAGAAAGTAAAAATTTATTTTTTTTCTTGTTAATTTATTTATTTTTATTTTTTTATTAAGGTATTATATGTGTACATATCTTACCATTGCCCCCCCACTCCACTCCCATACATGCCCTCACCCCCCAATGTTTTGCATCCGTTGGTTACTCTTATATGCATGCATATAAGTCCTTCAGTTGATCTCTTATTTCCCCCACCTCTCCCTAACCTTCCCGCTGTAATTTGACAGTTTGTTTGATGCTTTACAAGAAAGTAAAAATTTAAAAACGAAGGTTAAATGATTAGAAACAGAAGTAGGAAATCCTGGTTTCACTGATGCCTTTGACTTTGAGAAACTATTTTCGTGGTAGCGCATCTGTGAAATGGATATTTTCCGTTTGCCCTGCAAACTTTCCATCTGTTTCCAATTTGCTCTGTGCCAGAAGAAGCTGACAACTGCATGAAAGGATCCCTTTTCCCCTGGCGTTCAGTTGAGTTTGGCCAATGAGGATTACTGGCAAGAGACTGGAGAAAGGGAGGAAATTGGGGTCAGGGTATTTATTTCCTCAGTACTTTCCCTGCGAGGTCACCAAGGTTGGTGTGTCCCTCGGCCTGAGGCAATAATCCTGCCAGGTGGCCCTCTCCAATAGCTACAGCCGTACTCTTCAGGACCCAGTAACCAGCCCTTTCCTTGTGCCTTCATACATATGGATGATAACAGTTCCCACTGTTGCTAGCCTCACCATCCTTGTTAGTATCTCTCACCCTTGTTCACAACTACTTTCCCAAGTACCCCATTTGAGTGTGCCATCTATTTGCTGCCAAGAACCGGATCTGTACAATCGTACCTATTTGTAACATGAAAGGTCACAAAAACAGGACACTAAAAGTTCAGACTCTAAAGTCAGAAACATGTAGAATTGGATCCCAGCTCCACAACTGTGACCTTGAAAGAGCATGTCTAAGACTCTCTTACCTCCTCTGTAAAAATAATAATAATAGTAGTACCTGCTTCAAAATTTGTTGTGTAGTGTCAACGATTTAATGTAAAGAGCTTAGCCTGGTACAAAATAAGGGCTTAATAAATAGTAAGTGATTATATTTTTGACTACTACTGTTTGCTTCATAGGAATGGTGCAAAATAGACTACATGACTGACTATGAAGTTACTAGATACATCCCACTCCAACTTTTTGATTCCTATTTAATACATCATGTTTCATACCAGAAAACATCTCAGTGAGATAAACTATGCCTTTTACAATACTTTGCCCACCACAAGATTAAAATGCAACTAATATGCATAGTGTTTCTGTATGTATAAATAAGCATCTGTATCTTTTAGAAGAGAAAATTAGCACAGTAAGTGGTTCTGCTCCAGTTCAACATTACTGGGGGAAAAAAATAATGGCATAAGTTAGCTCGATCTTATTTCAGCTGGCTCAGGGCTAAAGTAAATGTCGATGGGGTCTAATCAAAGCAACCCATGTCAGTACATCCTCGACTTACATAACTGACAACTGCCCTGAGCAAAAAGAAAATGCACACATTAGATAGAAATCGAATGTGCCCTTGTGATCAGAAATGCCCCCAATAATAGCAGTAATCTCAGAACTAAAACCAAGAACGAGGAAGGAGAGGATAAAGACCATCACAAAACAGTACCCATCCTTCCAGGTTAATTTTGTGGCTAAAAGTGCTAGTTAGTACGCAATTGTGAGCACAAGACCAACCCAGCCAGCAAGGCTGAGGCCGAGTGCACAACAGCTGGATTGCTCACACATCCCCTGGAAAAGAGCTTCAGCTGCTGCCCGCAGGGTCTGCACTAAACAGATAACCATCTTCCACATTTTCTCTCAGTGAAAACAGTATCAACAACAGGAAAGGACTGCTGACTGCTATCGAAACCACAAACCAACATACTTTTTTCCAGGTTGGTTATGGTACCAGTTCAAAAAGTAGAAAAACAAAAGTCTGACTTTTGTGCTATGTCAAGGTACCAGCTCGACATGGCCCCCCTGTGGACTGCAGTTCAAGTCCTTGATCTCAAGGCCATAACTCAGGCCTTCCTAAAACAAACCCCTCTCTGGAACACAATTTCCAGGTCCTTCTGACTTGAACTGTCTAAACTTGATGTAATGGAACAAACAGAGGAAATTAAAACAAAATTCTGTACACATGGGCATTAAATGATGTTGCTGACTCAGAGTTATAGAATATTTAGCAGGAAATACCTTTGCCCAGCTTTAGTATCTTGGGCTCAATCTTCTAACAGAGATATAATTCAGAGATAAGTATATTTCTGCAAGGAATTTAACTCAGTAACTACAGTTACAGGCTAAGTAAAATAATTGTCAAAGTGAGCAAAATGGCACATGCACCCAATCTAAGAAGAATGTTGGCTAAAACATATCTAGTGCTATTGCCAGGCAGTCTTCTAAGTGCTAATATAACTTATTGAATCTTCATAACAACCCTATGTGGTAGGTATTATGAGCCCCATTTCATAGAAAGGGAACTGTGGCGCTGGGATTTAAATATCTTGCCCAAGCTCTTCAGAGCTACTGAGTAAGCTAGTGAGCATGTGGTCAGTCCTCTGCTTCACCTATCAGGACATCCCAACAGTGAAAACATGGCTTTGTACATATTCCTGGACCACGGTATTACTGAACTGATTCAAATTCTTCTAAAACTCCAGTCTTTCTTATCTTGTGTTTATTATCAAATTAACAATTCCAAGTCTAGATTCGCAAGTGAATAAGAGAACTGAGCATATCTCTCCTAAAAGAGAGGCCATAAATAAAATTTCTATCCAATGAAACTGCAGAATGCTGATAAAATGTCTTTGACAACTATTTATAAGGCACTCAGTTATTCAAGAAGTTTTCAATAACGTGATGGTATTCGTATATAATGAAGTTGATTCTGCCCTATGTTCAATATTTAAAGAAAAGTATCCTTTTGTGATTTTGAATGTACTATTTTACCAACCCAACTCAGAATTTATCAAATACATTATAAAACCCCTCTTATTAGGGGCTTCAGTTCCTACACAAACTACAATCAACTAACCTCCAGGAGTCAGCTGCCTCTGTAGTATTGTGAAACACATTTATTTTATAAAAGGTGGAAAGTATGTGCCTAAAAAAGGATCTATTCCTTCTTGCTTCTCTGCGTTATTCTTCTATTGCTTCCAAATTATTGCATCCGATGCCAGAAGCACCTAACTGTAATTGGCAAAAAGTAGCCACTACTTTTAGATTCTAAAATCTATAAGCCAAGTCACCTACTACAAAAGACCAATCAATAGTTCCAATTTCTTCAAGAAATGCTTCTTTGTATTCTATACTCATAAACTTATTTTGTTCTTCATATACATACTTCACAATACGTTCTCTATAGCAACTGCTTTTATGTTTTCAGGACAGTGGTATTTGTTAGTGATTTTTCACTCGAAAACAAAGCGATGCCTACTCAGTAAGGTACGTTCAATGGAGCAAGCTCTAGAGAAAAATCAACCATCTGAGAAATCCAATGGGTTCTGAAATAATTTACAACAGGTCATCTCCTGGAGTCAGATGTTTTCTCATTTCTACATTTTTTGTGGTTTGTTTTTTTTTTACTCTGGCTTGTTTCCTAAGGCTTACATCCCAAAAAGTCAAAATGTTTTCCCTTTCATGTCAACAACGACTCTTTTAAAGGTCTCTTCTATATCAGAAGCAGCAATATATTTCCACTAAAATCATTTTTTCCTCTGCAGCTCTTGAAGATAACCAGGCGCAGAAAGACGAAAACTTTCCTTTGAAGAGTAAATGTTACTGGCAATTGAGTTGGTCTTTTTTTCCCTTCTGTTGTTTGTAACAAAAGTACTAAGTCCTAAGATTTAAGATAAACTATTGAATTCTATCTGGTTTCCTATCCTAAACAAACCACAATTGGAGATGCCAGATTAATTCTGAACAAATTTGCCCTGGGGCACCTGCAGGGCCTTGGACCTTTAATCTTCACATCCCTAGAGTGTTTATCCATCCCAGTTGGAGAGAAATGCAGGTCTGGAAGTCAAAGGTTAGTCACTGGAGGAGAAAAATGGGGTAGAATCTCTCAAGATGACGGAAGAAAGTCATGAACCCTGTAATGCTTGCCCTGGCCGGGGCAGAGCTGCCAGGCTGGGGCCGGAGGTCTAACTTCAGCAGCCGCCCCCTCACTCTTCTAGGTGACCACAACCTCCAGCAGGTGATCTGCCCGGACTTAAAAAAATTCCCAAATTAGGATAATGAAAAACATTATAAACTGATGAACAAAAAGATAGATAGAGGCAATAAAGCATCAAACAGACTGTCAAATTACAGCAGGAAGGTTAGGGAGAGGTGGGGAAATAAGAGATCAACTGAAGGACTTATATGCATGCATATAAGAGTAACCAACGGATGCAAAACATTGGGGGGTGAGGGCATGTATGGGAGTGGGGTGGGGGGGGCAATGGTAAGATATGTACACATATAATACCTTAATTAAAAAAAATTTCCAAATTATAAACCCAAAATGAAAGCATGACAAATAATGCAATTTGTGAATAGTAAACCATTGCTTTAAATTAATTGATGTCAAGTGTATTTATAATTTCAAAAAACATGTATCAAACTATGATCGAATATCATCTATTCACAAATTAAGTGGAAATGATGTAGTATTTTGTAAATGGTATATAATATTTTCCACAGATATGTTCCAAAAACTACTATCAAGAGTCGCTAATGAACAAAAATAAATTCAATTATAATATTTTCTGGGCTATTTTGTCAATGATCGGGACAATTATTGCTGTAGTGATTAAATCACATGGCAATGTATTCTCCAATAAATTTTTCTTGATTTCTCTGCCTACTATAGCCATGAAATTTCTTACATCTGTTCTTCAATATCTCTCAATTTTTTCTGAAATACAAAGTTGTTCTATTCCAAAATTATCTGGGACTGTTTTATTTAATTCCATAAACTAAAATCATAATAAACTATATATTTTTAAAACTTGGGGGGGGTAGGAAACTAGAAATTCAAAGAGATGAGGGAAAAGTTATAACTGTAATTAAGAAGCAAAAGCAAAACTAAAAAGTTTAAAATTTAGGCCTCATAAAATTTTGGTTTCTTTAAAAATATATTTCTTAATTTTGTCCACTTTACTGCTTTTTCAAATAATTAATATTTTAACTATATAGTCAATCTTTGAGGTTCCATTTTTAAATGCTTTTTGGCAATTTCCCATTTCAAATATAAAATTAAATGCCAAAAACTATGTATGCATAACATTAAGAAACTGATATGAGAAGAAAAATATCAGGAAATTCTCCATTTTAGTTAAGAATTTTACTCTTAAACCTCGATGGCAATTCATCCCTTTCTTTAACATAGTAAATTACTGAGAACCAAATCCCTCTGATTTTCCTCCACTTTTATCCAATTTTAGATCCAGCATCATTTATGTACAAATTCCAACACTGTGTGCTTTGAAGGTTGAAATCTGTGAGGATATATATGCCTCTGTATATCCTTTAATCTGCAACTATATTTCAAATATTCAATATGCCCACTCAGGTAGTACTAGCTAAAGAAAAATCTCCTAAATAAAAGAGTTAAATAAAAGACTAAGTAAAAGGTTATATTGGTCTCATTCTAACAGTACATATATTATGAAGTTATTGCTTAGGAAAGAAGAGACTATTTGAAAAAGCATTAGGCAAATTCATCATCAAGGAAATCACTTGCAATGAAGCACAGAATGTCACAGCATAGCGTACTTTTTAGATTTCGTCAGATTACACAGAAGAACATTAAAATCAATCAGTTGAATTTCTAGATGAATTGGTCATTACCTAGAAAATCAAATTTGGCTTCATGAATATAAATGCATTTTTAATGTTTGTCATGTTTAGACTTTTTAAAATACAAGCATGACCATGATTGCATAAAAGCTTCTAAATGTGATTTCTCTAGTAAGAACATAACTCTAAGGTATCACATTAAAGTTGCCACATATAGCTCGGGTCTCCAGCAGCTGAGAGCTTAGCTGCATTACCAGTGAGAGGGCAAGTGCCTTAAATCAGCACCAGCTGCAGCCAAGGCCTCCTTCCTGTTCCCCTCTGCAGAAAGCCACCCACATCCCATCACTGGCAGGGGAGGAAAGGTAATTATGGAAATGCATACATACATAAATGGAAGGGTTTTGTGTGGGAGGGGAGGAGGCAGCTGATGATAGCAGTAAACATCTCCAAATGGAAAGATACTCAGAAGTAGTCCTATTGCTCCAGCATCGTATAATCTATATATATCAAAGGCTAATACACAAAGTGTCCCCTCAGGAGTTCGACCAGGAGAACAGGAGTTTGATCACTTGCAATTATGTACACTGACCACCAGGGGCGACGTGGAACATGGCAGGCGACCAGCAGGGGGGCGAGGGGGTGGGGACTGCTCAGTGGCGGTGCGCGGGTGGCAAGGGAAGGAGGAGACTAGGAGGAGGCAGGGAGGTGGGGAACCTGATCCGCCCTGATCACCGGCCAGGCCTAGTCCCTACCCATGCATGAATTTCATGAACCAGGCCTCTAGTACAGAATAAATTACATACCTGTGTGCCTTCTAAGGAAATCCATATTACTCTAGGATGCACAGTTTTACGCTTCTATGCTTTCCGTTCAGAAGTTCTAGGCCACTCTGAGAGGTAGGGGGAAAATGTCTTTAAGATGCCCCCACATTAGGGCAAAGTAACTTGTGCTCCACTGAGAAACCAAGCAGCATGAAAATATTTCTAGCAGTTAAAGCCACATGCAAAATTTTGTTCAAATCTCTTTATACAGAAGGGGAAAAAAAAGTCTCTCAAAAGCAGAAAGTGGTGAAATAAAGAGGTATGTAATAAGTAATGGAGAATAAAAGATATTGTTGGAAAATAAAATATATTAATAACAATTGTAGAAATGTAAAAATATATGAATCACTATGACCCAGTGGTCTATAGATACCAGATCTGATCTGTTAATTAAACAAGACACAATATTATTTAGATGCACAGAAAAGGCAAGAAACCATAGACAATACAAAGAGAAATGACAGACAATGCACTCCACTAAATCCTACTTAGCCAAAACTAGACTTAATTTTATTATAAATTTTCTTTACTTACACTGTTTCCTAAATGACATTATGTGACCTCAGGAAACATTATTTCAATGGAAACAACAGAAGTTTCCATTTTAAGGTATGAACTTGTTCAATACCCAGATAGAAATCTATATGTACTCCGAAGTATACGGACTCATCCCCTCTCTTGTGAGCAATTACTCTTTTGCCTGTGAGTCCTCCACTTGTCTACTTCATCATTAAAAAGTCTGGTGCTGCTCGGCTGGTGTGGTTCGGTTGTTGAGTACTGACCCATGAGTGTCACTGGTTCAATTCCTAGTCAGGGCACATCCCCGGGATGCGGGCTCAATCCCCAGTAGGGGGCACGCATGAGGCAGCCAATCAATGATTTTCTCTCATCATTGATGTTTCTGTCTCTCTCTCCCTCTCCCTTCCTCTCTGTAATCAATAAAAATATTATTTTTTAAAAAAGGAAAATGGTCTTGTTTTTCCCAAAGAGCATTCGAGTATTGTGTACTTCTAATTATCAATTCTTTTTGCTAAACCCCTCCTGTTTAGTTTTCTTATAATATTACAGTTCACGTGGTCAATGCTAACGTATATGGATTCAAGTTTGATAATACTTTAAAATATCTTCATGCCAATTATATAAAATAAATAGTGACAAAGTCCGTTACAAGATAATCAAATAAGTTTTCTATAAAGTAGAATGAGACATTTTGTATATAAAATACTTGAACTCATGACCACTGACATAAAAGTCAGCGTCAATAAAAACATAATCCTTTTCTAATTTCTTTTCTACAATCTAAAGTAACAGTACAGGCATGCTCATTAGCATAGTAAATAATTATGCATTCGAGAAATTCAAATTGCAACCATGCCCTTTATGGAAGATGGATCTAAGACTCGCCGTGAGGTATTCATCCATGTCTGAGTGAATTAAAAAGGTGAATAAACCGTCTGACCTAAAAAAACAAGTGTTCCACAAACAAATCCCCATCATCCATAGAAGAGAAGACAGGATTAACGAGACCAAATTAAATTCCCACAAAATTGAAAACCCTTGCTTGCGGCCATAGTTTTAACTTATTCCTATAACAAATGCATTACAGTCCAACTAAATAATGCTCTTTTCCATGTTCCACAGGCAGCGCGTTCAGGCTCTGACCCTTCTTCTGACCGTCACCTGTTTTCAGACCATTCCTTCAGAAATCACTTTAGTCAGTCATTCAACCACCACTCGTCGAATACCAACTCACTGCCAAGCAGAAAGGAACTGAACAAGGGTGGTCCCTATGTAAAAGTAAGCAATGCCTCATCATTTTTTATTTTTCAGCTTTACTGAGGTATGGTTCATGTAATTGCACATACATATACTCTGTGAAATGATTATCACAATCAGATTACTTAACACATCCATCACATCACATGGTTGTCATTTGTTTTTCTTTTGTGGAGAATGCTTAAGGTCTTAGCAAATTCAAGTTCAAACTCGGTATTATTAACTACAGTCATCGTGCTGTCCATTATATCCCCAGAGCCTACTCACCTTATATCTGAAAGCTTGTACCCTTTGATCAGCATCTCTCCATCGCCACCACTCCCAGCCCCCAATAACCACCAACCTACTCTCTGAGATAGCAGTCACCAACCTTTCAGACCTCACGGACCACCAGTGGTCCACGGACCACCGGTTGGCGACCGCTGCAGAAATGCCAGTTCTATAATATAAGTCAGTTCCCTGGAGAACACCTCAGCTGGAGAAGGTAGTCTCCCTGGCTCGAAACTAGTGTGGCCTTAAAGACACATCATAGGACTCCAAACCTGGCCACAGAGAGAGCTAAGACCTATTAGAATTCACACTGGAAGACAAATGTCTTGTTCAAACGCTATATGACTTTCTGAATGAACCTCATTTATCACTGCTAATCAGTTGAGTTTGTCTTTAAGAAGCCAAATATTGTAGATCTCGCTGTGCTTCTAGGGGCTAGCGACTTCACTACATCTGAGTATCACCTGGATGGTTCAAACAGCTTAAAAATGAGGTTTACTGCCCGAGCTGCTTTGGCTCAGTGAAGAGCTTCTGCCTGCAGACTGAAGGGTCCCAGGTTCAATTCCGGTCCAGGGCACATACCCAGGTTGCAGGCTCAATCCCTGGTAGGGGGCATGCAGAAAGCAGCCAATCAATGATTCTCTCTTATCATTGATGTTTCTATCTCTCTCTCTCTCCACTCTCCCTTCCTCTCTAAAATCAATAAAAATATTTTTAAATGAGGTTTACCAAAATTCAAGGTACTGTATTAATTCATTTTTCATATCCCTAATGATAAAGTACTACATCTGGTCAAAACTGGATTTCCTGAACTCAAATGTGACATAATCTTGAAAGATTTTTTCAAAATGAATATGAATTTTCATGAAATATGCACAAGCTAGAAGAAAGATATGTATTGTGGGGAAATAATACAAGAAAGATGACAACCGTCTCCCTAAACGCAACACATAACAATTATTGCTTGATTTTTCTGAAGTATTTCTAAATTATAGCCCTTAAGCAACCTGTACAAGAATTATTCTAATTTTAACAAAACTTTATTCAACTTTTTTTTTAAATATATTTTATTGATTTGTTACAGAGAGGAAGTGAGAGGGATAGAGAGTTGGAAACATCGATGGGAGAGAAACATCGATCAGCTGCCTCTTGCACACCCCCTACTGGGGATGTGCCCGCAACCAAGGTACATGCCCTTGACCAGAATCGAACCTGGGACCCTTGAGTCCACAGGCCGACGACGCTCTATCCACTGAGCCAAACCGGTTAGGGCTCAACTTTTTTTAAAAGACCAGATTTTAGACACTACTAATTAAGGAATTTACTGGGATGACATTGGTTAACAAAATCATATAGGTTTCAGGTATACAATTTCATTGAACACAATTTCTAATTATAGGTTCTATGTTAATGAATTAATGTTTAATAATGGCATTCTGTCATCTTCTACTTGATTAAAACAAAAATATTTTAACATTGAATTAGTAGTTTTCCTCTGTGATTTTTAAAAATTGCCCATTCAAAATGAAGTATATGGGTATCTTCCTCTCTTTTTTTAACATGTCATAAAAGCAGGTAATACCCCACCGGTATGGCTCAGCAGTTGAGCATCGACCCAGGAACCAGGAGGTTGCTGGTTTGATTCCAGGTCAGGGCACATGCCCAGGTTGTGGGCTCAATCCCCAGAGGGGGTACATGTAGGAGGCAGCCAATCAATGATGTTCCTCTCTCATTGATGTTTCTTTTTTTATATATATATATTTTATTGATTTTTTTACAGAGGGGAAGGGAGAGGGATAGAGAGTTAGAAACATCGATGAGAGAGAAACATTGATCAGCTGCCTCTTGCACACTCCCCACTGGGTATGTGCCCGCAACCAAGGTACATGCCCCTGACCGAATCGAACCCAGGACCCTTGAGTCCGCAGGCTGATGCTCTATCCACTGAGCCAAACCGGTTAGGGCCCATTGATGTTTCTCTCTCTCTCTCTCCCTTCCTCTCTCTAAAAAAATAAATAAATAACATTTATTAAATTTTTTAAAAGCAGGTAATAACTTTTTATTTTACATTTAATTTCACAGTACACTGTAATTCAGTGAACACAAGTCAGTACATTTTCCCTACCTACAGGTAGGACACCACTGAATATAGATCCCCATTTCAGAGTCCACAAAACCCTCCCATCTGTTCAGTGGCAGGTTCTGTGAATCACAGCAGTCAGATCATTGAGAGTTAAAGCCCTATTTTACCAGGTAAGACTTGACTTACTTCCAAGTTTCTAGTTAAAGTTATAAAGAGGACTTAAATGGTGACATGATATTGACTATATTATATTTACAACTCTGTTTTTAGTAATTCTAATTAATATTCTCTTCTCTTAAAATGGAGAAATGTACCATCGTTCTCCCAGATCTGTTTTTTAAAGATGTAAGGCAAGCATGTCAAACTCGCGGCCGGCGGCATGCGGCCCACTGGCTGTGAGTTTGACATGCTTGATATAGGAAGTTAGTGACTGTTTCAAATTAAACCTAATACTTAAACCCTTCTCAAGTTTTGAACAGGGTACTGATGCAATTCTTATTGGAATGTAAGACCCCGATGGCGCAGCGATGCCAGTGCCCAGCAGGCAATAAGACTGTGTGGTTCTGGCATTTCTTCCAGGCAACAATTAATTCTGATTTTAAGTCACTCAACTTTAGCCCACAGTAAGATTTACACATTTACAAGTATTCTTTTTTATTTCGCCAATAACCCAGATTTGCACTCCAAAGCTAGTTCTAAAATATAGGCCCCTACTGGTGAGTAGGGTAAAGCAGCTAAGTCCACCTAAAGTTCCAAAGTTCATAGCAGCATGTAACACTCACACTGCCAGAAATCATTCCGTTTCCTGCTTATATTCTCAGTAAGTAACAACTTAGAAAATGTAAGCTTTTTCCTCTAGAACACTGAGATATTAAAAAAAAATACCTCGTTCTGTCTTTGAAATCAGGGTCTGTGAAATGAGGAGAAAAGATGTACCATGGCATGTTTCCAGGAAAGATGAAAGCAAGTCGCCAACTGGCACCAGTGGCCTCTGGACCTTCCGGGGCAGGGAGGCATGTGCTTACTCTAAAGGGTCATACTTCCCTGCTGGATGCAATTCTATTGAACAACTGACTCCGCGTCCAAGTTTACTATCAAATTAACCCCATACCTGTCAGTGGCTAGAGATCCGAAACAAAGTACACAGGCACCTGCCTCTTCCTGTTTTCTCCCTCTTCGTGTGCTTTTCTACACACAAAGGCACTTTGCTGTTTAGCCTGAGAACTTCCTTTTCTGAGAGAGGCTCACAGTCTCTGACAATATGTCTAAAGAAATGTTTCGATGGAAATACATGGTAATAAGAATTCTACCATTAAGACATTTAATTTATAAAACAGAAAAGTATAAACCCAACTAGCATTCAAGTGCAACTCCTCATCCTTGGCTATACAGTATTTCTGAAACCTCTGGCAGGCAAATTAAACAGATTTACTATGGACTGGTACAAAATCAAACAATCTGGAACTGTAATTACCAATAAATTTTTCATGAGAGTGGAAGACGCTGTGTTTCACATTATTGCATGAAAAAGAAGATGACAATAAAAGCATGAGACCAAGCAGATCTCTAACTTTCATCAGGAGACTTTTTCTGAGGGTTATAATTCCAACTGACAAATACCAATAAAGATACGGTTTCTTGATTTATTTATAAGAGTACGGCAAGTCTCTTTCATGTGAATAAAACTACCCAAGTAGCAATAAGGAAGTGTGTAAAAGTAGCTTATCAAATGGCAAGCTGGCTTAGCCACGTGGCTGTAAGGACACTGCAAGCACAATTCTTGCTCAGTCAACAGAAAATTCAATCAATATGCAATCTAGAGATTGCTTTATTAAAGACCTTGACCTCATAATGGAAGTATGTGCATGCAGGTAAGGATGGCCATCAAAAATAATACAACTCATTCTAGCCCCAAAATGCTTCAACAGAATTGACATAAACAATTTGTCCAAATCATGGTTACTGAGTTAACAATAAACGAAAGAAAAAAATATGCCAAATATGATCAATTCTATTCTCCCTCCCCCTACAACTCCTTATCTTAATATATTTTTATTGACTTTAGAGAGGAAGGGTGAGGGAAAGGGAGATGGAAACATTAATGATGAGAGAGAATCATTGATCAGCTGCCTTCTGCGGGCACTCACTGGGGATCGAACCTGTAACCCGGATATGTGCCCTGACCAGGAATCGAACAATGACCTCTTGGTTCATACCAGTAAGTTGACGCACAACCACTGAGCCATGCCAGCCGGGCTACAACTCCTTATATTGAGTTATACTCTATTGGGTTGCATTAACAGGCCCACCAGGCCCCGAACTGAAGCCCCCCTTTTCTGACAGGGGCTCTCTTGCCCTACGTAACATTCCTGGTTAAAATCCCAATTATATGCTTATGCCACTTAAGTTACAGTGGGTTTCTTTAAAATGGATTTATCCCTATTCATACAGAAAAAATATATACATTTTTCACTTCCCAAATAGAATGAAAGGTCAAAAGAAAACAAAACAAACAAACAAATAAAAAATGGGGGAAGGAGCTAGACTTCTCAGAAAAAAATAATGGTGAAAACACTGAAACTCTATAAGCTTAAACACCTTAAAATGAGCTAAATTAAACTTCATTTAATTACAATGCCAAAAGCATCAGTTATAACCAAAATCAAAATTTCCAAAGAATCACAGAAAGAATATAAATACTACATTATAATGGGGAGAAAGGAAAATTAGGAAAATAATCATACTAATATCAAAACCCACTGTGCCAAATTTCATGAAGATATGCGAATTCTTTCATTTAGCAAGATTTCAGCTATAATAAACACTGTATAAAATAAAACCAAATATTTAGTAGGCAGGGAAAACAGTGGAATATCCAATTACTAAAGACTAATATTTTCTGTGTAAAATCAAGAGCTTAGCCACCATTCGATGATCGTATCTTCTAAAAAGGTTAACACTTTATTTTTAAAATAGTGACCTGGTGCACGAAATTCATGCACATTAAAAGGGGGACCCAGAGTCAAGTCCCCGCCCAACCACATGCGCCTCAAAATTCATGTGAGACCCAGACCCGGCCGCCCCCCCCCCACCATTGGATTAGATCCAGACCCGACCAGTCCCACCCTTGTCAAGCCCCACCGGGCAGGGGGCGTAGCCTCAGGTCCCCCTGGCCCGGCGCCAGGACGGGGGGCATGGCCTAAGGTCCCCCAGATGGGGTGGAGGGCATGCCTTGAGGTCCCCCGTCAAGCCCTGCCAGGCAGGGGGGGCAGCCTCAGGTCCCCTGGCCTGGCACCAGGAGAGGGGGGCACAGCCTCAGGTCCCCCATCAAGCCGCTCTGGAAGGGTGGCGCAGTCTTAGGTCCCCCATCAAGCCCCGCTGGGTGGGGGGCACGGCCTGAGTTCCCCTGACCCAGCACTGGGGGTGCACCTTGAGGTACCCTGTCAAGCCCCTCTGGGTGGGGAGCATGGCCTGAGGTCCCCTGTCAAGCCCTGCCAAGCAGGGGGATGCAGCTTCAGGTCCCCTGGCCTGGTGCTGGGGCAGGGGGTACGGCTTGAGGTCCCCCGGACTGGTGCCCGGGTAGGAGGCATGGCCTGAAGTCCCCTGTCAAGCCCCACCTGGTGGGGGGCGCGGCCTGAGGTCCCCCGGCCTGGCGCTGGGGTGGGGAGAGCAGCCTGAGGTCCCCTAGCCCAGCACCAGGATGGGAAGTGCACCTTGAGGTCCCCCATCAAGCCCCGCCAGTCAGGGGGTGTGGCCTCAGGTCCCCTGGCCTGGCACCAGGGCGGGGGTCTCGGCCTGAGGTCCCCCAGCCTGGTGCCAGAACAGGGGGCGAGGCCTGAGGTCCCCCTCAAGCCCTGCTGGGTGGGGGCGTGGTCTGAGGTCCCCCAGCCTGGTGCCAAGGCAGGAGGTACGGCAGCCTGAGGTCCTCCAGACTGACGCCAGGGCAGGGGGCATGGCCTGAGGTCCCCTGTCAAGCCCCACGGGGGCGGGGGAGGGCGTAGCCTCAGGTCCCTGCTGATTGCTAGTTAAGGCTCCTTAAGGGAACTTGGCCTCAGCTGTGGGTGCAGCCATCTTTGTGATGGAGTGATGGTCAATTAGCATATTCTCTCTTTATTAGATAGGATATTTTCAAAAAAAAAAAACCACAACAACAACAACCAAAGGCACTATACTGCTCAATCTCTAGCTTGAACAGAAATTATTTTTAGGAATTAAAAGGTAGGCCCAGCTGGTGTTGCTCAGTGGATTCAGCATCATGCCTTGGACCAAGAGGTCCTGGGTTCAATTCCTGGTTAGGGCACATGCCCAGGTTGTGGGCTCAATCCCTAATAGGGGGAGTGCAGGAGGCAGCCAATTGATAATGTCTCCTTAATTGATATTTCTATCTCTATCTCCCTCTCCCTTCCTCTCTGTCTCTCTCTGTCTCTCTCTGTCTCTCTCTCTCCATATATATATATATATATATATATATATATATATATATATATATATATATTTTTTTTTTTCTTTTCTACAAAGTACGAAAAGAATGACAATAGCAAAAGTTAAGTTAAAAAAAGAAAAACACTATCCTAATAAATTTATTTGTTCTCAAAGAAATAATATCCTTCCATCGATGAGTCTCAATTTTTCACATATAAAAAAGTTCTTCAACTTAAAGCTCCAATAAGGTCTTCCCAGCCACCCTCCCACTGACACACACAAACCACAGTGACTTCTTTGTAAGTAGCGAGCATAAGCCGTATGTTCAGCTTTCTGACTGTGATTCAGTGACATGCAAAAGGAGACAAGGTCCATACATCGAGGAGTGTATGATCAAGTTGGGAAGTCAGGAAAATCAGACAGCAGTCACCAACATAGTATAAATATCAGAGGAATTCAGAGGAAGCCAGGGTAGATAGGGGAGGCTTATTGATATGACGTGAGTTAGGACTCGATGACAGAAGAAATTTGAAAATCCAGAGAAGAAATGGGGAAACCATTCTGGTCAAGAATACTGTTTCAACGAAGGCTGAAAACTATACTGGTAAACATCGACATGAGTCACCATTGTGGATACAGCCAGGGAAGTAAAATACCGAAGTACCATACAACTTGTTTATACGATAAAATGAGCTACAACAAGACTTTAAAGCACAATGGCCAAGGCTGCCAGCCAAAGCTTGGAAAGGTTGCCCTCACTGAATGTTCACTCACATACACCTCCACTTTAGGTATATGTCTTGTCTCCAGAGAGAATAACGTTACGGATAAATGATGATCTTTATTTGCCATTTGGGAAACTGACCACAGCAGAGGTAAGATACTTGGCCAGGCTTCAATATAAATGGAAAACAATAATAGCTAAGGATTTAAAGAGCATATCCCATTCGGGCTCTCCTGTTCTGTAAACTGTATGCTTGTTTCACATTCCCATAGTCCAACCCACAAAAATTAAAATAACTAAACTAAAAGAACTCTATCTAATCAAGAATGCCGTTTACCCCAAAAGGAAAGAAAAAAACGCAGACAGATTTAGAATTAGTTTATAATAAACAAGGTGGAAAGGACTAGGACTGCCAAGTAGGTGGGAGTGGGAGGAAATAAAGCATCTTAGTTTCTGAGCAAAATGCTGTTATTAAGTATAATTGCATCTACTTGATCCAAATCCAATATTTCTTATTCACTAAAAAGAAACATATTAAAATAGCAGCAATTTCCTTTACAAATAAACACATTCAGCCAAGGAAGCTTCTACCAAAAAATAGTTTAGCCCTAAAGATAATCAAAAGCAGGAGCGAAATTATTTCAGCGTTTCTAATTTCAGATAATAACTTCTAAATATAAATATGCTATAACTAAATCAGTAGTAATCACTTTTTTAATTTTTCAAAAAATTACAATGAAATTCCTTTAGTCTAATCCTATACTTTTTATGTTAATATATATAAAAATAAGAAATATCTCCCAATGAGTTATTGCTATATATTAACTGTGAAAATCATTAATGGCAATAATTATATTTAATTATTTAAAACTAGAGGCCCAGTGCACGAAATTCAAGCATGGGGAGGGGTGTCCCTCAGCCTAGCCTGCACCCTCTCTAATCTGGGAACTCTCAAGGGATGTCCAACTGCCCGTTTAGGACCGATCCCGGTGGGCAGTCAGACATCCCTCTCACAATCCAGGACTGCTGGCTCCCCACTGCTCGCCTGCCTGCCTTCCTGATTGCCCCTAACCGCTTCTACCTGCCAGCCTGATCACCCCCTAACCACTCCCCTGCCAGCCTGATTGATGCCTAACTGCTCCCCTGCCAGCCTGTTTGCCCCTAACTGTCCTCCCCTGTAGGCACCCCTAACTGCCCTCCCCTGCAGGCCTGGTCACCCCTAACTGCCCTCCCTGCAGGCCTGGTCCCCCCACAACTGCTCTCCCCTGCAGGCCTGGGTCCCCCCCAATTGCCCTTCCCTGCAGGGCCAGTTGCCCCCAATTTCCCTCTTCTGCTGACCTGGTCACCCCTAACTGCCCTCCCATGCAGGCTTGATCGCCCACAACTGCCCTCCCTTGCAGGCCTGGTCCCTCCCAATTACCCTCCCCTGCTGGCCATCTTGTGGCAGCTATCTTGTGTCCACATGGGGGCAGCCATCTTTGACCACATGGAGGCAGCCATCTTGTGTGTTGGAGTGATGGTCAATTTGCATATTACTCTTCTATTAAATAGAATAGAGGCCTGGTGCACGGATGGGGGCCAGCTGGTTTGCCCTGAAGGGTGTCCCAGATCAGGGTGGGGGTTCCCTTGGGGCATGGGGCGGCCTGGGCGAGGGGCCTGTGGTGGTTTGCAGGCTGGCCACGCCCCCCCCCACCTCGACCCTGGTATCTGGGATTTATTTATCTTCTATAATTGAAACTTTGTCGCCTTGAGTGGAGGCCTGGGCCTGCCAGGGTGTGCGGAAAGCTTGGCTTCCTCCATCACCAGGGGCAACTCAAGCCTCCTGCTCTCTCCAGCTCTGTGGCTGCCGTCATTTTTGTTGGGATTTATTTATCTTCTGTAATTGAAACTTTGTAGCCTTGAGTGGAGGCCTGGGCCTGCCAGGGTGTGTGGAAAACTTGGCTTCCTCCATTGCTGGGGAAACCTAAGCCTCCTGTTCACTCCATGGCCGCAGCCATCTTGGTTGGGTTAATTGCATACTTGCTCCTGATTGGCTGGTGGGCGTGGCTTGTGGGTATAGCAGAGTGATGGTTAATTTGCATATTACTCTTTTATTAGATAGGATTATAATACTGAAAACATTTAGATGTAACAGACTATTTCTTAATATAAGCATCTTGATGCACACTGTATGAAAATTTGGTTTTTTAATCATAATAATTTCTGTTACTATTGGACCTTTGACTTGTAAGTTGCATCTGGACCAGAAACTATAAATTAACCATAAATATCTGCTGAGAAGCCATAACTTTCAGCTTCTGAGTACATTCTTGACACAGGCACGTTCCTTGTAAATAATATATGTGTAAAATAAGTATTTCAACTAAATGATCTCAGTAAAGTCTTTCTCTACATCCCTCTCCCATGTTCCACAAACATGCAAAAACCACAATGGCTTTTTAGGATTTGAAGATATTGGCTCCTGAGGGGCATGGAGATGATAAGCCATACCCACCAGCATGGATCTGTCTTCCTGCACCTGAGCTGTCACCTGGGGGCCAGAGAGAACAACTCTTGGATGGATATATGTACTGCTTCAAGAATTACTCTCCCAGAAGAGAAATACTTGGCATGGCCCTGCTGGCAAGATGTTTTTCCTGTTCTAAATCCTTCTAAGTAAATCAATGTAAAATGTCTGGACACTACAAAAGCCAATCTCAAACTTTTAAATTTTTCTTTTAAATTTTTCAGATACAAAATAACTAATTTGTGTTAACTGCCTAGCAATTATAAAACATGAGAAAGCAACTTCTTTTAAAATATTCATTGTTTTCTAAAGTTTCCATTTTTTCAATATTCAGGTTTCAGATTAACCATTAGTGCAACATATGAACGCCCTTAATTGAGCTTCAATAATAATACAGTCATGTATTGCCCAACGACAAGAATACATTCTAAGTCATTAGGCAATTTCGTCATTGTGGGAATGTAGTACAGTGCACCTACCCAAACCTAAGTGGTATAGCCCACTACTCACCTAGGCTGCAGAGTCCAGCCTATTGCTCTGAGGCTACAAGCCTGTACCACCCAGAAAGACAGAAGCCTTGCCCAGTTAGTGTGGCTCAGTGGTTGAGCATCGACCTATGAACCAGGAAGTCAGGGCACATGCCCGGGTTGCAGGCTGGATCCCCTATAGGGGACGTGTGGGAGGCAGCCGATCAATGATTCTCATCATTGATGTTTCTAGCTCTCTCTCCTTCTCCCTTCTTCTCTGAAATCAATAAAAATAAAAGTATAGAAATAGAAAAAAATAAAAGCTAAGACACAAATACACACACTAGCCTAAGCCTACACAGGGTCCAGATCATTAACCTCACTGTCTTCCACTCCACAACTTGTCACTCTGGAAGGTTTGCAGGGGCAATAACATGCATGGTGCCGTCCTCTCCTGAGGCTCTTGAGGTGTTAACCTTTACAGAATATGTGCATGGTGGTTTGCTTAATTTGCTTCTTTTTCTAATCATAGATTTGCTTGTAAGAACCACAAACATTCCTCCCTATGAATGAAAACCTTTTGGTGTTGGGTCCATGTTTTCAAACTTTTTAAGGAGCTTGGTGAGGTCTGCAATAACTTCTGTTAAAACCTTTGCTGTGGCCGAAACCGGTTTGGCTCAGTGGATAGAGCGTCAGCCTGCGGACTGAAGGGTCCCAGGTTCGATTCTGGTCAAGGGCGTGTACCTTGGTTGCGGGCACGTCCCCAGTGGGGGATGTGCAGGAGGCAGCTGATCGATGTTTCTCTCTCATCGATGTTTCTAACTCTCTATCCCTCTCCCTTCCTCTCTGTAAAAAATCAATAAAATATATTTAAAAAAAAAAAAAAAAACCTTTGCTGTGAATTTTCTTGAAGGATCTCCTTTTCTTCTCCTATAGTTTCCTTTTTTTTTTTGTCTCTTCCTTGTTCCAGTTCCAACAACACCTCATTAGTTAATTCCTCAGGAACCACATCAAGGAGCTCCTCAATGCCATTCTCATCCACACCCAGTTTAAAGTCATTTGCCATCTCAACCACAGCTTTGCTGATTTTTGCAACTTCCTCATCCTTGGCAAATCTCTTGAAGTCATGCACGAGCCTCTTAAGCAGGCATCCTCAAACTACAGCCCGCGGGACACATGCAGCCTGCCGAGGACATTTATCCGGCCCGCCGGGTGCCGCTGCCTGTCCTGCTTAGCAGCCGACTCGTCCCAGGCCCGCAGTGCGCATAGGAATTTGTTCATAGTTGTTTTTTTAAACTATAGTCCGGCCCTCCAATGGTCTGAGGGACAGTGAACTGGCCCCGTTTAAAAAGTTTGAGGACCCCTGCTCTTGAGTGTCTCCTACCAGAAGCTATTCATATACTTCTTGGTGACATCATCCCACACCCAAGCAAGGTTCTTGATGCAGTCCTGGATGTTGTAATCCATCCAGAGTTGCATCAGTATTTTCTCAGCATCTTCCTCAGTTGTAGCAATCGCCTGGGCAAAAGTAGTCCCCAGGTAAAAGCTGATATAACTCTTTGATTTATTGGTTGGATCAAAGAGATGGTATTTGGTGAGAGAAACATCATTTTGATATTGGGATGAAAATTACCACAAAAAAAAAAAAAAAAAGAGGCTATCCGGGAGCATTATCAAACATCACTTCTCAATTTTCACTGGCAAAGCAACTCAACAGGGCATCTTGGAGGAAGAGCTGCGTCTTCCATGACTTCTTATGGCACCTGTAGTACCTGGGAGGAGGAGGTGTTTATTCATATATGTTTAAAGGCCCTGAGGATCTCACTGTGCCAAATGGCAAAGGGTTTCAATTTGAAGCCAGCAACATTGCCCCCAAGCAAGACTATTCTACTGTCCTTAAAAGCCTTAAAACCTGGCATGACTTGGCCTCCTCGTGGATGAAAGTCCTTTCAGGCATCCCTTTCCAGACCAGGGAGGTTTCCTCCACATCGAATATTTGCTCTGGCAAGTAATTTTCCTCCACAATCAGCACATTGAGAGTTTCCAAAAATTCTCCAGCTGCCTTCACCCAGCACTCACAGACTCCCACTCACTTTCACATTATGCAATGAACTAGAGGCCCAGTGCACGAATTCATGCATGGGTGGGATCCAGCTGGACCCAATCAGGGTGGATCAGGGCTGGGCCTGTCAGGAGGAGGAGATAGCGGGAGGTGGGCCAGCTGGCCCACCCAGATGGGGCCAATCAGGGCTGGGCCAGCTGGGGGAGTGGCCATGGGTGATTAGCCAGCAGGCCCTGGCCCCGATTGGGGTGGGGGGGAAAAATCAGGGGTGGGGCTGGCCAGGTGGAGGGGCTTCAGGCTGATCAGGATGGGGTGGGCCAATCAGGGGAGAGGCCAAAGGAGGTTGGCCGGCCGGCCCCACCTCCCAATTGGGTGGTTTGCTGGCCGCAGAGGGCGTCATAGCCACTGGTCATTCCAGTCATTACGGCATTCTGATCGCTGGCTTTTTATATATATAGATAATGATTTTTTTTCAATTCTCAACCCTTTTTTACTTTTATTTTTCACTTTAAACAATATTTTATTTTTCAATTCCAGTCAACATATATTAGCTTCAGGTACACAATCCAGTGATTAGACATTATGCAACTTACTAAGTGATCCCCCTGATAAATCTAATACCCATCTGACACCATACATAGTTTGAGTGAAGATTTTTGAATCATTTAAACCACCCAGAGCTAGCATTAAATTCAACACAGTGATCAGGTCCAGCCTTTTCTTTCAACATCACAAACAATCTTTTTGCTTTGGCCATGATCACCACAGTGCTGAAAGGGATACATGTCTGTGTCTGGTCATCAGAAGGTTCTCCGTGTCTAATACAGAGCCTCCCTGAAATTTTGTTAGTCTTGTTGTCTTCAATGAAGCAGATCCTTTAACAGTTTCCGTCATGTTGTTTTTATTCTTCAAGATCGTAGCTACAGCGGAATGGACATGCCTGACTGGCAAGCAATAACCACCACTGATTTTCCACTTTTGTATTTTCCTTCCAGGTCAGTCACTCAACGTGGCCTATGTTGCATTATTGTTATGACAGCTACAATGTCACTAAACTACACAAATTTTTCAACTCCATTATAGTCTTATGGGACTATTGTTATTGGCCAAAGTGTCATGATGTGATGCATAACATTCAACCTCTTAATTTGGGGGGATTAGTTGCACTGATCAGATACTGTAGATGTCACTGATGAATTCTAATATGGTTTTTAAATGTTCAATAAAATGATATAATAAGCAGAACTGAAGAGATTTGGGAACCTATGACAGTTTATAGAAAGTGTGTTTCTCTACATATACCGAGATGTTCAATTCCCAAACATAATCTTAGATCTTGCATTTTATACTGAGAATTTTTCTAAATCACACACTTAGGTATCTCCTTTATCTCATTTTTCATAAATTTTCTTAATTTAATATTAAAATACAAATTTTTGTCTTTCACTCTAAATGCAAAATGGCCCTATTTAAAATCTAAACTGTCTTAAACACAATCATTAGTAATCCTGCACCATTGGACATAGTCTGAAACAAGTTTTGAAGTGTAACATTCTCACAGTCTAACAATAAGTGATCTCCAAATGAAACCCATCAAATGCTTGAAGAAATTATTAATAATAATCTAGCCCTGGCTGGGTGGCTCAGTTGGTTGAAGCGTTGTCCCATACACCAAAAGGTTGCGAGTTCAATCCTCAGTTTGAGCAAGTACAGGAGGCAACCAATGGATATTTCTCTCTCATATCTCTCTCTTTCTCTCTCTATGTATATATATCTATCTTTCTTCCCCCCCCCCCCCATCTCTAAAATCAATAAAAGAACATATCCTCTGGTGAGAGTTAAAAATAATCTACACTAGTAAAAGAGAAACATGCAAATTAACCATCACTCCACTACACCCACCAGCCAATCAGGAGGGAATATGCAAATCAGAAGGAGAAAGATGGCGGCCGCCCAGCTGCTCCAGGTATGCCTGCTATGAGAGGGAGGGCGGGGGGCAAAGGATCTACAGGAGTGGCATTCTGGCCACAGTGAAGACGAAGACTGCAGACTCTGGAGTCTGCAGCAAAGATGAAGGTGGCAGACTCTGGCGGGAGTGAAGGCCTGGGTCCCAGGTGCTGGAGGAAAACTGGTGCTGGAAGCCAAGGGAAGGAAGGCCTATTGCAGGAATCTCTTCGTGCAACGGGCCTCTAGTAATAATAATAATCTCTCAAGCAAACTATTTTCTTGAAATCTTTAATTTACAAAAGATATGTCACTAAAATACCAAATAAAAATGATTAATTGTTCTAATTAAAAATTTTTATATCCTTCTTCTCCAATAAAACTTATATTTTAAAATATTCCCATTGTTGACACTCACACTAAAATGCCACTTTTTTAGTAAAATTCATTTTTTAGTAAAATCACTTGCCATTGTTTCAAAAAATTCAGGATAATTCCTTGACTAAGATTCTCTTTTTTAAAAAAGTCAAATTAAACTACTTACCGTAAAGAGCCCACTCTCACTGCGACAGGCACGTGGGGAAGCTGAGAGGCCCACTTCAGTGTCACGTCCTGATAAACATGCAGTAGGCTATTGTGGTTTCCAATCAAAGTATTTATTGTTCCTTCAGAAACTGTAGGGTGAAAAAAAAATTTTTAAGGCTGAAAAGGAGACAGTCATTAGCAACAGTATACTATATCCCTTTTAGGGGATTTATGATACAAGCTAATTATAGTATCTTGATGTTAATGTGTAAAGATTTTAAGTAATAAAACAGGATTTTTCAACTTCAAGCTGCCAATATCTAAAAGGAAAAAAATTATAGACTTGAAAGCTATAACCAGATACTAGCCAATATTTTTGCATTTCATCTAGAAAGCATGGGTTTCATTAATATTTAACACATTGAAGCTAATGATTTTCTGGGCATTCACTACAGAAAAGTCATTCTACTAGGCATCACTATGCTCCGTTCTGCTTACAGAGGGGTCTGATGTTCTCTTGGAAGCATCGTGAACAGCCTCATTTTGGAAAGCAGTAATGTACGCCTGGGGCCAATTCTACAATCCTTTTGTACAAAGTAAAATGACTGACAAACCCAAATGTGTGCTTTATATCAAACTTCTATTCAAACTTTCAAAGTTAAAATTTCCATTACATGTTCAGTTTAAAAGTATTTTCCTAGATGTTCATATGCATGTGAGTTTGCCTTTTTCTGGTGTAAATAGCACAGCCCTGACATATGGAAGAGATAAAAGAAAATCTCTCTACACACCTGAGCAGTACGGGAGAAAACAACTTGGGCTACAATCAAGTTTCTTCATGAATTGAATCTGACCATTATCCTTAAGGCAAAAAAAGTTTCTTTCACCAAGAACAAAAACGGAAGATGCTGACTGATTGAAAGACATAATACATATATCAAGGGCTTGCTCTCCAATATTTAGAGTCCAATCTACCTGCAAAGGAAAACCTAAGATCAATTTAGTTGCAAAAAAACAACCTAAGGACCCATCCATAGACTACTGGATAAAGAAGATGTGGTAGATACAAACAATAGAATATTCCCCGGCCATAAAAAGAATGAAATCTTACCATTTGCAACAACATGGATGGACCTAGAGGATAATATGCTAAGTGAAATAAGTCAGACAGAGAAAGACAAATATTGTGTGATTTCACTTATATGTGGTATCTAAAGAATTAAATAAACAAACAAAACAGACTCATAGAAACTGATGGTTGCCAGATGGGGGTAAGGGGCTGGGTGGAAATGATGAAAGGTTACAAAACAGTCACAGGAATGTAAAATTCAGCATAGGGAATATAGTCAATAATACTGTAACCATGTATGGTGCCAGCCGTGTAGGGTACTAGACGTATCGGGGGATCACTTTGTAAATTATATAAATGTCCAACCACTACACTGTACACCTGGAACTAATATAAAATAATAATGTCAACTGTAATTGAAAAATAGAAAAAATTTAATTTTAAAAAATAAAAAAATAAATCAATAACAAAATAAATGTAACATTGCTGAAATTTTTATATTTTAAAAAATGGCCTTACAACAAGTCTTTTTCCAGAACCAAGTTTTTGCTGTTCAGTCTCCTGTCTTTTATCTGCATCTGTTGCAAAAGCGAGTACTTGGTACCTGTTTGAAAGATATGAAATAATTGTAAATGACTTTAGAGTTTAAAAGTAGAAGTTATTTTAAACTTTAAGAGCACATAACCTCAATAAAGCTGATCAAGAAAAAGAAGTAAATAAAACACATAATCTATAAACCTAATGAACCACTTTTACCTTGGTTTTAAAAACTGTAAAATTTAAGATTGAATTCTTACTGAATTATACTGTGACATAAGACTATGTAAAACTGTCATGATCAAGAAATTATAACCGTATGTCCCAAAATTCAATATTGGGAATATAGATTGCCAACTACCAAGGCATTTCCATTAAAATTTTATGTGACAAATAACAATACTCAAGAATGATCTAGCACCAAAACACCAAATAGAAGAAAAATGTAAATAATGGAAAGCTGGCAGATGCAGCAGAAATTATTATTATGTAATCGATGGAACCAAGAAGACCTGAATCTAAGCCCCAGCTAAATCACTTAGTAGTTGAGTGAATTTTGGCAAGTTGAACACTCTGTGTCTTATATTCCCCATGTATAAAATGGGAATGATAATCGCTGACGCAGGCATTGTTAAGAGAATTAAAAAGTAATATAGCCTAGTCAGTTCTGCTCAGTGGTTAGAGCATTGGCCCTTGGACCAAAGGGTCACAGGTTTGATTCCCAGTCAAGGGCATGTACTTCGGTTGAAGGCTGGATCCCCAGCCCCAGTTGGGGCATGTGCAAGAGTCAACCAATTGATGTGTCTCTCTCACATCTGTTTCTCTTCGCCCCTTTCCTTTCCACTCTCTTTTAAAAAAAAAAAAAAATCAATGGAAAAAATATCCTGAGGTGAGGATTAAAAAGAAAAGTAATATAGTGTCTAGTATAGTATCTGGTATATATTAGGTGCTCATTTATCAGCCGACAGATAATGGTTTATATAAGAAGATAAATCAATAACCTAGTAGTTTATTTGATATGTAAGAAGTTCTCAATAATGGACATTATTACTTTTATAAGCACTTCACAGCTTTTATTTCAATAGTAACATTTAGCTCAAATCATTCTTTAAAATAATTTGTAGCCCGAGCTGGTTTGGTTCAGTTGATAGAGCGTTGGCCTGTGGACTGAAGGGTCCTGGGTTCGATTCCAGTCAAGGGCATATGCCTGGGTTGCGGGCTTGATACCCAGTAGGGGGCGTGCAGGAGGCAGCCAATCAATGATTCTCTCTCATCGTTGATGTTTCTATCTCTCTCTCCCTCTCCTTTCCTCTCTGAAATCAATAAAAATCTATTTTAAATAATAGTAATTTGTAAATATCATTCACTTTAGAAGTGATTAACTTAGCCAAGAAAGTTTATTTTGCTTGTTTCCCAGTAATTAATGGTATATGAGAGTAATAATCACACTCTAAATGAAGAAACTTCAGGCTCATAGGTTCCTTTCCCTCCTATTGAATCAGAACTCCTTGCATTGTTCTTCCATAGCTAAGAGGAAAATCAGTAAAAGATATATTCAGACACCTCATATTGTCTAAGAGAAAGATGTCTGATCATGTGAACATCTGGGACCTGAATGAAGGCAATGTGAGATACCTACATAAGCATTGAAATGTATAGTGGTGTTCATATATCATATACCAGCTTTAAAACCATCCTACTCGATCAGGAACACTTCATTTGTAAAAAGCCTCCAATTTCAGTTGGAGGCAGAATGACTATGAATTAAGTGAGATTTTGCAAGACATTCATAAAGACAAGTCTTATAGTTAATAAGGAAGCTTAATGTGTATGAATTTCATTCCTTCAATAAACATATAGCAGGGGTCTGATACAAGCGTTGACAATGGAAAAAATACTCATGGTCCATATTCATTAGGACCTCCCAAAGTAGTAGAGATTCATATACAAACAGATAAATGTAGCTTAGAACACCCTGTGCTAATGGAAGGTATGCATGCAGTACCAAGGGAACATGGTAGCAGAAACAGAAATGGAAGTGGAAGAACATATATGTTCCTGGTACTGGTTTAGGAGGAGAAAGCTACATTTTAAAGGGTAAGTGAAAACTCACTGTGCTGGTAAAGAGGCAAAAGTGTGCCCAGCTTACGTGGCTCAGTGGTTGAGCATTGCCCTATGATCCAGGAGGTCACGGTACGATTCCTGGTCAGGGCACATGCCCAAATTGGGGGCTCGATCCCCAGTGTGGGGTGTGCAGGAGGCAACCGATTAATGGTTCTCTCTCATCACTGATGTTTCTCTCTCTCTCTCCCTCTCCCTCTCTGAAATCAATAAAAATGTGTGTGTTTTTTAAAAAGAGGTAAAGGTTTTATGGCAAAGCAAACAGCACAAGCAAAGGCACACACCAGTAAAAGAGACATGAAAGGCTACAACAGTGTAGGAGAGATGCATGGCAGGGAGGACTGAGTCATGGGAAAGGAGACCAAATAGGTAGGAGGGTGACGATCTCAGGCTTGTAAAACTAGACTAAAAAATCCCATAGGCAGCTGCAGCAAATGTCTCCATACCAACTGAGACTGCCTTTCAAAATGTCTGTGTCTTCCGAAGTGCAAATATCTAGGCCTCACATTCCAACCTCTAAATCGGATTGTTTTACTCTTCCCAGTTCACGGTAACAGAAACTGTATGCACTGGGGATAGACCATGAGCCCAGAGTTGGTCCTGCTATGGCTCTAACCTTAGGCGATTAATTACAGAGGTGGCTAATTTCCTGCAGACACCAACCTACCCGACGATGGTATGGATATTAATGAGATGGTTGCAAAAATCCAAAGCTCTGGAGCTGTTTGAAGCTTCTTATATAACTACAAAGGGTTATTATTTCATCTGAGGAATAAGTGAGCCCCTAAAGTGGCCTCATTAACATCAAAACAGCAGGCAGAGACACAGCCAAAATTGACTCCTGATTTCCAAATCCAGGTCATTTCTCTTCCTGGAAGACGACTCAGAAGAGTATTTATTACAAAACGTAGCCGACAGTAAATATAGATGATGACAAACTTATAATAGCATCTATTTTATGATTCTTTCTTATCCTCTTAACTGTGACCAATAATGTACATGGAATCCTAACCAAAACCAATTGTTTGTAAAGAATTACAAACAGACTTGGAAATTCTGAAATAAAGAAAACACTTGGATTTTTTTTTCCTTACCATTCAAGTGTCGAGAGATATAAGCAAAAGAATAAGATTCCTGGTAGACACAGCTGATCCTCACAGCCAATTGGCCTGGAGGTCAATTCCTCCCAGTGATACCAACAACAATCGAGGCTTAAATACAATAAGACTGTGCACACAGCCCACAAAGGGGTGCACGAAGAGTGTCCACCTCAGGTAACTGGAGAGGCTGAGCCACTGGGCCCTATAGGACACCTAGCACACAAAGCCACTCTATCAACTCAGGGAAGCAACCAAAATGCGGAGACAAAGAAACAGATCACAAATGAAAGAAATGAAGGAAAGCAAACGACTGGATATAGAGTTCAAAACCACGGTTATAAGGTTTTTCAAGAATTTTCTAGAAAAGGCCGATAAATTTAACGAGACCCTCAAGGATATGAAAAAGGACCAACTAGAAATTAAGCATACACTGAAATAAAAAATATTATACAGAGATCTAACAGCATACTAGAGGATCGCAAGAATCAAGTCAAAGATTTGAAATACAAAGAAGCAAAAAACACTCAACCGGAAAAGCAAAAAGAAAAAAGAATCCAAAAATAAGAAGATAGTGTAAGGAGCCTCTGGGACAACTTCAAGCGTACCAACATCAGAATTATGGGGGTGCCAGAAGAAGAGAGAG
This sequence comes from Plecotus auritus, assembly GCF_963455305.1. Lineage (NCBI taxonomy): Eukaryota > Metazoa > Chordata > Mammalia > Chiroptera > Vespertilionidae > Plecotus > Plecotus auritus. Next base: position 185,136,438 of record NC_137775.1, on the reverse strand, counting down.
AGCAAGATACTGAAAACCTAGTTGAAGAAATAATGACCGAAAACTTCCTCCACCTGTGAAAGAAATAGACTTACAAGTCCAGGAAGCGCACAGAACCCCAAACAAAAGGAATCCAAAGAGGACCATACCAAGACACATCATAATTAAAAATGCCAAGAGCAAAAGACAGAGAGAGAATATTAAAAGCAGCAAGAGAACAGTTAGTTACCTACAAGGGAGCACCCATACAACTGTCAGCTGATTTCTCAACAGAAACTATGCAGGCCAGACAGGAGTGGCAAGAAATATTCAAAGTGATGAATAGCAAGAACCTACAACCAAGATTACTCTATCCAGCAAAGCTATCATTCAGAATTGAAGGTCAGATAAAGAGCTTCACAGATAAGAAAAAGCTAACAGAGTTCATCACCACCAAGCCAGTATTATATGAAATGCTGAAAGGTATTCTTTAAGAAGAGGAAGAAGAAGAAAAAGGTAAAGATAAAAATTATGAACAACAAATACATATCTATCAACAAGTGATTCTAAAAATCAAGTGAATAAAAAAATCTGGTTAACAGAATAAACTGGTGAATATAATAGAATCAGGGGCATAGAAAGGGAGTGGACTGACAATTCTCGGGGGGAAAGGGGTGTGGGGGATGCGGGAAGAGACTGGACAAAAATCATACACCTATGGATGAGGGCAGTGAGGGGGGGGGGGTGTAAGGGCAGAGGGTGGGGTGGGAACCGGGTGGAGGGGAGCTATGGGGAAAAAAGAGGAACAATTATAATAATCTGAACAATAAAGATTTATTAAATTAAAAAAAATAATAAAATAGTAAAAAAAAAAAAAAAAAAAGAATAAGATTCGTGGCTCAATGGTTGAGTGTTGACCTATGAACCAAGAGGTCACGGTTCGATTCCTGGTCAGGGCACATGCCCAGGTTGCGGGCTTGATCCCCAGTGGGGGGCATGCAGGAGGCAGCCAATCAATGATTCTCTCTCATCACTGATGTTCCTATATCTTCTCCCTCTCCCTTCCTCTCTGAAATCAATCAACCAATAAAATATTTTTTAAAAGATTCCCTTGTTGAGACTGCTGAAGAACAATTTGGCCCAATGTAATAAGATTCCATGAAAGAGCGTCATACATGTTTCTCAGAACAGAGAGGCAGTAATCACAAATACAGCAGGTCCAGATGAACGGTGGTGCTTTTTGGCCCAATAACCACAAGTGCTTAATGGGTCCTGTGGAGCACCAATGACAAACTCCACCACATAATTTAGTGCTCTTCTGTAACACATCGTAAAAACAGCGGCAAGGAGCTAAAATATGGATTGAGGTGTCACAGAGTACAAAAGTAAACCCTCCACAATCATTTATTTTCAAATGAAACATAGTTGGCACCTCAAAGGATAACAGGAGATTTTGAAACCTTTATATTTAACTTGGGGAACTCTACTAGAAATGGAAAGCTCTGGATACAGAGCCTTACATTGTTCCTTTTCAACTATAGCTAAAACATGCTTGATTGTGCCAGAGGGAATCATTTTCATTAAAAGAAGCCAGTAACAAAATAGAAACATTCCTTACAAACTTTTCACTCCTTCATCAAGTTCTTCTTAAACACTTACTTTCAACAGGGTACAATGCTGGGCACTTCAGGGGATAGAAAATCCCTGCCATCAAAGATCACTTAGCTCAGTCAAGAAGAAAAACAAGCAAATATGTAATATCAGTGAAAGCATAAACAGTACTTGTGAAAAGCAGTGGAAAACTACTCTAAATTGAGAAGGAGGAGATGTGACTTGGAGAGCTAGGTCACAGAAGAACTGAAGGGAAGCAGGGAGGCTTCCAGAAATTATTTTCATATGCAAAGAAGGAAGGAAAAGCATTCCAGGCAGAGTACAGCATGAGCAAGAGAGAAAAGCCCTGGACATATATGGAGAACCCCAAATATTTTCATTTGACAAGAGCCTAAGACTGGTGAAGGACACAATCATCTTTTCAAAATATTGTCCAATTCAAAAACGCTATTTTAAAATATGTAAAGCCTATTATCTACTTACAATGCACCACGAGCCACTGTTAGGGTGCAGGGCGAGTGTTAGCACAGAGGAGAGAAATGTAACCTATGGAGCCTCCCTGCATCCACCTCTCATCCGAAGGTCCCACCCGCAGGCCTCCTCCGTATCCGGTGCACAGTTCCGCCATAGCCTGCCTCACTGAGAACTGAAACAGCCAATTGATATGCTACGTCCCCCACGTGCTTACAGCTTGAGGACAGGAGACAGGTCTTATTTGACTTTGCATTTCCTGTACTTAGCACATAGAAGCCTCTTGAAAAATGTTTCCTGAATGAATGAATGAATGAATGAACCAATAAACCGAATTATTCCATCAGTGAGCAGATATTTAAGGCACATTCTGCTCTCAGGAACCTGATAATGCAAGACATCCCCTGGAACATCTCAGCACAATATAAGAAGGCAATATATGATACTGAGCAAAAATCAGTGTTTTAGGCAAAAATATATCTAGGAGGTGAAAAAAGGAGGATAGTTGAACGAATTACCTTTAAAAGTCCCTTCCAAATCTGAAAGTCAACATAATAGAGGTAAAATGGGACTAGATTATAAAGAGTACTAAATTTCAATATAAGAAAATTCAGATTTTTTTAATAAGAATGAAAAATTCTGGCTTAAAGAGGTGGTTTTAAAAGATAGCTATAAGAAGGACCCTAAAATCTAGAGGTAAGAAAATCATAAATCCAACTGAAAAGATAAAAGCCTTAATCCCAATGGGACAACAATGGCTGACTAAAAGGAAAAAAAGATAGAAAGGTCAGGATTTACTGACTGAATAACTCTGACAAGAAAGGAATGAAAAAGAGAATTAAAAATGATTCAGCCAGCCAGTGTGGCTCAGCAGTTGAGTGTCGACCCATGAACCAGGAGGTCATGGTTCAATTCCTGGTCAGGGCACATGCCTGGGTTGCTGGCTCGATCCCTGGTGTGGGGCATGCAGGAGGCAGCCAATCAACGATTCTCTCTCATCATTAATGTTTCTATCTCTCTCTCCTTTTCTCTTCCTCTCTGAAATCAATAAAAATATTTTTTAAAAATAAAAATGATTCAAAGTTTTGATAAACATGGCCAAAAGAATAGTGGCACCTAACCTACCTTCTCCAAAAACAGCAAACAATTCTCTCACTTCAAAAAAAAAAAACGCTCAATGTGTGTCCCTGAATTAGAATCCAGCCTGGAGTGTGTGTGTGCAATGACAATTTCTAGGACTTTTCCCAAAATTACTAAATCAAAATCTGGAGTGTCGGGGCCTGGGAATCTGCAAACGTGCATTTTATGACAGGGTTCCCAGGTGATTCTTTGTCCACTGAGGTTGGAGACCCACGGCCTTCCCTCCCTCCTCGTAAAACATAACTGAGCTTGTTCTAAAGTAATCAGACAGCAGGAGCAAAAATGAAAATGACATATGGATGTTTAATTATCTGATCTCCTACTCTGATCACTGAGGTTGTTTTCCTTCCCCGCCCCCTACAATTTAAAACAATTGTCCTACAAACTTTCTTGTAGGAAACATTTTATCAAAATTCTTTGTTAATTCTTACAAGTGAAATTGTTTCTTAAACATCTACCATGTTTTCTCATCACTCCTATTTTCTAAACCTTGATGATTTTTATTTTTCTTCCTTGGACCCAATTTAACTTTTTTTTTCACTCTTGTTAAAGTTTGAAATTAAACTCAGGGGGGAGAAATGAAAATGACGCCTTCTATACTAACTGATGGCATTCTATTCACTGATTACAAAGATATTTAGTGAAATCTCAAAAGAACCTGCCGTTTTCATGCTTTCTCCCATCCTAAATTGCACCCATGATTATCATTTAATTTTATCTATTAAACTTGAAAGCATATAGAACTACAACATACTACTTAATGGTATAAACCCCCTGCTTGTCATCATTTCACAATAATCGCATATCCCATGCATTTGTATCATTATAAAAGACCCACATAAAACATGTATATTTTTTAGCCCTACATGTAGATGAATTTAATAGATTGGTATGCTGAATCACCATACTTAAAACAGTGTGAGCTCCTGTGGGATTAAATTGACACGTTAAGGAAACCTACGCCTTGTTCCCTCATCCAGCAACTCCGGGAGTTATTACCAAATTAATTCCTATGCACACGTTTCAAAGAGTAAGTCAGGGAGCCTTCTAGTCTCCGTGCGATGACCCCTGTGTGGCACCGCCATTATCGCTCCTTGGCAAGAGTTGAGACACAGAACTGGGTGGAAAGCTGAAAAGCAGATCTCCTCAATATTGCTTACATTGTGACAGGCTTGAATGTATTATACAGATATTTTCCTCAGCCTTTCAAGATAACTCTAATATTTTATTTATTACCAGTAGCAATGCCACAACTCATTCATCTCCTTTGGACAAGAGCCACAGGAGTTACAGAAGGAATGTGATATAATAATGCACTACCGCATCAGTTAACTTCTGCTTAGTCACAAGCACTTGCCTGTTTTCAGTGTTGAATCCTAGATGCCTTGACAATAATTCACAAAAGCCACTTAGGAAGGGAAAACTGCTTTGCTTTGCTATGTACACAATATTGAAACTTGAAGACAAAAATGTACAGGTGTTGTCTGATTAATTTATATTTTCTTCCTGCCTTGGGAAAACGGGCGGCCAAAAATAATACCGAAAAGCTATAATGAAGTGTTGCTTAGACGTTTAAAGTTCTAACTGTTGCCGTCAGTAAGATAAAAGAAGTGATTGAAGATACTATAAGTCTCCAAATCTATTTCTTTTCCCAGCATGGATTTCTTTCTTTTCCTCATTCCCCTTTCCAACAACAACAACAACAACAACAACAACAACAACAACAAATACACACCCGCCAGCCCTGGCCGGTGAGGCTCAGTGGTAGAGCATCAGCCCACAAACCAAAGGGTCATGGGTTCAATTCCCCGTCCAGGGTATGTACCTGGGTTGCAGGTTCCATCCCCAGTCTAGTCGGGGCATGTGCAGGAGGCAACCAATTGATGTGTCTCTCTCACATCCATGTTTCTCTCTCTCTCTCTCTCTCTCTCTCTCTCTCTCTCTCTCTCTCTCTCTCTCTCTCCTCACCACCTACCTTCCTCTCTCTCTAAAAATTCAATGGACAAAATATCCTCAGGTGGTGAGGATTAAAAAAACAAACAAAACAAAACCTCCAAAAACTCAAAACCTTAATTTTTATTGAAATGTAGCTGATAGAGGAGAAAAAGGTGTCTCTCTAAACACAAGTCAACAAAACCAAAAAAAGTTCTAGCAAAAAGTACAAACTGCTTTCATAGGGTCATTCACTTCTATTATGAATTGTTCTTTTATAAACACTTGTATTTCTTGCCAGTATTCTTCCTATGTACACATACGTTCTTTTTTTTATTGTTGTTATAAAATAATTCCATATATGCATCTTTGTATCAGGCTTTTCCACTGACCCTGTGTTTTATTATTTATAATTCAGGGAACAGTCCCAAAAGTTGTTGAGCATTTTCTATAGGGTGGCAACTTGACACACATTTAATCCTGTAAAAAAAACAAACAACTTACCAAATAGTCATTTTTTTATTCTATGGTTTTTCCCCCTTTATTTTATTACCTTGTTCATCACCATTTATCCCCATATACCTTCTCTTTCACCTCCCCCCACTCCCCTCCCCCCGCAGTCACCACACTATTGGCCATGTCCACAAGTTCTTTCTCTTTGAAATAGCCATTCTTATCCCTTTACAGCCGGGACAAGGACCACCAGACAGCTGGAAGTACCAAAATCTAAGTCACCACAATTTCATCTTATTAAAAAAAACAACAGGCTCTTCTTAATTTGTGACATTAGCTCTTTGTGGGGAAAAATGAATCAGCAACATACACACCAAAAACACCGATTTCAAAGGTGGACATCCAAACTTACTTGTAACTTTCCACTTGTCGGCAGGAAGAGACAGTGATGAAGGAGTCTGTCCGGGAACTGTAGGCAAGGGGGCCAGGCAGGAGAAAACCAGGGAGAAACCTCCCAAAGGCATAGCTTTCCTGCTCAAACACCATCAGCATCCCGTCCATAGACTGGATACAAATTAAATCCCGACCTGAAGAAGAATTAGAGGAAAGTAGGTGGCCTATTCTGAAATACACTGTTATAATTCATCACTATCTGCCACAAATACGTCATAGTTCATTTTTTCTCCCAAGCGGTAAAATGAGCAGTTCAAACTTTAAATTACAAACTGGTGAAGCTATCAGATTATTACATACCAGTATATATACATTTCCCAATTTGTAAAGGATTCAGATGTCTATCATTTTACATACATTTATTTTCATTTACTGTGTGCTAAAATCTCTAGCTCAAGATAACCCCTAAGAGCAAGCATGACTCTTTGCAAGATACCAGTTTTCCCAAAATCAGAAATATAACAACTGTTCTGCACAAGGCTATTTGTCTGCATAATAGGTCAGCCTCATACTTTCATATATATATATATTCCTTTTTTATTGATTTCAGAGAGGAAGGGAAAGGGAGAAAGAGATAGAAACATCAAGGATGAGAGAGAATCATTGATCGGCTGCCTCCTGCGCACCCCCAGTAGGGATCAAGCCCGCAACCCGGGCATGTGCCCCGACCAAGAATCGAACCATAACCTCCTGGTGCATGGGTTTGTAGGGAGCGGTTATGCGCGGCACATGGGTTGATGCTCAACCACTGAGCAACACCAGCCAGGTTCAGATTCTTTTATGATGTATGGCAGGCTTTGCAGTCCAAGCTTTTTAAAATCTAATATTTACTATGCTTGTTAAAGGTTTCCAAAGAGCTATGGGTTTGTATGCATGCTATACAAATGTATTCACAGAGATCTATTAGGCAATGAGTCCTTCATCCATGGAGAACTTAACTATTTAGCAAGCCCACCTGTCTGCACCCCGCAAAAAAGTATAAAAATGCTTCAAGCCAAAACCGGTTTGGCTCAATGGATAGAGCGTCGGCCTGCGGACTGAAAGGTCCCAGGTTCGATTCCGGTCAAGGGCACGTAACTTGGTTGCGGGCACATCCCCAGTAGGAGGTGTGCAGGAGGCAGCTGATCGATGTTTCTCTCTCATTGATGTTTCTAACTCTCTATCCCTCTTCCTTCCTCTCTGTAAAAAAGCAATAAAATATATTAAAAAAAAAATGCTTCAAAAGCATCGAAGAAGATGCTGCAAAGTCTTTGTAATGAAAATCATGCAAACCTTCCCCAGGTAGATTCCCAGATCTCACGCAGGGCATCGATTCTCATTTTAAGTGTGGTAATAACAAGGCAGTTCTCAGGAACGGGTTACTGACACCCGGGAGCTTCAGCTCTTACATTTGCATAAGAGCTCCAAAGTCAGACGTAAGATGTACAGGTCTAACACCGGACAGCACATGTGGGACACACACTAAATCATAGCTTTATTATGATGGTTCCTGTTACCTGCTTTCCCAGCCCAGAGAAAAGAAAACAGCACATGAGAAAACTGTGAAGACACTGACAGCTATCAGCAGGGACAGCTACGTCCTAACCAAAAAAAAAAAAAAAAAAAAAAAAAATGCCAGTACATCTATGAAATATTTTTTAAAAAATAACATTCTGGACTCAGTGTAGGAGCAATTACCAGCCCTATATAGTTCAAAGGGACAAATGTCATAGTGTAATGTACGTGGAGTAATTAAATGGATTAAATCTCATGTGGAATAGCTCAGTCATTTGAAAGAAGAACTTGTGGCAGAGATGCTACCCGCTGCCCTAGTAGCCATCCTTTCTTTTGATACCTGAATTATCACCAGACACGTGGCCATCCAGAATAAAGCCTTCATTTCCAGGCCTCTAACACAGATGCATCATATGATTATGTTCCTACCAAGGAGGAGGGAGCTGAGGTGATACATACAACACCCAAACATGCCCTTAAAAGGACAGAGTATGCACTCCCGCCCCTCTTCCCAGCATGGTGGTAGGGCTGGAACAGCTATCGTGGTTTCCGAAATGGAGGCTCCCCTATCAGTCCTGAACCACTTGATCTCCAGGTGGTTAAATATGACAGAAATAAACATCTTCCTAACTTAAGCCATCATTAAACTGGACCTTGGTTAAAGCAATCAAACCTGTCATTAAAAAAACACAGTATTGCTGAGTCTTAGGGTTTAGTCTCACTTGATTGGATCCTGACAGAGAAGACACGGGGACAGCCGCAGAAATTGGAATATGACCACGGGTTAGATAACATTAGGGACTGCTGTTAATTCTCTGACGCGTGAGCCTGGAATCGTGACCACGTACGAGAATGCTGTCATATTTATGGGCAAAGGAGCACAAGATCTGTAACTTACTTTAAAATGGTTCATAAAAAAAAAATGTGTGTATACACATGTATATACATCTACAACTGTTGACGTTAGATGGTGGAAATATGAATGTTCACGTTACTTTTTCTGATATTTAAATTTTTATACTAAAAATGTAACCCAATAAAATAAAGCATTTAAATATATGTCTTTTGTACACAAATGTACTTTTTAACACTCAAGGGGGACCTGAGCTTAGGAACTGAGTGAGACCTAGAAGAGCAATAAACCTCGTTTTAATAAGTCAAGAATCAGAGAGACAGGAGAAATCCAATCAATGAAACACATGCAATGACCTTGACCTTTGGGGGAGGATATTGCTGAAACCAAATACACTCTTCGGATCAGTAGTATTAAAGAATGTGAGGGGAGAGCATGTGTATTTCCAAGCAGCATTTCAATATGTTGAATATCACCGAACCACAAACCTTCAGCCTCCCAAAGACCTCAAACAAGTGGTCCTCAGAGTGTGGCTCCCAGACCACCAGCAATCCGAGTCCTTTAGAAACTTCTTAGAAATTCAAATTCTAGGATCCCACCCTAGATCTACTAAATCAGAAAATCCGGTGTTAGGACCCAGCAATCGTATTTCAGCAATCATAGACCCTCGAGGCTATGTGATGCATGCTAAAGTCTGAGAACCAACGCCTTACCATGGATGACAGACAGAGTTAGAGCTTAAAGAAAACTTGAGTCTCAGAGAAAACAGGACTTCTTAGCATGGAATATAGAGGTCTTATTTCTGAAACTCTAGCAACGAAGAAGAGAGTACTTAATATACTGTAATATCCATGTGGGCTGCCTCTAGAGTCAGATAACCTGGGTTTGAATCCAGCTCCACCAATTATTAGCTATGAGCTTGGGCTCAAATTTCTTTACCAACAAGATGGCATTCCTACCTTAGCTGTTGTGAAAATGAAATGAAATAATGTACAGCAACTAGATCCAAATATACCATCACATTATTATTTTATAATTGTTTTCAAAGTCTCATAATACATGTTGAATTAATGTTCAACTGCTTGCTGTTTCCCACACGCACTATGATGGAGCACGCTTCCTTGCTTTTGCTTATATTATTACCTTCCCCAGAAGACTTCATCCGCTTCCCCTGGTCTAGTAAACATTTCCTGGCTGCCTCCTGGTCATGCATTCCCCTCTCCACTCATCTTTAGCCATGAGGTTTGAATGAGACTGACTTTATTCTCAGCTTGAGGGTAGACCCTGACTTATGAAAACCAATTAGTATCCCATTAGTCACAGTGATTGGTTCAGGGGCAATGAGAAAAACCAAATCCTTAGATTGAGCTGGAACTGGAGAGAAACTTGCTCTTCCCCTGGGGGAGCAATGTGTGAGGGGAGCAGGTCTGGAGTCATGGAGGCCATCTGACTTTTCCGTGGGCACAGTTAAGACAGGGCCATAAGTGCCCTGACCAGTTTGGCTCAGTGGATAGAGCGTCGGCCTGGGGACTGAAGAGTCCCAGGTTCGATTCCGGTCAAGGGCATGTACCTTGGTTACGGGCACATCCCCAGTGGGGGGTGTGCAGGAGGCAGCTGATCTATGTTTCTCTCTCATCGATGTTTCTAACTCTCTATCCCTCTCCCTTCCTCTCTGTAAAAAAATCAATAAAATATATTTTTTAAAAAAAAGAAAGACAGGGCCATGAGAACATGGGTTGAGCCACTTGGAGTCAATCCCACCTATGAACTTTGCAGGCAATAAATTTCCATAAATATCGAAGCTCTTCGAGTTGGGTCTCTGTCCCTGAATCAGGTGGATCATGCCATTTTTCCTCTGACAGACATCACAGGCTAAAGGTCACGTCTTCCTAGCAGCCTTCTCTTCCCACTCAGACACCCTCTATCTGTGATCCCATCCTTACCTCCTCCTAACAACTAATTATAGATTGAAATGATCAGTTTTTATGTCTCTCACTCACAGGCAGGAGCCAAATCTTGTTCATCTTTGGAAATCCACCAATGATGAAATGCCTGGAGATAGGAGATATAATAGATGTCTGCTGAGCTAAAGTGAGCTAGACAAAATAATGTACTCAACTGCTTGATTGGCTGCGATTTTATTCTGTGAGTTTCACAGATTGCATTTGAACTAAGTGAAAAATGCTTTATTTATTACAATCCTGGCTGCTGATGTTTGGAAAAATGTAGGGATTAATCCAAAACATGACTCAAAAATAAATCCTTCAACTCGCTGTCCTGGAAGCCGCTTCAGGATGCATACCAGAGGCTCCCCTTACAGATAATGGGAACAGAAAGAACGGCCCAGAGAAGCCTGAGAGGTTCGTAGTTCTGATAGAACAGAGCCAACAGGAAGCCCTCATAACACTGATGGGATTTCAGGAGCTATTTACGTGACCTCACCGTGAACCACACTCAACGATACCTTCCCACGTGCTCAGCCCAGGATGATATTAGGAGGAATATAGAACCACAGCAATAATAACTACGACTGCCATTTGCTGAGCACCTGTTATGGTCCTGCCTTTGAGCTAAACATTGATCCAGCCTGTTAGCTATACTCTTTAGAAACTCTAACAGGTGGACAATTGTCCCATTCTGCACGTAAGGAGTGAAACCCACAAAGCTTAGATAATTTGCCTAGTGCCCAAAAAGTTAGAAAATGACAGCGCTAGTACTCCAATTGGAATCTATCTGGCTCCATTATACCACCCATGTTCCCTGGAAGGCTCCATTATGCCACACTAAGTCCATTTTTTAAAATAACACAGGTTAAGACAATCTAAATGAAGTAAAACAGATTAAGTACTACAGAAAAGCTAAGAGCTTAATGACACTGAACTTCCTGGGAAAGGTTTCATAATAGAGGTAGGATGTACCCTAGACTGAAAAAGATAGGAGGAATGAATAGGGGTCAAAGGTAAAAACAGAAGAATTTTCTGGGAGAGAAAAGGAACATATTAGAAAAGCAGGCACAGGCAATTAAACTTGATCCAGTGAATGGGCATGAACTGTAAAAGCAACTGACTGAAAAGATGACAATATCTTAATGATGCTTTCTCAAAAAGTATGCCTACACTATACGGAGAAAATGTCTTTTAATGTTGAAATAATTAGGAAGGGTACAGATTTCATCAGAATTTTGAATCTGGATGTTTATATCCCAGCGGTTAAGACCATGATGAGAGAAAAATAACCATTTTGCTTTGCAAGATCTAGAAACAATTAGAGAAAGGACCTACCAAACACATTTTGGAAGGATTTTGGAAATCAGCATTTTTCATTCCCAAAGGTAAAGAAAAATGTTTGTGCCTGTGAGGCTGGAGGCTGAAGGCGGGAAATATTCATGTCATTAGGGCAGCCTTATGACATGAATATTTATTAGTGTGTCTCGCTTCCTGGTGTTAAAATATCATGTAGTCAGAGCGTTAACATAATGCATATGCATGAACTGGTCGTCCATTACATATTGAACTGACTGCTAGATTAACAGTTTTCTCTACTAAGTCCTAATCTGTTCACTAACATGGTATAGAGCAGTGTGTGTGTGTGTGTGTGTGTGTGTGTGTGTGTGTGTGTGTGTGTCCATGCCCAGTCCTTTCGCCCATGCATGACCCAGAGCATTTCCCATCATTCATGATTATAGCAACGCGGGCCCCACCAAGGTTCAGTCCTGAATACCGGTTCCTCTGTCTCTCTGGGGAATCGATGCAGCAGAGTGAGTGGAGCGGCACACACAGAAGAAGGCTGCCATTACCCAGCACGCTGCATGCTTCCAGAACCTCTCTCTGCTCGTATTTCTTTTACACAATGAGTGGAAACCCAAGTGAAGAAATGCAAACGTGACCTGTGGCCAAGCACAGATCGCAGCTCAGCATGCAGCTGTCACACATACTTGGTCTTCCTCCAAGTCTGAGAAGCACATGAGAAACAGCTGTATAGGTAGTCGGCAAGGCAGACAGGAAGCTTCGGGAGACCGCTGCAGGGGAACAGAAGAGTCCGAAAGTCTGTGGGACTTCCGCCACTTTTACACACGCTCGGAAAAATGTTTGTTGTTGTTGTTACATAAAAAGTGAAACGCTCACTCATTAATCTTTATTGCAAACCTAACTCAAAAGCGATACAACGTGTTTGCTGTGAGCAAGGACATAAAAATGTTCAGAGTAGGATTTCAACACATACTTACTTAAAAACAAATGGCAGATGGATTTCTAGAGCTTGCAGGATTGTAAATCTGCCATAAATATCATTTTGGCACTTTTTCACTCATTTTGTCATAGGAATAAAACTAGCACCATTGTTTTGAGATTTGAGCTACAATTTGGCTATGCTTAATAATTAGTAATTAATTGAATAAAAATGGCTAGCTTCTTTCTTATGATTCTCTTCCTCATAATTCTATTTCATTTGAACATTCTAAAAGTAATTCATGCCTAATAATAATGCAATATTCGAGTAGACTCTAAGCTTAAAACTTTAGTTATAAATAAATAAATAAATAAAATGTAAAGCCCTAAGCAAACGGAGTAAATCAATAAATAGAATACATGTGTTGAACTAAATAGCTAATATTTTTAAATATTACCAGGGAAAAAAGTAGACAAATTCTCAACTATTATTCAAGTGTTACCCCAATAAATAACTTCATGAAACTAATTACTTTAAAACTCAAGAAAATAAAAATGGAGTCTACCTACTAACTCTTCCTATGAACTTGCCTTTTGACATTTTAATGTGTCTCATTTTCATAGGAACTTTAATAGCCCTACAAAGACCACTAGTGTGTGTTCCGCACCAAGTTATTTATCACAGTTTTCCCCCCTAAACTGTGAACAAGGTTAATAACATATTATAAAGAAATCACAGCCATTCATTAAATTAGCATTATATGTAATGGATTCAATATGAATGCAAGGTTGAGTTTAAAAGAAAGCCCTGAACATTATATTATCACCTGCATCCACAAAATATTGGATAAATTGTTTCATCAGATGTAAATGTCATGAAAGGCTTGATCACATTCTCTGGATCTCACATCCATTCAACAAATCCCACAAACATTCACTGTACACCTAGTCTGTGCTAGGAGAGACATAATCATTACCCTAAGAAATTTTAGTGGCTCTGGGAGCTAATCAATTCAATTCTGCAACAAGGTCAGAACAGAAGCATATTAAAATAATTGTATGCCCTGACCGGTTTGGCTCAGTGGATAGAGCATCGGCCTGCAGACTCAAGGGTCCCAGGTTCGATTCTGGTCAAGGTCATGTACCTTGGTTGCGGGCACATCCCCAGTAGGGGGTGTGCAGGAGGCAGCTGATCGATGTTTCTCTCTCATCGATGTTTCTAATTCTCTATCCCTCTCCCTTCCTCTCTGTAAAAAATCAATAAAATATATTTTAAAAAATAATAATTGTAAAGGCTATGGAAGCATGACGAACAGGGTCTGGCCTGGCCGGGGTAGCCCAGTTGGTTGGGCATTGTTATGAGCACTGAAAGGCTGCCGGTTGGGCGGGGTGGCCAAGAAGAGGTCAATAGGGGGAAGAGGTACATATGCAATCCTTTCAATACTCAAAAAAAAAAAAAAAAATGTTTTTAACCTGAAAGAAAAAGGTTGTTGGTTCAATTTCCAGTCAGGGCACATGCCCGAGTTATGGGCTCAGTCCTCCATCGGCGGGCGGCCAATCAATGTTTTGCTCTCACATCAATGATTCTCTCTCTCCCTCTCCCTCTCTTTTCTTCTCTCTCTAAAAATCAATTTTAAAAAAGAAAAAGAAAAACCGTGTCTGGAAGAATCAAGGACATTGACATAACACTTGGGTCTTGCAGATTGAGAGTTTGCCAGGCAATGCGAGAAGCAGAAGCAGAGGGCACACCCTGTCCAGAGACAGGGTTTGTAAGAGAGCTGTGTTTGGAAAGGAGAGAGGTCAGTGAACTATGGGGGCGGGTGCTGGGAGAGGGAGACGCTGCTGATGAAGAGGTAGCATGCTCCTCAGAACTGACGGCAAAGCCGCAGCTGAGACCAGATTTCCCACATTCGTATTTCCCTCCTGAAAGCGCTACCAGTTTCCTCATCGGCAAAGCTGTGGTAGGAGATCACAGGATGCTGCTATGATAAAATACAACAAAAATGCTACATACTGCCGCCTGCTACCTGGTAAGCATTCAATAGATGATAAGTAAATGATATTACTGGATCACTCTATTCCCTGTACACCAAATTGCGTGAAAAACTTAAAATTGAGGGGGGAAGCACCATTCCAAGCAAAAAAGATACAATTTAATGTGAGAAGAAGCACATACATAATCAGAAATTCGCCCTTTTTGCCAAAGCAAAGGGTTGTGGTTTTTTAAAAATATATCTTTATTGATTTCAAAGGAAATGGAGAGACAGAGAGAGATAGAAACATCAATGATGAGAGAATCATTGATCGGCTGCCTCCTGCACACCGCACACAAGCCTGCAACCCGGGCATGTGTCCTGACCGGGAATCAAACTGTGATCTCACGGTTCATAGGTCAACGCTCAACCACTGAGCCACACAGGCCAGGCAAAGCAAGGGGTTTTTAAGAAGTTAAGAACTATAAAAAAAAAATCTCTCAAAACTTAGGTCTGTGTGAACTGCTTGCTATTCAAGATGACTTTCCACCTACCTTAAGTTCACTTTACTCCAACGACAATTCCCCCGACACGATGACTTCTGAGCTCCCTAAGGAAGTGTATGTACAGTGAGTGAGCCAGAAAGCCCTACCTGGGAATGAGCTCTCCCTGCCTCCGCACCCTCCCCCAACACACATATATCTACCTTCTTCCCTCTGCCTTTCCTTCATGGATGCTTTTGCAGAATGACCCTGAGTGATATAGACAAGACAGATGTTATACAGAAGAGCCATTACTTATGATCATTCCTTTTTTCTATCTCATCCAAAAGAAAAAGTCTTAAAGGGTGAATATAATGTTGGTATGTAATTTTGTTTTTAAAAAACTAGTTTCAAAGTCAGGTAAGTTTCTCAACGTAGCAACCAACTGTGATAAGAAATCCAAACTCCACCCCAGAAATATTAAAAAACAGAAAGATGATTAAATATCTCTTCATTGTGTACAAATATCCTTCATTTGCAATATTATCAGTCCCATAAAGCAAGATCTCCAAAAGCTAAATATATGCTTTCTATATACTCTCTTAATCCTAAAACCATCAGTTTATCAAAAGAAGGGACAAAAAAACCACTGAACTCACTACAACCAATTAAATTAAGTTGTGAAAAAAAAATAACTAAAGTCAGGAAATCCTCAGTTGAGGTTCAACATTATCTAAACTCATACAATTTTAACAGCAAATCAAAATGAGTTAGGGATAATGAATAGGTGATTTTAAACTTCCTCCACTGTCTATTCTTATCACAAAGTTCAATGTGCCATGTAACCATTGTTTGGTCTATTAAGTTTCCTTGGATTTTTCTAAAAGGAGCAGTTAAAATACCATCTATATATATAAAAGCCTAAGCGACCAGCCAACTGGCCAGTAGCTTTGATGTGCACTGAACACCAGGCGGCAGATGCTCAACACAGGAGTGAAAAGCACAGGCATAAAAACATGAAATAGACTGATGAATCTCAGAGGGAAGTGGGGAGGAGGAGGGCGGGAAGAGATTAACCAAAGACCTTATATGCATACTAGAGGCCTGGTGCATGGACTAGTACACCGGTGGGGTCCCTCGGCCTGGCCTGTGGGGACTGAGCCGAAACTGGCTCTCTGACATCCCCCGATGGGGGTCCCGGATTGTGAGAGGGCATAGGCCAGGCCAAGGGACCCCACCGGTACATGAATCCATACACCAGGCCTCTAGTATCTTTAATAAAAGTCATAAAACAAATATAACAAAGTAAACATCTTAATATATAGATGTAATGGTGTTGTCAACACACTCAAAAACTTCAAAGGTACTCCACTGACTCCAGAAATAAATATAAACTAATAAGCTGGATATGCAAAGATCTCTTCAATGTGTTCGCTAAATGGACTTTGACTACTCCCTCTCATCTAGTCCCAACCCCCAAATATTACAGGGAGCATGTGTTTGTTAGTCTAACTCAGTTCCTCTTAGATGCAATTCCCCCCTCTTAGCCTCACAAATCCTTCCATACATCCTCAATCCCCAGGATCCCAATCCTGCCACTTTAAAACCCTCTCCAATCCACTTTGGACATATGGAGCCCACTTGCCTGCTATTCTTTCTTAGTACATCTTGCATCAACCCCCAGGACTACTAACAAGATTTTCCCTAGTGATACAACTAAATGTGGCATATCTCTCGCCCTCCCCAAGGTCCATAATTAAAGCGTAAAGTCCTTGAAGATAAGCCTATTTTCTTTTCATTGTCTGGCTCACAGCATTGAGTACAGCCCCTTATACGTTGGTGCTCCAAAAATACCTACCTGTTCAAGTCACCTGAACCCTCATAAAAGTAAAACATCATGTCAAACTATAGTGCTAAGAGGCCAATGATCACCAAGTGGGCCAAGATATGTGACAATATTACCACATTCACATGAAAGCCCCTTGAGATCTGGCTTTATGCTTTATTCACCACACCTTCACATCAGCAACAGTCCCTAGTATATAGTAGGGCTCAGTAAATATTTATTGTATGAATGAATGAATGAATGAATGAATGAATGAATGAATAGCATCAAAGTCAAAATAGTATGGTAAAGACCCTAAAATAATTGGTTTTTAATATGTGACACTTAAGAAATTGGAATTGTAAATTATTTTAGGGCTTAGTACGATGGCAAAAGACAAAGTACTCATTGTATGCCCAACGTTAGCTACACTAAGAAATATTAAGAGAGGGAAGGTTAAGGAAACTCTGCTCTTAATAAAGCCTAAGGGAAAGACACAGGAAATAAAGGTGAGATGCAGGAGGACCCCAAAAGGAAAATATATAAATGAGTGGGGAAACCACTCAACTATAGAGAATAAACTGTGGAAGCCAGAAGAGGATGCCAAAGGAGTAGACGGATCTTTAGATCCATCAGTACTGTATAAAACTCTACCTTCAAAACACACACCAAAAAAACTTTAAAGGTTAAGAATTATTAGAAACCTGGCTACAAAGTCTATTTCTGGGTGATATAAAACAAGGGGTTACTACCAGCAGGAAAAGTACCCCCAAAAGGGGTACTTTTTGTTCCCTGTTCCCCGAGCAGGATGGTATATCGTGAAAGAACAAACTGTGCAAATATGGGACAGCAGCAAATGCCAATTAAAGTATTACTACGTAACCCTGGCCAATTGGCTCAGTTGGGTGGAGCATTGTCCAGTACACCAAAGACTGCGGATTCAATCCCCTGCCGGGAAACATATGAGAGACAGCTGATCAATGTTTCTCTCTCACATCAGTCAGTCAGTCTCTCTCTCTCTCTCTCTCTCTCTCTCTCTCTCTGGTCCCCCCCCCTTCTCTCTCTAAACATATCCTTGGGTGACAATTTTTTTAAGGTTTGTTTCTTTTTTTATCCTCACCAGAGGATATTTTCACATTGATTTTTAGAGAGAGTGGAAGAGAGAAGGAAAAGGAGTGGAATATTGATGTGAGAGAAGCACATCAATTGGTTGCCTCCTTCACGAGCCCTGACCAGGGCCCAGGCCAGGGAGAAGCCTGCAACCAAGGTACGTGCCCTTGACCAGAATCCAACCTGAGACCCTTCGGTCCACAGGCCAACACTCTATCCACAAAGCCAAACCAGCTAGGGCTTTAAGTATTAATATAAGTAGTGGGAAGAGCAATGATTCTGAGTCAGAAAGACAAGATGATAAGGTTTTGAATCCTGTCTCTGACACATCCTCGATATGTGACTTTGGCTACTATGCTTAATTTCATTCCGTCTGTTTCTTCAAAGGCAAAATAGACCTTATCACAATGTCTATACCCCATTGGGTTGCTGTGAAGATTAAAGAAAGAAACATAAGCAAACTACAAAGTTTAGCACCTGAAACATGACAGAAATATATGCCAATCTTAATCCCAAACTTAGCACATTTAAGAAAAACAATCAAATCAACTTTCCCTAGTACCTACACTTATCTATATCTTGGACAGCAGATAATTTAGTCATTAAATCTCAGGGGAAAGTTAAGACAAAAAAGTGACCAGAAGGTTGGAAGTGGTTCAGTTCAGAATTTCCAGTCTTTATTTGCTCAAGTAGTTGCTAAAGCAGTGGTTCCCAGGCTCCTGAATTGCACTGATGTATAAAATTTCAGAAGGTCTTGGGAATATCATAGGGTTGTCAACCTTTTGAATTACCCAATCAGGAATTTTTTTTAATCCTCACCCAAAGATATGTTTTTATTGATTTAGAGAGAGAGGAGGAGAAAGAGAGAAACATCAATGGAGAGAAAAACATACCCATACATGCCCTGACTAGGGATCAAACCCACAACCTGGGCATGTGCCCTGACCAGAAATCAAACCAAAAACCTTTTGGTGTACAGGACAAAGCTCCACCGCATAGTCAGGCAGGAATTAAAAAACAACAGCAAAGAGACTATCACCACCACCATTTTCTTCAAAGACAATATAACACACACAAGTAAAAAGTAGGGAATTTTAGTGTTAAGTACAACCCTTTAATTGAACAAAATTTAGCTTCATGAAAAATTCAGTACTTTAGCAAATTTTATTTTCACGACCTTAAGACCATGCAAAACTTGAATAGGGGATGGCATTTGAGAACCCCAATTTCATCCCAGCATCAACCACTTTTAAAGAACTCCCCACCAGCACGTAAGAGCCACTATTATAAAGAACTCAGACAAGAAGTTTTGCCTTATAGGAACAAAGGAAAAACTGTTCCAAAACCTCTTCGGGCCTAGGTGAGGAAATAAGCATTTTCCATAAACATTTTGGCTCTTTACAAACTCACGACTGACGGATTCCTGAAACCAAAAGTGAAGCAAAGGCTCCCTCTGCTGACTAGCACACCAACACTCTACTCCCATCAAAAGGCATTGACTAAGTTCACAACACTGACTGGATATTA
This sequence comes from Plecotus auritus, assembly GCF_963455305.1. Taxonomy (NCBI): domain Eukaryota; kingdom Metazoa; phylum Chordata; class Mammalia; order Chiroptera; family Vespertilionidae; genus Plecotus; species Plecotus auritus. Next base: position 185,116,990 of record NC_137775.1, on the reverse strand, counting down.
CATGTGCTTTTACTATTCTCTGTCAAAGACTAGTTTTACTTTCTGCCCTAAAGCACTGGAATATAGCTCCATCTGCTACTAATGCAAAAGGCATGGATAACATGGTAACACTCCGAGTGTAATTCAATAAATCTTTCTAAACCAGCTTTCGAATTTCTTGGTTTCTGCTCTACACTCTAAAGGTTAGCTGAGCTACAATGTCATGCAAAAGGGAAATGAAAGAAGGCTAAAAAATTTTAAGAGGTTATGGGGAACAAAGGTAGCAATCAATGAACGCATTGATGACCTCTCACTAAAGTCTCCTGAGATTAAGCGAAGCAAATGAGCCCAGCCGGCGTGGCTCCGTGGTTAAGCATCAACCGATGAACCAGGAGGTCACGGTTCCAGTGAGCTCGGAGGCAGCCAATCAATGATTCTCTCTCATCACTAATGTTTCTATATCTCTTTCCCTCTCCCTTCTTCTCTGAAATCAATAAAAATATATTTTTTTTAAAATGAGAGAAGCGAATGAAAGACTTCAAAATTAACAGTAGTTTTCAAGCACTGGTCCAAACATTATTAGCACAGTCAATGTGAATAACTATTCTGTAACGAGGAAAGATCAAGAACTATTGTTTTCTTCATTATAAACTGATGAACAAAAAGATAGATACAGAGGCAGTAAAGCATCAAACAGACTGTCAAATTACAGCAGTAAGGTTAGGGAGAGGTGGGGGAAATAAGAGATCAACTGAAAGACTTATATGCATGTATATAAGAGTAACCAACGGATGCAAAACATTGGGGGGTGAGGCATGTATGGGAGTGGGGTGGGGGGGGGGTAATGGTAAGATATGTACACATATAATACCTTAATAAAATAAAATAAAATAAAAATAAATAAATCTAAAAAAAAAAAAAGAACTATTGTTTTCTTCAAATATAGAGAAACCTAAGGCTCGGGAAAGTCTGATGATTTGATAAGGACACATCTGGTTAAGTAGCAGGGGCAGAAGTCAACCCTTTTAATCTCCAGTCCATTCCTCCAGCTGAAAAATGTGCATAAAATAGGTCCTAATGACATAATCTCTAAATCCAGTTCTGATTTCAAATGTAACCAAACAACTTTGTATATTTGTAACATCAGATTTAAATATAAAATATTAAATATTTCCCCTTTGGCAGATAAAACTTGATAGAGCTGCTCGCTGAAGTCTTTGTTATAATTTCTTTATTTATGCTTGTCTTATTTCCAAAAGAATTGCTGACCAAGACAAATAAAATTAAATTATAAAATAAGTAGATGACAATAGCAAATAAAACCCTGATCCACCCACTTATATTATTAAGCAAAATGTTGGTTAAAATCAGAAGTTTTATCAATATGCTGCCAAAAAAAAACAACAACAACCACCTGCTGCCAAAAAAAAAAAAACAAAAAACAAAAACAAAAAAAACCAACAACAACAAAGGAAATCAAGTTCAGGAGCCAAACACTAAGCAAAAGGGGGAACCCACAAAGGTGCACAGAGCCCGAGGGGCATTTCCTAAAGAGGGCAACCTTCAGCTTCGGTTTCCATGTCTCAAATGACACATCATAAAGGAGGGAAGCCGTGGGGCCCACTCTGGGTGGGGAATCCAACGGATCCTGCACATTCTCTTCCTCCCAGTAGAAAGCTCAGCCCACCACGGGCTCTGCCCTTAGTGTAAGGACGACTTAGAAATGGGTTCCCCTCAGCCAAGAGAAAGCAAATTAAAATGCGCATCTCAAAACTTGGAAAGAGATGAAGGGAAAAAATCTCCCCTAAGAATTCATAAACCCCAAGCTGATCCTAATGTGGGTTTTCAGACCAAGTTCACTCTATCAACTTGCCCAAGAAGAGTCAATCTGTGAATTTACTATGAAGAGACTCTGGGTTAGAAGCGCTATCAAGCACCTGACAGAAGAAAACACAAAGCTTTGAAGGAACACACACCCACCCCCATGGACAAAGTGCCAAGGATTATGGCCTCACAGGCAAAGGCACAATATACAGGGAATTACAGGCAAAAATAACACAGAGCAGAATCAGAATTGCAAAGATGTCATATACTGAAGTTATCAACAGAGAATACAAAAGCACTACATTTTATGTTTAAAGAAATAAAAACGGGTATTAAAAATATGATCATGAGACTTTATCAATGACCCAGCAGATTTTTAAAGAACCAAATAAACTTTGGTTAAATGTTCTTTTTTTTTCCTTTCTAGTGCTAATGAGAGTAGAAAGTTGTTAGAAAAGCATATATATCCTAAGAGTTTCATCACAAAGGAAAAAAATATTTTTCTGTCAGTATCTATATGAGATGATAGATATTAACTAAACTTATTGTGGTAATCATTTCACAATATACGCAAGTCAGGTCATTTATGCTGCGCATCTTAAGCTTGTACAGTACACGAGTTTTTGCTTTTGCTGTCTTTGATTTGGGTGTCAAATTTTTAAAAAATTATTGCCAAGACTGATGTCAAGGAGCTCATCCCCTATGTTTTCTTCTAGGAGTTACATTCAAGCCTTTAATCCCTTTGGAGTTGATTTTTGTCTGGTATAAAGTAGGGGTCCAAGTTTCATTCTTTTGAATGTGGCAATCCAGTTTTTCCAAAACCATTTATTGAAAAGGCTATCCTTTCCCCATAATATATTCTTGGCTCCATGGTCATAAATTAATTTCTGGGCTCTCGATCCTGTTACATTGATCCATCTGTCTGTTTTTATGCCAGTACCATATTGTTTTGATTATTATAGATATAGTTTGAAATCACAAAGTGTGATGCCTCTAGCTTTGTTCTTCTTTCTCAAGATTGCTTTGGATACGTAAGGTCTTTTGTAGTTCCATACAAATTTTATAATGGCCATAAAATTTTAAGAGAAAAATATTATAAACAATTCCACCAATAGAGGTATAGCATACAATTCTCTATAATTATTTAGAATAATATTGTAGTACAAGATTTATTGATTTGCTAAATGCTCATGATATTGCTAAGTGAGAAAAAGACCTTAAAAGAGGAAGTACAATATGAATTCAGTTTTACAGCATAAAAACTCAGAGTAAAAAGACAAAATAAATACACTAAAATGATCATAATGACTAGTTAGTTCTTAGTGGCAAGATTAGAGACTCTTTTATTCCCCTCCTCATTTAAACCTCCTCCAAAGTTTTTTACAAGGAACATGTTACTTATATTTTTTTAAAAAAAAAACTATTTTGGGGGGAGAAAGCAGGAATTCATCAAACTCCCCACCATTCCTAAAGCTCAGACTCTACCACTGATTGACTCTGCCATGGGGTATGAAGTAAAGAAAAATATTAAAAGCATTAGATATATCAACAGAAATTAATTGTGATGTATATACATACATAAAACACAAATTCTATGCCATTAAAAATGAACTACATTTGCCCTAGCTGGTTTGACTCAGTGGATAGAGCGTCGGCCTATGGACTGAAAGTTCCCAGGTTCGATTCCAGTCAAGGGCACGTGCCCAGGTTGCAGGCTTGATCCCCAATGGGGGGCATGCAGGAGGCAGCCGATCAATGATTCTCTTTCATTATTGATGTTTCTATCTCTCTCTTCCTCTCTGAAATCAATAAAAATATATTTTTTTAAATGAACTACATTTATTGACATGAAAAGACAGTCACAATTTATTAGGCAAAAAAGCCAAGAAAGAACAGTATGACCCATTTTGTTTAAAGTACATATGTGTGTAGAAATGAATATATAAAAGTGAATTAATAATCCTAATTAATCATAAAACTTAACAGTAACCCACTCTCCATTTCTTGTGGCGGGGAGAAACCAAGATGGCGGCATAGGTAAGCACCTAAACTGCTGCCTCACACAACAATTTCAAAACTACAACTAAAAGACAGAACGGACACCATCCAGAACCACAGGAAAGCTGGCTGAGTGGAAATTCTACAACTAGAAGGAAAGAGAAAAGCTCACAGAGAATTGGAGGTACAGCCAAGGGTCTTAGTGCGCGCAGAGAGGAAGGGCGGCTGAGAGCCTGGCTGACTTTCTCTGGCGAGAGGGGGAAGGAAGCCCCCGACTGCACTGAACCCCAGTTCCGACTGCACTGAACCCCAGTTCCGGGCGAAACCCCGTGGGCCCAGGCTCATACAGGGGGAGTCTGGACTGTCAGGTAGAGAGAAAGGCACCCAGAGACTCAGAGACCCGGGGGAGACCCGGGGGAGCCCCGGCGGGCAGGGGTCTGGAGGCACGCGCGCCAGTGTGCACAAAGACTGCGGAGGTTGCCACAGGCTTTCCCTAGCAGAAGGGAGTCGGAAGCTCCTGACTGCACTGAACCCCAGTTCTGACTGCACTGAACCCCAGTTCCAGGCGAGCCCCTGGGGACCCACGCTCCTACGGGGGGGGAATCTGGACTCTCGGGCGGAGACTCGGGAACCGGGGAAGGCAGAGGTCTGGAGGCGCACACGCGCAAGGGAAGCCAAGACTGTCTGCTCCGCCCTGAGACTCCACCCCATCCAAGCTGAGCACAGAGGCTTTTGCAATTTGGCAAGTCTAATCCTATAAGGCTATCTCCAGCACCGAACTTCTCCCAGAGTAGACACAGCTGATCCTCACAGCCAAATGGCCTGGAGGTCAATTCCTCCCAGTGATATCAACAACAATAAAGACTTAACTACAACAAGGCTGTACACACAGTCCACAAAGGGGTGCACCAAGAGTATCCACCTCAGGTTAACTGGGGAGGCCGACCCACTGGGCCATATAGGAAACCTAGCACACAAAGCTACCCTACCAACTCAGGGAAGCAGTGAAAATGCGGCGACAAAGAAACAGATCACAAACGAAAGAAATGGAGGAAAACAAACGACTGGATATAGATAAGGCTTTTCAAGAATATCCTAGAAAAGGCCAATAAATATAATGAGACCCTCGAAGATATGAAAAAGGACCAACTAGAAATTAAACATACACTGACTGAAATAAAAAATATTATACAGAGATCCAAAAACAGACAAGAGAAACACAAGAATCAAGTCAAAGAATTGAAATACAAAGAAGCAAAAACACTCAACTGAAAAAGCAAAAAGAAAAAAAAAAATCCAAAAAGTTGAAGATAGTGTAAGAAGACTCTGGGACAACTTCAAGCGTACCAACATCAGAATTATGGGGGTGCCAGAAGAAGACAGAGAGCAAGATACTGAAAACCTATTTGAAGAAATAATGACCGAAAACTTCCCCCACCTGGTGAAAGAAATAGACTTACAAGTCCAGGAAGCGCACAGAACCCCAAATAAAAGGAATCCAAAGAGGACCACACCAAGACACATCATAATTAAAATGCCAAGAGCAAAAGACAAAGAGAGAATCTTAAAAGCAGCAAGAGAAACACAGTAATTACCTACAAGGGAGCACCCATACGATTGTCAGCTGATTTCTCAACAGAAACTATGCAGGCCAGACGGGAGTGGCAAGAAATATTCAAAGTGATAAATAGCAGGAACCTACAACCAAGATTACTCTACCCAGCAAAGCTATCATTCAGAATTGAATGTCAGATAAAGAGCTTCACAGCCAAAACCGGTTTGGCTCAGTGGATAGAGCGTTGGCCTGCGGACTGAAGGGTCCCAGGTTCGATTGTGGTCAAGGGCATGTAACTTGGTTGCGGGCACATCCCCAGTAGGAGGTGTGCAGGAGGCAGCTGATCGATGTTTCTCTCTCATCGATGTTTCTAACTCTCTATCCCTCTTCCTTCCTCTCTGTAAAAAAATCAATAAAATATATATTTTTTAAAAAAAAAAAAAAAAAAGAGCTTCACAGATAAGAAAAAGCTAAAGGAGTTCATCACCACCAAACCAGTATTATATGAAATGCTGAAAGGTATTAAAGAAGAGGAAGAAGAAAAAAGTAAAGATAAAAATTATGAACAACAACTACATATCTATCAACAAGTGAACCTAAAAATCAAGTGAATTAAAAACCTGAGGAACAGAATTATCTGGTGAATATAATAGAATCAGGGGCATAGAAAGAAAGTGCACTGATAATTCTCAGGGGGAAAATGGTATGGGGGCGTTCAGGAAGAGACTGGACAAAAATCATACACCTATGGATGAGGACAGTGGGGGGCGGGGAGGTAAGGGCAGAAGGTGGGGTGGGAACCGGGTGGAGGGGAGCTATGGGGGGGGGAAAGGAGAAACAATTGTAATAATCTGAATAAAGATTTATTAAAAAACAGAACAAAACAGTAACCCACTCTTGTAATTATTTTTATTCATTTAACTGTACTCTCTAATTTATAAACAACCAACAGGAATTGAACTGTGTGTAACCTCCCAGTTCATAGGTCGACGCTCAACCATTGAGCCACATCGGCCAGGCTATTTATTTATTACTGTATTATTTATTTGTATTATGTAAACCTACTTTTGCCCACCCCTGTATGTATGTATGTATGTATGTATGTATGTATGTATGTATAAATACAAAGAGAGAGGGAGGTGGGGAGACAAAGAGAATAGCCAAGTGTTTCAGGTAAAGGTCATTGAGTCTGAGTTACCCAAGGAAGCACCTTTGCTTTTGCACTTCCCTTCCTATATGTGGACACACAACCTCAATTGTTTAGTAAATGTCAGCGCACAAATATTTCCATCTTCAGACATGTGTATAACGTTACAAGTCCAATCAATTTTGTCAAGGACAAAAAAATTGCGAGGAAAGTCAAGAACTTTAATTTAACATCATTCCAACAGAAGCTGTTGCATTTATGCACCCTTATAAAAACCCACACGTTATCCTGAAAGAGAATGCCACAGAACTAACTATTTAAAATGGTGACTTTTACTCTTTTAACACACAATGGGCAGCCCATGGGCTTTTTAAATCCTGAGGCCCAAATGCAGTATAAGATTTATAAGAGAAAACTTCACTCCCAAGTTCAAAATTCTCATTGCTTAAAAGCAATAGTAAATTCCCCAGTGCAACACTGAGTTCTGGTTTTAATTAGAAGGAAATGTGCAAAGAACCTCCTGCTGAAGAGAAAGTCAAGTCCCTCAGGACCTAGCTCAAGTGGATTTTTCAAAAGACCTCAGCTCTGAACCCTGCTGTGCTGAAAGGAAGACCGAGGGAAGGCGAGTAGAAAAAAATGCATATTTGCAGGTGGAAAGGTAACCGAGGCCACTTAAAGTATTCATGCTACCAAATGCAAAATTCTCATTCCCCGGAAAAGTAAAGCATACTGTTCTTTGGATCCATACTAAGGTAACTAGTAAAATCCCTTACTTGATGGCATTCCTCTAATAAAACACAAAACTATACTTGTGACTTGTCAATTCAAAATCAGAATATATCAGCAATGACAATTTCAAGGAGAAAAAATTAGAGTACATTATAAAACCACTACCTTTATTACCATCCAAATTCCTCTAATGATACAATGTTTTTTTTTTAAATCTGTATTTTCCAAGAACTTTATTTTTCTCTGTTCCCTTGAGATTGCCATTATAGTATTTAAACTCTGAAATGTTCTAATTTTATAATACCAATGTGTGTATCTATATATATATAAAAGCCTAAGTGACCATTATGACTGGACAACCAGACCACCAGACAACTGGCCAGTAGCTATGACGTGCCCTGACCACCAGGGGGCCAGTGTGCAGGAGCTGCCCTCTGGTGGTCAGTGCACTCCCACAGCCAATCTCCCATGGCTGGCCAGCCCTGATTGGTCCCAATTGGGACTGGGTGAAACGGCCCCATCAGCCCCAATCGCCAACCAGGCCTAGGGACCCCACCCGTGCACGAATTCGTGCACTGGGCCTCTCATTTATATATATTTGTATATGTATATACACACACATAACTGGATAGAATTCTGATTGCCATTGCCTCGCCTACAGGATGGAAATACTACCTACTTCACAGTTTGTTTAAGAATTAAATGGGAGCATGTGAAGTCACCTGACAGAGTACAAGACACACAACCATGACCTGCAGTCCCAAAGAATGTTTTTCTTAGCCTTTGGAAAGACAACAGAAATTTCCAAGTTAACAGCCTTCATTAAAAGATATCACTAACGCCCAGATGGCAGGGCTCAGTGGTTGATCATCAACCTATGAACCAGGAGGTCACGGTTTGATTCCCGGTCAGGGCACATGCCCAAGGTTGTGGGCTCCATCCCCAGTGGGGGGGTGTGCAGGAGGCAGCCGATCAATGATTCTCTCTCATCATTGATGTTTCTCTCTCTCCCTCTCCATTCCTCTCTGAAATCAATAAAAATATCTACATATTTTAAAAAGACATCGCTAACACAAGAAAAAGAAATCACATCTGCAGCTGTCTTATGTTTTCTTCTTAAATTAAATATACTCTCCACTTAAGATATTTTCATAGGCCTTTACTGACTTCACATTTTGGGATGACAGTTATATAATACCAGTAGCCCTTTTTCTTTAAGTGGCTGGTCTAACAAAAACAGAAATTAATATATGGAACGCAATATGGTCTCTCCTTACAGAAAGCACATATCCTTTAGTATGAAATAAAATAAGTCATTAGTCAATAAGTCTCTAATGTCTCCAAAAAGAGACAGCAAAAAGTTAATAATGGCCCTAGCTGGTTTGGCTCAGTGGATAGAGTGTCGACCTGCAGACTGAAGGGTCCCAGGTTCGATTCCAGTCAAGGACATATGCCCAAGTTGCAGGCTTGATCCCCAGTAGGGGATGTACAGGAGGCAGCTGATCATGATTCTCTCTCATCATTGATGTTTCCATTTCTCTCTCCCTCTCCCTTCCTCTCTGAAATCAGTAAAAATATTTTTCAAAAGTTAATAATGAAAACTCCCCCTCTCTGAGATAAGATAAATTAGATTCTGAACACATTATTTATAATTTTTTAGAAATGCATTTATAACCTAGTAACATTGTATTAACTACTTGAAATCAGTCACAATTGCTATGACACATTCTAAAAGAAAATAATAAAAACAAAAATAACTGAACATTTCAGCATCACCAACAGCTACCTAACCTATCAATGCCAAGATCCAGACTTCACCTATAAAATTATGTCTGTTTTCCAGAGACTGTCTCAGTTCTCAATCCGCTCTACTTCTCTCCAGTAGGCACGACAGGCATCGTTCTGGGAAATTTCTCATTGTGAAATTCTGTTAAAAGTTTAAGTCAATGAAGGAATGCTTCTCATTACAAAATTCAATAATTGTAATAGAATTATAGATTTAATATGTAAGGTCCTGAAAGCATTTTCTAAACACATGAATTGTTTGAGAGTTACTACTTTTTCCTTAGGCTTGCCTACATAGAAACGCATGTGTTTTCAATTATATCGCAAAGACTATGGCTTCTGTTCAAGCCGAGATTTTATTGTTTATAAAATTAGAAACAGATACAAATATATATAAATATATGTACACACATATACACCTAGGCTGTATATTATATAGGAACAGTTACAAGGTTTAATGTGTTATATAAGATGGTACCTTACACACAAATGAGGAAATTAATGTTAATCTTCCAAATGGATAATTCATTCATAAACAAGCCTCTTTTAATCTCACAGATATCCTTGTACATGTTATCACATTTATACAATTCAGTCAAAACTAAGTTAAGTGAGAATATTGATGAGCTCGAGCACCTTTATTTTATTTATTTGTTTATTTTTATTGATTGATTTTAGACAGAGAGAGGCAGGGGGAAAGAGAGAGACACCGATTTGTGTGTTTTTTTGTGTGTTTTTTTTACTTTATTTTTTTTTTAATTAAGGTATTATATGTGTACATATCTTACCATTGCCCTCCCCACCCCACTCCCATACATGCCCTCACCCCCCAATGTTTTGCATCCGTTGGTTACTCTTATATGCATGCCTATAAGTCCTTCGATTGATCTCTTATTTCCCCCACCTCTCCCTAACCTTCCCGCTGTAATTTGACAATCTGTTTGATGCTTTACTGCCTCTGTATCTATCTTTTTGTTCATCAGTTTATAATGTTTTTTATTATCCACAAATGAGTGAGATCATGTGTTATTTTTCTTTCACTGACTGGATTATTTCACTTAGCATAATGTTCTCCAATTCCATCCAGGTTGCTACAAATGGTAAGAATTCCTTCTTTTTTATGGCAGCATAGTATTCCATTGTGTAGATGTACCATAGTTTTCTGATCCAGTCATCTGCTGACGGGCACCTAGGATGTTTCCAAATCTTAGCTATTGTAAATTGTGCTGCTATGAACATAGGGGTGCATATATCCTTTCTGATTGGTGTTTCTAGTTTCTTAGGATATATTCCTAGGAGTGGGATTACTGAGTCAAATGGGAGTTCCATTTTCAGTTTTTTGAGAGACATTGATTTGTTGTTCCACTTATTTATGCGGTCATTGGTGATTTTTGTATGTGTTCTGACCAGGGATAGAACCTGCAACCTTGGTGTATCAGGATGACCCTCTAACCAACTGAGCTATCTGGCCAAGGCACCTTTTTTTTAAAAAAAAAATAAGAATTGTTTATAGTCATTGATTGCCATTTTTTAACCCAGAAAGGGAGTATTCTACTTTAATCTAGTAGAGTATTTCTAAGTGCTCACCAAAATCCCAGGGCTTTTTAATCAATACTTGATTTACAAATACATGTATTTTTGTTTATATCTAAATTTTAGGATTAAAGGTCATGTAAATTTTCTTCTTAATAATTTTCTGTATTTTTCCAAATTTTCTGCAAATTATATATGACCTTGATAATTTAAAAAAGAAGTGATTTTAAAGCAGTAATTAAAACATCTGAGTATGAAATATAAATTAGAAAGCTTGGTATTAGTCACTCCCTCCAAAAAAAAGTGTAGTCCCCAAAGGCTAATATATGAATTTATGACTTCTCAAAAGGGCATACACTAATTTGTAATTCAGACCTAAGAGTTTAAATAGGAAAAGAAAAGAGGGTATATGTTATACCTAAAATGCACTGCTTGGCTTTGTTAATATTAATCTAATAGAGGCCCAATGCATGAAAATCGTGCAAGAGTAGGCCTTCCTTCCCCTGGCTGCCGGCACTGGCTTCTCTCTGTCACCTGGGACCCGGGCTTCCCTCTGACCACCGGCAGGCACCCAGGACCCGGGCTTCCCTCGCAGCCCTGGCTTTGTCAGGAAGGTTGTCCTGAAGGACATCCGGAAGGACGTCCAGTCTAATTAGCATATTATGCTTTTATTATTATAGATACCATAAAGCAGAAGGGTGACTGTGTCCCCAGTGATGGTCACACTGGTGGGGAAGAGGACTGCAGCTGGCATCTAGGGTGTGGAAACCAGGGACACTGCTCAACGGCCTACAGCAAGGACAGTGCCCACAACCAAGAATTGCCCAGACCACTGTCAACGGGCCTGAAACACCCTAGTGTAGAAAACATAAACCTCCTATGTTTAAACTACAAGTCAAAACCCTAAAGACAATAATTAATTCTAATTCAAAAACTCATTCCTGTTTCTTTTGAAGATACACTCATTCAAATTCTCCAAGCCAAACTACATACTTCTTTAAAATAGTTTTAATAATGAAGCCTAATTCTTCTTTCATTATCAATGTTAACTGTCTCTCCGCACCTCCCTCAGCACACCTGACCGAAATCAAATACCATTTCTTATCAAGAGACCTAAAGATATCAATACAGGAAGTTCTCCTTCTCCCTTTTGTGAGGCTATCTTCTGGAATAAGGCACGTGAAAGATTTATGAATTTGGATAAAGATAATTGAATTCAGCTATTAAAATGTTTATTTCACATTAGTGTTTTCTCTTATTTTTAATTGTTTCAACTAAATAAAGCTTGGAGGCTTCAAGGACTTTTAAACTACATATTGTATCATCACTCTTATCTTTGCATTTTTTGTTGTTGAAGAATATTTTCTCCATTGATTTTTAGAGAGAGTGGGAGGGAAGGGGAGGGACAGAGAGAGAAACATCGATGTGAGAGAGACACATCGATTGGTTGCCTCCCACAACCAAGGTATATGCCCTTGACCAGAATGGAAACTGTTACCCTTCAGTCCGCGGGCCAACACTCTAACCACTAAGCAACCAGCTAAGGCTTATCATAGCTTTTTAAAATGTATTTCATTCACTCTTTTTTTTATGCTGTCTTTGTGTGTGTGTGTGTGTGTGTGTGTGTGTGTGTGTGTTTAATTGTGGTAAGAAATATACATAAAATAACATTTTCCATTTTAACCATTTCTTTTTCATATATTTTTTATTGATTTCAGAAAGGAAGGGGGAGGGAGAGAGATAGAAACATCAATGATGAGAGAGAATCACAGATTCTCTTCCAGCCCCTTCCAGCCCCTACTTTCTCTACTCTAGAAACCTTATATAAGAGGAATCATACATTATTTGTCCCTTTGTGACTGTCCTATTTTAATTAACATAATGTCTCCAAGGTTCATCTATGCAGTAGCATATATCAATACTGCATTCTCTTTCATAACTGAAAAATAATCCACTGTGTGCATATACTAGTAACCCATTTTGTTTTTCCACTCAACTGTCTTTGGACACTTCAGTTGCATCCACTTTTTAACTATTGTAAATAATGCTGCTGTGAACATAGGTATACAAATATCTGAGTCCCTGCTTTCACTTCTTTTCGGTATATACCCGGAAGTGGAATTGCTTAATTGTATGGCAATTTGATATTTACTTTTTTATCTTTTTTTAAATATATTTTTATTGATTTTAGAGAGGAAGGGAGAGGGAGAGATAGAAACATCAATGATGAGAGAGAATCATGGATCAGCTGCCTCCTGCACAACCCCTACTGGGGATCAAGCCTGCAACCCAGGCACATGCCCTTGACCAGAATCGAACCTGGGACCCTCAGTGCAGGTCGATGCTCTATCCACTGAGTCAAACCAGTTGGGGCTACTTTTTTATCTGTTTGAGTCTTCATTCGCTCTTTTTAAAAAAAGAAAAAAAAAAGAATAGCTTAATTATTTATTTTTTGTGAGAGAGAGAGGAAGGGAAAAGAAGAGAGAGAGAGAGAGAGAGAGAGAGAGAAATATCAATGTGAGAGTACAACATAGGTCAGCTGCCTGCATGCACCCTCCCAGGGATTGAGCTGAAACCTGGCCATATGCCCTTGATCAGAAATCAAACCAGCAACCTTCTGGTGCAAGGGATAACTCCCAACTGAGCCACACCAGCTACGGCTTCATTCACTCTTGATAACATAGATATACACAAGCAGGTCCTCGAATTACATCGTTTCACTCCACATCATTTCATTATAACATTGATGATATATCATAGGAACTTAACTTTTGTCCATATCATTTAGCCTATGGTAAAATTGGTTTCATTAAACATCGTTTCATCCTAAAGTCCCAGAACCTATCAACAACATTAAGTGAGGACTTACTGTATTTTGTATGGCTCTTACCCTCTCTGCTTTGTTCTGTACATACTGGAAGTGAGAGAAGAGATTTCTCTAATCTAGCAGTACTTATCTAACACTTGCCAATAAAAGACCTACAACAGCCAAAACCGGTTTGGCTCAGTGGATAGAGCGTCGGCCTGCGGACTGAAGGGTCCCAGGTTCGATTCCGGTCAGGGGCATGTACCTTGGTTGCGGGCATGTCCCCAGTGTGGGGTGTGCAGGAGGCAGCTGATCGATGTTTCTCTCTCATCGATGTTTCTAACTCTCTATCCCTCTCCCTTCCTCTCTGTAAAAAAATAAACAAAATAAAATAAAATAAACCCTACAACATATACAAAACAGGTCCGGGGATTTGTTTAACCCCTAAAGCTGACACTAGCTAACAGTTAAAAATTCATTAAAAAGTGATCTTCTATGCCAACATGCAAAATTCTCATGGAAAAAAAAAAAAATCTGTTTTTGAGAGCATAGGACAAATTTTCCTCTTCTGGGGTATGAATTCTCAAGGGGGTGTGTTTAAGGATAGTTTTTTCAAACTGAACCAACATTCACCCCACAATGAGAATCTATAACTTCTCCCTCCACCTCTTTTGTCCCTTGAGAACGGGAGTCATTGCCACCAAGCCATCATTACTAAAGGTGTGTGCTGTAGCACCGAATATTGGGGAAAGAAAGAAAGTCTGCAAACCAATGAGTAGCCCGGCTGGTGTGGCTCTGTGGTTGAGCACTGACCCATGAACCAAGAGGTCGCTGGTTCGATTCCCAGTCAGGGCACATGCCAGGGGTTGCAGGCTTGATCCCCAGTAGGGGGCATGCAGGAAGCAGCCAATTGCTGTTTCTATATCTCTATCCCTCTCCCTTCCTCTCTCTAAAATCAATAAAAATGTATAAAAAATATTGGGGGTTGGGGGGAATCTACAAACCAACAACTAGAACAGTGTTTCCCAAAGTGGTCTAGAACACACCCATGTGTGTATAAGAAAGATCAATGAAGATAGGAAACGTCCTGTAGTTCTGAATATGAATTAGAAATATAATAAATATAAACCCATAATATGTTTTCTCTTTAAAAATTATTTCTGTATATGCCATAACGCTATCCACCAGAAAGGTTCAGAAGTAATAACCAACCAGGAGCAATGAGCACAACTACCTCCCAGGTTGTAAATGTCATTTCCCACCAAAAAAGAAACAGGCTCCTTTAAAAAAGTTACTGATTCAAGTTCTGGAAGAGGACACATACTGGGTGAGGCTGGAACACCTCGTGATAGAAAACAAGAAAGTGACAAAGACAACTGGGCCTCGGAGCAGGTGCGGGCTGCTGTGGATGAGCCACCAGGTCACGAAAGGCAACTGCCACCAGGACAGGAGAAACCGCAGGTGCAGAAAGCACTGCTAATCCTGCGAGAGGCTTTAGATTCTGCCCTGACACTTTAGAAAAGGTACATGGCACCCCGGCTGGCTTGGCTCAGTGCTTGAGCGTCGACCTATGATCCAGGAGGTCACAGTTCTATTCCAAGTCAGGGCACATGCCTGGGTTGTAGGCTCGGTCTCCAGTAGGGGGGGTGCAAGAGGCAACCAACCAATGATTCTTCCTCATCATTGATGTTTCTCTCTCCCTCTCCCCTCTTTTCTGAAATCAATAAAATAAAATAAAATTTTTTTTAAAGAAAAGATACATGGCTTTAATTCTGTAGCTGTAAAACAATTTTTTTAGTCTAAACCAAAACCATGAAACATAATTTCTTTCCCCTTATCCTTAGCCAAGTGAAATTTTATAACTTGCATTTAAAAGGTGGGTTTGGTGGATTTCATTTTATTGTTATTATTCCATGCTAATTCAGAATTAAAAGGGCATCGGCATTGGTTTAGTACTAGTCGGTAATTGAATGTAAATTGGTAAACATGCAACTTGGATAACTTACAATAGGCACATAATATACGTACAAAAGAAGGCATCACTAGAATTCATTCCTTTACTAATAAAATCACAATGTTACCCGCCTGAGCAACAATTATCTTCACATTTCATAAACCCGATGGTGCTTGAAACTGCTTAAATCCAGCCTTTGTGTTTAAGGACACAGTTATGTACAAAGTGGTTTTATATATAACTAGAGGCCCAGTGCACGAAATTCATGCACAGGTAGGGTCCCTAGGCCTGGCCAGTGATCAGAGCCAATCGGGACCTTCCGGCTGCTGGCTGGGGCCTCCCTTTCCTGGCCGCCAGCTGCCGGCTGGGGACTTCCTTCGTTCCACACTGCCTGCTGGTGGTCAGTGCACATCATAGTGAGCAATCGAACTCCCAGTCTCCCAGTCGAACTCCTGAGGGGACACTTTGCATATTAGCCTTTTATATATATAGATAAGAATCACAATACCCCTAGCTGGTTTGGCTCAGTGGATAGAGCATCAACCTGTGGACCAAAGGGTCCCAGGTTCAATTCTGGCCAAGGGCCCATGCCCGGGGTTGCCAGCTCAATCCCCAGTAGGGGGCATGCAGAAGGCAGCCAATCAATGATTCTCTTTCATCATTGATGTTTCTATCCCTCTCTCCCTCTCCCTTCCTCTCTGAAATCAAAAAATATATATATTATTTTAAAAAAAGAATCACCACAATGGTGATGACTCCAGCTAACCACGATAGGGCTCTGGCAAACATCAAACCCAATGCTGAGTGCAGCCAACTGGGAATAGCCACCCATCCCCCATCCCCACCTCAGAGAGCTTCTCACATTCGGCAACAGAGGATCAATCAAAAAGTACCAGTGACATCCGCTCTGATCATCCTCAACATGGAAATATGTCTCTTTTTCCAGGCCATGATAACTAACTCAAAACTCTTCTCATTTGAAGATATGCTGCCCCCAAATGTGAAGCAATGTAGGTGTGAAATGTGCCCTCTGCCACCTATCAGCAGCTCCACGCCCTTGAAGCAACTTCATAAATCTTAGTTTCCTCATCTGTAAAACAAGCTACAGTTACATGACTCTCAGCAAAATGCCTGGCACACAGTTAAGTACTCAGTAAGTGCTGTTGTGAGGTCCTGGGCACCAGTCAGCCTGTAACTCACGTGGATCTTTCATTTTTAATATATTTTTATTGATTTCGGAGATGAAGGGAGAGGGAGAGAGAGAGAGAAACATCACTGATAACAGAGAATCATTGACTGGCTGCCTCCCACATGCCCCATCCTGGGGATCAAGCCTGCAACCCGGGCATGGGCCCGAACTGGGAATAGAACCATGACTTTCTGGTTCATCGGTCAATGCTCAACCACTGAGCCACATTAGCTGGGCTCACGTGGATCTTTATACTGATTTCTATCCTTTCTCAGGGCTGAACACTAGTCTTTATTTCTCTTGTAACTGAAAGTATCTCAAAAAGAGCTTCACAAAAGAAGCCTTTGGTAAGTCCTAACTAACTCAAAAGGCGTGTGTAACTACTGAACACTCACTCAACAGTTTCTCAGTGCCACATGTGGCTCATGAGCTCTGGCTTCGCCAGCTCCGCTGCTGCTGCACACCGTAAAAATAATACCCTGAACTTCCACAAACGGCTTTCTCACCAGGAACTTCTTAAGCCACTTCTAAATAACAGCTCATTACTAACAATGACAGGATCAGGCAAATATACAACCATATTTTGAGGGAAACCCAAGGCTAAAAGAGGATGTGTTTTATACCACAAAGTCAGTCAATGGCAAAACAAGGACTCAAACTCGGGAATTTCTGCCTGGAATTGAGAGGTTTTTTCCAAGCCCCGATTGCATTTCCTTATAGTACAAAAGTTCATTGATTCACATCATTTTCCAAGTCTTCACCAGTAAGTATGAAATCTATATCCAGTTCTGATTAAACCATTTATAGAAAGAACAATGTCAAAATCTTTTCTTTATTAAGCTCTACCAATGTATCCTCTGTAACATCTGAGGTTGATTGCAAATCTTTTTGCTTTCTTAGGGAGGTTGGTTTATTATATTAAGCATAATTATTTTTAAACCTACTACAAATAGAATAAATTAAAATTGTGCCCATAATTTAATGTTTTCATCCTACGAGCTTTTTATAGTTCATCTTGTTTCCTTTTGGCCATTTGCTTTTAATGTGCAACCAGTGAATAGTGGGGGTTTTTATGTTTCACATTCAAAAAAAATGCAGTCTTCCAAAAGCTCAGCCAGAAATGTCCATTTCAGAAAGCTCACTCCAGCCAGCTGGCTTTGTCAGGGACATATGTGCAAAGTGGAAATGTAACCCACAGAGATTTTCTGCGGGTCAGATGGAATCACTTAGCACACTCAACATGGTTTCCAGGCCGGGCCTCAGGCGGAACGCCCTTCAGCTCGTGAGTGTCTCTAAGCGCCAGCCCAGCTACCACTGTCCCAACGCCGGTGTTATCTAGATGCATGTGGCTGGAGAATAAGTGTTACTCTGTATTGAAATAAATTAGAATATATTTGCATGATAAACGTTGTATGAAGTCCATATAAAATTTAAGGAATACCGGATAGTGTTTCGAGAAGCTAAAATTTTTTAAATTTTAATCATTTCCTCTGTTTTCAAAGTTCCCAAAACACTGCCCAGAAATGCTGTGTAAAAAAAAAAAAATAGGAACTGCAAATAATCTTAAAGATGTTCTTTGCTGTCACATAACAAATGATGATTAACATACAGCCTTTTTAGTAAAAACTACCATAAATACATCAATGCACGAGAAAATTTAAGTTCTTAAAAATGGAGTGTCAAATTTCATCAAACATATTTGTTGTTTTTCCAAAGGTGGCATTTTTAGTTGGTTAACTTTTTTTGTTTGTTTGTGTTTGTTAATCCTCATCCAAAGATATTTTCCCATTGATTTTTAGAGAGAGTGGAAGGGAAGGGGAGAGACAGAGAGAGAGAGAAACATCAATGTGAGAGAGATACATTGTTTGGTTGCCTCCCACACGGCCCTGGGGCCAGGGATCAAGCCTGCAGAGGAGGTACATGCCTTGACCTGAATGGAATCAGGGACCTTTCTGTCCTCAGGCTGACGCTCTATCCACTGAGCCAAACGTACTAGGGCAGCTGGTTAACTAGTTAAAAAAGAAAGGCATCTCCCTTTCCCCCTCCCCCTTCTCCTCCCCTTCTTCCTCCTCCTCCTGGTGCCCCTCCCTCTCCCCAGGCTCCTTACCATTAGCTTCCTCACTCCTAAGCTCCAAGGGCCCTTCCTTTTCCTCTGTAACTTGTTTCCTAAGTCCATTTCTTTTAGGAATTACTTTTTCTACCTCTATGATTTACCAAATAAATGTTCTCTTACAGTTTAAGTAAATAAATAAATAGCAATCCCGATTTAATAAAATAATAAAACAAAAGGCAGTTTGACACAATATGGATAAGCTATACCAACACAGGCATGTACTGCATCAAATAAGGTCCAAGTTCTCCCGCAAACTACGACCCTGGGGAGAAGCCAAGCATAGTAAACTTCTTGCAGATACTAAAACTGATTTTCAATAGGTTTATTACCTGATGGCCTTATACTCTCTATAGATGTCTTTTTTTCCAAAAGATGGAGAATTGTATTCAGTATTAAAAGGCAATTCCTTTTTACTCCAGTGGTTGTTACCTTGAATGGAACATAGTACCCTTGCTTGTATGGGAAATACTTTCCTTTGTACAGAGGGACACCGATCTCTTTCCTTGGTAAACAGAAAACCTAAAGTGCAGCTTGGTTTTTCGCAAGAACAGAACTAAGGTCTAGGTTTGGAAACCAAAAAACTGTGTCAACCATCAGTCAAGAACTTCTGCTGCTAATGGAAGAACCATTCTATTTTTAATGGCAGCATGCGGAAAGGAGTTATTCTTACTCATTAAAAGCAGAAGTGTAGATGCCATTATCCTATCCCGAGGAACAGTGTGTACATTACAACAATGTGTATTTAACAAGAGCACGGAGCCTGGTGGCCTGGTGTCAGAAGTCTGTGCTGCCTTGTAAGGGATCAGAGTTCAGTGACATTAAGCAATGCCTTTGATCCTCACATGGGCCCAAATGAAGGCACTAATAACAATGAAGTACAGATGGTAATAACAGCCCTCTCTGCTTAACGCAGGAATCAGACTCAGGTCTTCCCTCTTACGTTAGTTTCCTAAAACATGAACTTCCTCTAAGAAGAAAATTCAAGAAAAAGGGACAGGATGCAAATCGAAGAAAAAATATGTCATAATTATATTTATATACATTTAATCTAATGGCAAAATGGTTCTAGAGCTTCTCATCATGCTCCTACTGTCTACTGTTCACCATGTTGGCTGCAACAGGTGTGATAAAAACATGCAAAGTTCACTCCTCTTACCAAATAGAAGTGGAGTGGGAGGCAAATTGGGGCGCTTCAGGCCACTCATTTGAGAAGCGGTACCTCCATTCACATAGGAATATAAGAATATGGATCCAGTCAGTAATAAATGCATTTGGAACCGTTTTCTGGTCATGAGGACAAGTTTCTATGGAAACCAGCATAGTGTTTTACTTAATCCCCAAATGGCAAAAATGATGCAGAAGTTGGACAGATGCAGTCAATTGTCAGTGCGGGGCCAAACCTATAGCGTAGCTTTGTTGGTAGTACTTGAATGGGGTACTCCAGACTCTCAAAGTAACTTTATTCCCTCATACAAAGCATCCTTACACTTAGCATCCCTTAAAATCTGCCCATTTATAAGCTGATAAAATTTTAGGAGAACACATATCAGAGAGAAAAGAAAAAGCTAGGGGAAGCCAAGGAATAGGAAAATGGGGTGGGAATAATTTGTCAATGTACAATTTTTAAATCTGTAAATTGTCTACCATTAATACAACTTCCAAAAAAAAGTCTTTCTAAATACATGCATAGTCACTTGGAGGGGAAAGTGATTTATCAAACTGATCAAAGAATAGAAATTTTATTTTATAATTCTGGTACTATTTTTATCTTAAATTTATCCTATATGGAATAATGGTGATATACCTATTTAATAATGTTTTCATTTGTTTCCTGATATCTTAAGAGCTAGAGACTATCCAAGGTCTAAATAAATGTTAAAATTTGTTATTTTTTTCTTCCCAAAACACTATAAATAGAACAAAATGAAAAAAATTAAGCATGCTCTTATTTACGTAGAGTATACAAATACGTAATTAACCTTGAGACCAGGAACCCAGGTCTTCGTGGAGGAAATTAATATTTGTTCTCAATTCCAGAGAGGTAGGAAAGCACCAACTTAAAGAAGCATTTATCTTATAGCATCTTTATGAAGAAGTCTTTATTTATATAAATGCTTCCAATTAGCAATGTAAGAGAACCCAGGAAACAATACATCATCTCCCCTCCCATCAGAAACTGGCTCTCTCATATTTTATGCTTGTGCTCCAGGAAACCCAAGTAAGAATTCAAAATACACTTCTTCAAAGAAGCCATGTTACCAACATTAGTTATATAGACATCGAATAGCAATAGACGTGTCCATTATAGATCAAATGAGCTTTGGTGGAACCTGATCACTGTTAATAGCATCATGTCTATGGGAAATGCAGCCAAGTGCCAAAAAAGAAACTAAGGGATGAATATTTGGATACAATTATAACTTCATCATAATTATGGAGTTACTATGGATATAGGGGTTTTAAATCATTCCATATAAAATTTTCAAATATATATATATATAAAACCCTAAGCAACCAGTCAACCGGTCGACCGTTTGGTTGCTATGATGCACAGTGACCACCAGGGGGCAGATGCTCAACGCAGGAGCTTCCCCCTGGTGGTCAGTGCGCTCCCACAGGGAGAGCGCAGCTCAATGAGCTTATTGAGCAGCAGCATCGACGGCAGGCGCAGCGGAGCTGGGATGAGCGGGAGCGGTGCGGTGCCCTGGGCTCGGGCTCCTCCCTGGCCGCCTGCAGCTTCAAGCACCGCTACATCCCTCGGGACATGTCAGACTGCCAGGGATCAGGAAACCGGCAGTCCGACATCCCCCAAGAGGTCCCAGGTTGCAAGAGGGCACAGGGCCAGGCTGAGGGACCCCACCAGTGCACAAATCTGTGCACCGGGCCTCTAGTTACATATAATATTCTATTGACATACTGGCCTGACATGTAGGGAAGGTCAAACTTTTTTACCACATTTCTTCCAAATATCTGTTTTGGAACACTGGTCTCATAAAAAGTTCCATGAAAAGTAAGAGTTCTGTGTCCACTGAAAGGTGGAAATAGTACATACTCCAGCCCCCCTCAGAGGTACGGCTGCACATTTGAGCAGACTAACAGCTCTAAGGAGTCCCATATAGCTCTAATAAACCCGTATTTCCCAGACTTATTTGGTAAAGAAGGGCGCCCATTTGCACTGTAGAATCGCCATGCAGCCAGGTGTACACCAGGAAAGCTCTGCCCTAGACCAGTAGTCGGCAAACTCATTAGTCCACAGAGCGGCAAACCGTGAATCGCGAGCCGCATGTGGCTCGCGAGCTGCAGTTTGCCGACCACTGCCCTAGACAAACTGAAGTCAAGCTTTCTGAAAAATCATTCTTTCCCTAAGAAATAGGCTCCGTATTGGCTCATGATAATTGCACTGCTATTCTTCTCTCTTTTGCTCTTTAACTTTGTTGAAGAAGAATTGACAAATATAATTGTATAATATTGTTAAAGCATATAACATGGTGATTTTATACACATATACATTGTGGAATGATCACCAAGATCAAAATAGCTAGCACATCCATCATTTCACATAGGTAACTATTTTTGTGTGTGTGCGTGTGTGTGTACCTGTGTGTGCATGCGAGAGAGAGAGAGAGAGAGAGAGAGAGAGAGAGAGAGAGAGAGAGAGAAAGAGAGAGAGAGAGAACACTTAAAATCTACTCTAGCAACTTTCCAGTAGACAATATGCTAGTCACCATGCTGAGCATTAGGTTCTCAGAACTACTTCTTCTAACTGAAAATTTGTACCCTTTTAGCTACATCATCCCCTTTTCTCCTCCCTTCACTCTTTCCCTTTCCCTATATCCTTTTGCCTTTTATCCAAGTGCCAGCTTTCAAGTCATCTTTTTGGAAATCTACTCTGACCCCCTGACCCAGTGTAGGTACACTGACCCTGAACTTCCCCTACCTACTTTTTCCTACTGAGAATGAAAGAATTACCACTCTCTGTTCCAGCACCGCTCAGGGTTCCAGAGCGAGACTTGGGAGTCAATTCAAGTTCAGATCTCAGCTCTGCCATTTACTAACTTGGCAACCTGGAATAGATTACTTGGGCTCTCTGAATGTTCTCATAGAAAAAATTGGGCTATAACTAAAAAATAAAATTAAACATGTGTATGTAACACATAGACTCAGGCAGCAGTGTGGTGACAGCCAGAGAGAGGGAAAGGGGTGGGGAAGGTGGAGGGCAAGTTCGGGGGAGACAGGGACGGAGGCAGACTTTGCTCGGGGCGGTGGGCATACAATGCAGTGTGCAGATGATGTTTTGTTGAGTGTACACTTGAAACCTGAACTTGACAGAGTACAAGCAGGAAACAATTTTATTCTTTCTCATCCTCGTCCCTTTAAACCTGCTCTGCAGAATCCTTCCCTGTTCCCAGATGAAATATAAGGCAGATCTTAGAGCTTTTCTATTCTCTCTCAGGAAATCATGGACAATCTTGTTTTCCAAGTATTCAGAAGTCCAGACACTCTTGGAGGATTTCAACTTCCTGATAAAACCGAATAACTAGCCCTCCCACCGTGGGCTACCATAACCTGGACGAAATACATCCGGCTCCCGTCAGAGACAATGGGCAGTGCCAGCCTGTGACATGGAGAGAAGCTCGGAGGGAGTCCCACCTCTGCCCAAGCTCTGTGTGGACAGACCATTTCCCACCGCAGCACAGCAAGCGGGAACGCGAGCACGCACAGCGGCCCCACTGAGCTGAGGAAGCGGAAATCTGCTGGCACCCTATCTGACACAGAACTCGGGAACTTCGGGCTGTTTGCGCACATAGCTGATGAATGCACAGATGACTTTCTTACCCGAGAAAAAGGAAAACGGTGGAAAGTGTTTGCACGCGATGGCACACAGGGGATCACCGTGTTCACATCGTCGCCGGTGCGGTGTGGGATGCAGTGCCATGGCAGACCAAGGCTCGGAGAGGTAAATGGCTATTGCACCAGAATGTTCGATGGCCACTGTAATCGCAAAGATTGCTGAGTGGCTCCCTGCTCTGCCCAGGCACTTACAAAATAAAAAAGCGAGGGACCTTGAACTCCCTTATCTAGGTGCAGGTTCTGACGGCCATTTAACAGGGTGGCACTGCACCAAGATAATGCACACACCTTTTCAGTTTGTAATCCCTGAGAACTCCAAATGCCACAGGATTCACTCGTCAAAAGGGGGCTTATGGAATTCCAGGTATAAATGAAGCGCTGGCCAAGGTCTTCCTCACTGTAAACCCCGTGGGTGCACAGACCCGTCCCCCCATTATTTTCCCATTTCTTTAATGCACAGTTGGAACAGACATACTCAGGAACTGGCTGAATACCTGCCTTCGCTTCCTGTCTAATGAAGAGCATGATGGACTGTTAGCATCGCAAGGGCTAACTGGAATCCCTTGGAACTGCCCCCAAACCACCGACAGAGCACCCGCTTCAAAAATCAATGCTCTCCCCTAAGGAAATTGCAGAGATTAGTGCCACCATCAAAGACTTGAAAGACACGGCGATGAGGCATCCTCACTCAATATCCTGTTTGGCCTGTGAAAGAGCCAAATGGATTTTGGATAATGACTATGGATTATCATAAATTTCGTTCAGAGGGATTCCAATTACAGCGACTATTCAGAAACATGGTATATTTAGTGGAAAGGTCAACACATCCCATGAAACCTGGTGCAAATATTAACCTATTATGTTGTTTTAATCCAAATTAACAAAGACTACCACCAGTAGTCCCATTTGCCTGTCAAAGATGGCAGTACAGGCCATCGCCACGGTCAGTCAGTCACGGGCTTCCAGTAACTGCTGCAAGCCGGGGTGCGGCCACCGAGAAGGGGTCTGAGACCCTCAAGGGAAAGAACCTAAGGAAGCAGGTCAAAGCGGCTCAGGCTGAAACTGGACAGTGCCACCTGCAGAGAGAGAAAGGGTGTGAGGGCAAGGATGCTGCGGCTCCGGCATCCCAGGACATTTGCAGAACTCAAGTGGAAAAGATGACCCAGGAAATGACCATCCCCCAGACCTACTTCTGACAAACAGGGATGAAGTCCTGGATAACTTGTTAGCCTTTGTCTGCAACATCTGGCCAAAAATACACAAACACCCCCGCATAAATGAATGGGGAAGAAAGAAATGCCTGCTCCATGCATGGACTGGTGATTTAGATGGGATATGAAGCTGCAGCAAAGCCTGAGTTATATTCTTGTGGGAGAAAAAGCATTAAATTATTTCTGTTTAGGATTCAGTAGGTTCCTGCACTCTTTGTAGAAACATTAAATCTAGCTTCTTTGCACAAACTTAGAGCTTAGCCAAAGATTTTGTCTTTTTACCTTGTATTTCTCAGAAATTTAATGGTTATACAATGTCTGTTTTCCTATGGCTTTTAACCCAAGCAACATTTCTATCAACACTGGTTTCTTCTTTCTCACATAGAGTAAAAAATACTTTATTTTGAAGAAAGAAAGAGATTAACATTTTTCCCTAAAGCTTTCTTAAAGATCAGGGACTTCCTCCATGAAAAAGTAGTACATAGTTATTTGTAACTTCTGTGAAGCAGTAGCCAACCCTAACACAGTCCTTTCTAAGGGTTAGAACAGTGGTCAGCAAACTCATTAGTCAACGGAGCCAAATATCAACAGTACAACGATTGAAATTTCTTTTGAGAGCCAAATTTTTTAAACTTAAACTTCTTCTAACGCCACTTCTTCAAAATAGACTCGCCCAGGCCGTGGTATTTTGTGGAAGAGTCACATTCAAGGGGCCAAAGAGCCGCATATGGCTCGCGAGCCGCAGTTTGCCGACCACTGGGTTAGAACAATGAATACTGGTATAACTGTCTAGGCTGCTTTTAGTTTCTCTTCACCAAAATTACTAGATTATAGAATTCAGGAACTTGTTACATGTTACGTGTTATTACTCAGTGTACTGATAATCATTTAAAAGTAAAGACTCGGTAATGCAAAAAATATATACATAGGATATCTTCATTCTCTTGCTTCTGGGCTATTTCAATACTCCTGATCTTTGTTATAAGACTGTCCTCGGGGAAATTGACCATCCTGATATCCCAAGGAACACAATGCTAGTCCAACCCATGCATGACATTATAACTAGACCTGGTAAGCAGGAAGTGGCAAGTGCCCCATAAACATCAAAAGCATGCCTCGCTGTGAAGTTTCCAGGAAAGTCTGGGGCATGTTCGGATGGGGCATGCCCTCTAAGAAAAGGTCACACTGGCTTCCAAAAGAAACAGCACAAAACTTGGAGAGTCTCTGATTCTAGAAGCAAGATATAGTGCATTCAAGTAGAGCTGCTACTTTTAAGTAGAGCCCAGAGCCAGGGAGGGCTCTGAAGCCACAAAGGCTGCAATGTAAGTCACCTGCCTCATGGCCCAGCAGATCCATGTCCTTGAATTACCCACGGCAGACAGGTCTGCTGTATGCAGCCTCTGACAAGCCCAGGAGGAGAGTCACTGCACAGACCCCAGTGTCCTCTGTCAACAGTGATTCTCCATTGAGAAGCTGCTCCTAGTTCTGCTGGGTCATGGTACCGATTGAACTTCCAGTGCAGGATACCAAGTGACTACATGACCCAGGACCAGACCTGCCCACCATGAAGTGGGTTACTCAGTCTACTGAGTCATGAAGCTGAGTGTGCGAAGCAGCATTTGACCGTTGACCAGAATGAAACACAGGAAGAAGAAGCATAAACTGAATGAGCAAGTGGCTCAAATCCCCACAGGACCTACTCCCGCTGCTCCACTGCCTCTTCCAGGGCACCCAGGGAGTCAGTTCCCGATGACAGCTGAACAGCAGAAAACACCCAGACTCCGTTTACTGATGGGTTTACCCGATACCAATGCTCAGCTATAATACCAGTTTCCCATGCCAGCGCATCCCTGAGAAACAGAAAAGCTTCAAAGGAAAAGCTTCCCAGTGACTTTAACTTTGAGCAATGTATCTGATCATCACTTCACCTGGCCTGAGATTCATATTTACACTGACAAAAATGTACATGTGGAAACTTAAAAAATAGTTTTCCGCCCGGCCGGTGTGACTCAGTGGCTGAGCATCAACCCATGAACCAGGAGGTCAGGGTTCGATTCCCAGTCAGGGCACATGCCTGAGTTACCGGCTCGTAGGGCGCACACTGATCAGTGATTCTCATCATTCATGTTTCTCTTTCCTTCTCCCTTCCTCTCTCTGAAATCAATAAAAAATATTTTTTTAAAAAGTAGTTGGAGTAAAAATAAATAAGGATAACTAATCTGTCATGTTTGTTACGTGAAGCCTTCACAGCAGCGCTTCTCAGGATGGTCTGCTGATCTCCTGCATAAGAATTCGCGGGGTACTTAAAATGCAGGGTCCTAGGCCCCGCCCCAAACTTCTCAATTTCTGAATTTCTGGAAGTGAGGCCCCAGAAGCAACACTTTTAATAAACCCTCCCAGAAAATCCTTTGCACACTAAAGTTTAAGAACCACCGTTCAAAAGCAGTGGTTCTCGCCGAAACCGGTTTGGCTCAGTGGATAGAGCGTCGGCCTGTGGACTGAAAGGTCCCAGGTTCGATTCCGGTCAAGGGCACATACCTTGGTTGCGGGCACATCCCTAGTGGGAGGTGTGCAGGAGGCAGCTGATCGATGTTTCTCTCTCATCGATGTTTCTAACTCTCTATCCCTATTCCTTCCTCTCTGTAAAATATCAATAAAATATATATTTAAAAAAAAAAAAAAAAGCAGTGGTTCTCAAAGTGTGGTTCCCCAGACGGGCAGTATCAGCATCAGCTGGGAACCCATCAGAAATGCGAATGCTTGGGCCCCACCCCAGTCCTACTGAGTGGGAAAACCTGAGAGTGGGCCCAGCAACCTGTTTCAATAGCCTCTGGGTGATTCTGGTGGACACTAAAGTTTGACAGCCACTACTCTAGACTTTTGTCTTTTCTCTGTATAGCAAACATATGGTTTTAGTCAGCCCAGAGTCTGTCCCCAAACTCTATGTCAGTGGTCAGCAAACCGCGGCTCGCGAGCCACCTGCGGCTCTTTGGCCCCTTGAGTGTACCTCAATCAGATTGAGGACGTTTTTAGCAAAGGCCAGCTTAGGAGTAACCTAATTAAGTTAATAACAATGTACCTACCTATATAGTTTAAGTTTAAAAAATTTGGCTCTCAAAAGAAATTTCAATCGTTGTACTGTTGATATTTGGCTCTGTTGACTAATGAGTTTGCCGACCACTGCTCTATGTGATCCAAATAGGACTAACTGCCTTACCAACCCACACCACCTACCACAGAGCCGAGAACTTCACCGAGACCTTACCCACAGAGCACACATCCTCTGACCTTAGTGGTGGGTCCCCGAATAAGCATCCGATCCAACGTGAGCTACTCAAAGTCCTTGGCAGGTCTTTGTTGGTTAGAATGATTGGGAGCAACTCAGCACTAAAGGCTGACAGTGGGTAAATGGCCCAAGGACAGGACTGAGTGCTTCATAGACATTATCTCAGATACTGACTCTTTTTCAGGTATGTTAGCATTGGGTGAGAGTGGGAGAAACATGTGAAATGACTATATGCTGCTGTTATAAGGTAGAACCAGGCTTCCTAACTGGAAATAAAAAACTGGAACCTGGGATTGTTAGAATCTCTAAAAAAAACACGGGGCTAAAAGGCTCTGACAGCAGACTGTGGGCTAACACAGCGGTCATCTCCTCTGCCTTCAGAAACCACATTAGAATGAAAGTAACCCTAATTGCCCCATTCTCTGAGCAAAACTAACCCCATTGACAGCAATGAAAATGAAGCAGTAGGAAACTAGGAGACAGAGTCCTATCAAACTTTACACTTCCCCGTATATCCCCCATTAATTATCATGCCAAGTATTCAGATATTACTTGCCCTGCTGCCAACCGCGTGCTTGAAGGTGGGATTACTCAACTGTCTGAACATTCACTAGGTCCCAGAGGCGAAATAACTCACTCAACTCTGGGGGCACATAACCAAGCTTTTTGCCCATGACTTGCAGCCAAGCTTCTGTAATCATGACCTGGCAACCATTCTGACCCCTTTATTATTAATTCACTTAGGGCAGAAATTAAGAACCTGTGGAGACAGCCACTCACATTTTTTTCTACCTGACTAGTGACTCTGAGAACAAGTTTCTCTCCAATGTTTTATAGAAGCATTATATCAAAAGAGCAAGTATGACTTTATATTTTAAGATACTGAATTAAAGACTCTTGTGTCCCTGTCTGCACAAAATACACACACACAACCAAACAACAAAGAATAAGATGAACAGACAGAACGGGAATGGAGAAACAATACAGAAGAGCAGAACAAGGTAAAATCTAAATGCCTGAAGAGGAATATATTTATTCACCCATAAAATTCTGAAAAGGTGCAAGAAGTAAAAGCACCAGGTACCACTGAAAGTGGGGAGAGGTGTGATCTGAAGACCCGGGAGCTATTGAAGTCTCTGTGAGTAACAGATCCCCAGACTCCAAAATAAACAGAAAGCATAATCTTTGGAGAAGCTAAACTAAACCAGGGACTCCAGGTTAGGGGAACAGCAGGTATGAACAGCGTCGGAATAGGGAAAGCTCCTGAAAATACATGGATGAAGACAAAGTCCACAACCTGGACAGTCAATCCTCTAATACCCTTCCCCACCCAGCTCCAGACTGCATGGGACTAAGCTCATGCTCCCCAGACAGGAATTAAAGAAATCTCTAGTGGGGATAGGGGATGGGGGAGGGGGGGGGGAAGGGGAGAGGGGTGGGGGGAGGGGGGACAAAAGGGAAACACCTCAAGAGAAATGACCTACAGCTATAGATATCTGAGTTCCCAATAAAACATCCAAGTAGTTCTCTAACAGCCCTCAAGTGAAGCCCACCAGTCGACAAGCCCTGGCCGCTGGCCCCAGGAAGACACAGCTTGAAGTCGGCGTTTACTGCTTATCTGTTAAATATAAATGAGCAGCCAATAGCAAATGGAAAGAGATTCAACATCATTAACCACCACAGAAATGCAAAGCAAAACCACAGTGCAATACCACCACACACCCACTAGGGTTACTATATATAATCAAAAAGATGGACAATAACAAGTGTTGACAAGGCTGTGGATAACTTCATCCTTGGGTGGAACCCCTGTGCTTTGCTGATAGGAATTAAAATCAGCGCAGCAACTTTGGAAAACTGTCATCTCTGAGGGAAGGCCATCCTCTTCCACCAAGCCAGCAGCTTCAGGAGGGACACACATGGATCGGTGAGGGGGGAAGAGGACACCAGCCTAGCCAGCCAGATCAGTGGACTCAACCCTGGCGATCAATGGGGTGACAGATGTCGCAGCCAGGTCGCCCTCAAATCTTTTTTCATGTATATTTGGTCTTCCTCCACAATTCATGAGTTATAGCTCCCCAAACCCTTGGAATTTACTAAGTGCTGAGAGTAATGGAGATGTGATTTGTCATGTTAATGAAGTAACTTTTGAAGCTCACCTAAAGATAGGGTGAACCAACCATGTGATCAGAGGGTTGGAACTTCCAGTCCCACCTCCTGACCTCTGGGGAGGAAAGAGAGACTGGAGATTGAATCAATCACCAATGGACAAGAATGACTGACAAAAATTAATCAATCATGCTTACGTAATGAAGCCTCCATAAAAACCCCAAAGAATGAGGTTCAGAGAACTTCTGGTTGGTAAACACGTGGAGATGCTGGGAGGGTGGTGCACCCAGAGAGGGCGTGGAAGCACCCTCCCCCAAACCTTGCCCTGTGCACCTCTTCCATCTGGCTGTTCCTGAGTTATATCCTTTCATAGTAAAGCAGTAATCTAGTAATCAAACTCATTTAAGTCCTGTGAGCCAGTCTTACAGATTATTTGAATTGAGGAGTACACCATGGGAACCAGCTGGTCAGTCAGAATGACTTGGTGCTGTGTGGGAAACCACCCTCTCTACACACTGGAAAGTGATCCTCTAAACCAGTGGTCGGCAAACCGCGGCTCGCGAGCCACATGCGGCTCTTTGGCCCCTTGAGTGTGGCTCTTCCACAAAATACCACGGCCTGGGCGAGTCTATTTTGAAGAAGTGGCGTTAGAAGAAGTTTAAGTTTAAAAAATCTGGCTCGCAAAAGAAATTTCAATCGTTGTACTGTTGGTATTTGGCTCTGTTGACTAATGAGTTTGCCGACCACTGCTCTAAACCATTGTAACATGTGAGGGGTTTTTTTTTGGAGTGGTGCAAATGTTCTAAAATTGATGTAGTGATGGGTGCACAACTCTGAGAGTACACTAAAACCACCGAACTGTGTACTGTAAGTAGTAAATTGTATATGTGACCTATTTCAATAAAAATGTTTTGAGCTCAACTCGATCAGTGTGGTTCAGTGATTGAGCATTGACCTATGAACCAGGAGGTCACCGTTCAATTCCCAGTCAGGGCACATGCCCAGGTTGTGGGCTTGATCCCCAGTAGGGGGCGTGCAGAAGGCAGCCAATCAATGATTCTCTCTCATCATTGATGCTTCTATTCCTCTCTCCTCCATTCCTCTCTCTGAAATCAATAAAAATATATGTTTTTAAATGTTTTGAAATAAATATTAGAAAGATAAATAGACAGATAGATGGATAGACAGATAGATAGCCAGCCAGCAAAGACAGACAGACAACCAACTGTCCATTTCCTTTCCTCTTCCCACTTGCCATGCACTCAGCAGCCAGGTATTTGCTGCCCCTCATGCCCAAAACAAAAAAAAACAAAAAAAAGGGGGGGGGGGGTGGAAGCAGTAAGAGTCTCTTTTAAATGCTGATCTGTCTAGGAAGAACCACAGTGATCAGCGTAGATGCTGGTTCCTGTGAACACATGCCCTCCTCTCTTCATCCTGACAGTCGGAGGCCCTGGATTTAAGCTCTCTCCCCATCCATTCACTTTAAAGCCAGGCCAGCTGGTCAAAAGCCCAACCCACTTTCACAGCACTTAGTCTTTCTATTGACTCATCCTCAGATAAAACTTGACAACTGGACATTCAAGGGAAGCCTGAAATAAGAAACGCCCAAGAAAAACAAAAAAACAAAACAAAATTCCTCCAGAAAAAAATGAGATCATTCAAAAAGTAAAAAACTAGGTGAGAAAAATCCCACACCTCCAGGAGGACAGGAAGGTCCCGAGGAACTAGAGAGAAGTGACAGGCTCAATAGTAGGACCGACTCTTCCCCAGCTGCCGGGAAAGCGCTCGGCCGTTCGGAGGAAGCTAAGGCCACGCTGGGTGAAGCCTCACTTCATCTGGCTCCTCGCCCAGTTTCGGGGCTCACCTGCACCTACATGGCCCTCAGCCTGCATGACGATGAGGCGCCAGTGACGGAGGATAAGGGCAATGCCCATGTTACAGGTGTAAACGTTGAACCTTTCTGGCCAAGCTTGTTTGCAAAGGCTCTGGCCGATGTCAACATCGGGAGACCTATGTGTAGTGAAGGGGCCGAGGCCCTGCCCCAGTAGCTGGCGCTGCACCAACAGCAGGTCCTGCCCCGCTGCCACTGCTGCCAGCTGAGGAGAAAGGGGGAGCAAAGACAGGATCTCAGGAGTCTGACATGACACCGGCTGTGGTCTTTGTGACTGACCTCTTTCGTAACACATTCAATAAGAAGCTCAACTCTGAACAAAATAATGTGCGGACGATAAGGCTAGGTAAAGAAATGGATGCTTTAAAAATTCTACAGGAGCATTTTCTGGTGCTCATAAAGAGGGCATGGGATGCTGGCACACTGAACAATATTTACATGATTCAATTAAAGTATCATATGCATCAACTTTTACATGTCCATAGAGGAGTCATGGAAGACTCAGATGTTACTACAGACCATTATGCAAATATTATCAACCTTGACAAAGCAAGAACAGAGGCGGAGTTGACAGAAGTTAAGAGGCTTCAGGGAGAAAGAAAAACAGTAAAGATAAAATGGTTCATGTGCTCATTTTACAAAATATAGAATCAAGATGGTGGAAGCTGATGGAACAAGAACAAGAAGTGTATCTTGTTTGTGGGTGCAGAAGTGAGTGGCAAAAGAAATGAGAAAAGTGATATAACTGGAAAAGGATAAGAAAAAAAGGTATGTCGTGAATCAAAAGCTTTATCACGGTGGTACAGCAAGAGACGAAATCTAAATATGATGAGTTCCAAAACAGTGGTGCAACCATATTATTTAGGAAATAAGGAGTTAACCATCAGAAACAGTAAAGGCAGCTATGGGTCCTGCTGGAGAGGAGGGAAGTGGGCATTCATTGATGCCTCCATCAGCTCTCTGAACTATTTGACTTTCTATTTTTATCAAATTAAGTGCATATAAAGTTATTTTGAAGGCTTCTATGATCTTGCAAGGTTTAAAGCAAAAGTCTATTTTTAAAGGTGCACTAATGTATCTGGCTAACAACTTCTACCATCTCTCTGTAGGCCTAAGAACGTCACCCCTGACTCTCCTAACAGCCCTGCAGTGGATTGAACCATATTAAAGGGTGTCATTAAATTCCCCCACCTTCCACTCAAAGTAGTGCATATATGTGCATGGTGTGTGTGATATTTTTAAGGGGGAGAGAGAAGAGAATAAGTAGGTATAATAATTTCAAAAATATATAATTAAAAAGCAGAAAGGTAGAAGACTGACTTCTACACTTCTACCTCACTTCCATAGCTTCGTGATAAATAAAAAAGTTCAACTGTTCTATAATAAGCACTATATAAACCCTAAAACTCTACCATAATACATTAGCCTTTAGAAGCCAAAAAAACATAGCTTTTGCCAGTTAATCTCAAAACCGGGGGAAATTTATAAGAAATATGCTTCAGGCATATTAGAGATCCCTAATGTTAGTGTCCTCATTAACCAAATAACCGATTAAGCCCAACGCCCACTAACCTAGATCATTTATCCAGTTTATAGTTAGTCCAATATAATTAATACACTCTGAATTCCCAACAGATCATCTATTCTACATACTGACAACAAAACAATATGGTTTTCAGGAAGTTAAGCAGCAGAAGCAAAGAAAGAGTAAGGGATGAATGATGGAGCCAATTTCCCAAGTTTCAAAAGAATTTGTCACCATCTTTCAAAAAGAAAAGAACCATTGATTGGGTTCCCAAATTATATTATGTGTTGATCAATTCAAGAACAGCCTAATACTGCCGAAAAAACCACAGAATAACAGGATTCTGAATAATCTTTCATTGAAAGGCAAAAGTTAAAATCATATTCCTTAAGAGGACTAGCAACAGTAGACATATTAATAGTGCTAGGCACTGTTCCTAATACATCAGGGCCCACATTAAAACCACTGCTGAAGTCTAGAAATGGTCATAACAAATCTTTCAACCTTACAACATAAAAGTCAGTTGATAATTTCTTTGTCTAACACCTAATAAAACTCATTCTTCCAAAATTGTGGAAAAGCTAAGCACAGTCCTCCCTTATTATAAAGTTTCCTGTTACAAAGTTGCATGGTTTACACATATGTTATACTTTATTATTGAAAAAAAAAGTCCTCCTTATAACACCCTCTTTGTTGTAATACTCAACATAGTTTGCCTCCAGGCTAGATATATAATGAAAGCAAAATGAATTCAGACAGGTTGTTGAGGAAAAAAGCTAGTTTCTTTTTAGTAGTCTTTCTAAAGTATTTTTTCTTTCCTTGTAGCTTTTCATCATCTCAACATTTTGTTCCCCCCCGAACATTTTTCTTTTCTTTGCACGTATTTCCTTTGGTAAATGGAAGATGATAGATTGTTAAAACCAGTTTGTACTACCTTAGAAACAAGCACTTTTAACATACAACTCCCAGCCTTCCAAAACCTTGTACAAATCTCATCTTTAGGACAATGAACTGTACAGGACTTAATCAACCAGCTTCAAAAAACCATATGAAATCTTAATTTTCCACTCACACATGTTATGTTCACAGTCCCCTAGAATCATAAATGTAACTTTCCAAATTAGATTTAGCAATACTGCTCATTTATTGTTTCCATATTAAATAGTACTGTCTTATTTTAGGAAAGATCTAGAAATGCTGCTTTGAAAGGTTCTTATTCACAAATTTCAATGCAAGGAAATTCAGATTTAAAGCCCTGCTTATTTTTAACTTAGGCAGAAATACAGTTCAAATATTAATATAATATGGGGATACTTATTCTGATATGTCAAGCTTAATCATTTCTGGTCTTCTAAATTAGCCAGAAGTGACTTAAATTACGTACTATATGAAATACTGAAGATACAAATTAGAACTCTAGTCTCAATAATTTTGAGTGTCTCAAATGTTATAATAGAGAAAAGAACTGGAAATATTTTTAGCAGTATAATTTAAAAAGTCCTCCTAAATTTGTATGACACTTTTGTTTTTTTACTGTCCACATAAAAGATTAAATAAGGATGTTCATAACTGCTTTATTCATATTAGTCAAAACCTGGAAGCCAATTAAATGTCCATCAAAAAAGATAGTCTAGCCCTGACCGGTTTGGCTCAGTGGATAGAGCGTCGGCCTGCGGACTGAAGGGTCCCAGGTTCGCTTCCGGTCAGGAGCATGTACCTTGGTTACAGGCACATCCCCAGTAGGGAGTGTGCAGGAGGCAGCTGATCGATGTTTCTAACTCTCTATCCCTCTCTCTTCCTCTCTGTAAAAAATAAATAAAATGTATTTTTAAAAAAGATAGTCTACTTTAAATTTATGTATATAACCTCTATATGAAGTATTACTAATGTACTTTTAAAATACCTTTAACATGGTGTAGTCAACACAAACACTTGTTTTCAGATTCAGCGTCAGCATATATCCCTCCCTTGCTTTAGAATTTAAATCTGTAAGCAAGAGTTTCCCTGTAGAATGGAAGAGGGTTACTGAATTCAAGAGAGACCGGGGGGGAGGGAAGGTAGTTCATTTCCCATGGCAATGTGCTTTGTAGATGAATTCTGAAACTGATGCAGACCCTTATATCGCAGTGTCATCTGAATAAAGTCGTTTTATGGTAATCATTTTCCTTCTCGATTGAGTAAAACATTTAATAGCTCAGTTACTCCACTGTTACGAGGAGACCCTGATTACAGGGATAAAAAATGGCTGTCAGCTCCCATCAGGACTGCCACATGTAACCATCCTCTCGCCAGCGGCAGCCCTGACCACAGACATTCCCATAACACTTTTCCAGTCTTGGCATTCAGCCACCATGAAAGAAACTATTTTTTTTTTTTCCAAAAACACCCAGAAACTTCAAACATTCTTTTTAGCCTTTCCCCACTCGTAGCCATAGTAGGCACTGAAGTATTTAACCACAACATTTCTATAGGTGTGTAGAGAAGGAATCAGAACTCACCTTTCAGGAAAAGTAACAATTTTAAGTGATCATGTATAAAAAACAATTTGCAGATAACAGGAACCCTCTTTAGAACCTTCCCTCGGGAACTACAGGTTCTATACAACATACAGGAAGACGCTCTTGGAAAGTAACATTGTTTTATGGGTCTTGGACCAGAGAGTTTATAAATGACTTTATCCAAGAAAAACCAGCACAGGATGAGAATCAATCCTGTTATCCCCTGGATCTTCCAACTTATGTCACTGTGGATCCATAAATGATCTTAAAAACATACGAGGGAAGGGCTCCAATATTATAAAACACCTACGCGCTAACGCTTAGGCAAGGACAGGAGCCAGCACACCACGGGAACTCGGCTCTAACGTTCTTCTCTGGCATTTCAACCGCACCTATTCGGAAGCAGGGCCATACGGTTCATTGGTGAGACGAGGGTTATCAAACATTATCTGTTGATTCCCTAGAAGGAAAACAGCGTCATCTCTCATTAGCACCAACACCCCCATTCAAAAGAGTGAGGCCGTGTCCCGGCTGCTCACTCAGCCTGCTCGCTCACCCAGCTGAGCTCAGTCCCCTCTGTGAATGGCAGGCAGCCCGGTGGCTCAGGGAAGCAGAGCCTGTCAGCAGCTGCACGTGGCCACTAATGCATCTCCTTGGCAGACAAGAAAGAGGCTTCAGCTTAATCGATTGGAAGTTATTGGAAGGCTGAGGATATGATTATCTGGGGTTGCCTCCTCAAGATAAGGCAAAGGCACCGGGCAGTGGTGGCTCAGTGGTTGAGTGTCAACCTATGAACCAGGAGGTTAAGGTTCGATTCCCAGTCAGGATACAGGTCCCAGCTGCGGGCTCGATTCTCAGTGTGTGTGTGCAAGAGGCAGCCAATCAATGATTGTCTCTCATCATTGATGTTTCTATCTCTCTCTCCCTCTCCTTTCTCTCCGAAAGCAATAAAAATTTAACAAATAAAAAAATAAAAAGACGAGGCAAAGGCGACTTACGATTCTTTAGTTCACTATTTTCTTTGGCGGGCTTTTTATTCCAAAGAATCCATGCATTTTTATTTAGGTGACAATATAATCCCATACAAGCTTATAGAAGTCATTTTATAATTTAAAAAATATTCTACCATACTCATATATATTACTAAAATCTGTTCACCTCCTTTTACTGACAATTATATTCCAAAGATACTGAACCTTTTATATACAATTTTTTCTTCCCACCTCAGTCACAAACACGGGACTATGTGCTGTCAGACCTTTATAATCTATACCATGCCCATACTATGTCTATACCCTTGCCTTGATAAAAATTCTACTTTTCTTAAGTTCCATTTGACTGGAAAAAAAATCAAAATAAAATAAAAGAACTGGAAGAATTCAAGGAAAATGAGCTTTCAAAAAACACAAAAAGAAGAGCGATAAAAGATTAAAGAGAAAAATGTCTTTTATACTAAAAATTAGAGTTTAAATAAATTTTTAAAACTTAAAACTATTTGACTTGTGAATATTACCACAAATACTAGTAATTCTGAATATCACATTTTATCCAGAAGAAAATATTAATAACAAAAGGTTGAATAATATATAGAAACACACTCCAGCCAGATGAGTAAATGACGCTCTATCCACTGAGGCAAACCATTAGGGCAGTAATAAACCTCTAAGACGTGAGTTGGCTGTTACCAGGTAAGCTCAAAATATAAATATCCTCATGCAAAATAAAGAGTTATGATCAAGAAAACTAATTTTAAGAATGAGAGCTACCTATAGATAACAAGTGTGTTACATTCTAAAACCTGTTGTGTAGATCTCATGTTGTGTTCTTACCATAGCAACATTATAGACAGACAGATAATATATAGAAAGATAGATGGCGTGGCCGGCATAGCTCAGTGGTTGAACATCGACCTATGAACCCAGAGGTCATGGTTCGATTCCCGGTCAGGGCTTATGCCCGGGTTGCGGGCTTGATCCCCAGTGTGGGGCGTGCAGGAGGCAGCCGATCAATGATTCTTTCTCATCATTGATGTTTCTATCTCTCTCTCCCCCTCCCTTCCTCTCTGAAATCAATACAAATATTTTTTTTTAAAAAAAAAAGAAAGGTGGATTAAATAAAACCATAAATTAGAGCAAAGCAAAAAATGTTGGAGGCAGTTAAGAATTGAAGAAAGAACCATATGATGGTAATAATCTCTAACAAAGTATTTAAAAGCCTTTTCCAGCCTGGCCGGTGTGGCTCAGTGGTTGAGCATCGACCTATGAATGAGGAGGTCATTGGTTCAATTCCAGGTCAGGGCACATGCCCAGGTTGCAGGCTCAATCCCCAGTTGAGGGTGTACAGGAGGCAGCCAATGAATTCTTCTCTCTCATCATTGACATTTCTATCTTTCTCCCTCTCCCTTCCTCTCTCAAATCAATAAAAATGTTTTTTAAAGTGCTCCAAAGTCTGAAAAATAAATTTCCTGGGACGAAAAAACTACCCCAAAAGAAATGTGAATGGCTCATCCTATGGGCACTGAAAGCTTTACACTAAAGACAATAAAATTGCTCATTCACAAGAAACTAGGATGAGTAACCTCCAGATTAAAGTGGATAAAAAATGAAGAGCTGGAATAAAAAAGGTAACAGCATACTCCCCCACCCTCATGTACTCCCCTCCCCCCACCCCCCCCCCCCCACACACACACTTACTCAGCCTAAGGAAACTGCTCTACCCTCAGGGCTCCAGCATAACTTTGTACTATCCATCTCTATCTCTGTTATGACTTATCACCTCAATATATTATAGTTCTTCATCTTTATTGCCCCGCAGATTGTAAACTTCTTGGGAATATAAAGTGTCTTATTCATCTTTTTACTCCAAGAAATTACTACAGTGCCTGGGCACTCAGAAGACTCTCAGTAAATGTGCATTGGATGGATGGATGAATGGAAGAACAGACAGACAGACAGAGGGGGGGGATGATGCAAGGGAGGACTAACACCAGACTTGCCTCAGTCCCTGAAAATTCCCATACATCTCCAACAAATCAACCATTTCATCTCAGTGTCCCTGTCGCACACTTGAAAGATTCCTATACATTATAAGGTCCATCAACCTGTCATAGTCCTACAGGACAAACTTCATGTGACTGTGGATATAACTAACCACAGGGTCTCAAAGTCAGATCACGAGCAAAGGAAATTCTAGCTCAGATATCTTGACGGTAGCAAGGTACATCACCTAGCCTACATGAAGTGTCTTATTTTACCAAGCTAAGCATATAGACTTGTTGACCTTAACGCAGTAACATTCTTTCTTCACTCCACCACTGGCTTTCTGTCAGTCAATCTCAATATCCTCCTTTTCCAAATACTGTTTTAAAAGGGCAAACTTATCTTAATAATCTTAAGGTCAAGTATCATGTCCACAGCCATTGGAAGTTGTGACACAATGAACAAAATCAAAGAAAGATCAGGCAGAAATAGTATTTGTTCCTTTTTGCAAAAACAAGTAGAGTTCAAATTACCAAACCAAATAAATTCCATCAATTATACTAGGAAGTTTTTAAATCAATTAAAATCCACCTTTTCAAAATTGATTCAGTGTATTTCCAAACTGTAATTTGACTGTCCAGGCTTATGCCACCCATTACATTTTACAAGCATTAAAGTGTTGACAGTATAAGAAGCAAAGATAAGCAAACATTTGTATTTTTTTAAAAAAAGTCACATGTACCTTTTTAAAAGTAGTTTAAGTTTAAATCAAAGAAACTACAAACATTTTTAACTTCCTGACATCGCCCTCACCCCCTCTAATAAAAAAATAAATAAATAAACACGATACAGCCATTAATATTGCACAATTCAGTTATTTCCCTCTAAAAAGTAGAACATGGAAAATGTTGTAATTTAAATTCTGGAATGGTAGGCAGTAATCTGAATAATGGGAGATTTTAGGCAAATATTCTTCAACTAGTTCATAAAACTGGATTTCTTATTTCTTTATCACTGTTTTTAATCTTTATTTACTAGCCGATTTTAGAGAGAGAAAGGGAGAGGGACAGTGAAAAAGAAGGGGAGGTGGTTGTTTCACTTCTTTTGCATTCAGCAGTTGATTCTTGTATGTGCCCCCGGGGATCAAACCTGCAACCGTGGCCTATCAGGACAATGCTCTCACCAACTGAGCTACCCGGCCAGGGCTCTTTATCAATCACTTCTTTCTCATTAATAAACACTGCACATGGCACAGGTACCACCAAACCTTGCTGCATCAAATGAATGCACCTTTGAATTATTGCGAATGTATAAAAGGTGCCTTTGAAAGCAAACAAAAAATGTTTAAAACAAAAAGAGTAATTACTCTTTTGCTAATTTCAAATCCTGTATTACCCCCCCACACATAACCTCTGATTGTTGGAGGGGGGTACTTTTCCTATAAATCAAAGCACCATCCCATCCCAAAAAGTGAAATTGACACAGAAAACATCTGACCCAGAAGCTATGCAACAGGTTTTCCATACTCTCTGAAGAAGCAAAGCTAAGCACTAACTGTGGCCAAACCAATGCGCCCCCCTTTCTAAGAGGAAAGCTTTTTTCTGAATTAGGAAGAAGGTGGATGTAGTCACAGTCCCAGCGGGGAAGCAGTTTATGTGATGAACAGCCCAAGCTTCTGGAAGCGAGTCTGGACTGAACCCCTCCGCTCCCCTTCACTACGTACTAGTATACCCTGGGTACGTTTCTCAACCTGCAAAGCACTGAGAACACAGCTGGTACAGAATCAGCCCTTGGTTGATGCCAGGCGACAGCCAACCTCTGGATCTCTGCAGCCTGGCATTGCCTGGGACCCGGCTGTCAGAAACTCACTCTCAGGTGCAATTCCAGACTTAAAGAATCAGAACCTGCATTTTTATCCAGATTCCATTCTGGTTCGAATGCAAGTTAGAGTTTAAAAGCTGTGCTAAAATGCACTCTTATGTTACTTTACCTATTATAGTTAATTTTTAAAAAGCAACTCTGTTACTTCTTTGCAATTTGGATAGTTGAGTTTATTTTTAGTAAAAGGCAAAGTATTAATTGGGATCAAAATTTATTTTTTACCATACTTTACTGAAAAGCAGCAGCCCCAGCTGAGGCCCAAAGCTGTAGAGGACTGCCATCCAGTGGTGATTCATTCTGCTGCACTTACCAAAAACACTGCCTTGTCTAAAACTACATTTGTTTAAAATAGGGCCAGACTTTCTTTTTGCTAAATTCCTTTCCTGAGGACTACTAACATAGTGCCCACTTAATAACAACACAATAAGGCATCATAAATGTCAAGGAAGGTAAAAGACGAGGCTTTTCTTAGTTTTCTTTTTTAAACTCAAATCAAGTGTAGGGAAGTTTTCAAATTAAAAGATTGGTCTGCTCACACCTAGAAAGGTACACACTTGACAAACCCTAGAAACAGGCTTAGAAAATGGGATTTCTTTTGGCATATGCATATCTTAGGGTGACTTTTATTTCCTTCTTCCTAAATACTGTACTTGTTGCCAATTATGTAGTATTTGGGGCTGAGGAACTTTCAAATTGAGAAAAAATATATATATATTATAACCTCTTACTCAGTAACTCCACTCCTACATCCTATCCCAAAGAAATAATCAGAAATGTAGACAAAGATTATGTTCAAAGTCAAAGATGTTCATTCCAGAAAACAAAATTAATCTTAATAGCTTCATAATAACCCACTGAATCCATGCATCGAAACTTAGCCATTCTCCTATTACTCATTTTGATCACTTCTAATGTTTATATGTTACAAATAAATGCACATATGTATATACAAAAGGAAGGAAGGGAGGACAGAAGGAGAGAAGAAATAAATTAATGTATGGCAACTTGATATAACTTTTCCGTATTTTGGATCATTTCCTAACATGCATTCCCATAAATCGCATTTCAGATCCAAGAACATTTTCATGGTTCTTAATAGCCAACCTGCCTTATAAGTGTTGTATTGTTTCACATGGCCATGAGCAATGTAGGATATTGAGACTATCATCACCTTTCTAACATTGGGCTTTAGGCCACAGCTAACTTTTTAAAGTTTTATTAAAGTACATAATGCAATAGTTTTCAGTGTATTGACAGACTACGCAACCATCACCATAATATAAGTTTGGAACATTTTCATCATAAAAAAACCATTAGCAGATTCTTTTAATAACCCCCATATGAAGAATTGTTACTGATTTACCACCCCACTATTTAGTCCTGTTTTCTTGTAGATACTGCAGTAAGTGTTTCAAACACATAAAATGGAAAAATTCCTTCTGCTAACTCAGCTATTTCTGTTTCAAACTGAAATATTCTACTCAACAGGAAAATAAAACATGCCAGAATATCCCCTTGTTTTTTCAGAAGGTACTTTTGAAATGTAAGGCATAATTTAAGAATTAAGAGATGGTATCCTATAAATACAAAGTTATCTGTCCTTTTCAAAATAGTAGCAACTCTATTACTTTGGAAGTCCATTATTAAGTCCAGCAGAAATGTCACAAAAAATCAAACAATTTATTTTTATTTAAATTAATTTAAAACTTCATTTTTTATTAACTTGATCTGATAATAAAATTAAATAAAAGGTAACATTTAACAAAGAATTGTCTTGATGCTACCAAAAAAACACACACACAAAAAAAAAACACACACACACACCTTACTTTCATTTATCCAAAGCACTTTTTTCTCATATCATTTTTTGGACTCCAGATACATATTTAGCAATTTGCATTTTGGGGCTTTAGTAGGTAAATGAGAATTGAACATTTTAATTAAACAAGAGGACCTAGGTCTCCAATCATGTCAAACATTTTTTTAAAGAACAGTGAAAATCAGTTCTAACAGCTGAGGCGGGAGGTGGGGCCACTTCACTGATGGAAGTCAGCCTCTTATCAAATTTTAGCGTGGAACCCATGAACCAGTGTGGGGCGTGCAGAAGTCAGCCGATCAATGATTCTCTCTCATCACTAATGTTTCTCTCTCTCTCCCCCTCTCCCTTCCTCTTAGAAATCAATAAAAATATATTTTTAAAAAAATAAAAAAGAAATGTCTCTTTAAACCGTATAAAAGTGCTGGTTATATGAGAATCAAACACGTTCATGTTTAGAGTTTTCCTTTCTGATTCTTTTGCTTGGGTATCTGAATAGAAAGCTTTTGGTAAAATATTTTTAACTCTCTTTGGGATTAATACCACATAATCGTCCATTTTTACCGCCAAGTATGTCGTCACTTACGTCACAGATAGGTTGCTTAATTTTGAGTGACATGACGTACAATAGAACCAATCTTACCAGAGGCTAACGGATATAAACAAGAGTTATGTTTCTAGGCCCTCTCAGCAACGTGACAATGAAACGACAGTGCACGGAATGCTGCTATTTGAGGACCTGCTGTATTCTAACCTGGGACTTGCAACAACGTATTTTTGAATAAATGCAAATTACCTTTTACACCACCGAATGAGCCGTAAGTCATATTGCAGGCTGTCCTCTGAAGGTTATGTTCATACATCAGTTTGATCTGATACTGGTTCCCATGTTCCACATTACCCAAGGTTCCTAAGGAGAAAAACAAATCCTTTTATTGCTTTCTATTTTTTACATTAAAAATATTAATTATTGCTTTGTATTTGTTTACATTAAAAAATATTACATAAAAAGTCATCCTCTATACCAATTCCAAGTAATTCAATGTCAGTAAACTCTAAAATGACAAAGCACTGAAACGCTGTGTATTGTGAACAATTAGCATGCGGATGACAGAATGCCAGCTCAGTTCTAACAGGTTAGTCTCAGCAAGACTACACCATAGTGACATTTTATCATCCATTTTCACTATGTCTGAGTAAAGTGTAATTATTCAAATAACAACAAAACCCTCCCATTTCAGGTCTGAAATAAATAAGGTTCTTAACTTCCTTGAGCTTAGAAACAATAACAAAATTCCCCACAAGTTCAAGCAATTCAATTTTCTGTCAACTCTCAAAATAGTACTCACGCC
This sequence comes from Plecotus auritus, assembly GCF_963455305.1. Lineage (NCBI taxonomy): Eukaryota > Metazoa > Chordata > Mammalia > Chiroptera > Vespertilionidae > Plecotus > Plecotus auritus. Next base: position 185,072,980 of record NC_137775.1, on the reverse strand, counting down.
CTAATGCGTTAGATTCTAATTGAATGGAGAGATCTTCAAGCTTCCCTCATCAAGTAAAGAGGACATGATGTTTTATTTGAAGTCTGCCAAGAAGAATTTCCTTGAAAATAGGGAGCGTGCAGGAGGCAGCCAATCGCTTTTTTCTCTCACATTGATGTTTCCCTTTCCTTCTCCCCTCCTCTCTCTCTAAAAATCAATCTTTTTAATCTTAAAAAAAAACGTAGTAGTGTAACTAGAGAACATTAAGCAATACATCCTTAGTTACCACCTTAAAGTAAAGATAGTACCTGAAAATCTAAAATTTCTGGCCATTTTTTTTCTAGAGAAGCATCAATGACATAAGATTAAAATCACTTACATAGGTTTCGCCCTTGGATACACAGACTGAATGTAATAACTGTATACCTATAACCATAATCCCCATATAGCCAAGGTTCCTGTAAAGTCCCATCAATTAGCAAGTAAATGGTTACTAAAACATTTATGCTGTTGGCCTTACTTAAACAAGATCTTATTTAAACAAAAAAATCTATTGAAAATCAACCGTTACCTTGACAACAATTTTTGGTGCACTTTTATATAACCGCTGAGAAATCTAATGATGTTAAATGGAATAAAAGCCTTCCCACAGTAAGTTAAAAGGTTCATTGTGTTAAATAACCAAATTAGATTACTTAAGCCTGTCAGAAGTAAGGAACCCATGTTTCTGCCTTAAAATTCCACAAATAAGTCAAATGCTTATTAGTAACGCTTGTTGAGAAGTGCACAATTTTGGGGAAAGACTATCTAACAGAATCAGGATGGCTTCAGCTCACACGGTGTAACCACGTACTCAGAACTGAAGCCCATCAGAAAGGATTGGAGCCCTGACCGGTTTGGCTCAGTGGATAGAGCATCGGCCTGCGGACTGAAGGGTCCCAGGTTCGATTCCGGTCAAGGGCATGTACCTTGGTTGCGGGCGCATCCCCAGTGGGGAGTGTGCAGGAGGCAGCTGATCGATGTTTCTCTCTCATCGATGTTTCTAACTCTCTATCCCTCTCCCTTCCCCTCTGTGAAAAATCAATAAAATATATATTAAAGAAAGAAAAAGAAAGGTTTGGAGATGCCCCAGCTGCTGTTCTTTACAGTCCGGTAAGATGGGCTGCTGTTCTTTACAGTCCGATAAGATGGGCTGCTGTTCTTTACCGAGTCCGATAAGATGGGCTGCTGTTCTTTACGGTCCGGTAAGATGGGCTGCTGTTCTTTACAGTCCGGTAAGATGGGCTGCTGTTCTTTACGGTCCGGTAAGATGGGCTGCTGTTCTTTACGGTCCGGTAAGATGGGCTGCTGTTCTTTACGGTCCGGTAAGATGGGCTGCTGTTCTTTACAGTCCGGTAAGATGGGCTGCTGTTCTTTACGGTCCGGTAAGATGGGCTGCTGTTCTTTACGGTCCGGTAAGATGGGCTGCTGTTCTTTACAGTCCGGTAAGATGGGCTGCTGTTCTTTACAGTCCGGTAAGATGGGCTGCTGTTCTTTACAGTCCGATAAGATGGGCTGCTGTTCTTTACAGTCCGATAAGATGGGCTGCTGTTCTTTACCGAGTCCGATAAGATGGGCTGCTGTTCTTTACCGAGTCCGGTAAGATGGGCTGCTGTTCTTTACGGTCCGGTAAGATGGGCTGCTGTTCTTTACGGTCCGGTAAGAAGGGCTGCTGTTCTTTACGGTCCGGTAAGATGGGCTGCTGTTCTTTACAGTCCGATAAGATGGGCTGCTGTTCTTTACAGTCCGATAAGATGGGCTGCTGTTCTTTACCGAGTCCGATAAGATGGGCTGCTGTTCTTTACAGTCCGGTAAGATGGGCTGCTGTTCTTTACGGTCCGGTAAGATGGGCTGCTGTTCTTTACGGTCCGGTAAGATGGGCTGCTGTTCTTTACCGAGTCCGATAAGATGGGCTGCTGTTCTTTACCGAGTCCGGTAAGATGGGCTGCTGTTCTTTACGGTCCGGTAAGATGGGCTGCTGTTCTTTACGGTCCGGTAAGATGGGCTGCTGTTCTTTACGGTCCGGTAAGATGGGCTGCTGTTCTTTACGGTCCGGTAAGATGGGCTGCTGTTCTTTACGGTCCGGTAAGAAGGGCTGCTGTTCTTTACGGTCCGATAAGATGGGCTGCTGTTCTTTACGGTCCGATAAGATGGGCTGCTGTTCTTTACGGTCCGGTAAGATGGGCTGCTGTTCTTTACAGTCCGATAAGATGGGCTGCTGTTCTTTACGGTCCGGTAAGATGGGCTGCTGTTCTTTACGGTCCGGTAAGATGGGCTGCTGTTCTTTACAGTCCGATAAGATGGGCTGCTGTTCTTTACGGTCCGGTAAGATGGGCTGCTGTTCTTTACGGTCCGGTAAGATGGGCTGCTGTTCTTTACCGAGTCCGATAAGATGGGCTGCTGTTCTTTACGGTCCGGTAAGATGGGCTGCTGTTCTTTACCGAGTCCGATAAGATGGGCTGCTGTTCTTTACGGTCCGGTAAGATGGGCTGCTGTTCTTTACGGTCCGGTAAGATGGGCTGCTGTTCTTTACGGTCCGGTAAGATGGGCTGCTGTTCTTTACGGTCCGGTAAGATGGGCTGCTGTTCTTTACAGTCCGATAAGATGGGCTGCTGTTCTTTACGGTCCGGTAAGATGGGCTGCTGTTCTTTACGGTCCGGTAAGATGGGCTGCTGTTCTTTACAGTCCGATAAGATGGGCTGCTGTTCTTTACGGTCCGGTAAGATGGGCTAACTTCAAGGCAGCAGGAGCCTGCTGCTTCTCTATGCTAAGCATGCGCTTGGCGACAAAGCACCCACCAAAAAGGAGCCAGCATGATAGCCTCTGACTACTAAGGGGTGTTTGGTGTGTCTAGGGCAGGGCTCGGCAAACCGCGGCTCGCGAGCCACATGCAGGCTCTTTGGCCCTTGAGTGTGGCTCTTCCACAAAATACCACGTGCGGGCGCGCACGCACAGTGCGATTGAAACTTCGTGGCCCATGCGCAGACGTCGGTTTTCGGCCTGGGCGAGTCTATTTTGAAGAAGTGGCGTTAGAACACTCAAGGGGCCAAAGAGCCGCATGTGGCTCGCGAGCCGTGGTTTGCCAACCACTGGTCTAGGCCCTAGACTCTAGGGCAGTGGTCGGCAAACTCATTAGTCAACAGAGCCAAATATCAACAGTACGATTGAAATTTCTTTTGAGAGCCAAATTTTTTAAACTTAAACTTCTTCTAACGCCACTTCTTTCAAAATAGACTCGCCCAGGCCGTGGTATTTTGTGGAAGAGCCACACTCAAGGGGCCAAAGAGCTGCATGTGGCTCGCAAGCCGCAGTTTGCCGACCACGGGTCTAGGGAATCTCCAGTTTGCCTCTCTCTATCTCGAATCTATTTTAGCTGCACACAGCATGTAAAAGGAGACAAAATATAATTGGGAGGGGCAGTTGGGGGTTAGGATGTCAAGTTTGGCAGCACTTTCATCTGCTAACACCAGTGGTTGTACTTAAACTAGGAAATGTTTACGCTTCCCCGTTACAGTGAAAGCTAGGAAAAGTTCAGACAGGAACCTCAAGAAACATTTTCGAGAACAAAAACATGAGCTTTCCTGCCTCACAATTTCAGCCAAGCCAGGAAAAATAGACAAATTGTCAGCCTACGAATATTATACTAGTAAGAGGCTGCAGAAATGAGAGGCCGAGAAGGGAAGTGAGGGGGGGCATTAGGAGTGTAGTCTGGACAACTCCCCATCCCCAGAGAACACAGAGCTTGTAAAAGAATACAGCGAATGAAAGAGCGAGAAACATCACCATTCCCATGACCCATAACTCCCACTTCCAACACTGACTTGAAGGAGGATACCATATCCCATGAACAAGCTGTGAGCAAACATGCCAGTTTCTTTCAGTGGCGTTTTCTAGAAACATACGCACTTACCCCGAGTCTATGCTGTACACCTGAGTGGAATTCAAAAGGCTTCTGTCTTTCTTTTCTTTTCTTTTTTAACATATTTTTTATTGATTTCAGAAAGAGGGAGGGACAGGGAGTCAGAGATAGAAACATCAATGATGAGAGAGAATCATTGATCAGCTGCCTCCTGAACACCCCCTACTGGGGATCGAGCCTGCAACCTGGGCATGTGCCCTGACCAGGAATTGAACTGTGACCTCCTGGTTCATAGGTCGATGATCAAGCCCTGAGCCAGGCCTGCAGGGCAAGGCTTCTGTCTTTCTGGGCCACCGTTCAAACAGGACCAGGGAAGGCCAACAGCCTAACCTAATTTCTGCTTTCAAGCATGCTTCCCTCCCCTGCCCTCTTAGAGACGCCCCGGAGCCCAGAAGGGACCAATTCTCTAAGAAGTATTCATGGTGACCGTGGACAAGACTCCCTCTCCCAGGGCCTGGAGCCCAGTTAATAAAACAGCACTCGCAGTTAATAGGCTTAGGATGGAAAACAAAGAACAACGCAATAAAGTCGCCTGTATCACACCTTCTCATTTACTCTGCAGCCTAAATATTTGCCCTCCACCAGGAGGAGCACATCTTCTACTGTGAAACCAATGGGAATATTTAACAGTGACCATGAGAGGTACTGAACAGGACCTCTGAGGCACAGAGAGTAGAAAAGGAAACGACAAAGGTGACAGAGAAGGAAAAGAAGGAAGGAAATAACACAAAGAGAGTAAGAGTGAGCCAACACTAACTGTCTCAGCACTACCCGGAAATCAGTTCACTCATTCATTCAGCAAATATGCCTGCCACTACCCTACGCCAGTTACCCAGCCTGCCTCAGGAAGCCCACAGCCTTTCACCCCAGAAACAGGCTGCCTAGGACTCTCCAGGCCAGGGACAGGGAAAACAAATGGGTATTCAAACTAAAAGCCAAATACAAAGCCCAAATCAAGAGAATGAATGGGGAAATCCAAGTCCTACAACCTAACATTGGCCCTACCTGGTGTGGCTCAGTGGTTAGAGTGTTGGCCCTCAGACTAAAGGGTCACAAACCTCGGTTGCAGGCTCAATCCCTGCCAGCAGTCAGTGCACGTGAGGGAGGCAACCAATCGATGTATCTCTCTTACATCAATGTTTCTCACTTTCTCTCTCTCTCTCTCTCTCTCTCTCTCTTTCTCCCTCCTTCCCTCCCTCCCTTCCATTCTCTCTAAAAATCAATGGGAAAAATATCCTCAGGTGAGGATTAACATAAATAAACAAACAAACAAAAGCTAACATTTACAGCAAACTCCAAAGGTGAGTAAATGAGGAACAGGCCCATAAACCCTTAGCTTTATTGTACCCATAAAAAACTAACTCCCCAATATTGATATCCATCTAAACAACACTCTCAACTTTCACTAAAATTTATGTAATAACGGAAACACAAGTTTTTAAGTTATCTTTTATATTTAACAAGGTCCCAAATGCTGAAACTATGCCACTTTGAACTAACAGACTTGTACCCACAGAACAGTCGAGATAGAAACCTGCTTAAGCCTCACATAAGTGCCTTGAGGTCTGGTTGAGCAAAGACACCCAAAGGCCAAGAAATGGGAACTGCACAGAAAAAACACTTGAGGTTCACCAAAGAAAATGTACTTTAAACCACTGTGACTCAGCAGCTAATGAATTTTAACTGCTATTGAATATTTCTTAAAACTCAAGTGTCCTAAGTACCCAGAATTGGCCTATATTAGTCATAGGCAATCCTGGACACTATTCCTAAGTAGAAGGAGGTTACAAGGAACCTCCAGTGGAAATGGGAACACCCATGGAAATAGCTGACCTAGGAAATGTAACAGCCCAAGCACCTGAAACAATAAATGATTGAGGGGGAAATGCTCATTAAGAAAAGAAAACCTCAACTCGAATCTTTTTTGTCAAAAAAAGACAAACCACGTCAACATTAGAGAATGTCTATTCTTTCATAATATCAAAAAGCCCAGCCAAAACCGGTTTGGCTCAGTGGAAAGAGCGTCGGCCTGCGGACTGAAGGGTCCCGGGTTCGATTCCGGTCAAGGGCATGTACCTTGATTGCGGGCACATCTCCAGTGGGAGGTGTGCAGGAGGCAGCTGATCGATGTTTCTCTCTCATCGATGTTTCTAGCTCTCTATCCCTCTCCCTTCCTCTCTGTAAAATATCAATAAAATATTTTTTTTAAAAAAAAGCCCAGTTTTTAATACAAATTCTCCATTAGAAAAAAAAATGTTTCTTACCTGAGACAGAGTAGACGCAAAGTTTTCTAGAATGCAACACAGCCAAATGAAGCATTTCAGTGCCTCTGAAAAATGGGGAAGTTTTAAAAGTGTAAATATTAGTTTCAGATGGAACCAAAAAACTGTAGAATAATTTTTAAAAGCGATTATAACCAGTCACCATGAGTAAAGTAAGCAGTTGACTAGATGACATTCTAAACCGAAAAATAAAGGTAACAGCAAGCAGCCAGCTTGACAATCCCGGGGCTCGGGGCTGGGCCGCAAGCAGCTGCCTCCAGACTGAAGGTGGGAGCCTCCGAGGGAGTCCTGTGGAGGCTCCTTCTGAGCTGCCCCACAGCAAGGAGGCCCCGGTCAGGTCCTGGCTCTGCAGCCAATAAACCTGTGACCTTGGCCAAGTCACTTAATCTCTCCCAGCCATTTCCCCTTCTGGAAAATAAGAGGTTTCAACTGGATGAAATAAAATCACGTGAAAGCACCTTGTAAAGTATGAAGCACCACAGAACGCTAATCGTGACAAAACGATAATAATGATTTTACATCGCATTCATCACGTCCAGCTCTGAAACGTCATGGAAGGTATTGGGTATATTTCAGCTTGACCATTGTCACCACTCACCACCCAGCCCCTGTCAAGTGGTTTCGAGAGACAAGGAAGGCAGAGTCCAGAAATCCCGAATTCAAAGTCTTCAAGGGTCAGCCAGTGGGTGTGAAGTAGGAAAGGGCTGTGATCCACTGGAGACTGGGGCCAGACTAAGGGAGGCCACTGATGCTCAGTTCTGGGCTTGTGGCCAGATGTCCACTTTTTTTTCTTTTCCAAGAAAAACCAGAATGTAATCTCCAGCTTCATATACATATACATATACATATGAGTTTATTTGAGCCAACTGACATCATATGCTGGGAAGCAAGCTCTCCTCCTGGTTCTCAGATGTTGGCAGGTCTTTTCCATCTCAGACACATCTGCAAGCAGGCCTCCATTGTCTGACCTGCGCTCTACAGACTGTCCTAAACGGCAGGGATGATCGCTAGAATCTGAAGACGGGGGAAGGGTCCCGACTCTCACCTTGATACTTGTGTGATCATGGACCCTTTCAGTGAATTAGTCTCTCATTTGGAAAATGAGAAGTATGTCCGATAAGACTTGCAAAACATTGTTTCAATGAATATATAAATACCCACCGCTGGCTCTATTACCAGGAAATGCAAATATACACAACAACCACATAATCAATATTGCCTTCAGAAGAGTTTTATATGTGCCCTGAACCCCCAAAGCAATCTCCCATCGTGCACAGGAAACGATGTCATGAACAGATAGATAGTAGAGTGTGGAGTCAGACCGGGGTCTGAACCCCGGGCTCCAGCTGGTTCCCTTACCCCGAGATCACATCTTACAAACAAAGAGTGATGAGATGACAGTAGTAGTTAATGCTAGCACAGTATCCACTCGCTAATGTTAGTGATCACACAGATAAAGGCCACACTGAGGACTACTGGACAGCATGACTGTCACAGCATTTCATCTTCTGAAAAAAACAAAAAGGAAAACGTGCTTTTAGCTCCTTCATCTATAAACCATCGTGTATATGTGCAAGTACACAACGGGCACCCAATCACCATGAGCTTGTAGATGGGGTAGATATGCACCAGCCAGGTCAGGCACATATCTCCCAGATCCACCCGTCAGAGTGCCCAGAGGCCCGGCCCACGGCACCCATGAGGCAGCTGCCCGTCAGAATGAAGCACAGCAGGAGGAGAGGGGCAACGGTCCAAAGTAGCTGGTCAGGCTTCTCCAGCAGGACTCAGGGCCCTGAATAAACGGAAGCTGGGGCCAATAAACTATGATGAGCAGATGGCGTGAGCCAAAATCCAGAGCTCAGGGCACTCCCGATCAAGAAGGCAAAAGTGGGGACAAAAAGAAGAGGCAGGGGAACAAGACCACCTCTGCCTTCAGAACTCCTCAAAATGGATACTTCCATAAATGATTAAGAAACAAGGGCTTAAGGATGAAAAACTGCTGTTTGCAACCACATGGATGGATCTTGAGAGCATCAAGCTAAGCAAGGTAAGTCAGATGGAAAAGGGCAAGAACCAGATGATTTCAGTCATATGTGGGATACAAAACAGAAAGCAGCAAATGAATAAAACAAACTCATAGACACAGACAACAGAAAGAAAGGGGGGGCGGGTGGAGAATGAAAAGAGTAAAGGGCGTCAAATATATGGTGACAGAGGGAGACTAGACTTTGGGTGGTGGGCACACAATGCAATATACAAATGATATATCATAGAACTGTACACTTGAAACCTATCATTATTAACCAATGTCACCCAATAAATTTAATTTTTTTAAAAAAAAATACAGGCTTATTTTAAGAAAATTCATGTATGACAATAAGACAAAATCCGCAATATCATCAGTAAATAAAAAGCAGACATATTAAACAAAGTGTAAACTAATAAACAGTTTTCTAAAATAAATTAGGTTTAAAAGTATGAAGTACTTTGAAACAAAGCTCTTGTAAGGGAGGACAACTTTATGGGTTGATGTGGCTTCTTTTAAGAAACTAAGGACTGCCCTGGCTGGTTTGGCTCAGTGGATAGAGCGTCAGCCTGTGAACTGAAGGGTCCTGGGTTCGATTTCAGTCAAGGGCACATGCCGGGGTTGTGGGCTCAATCCCCAATGGGGGGCGTGCAGGAGGCAGCCGATCAATGATTCTCATCATTCATGTTCCTATTTCTCTGTCCCTCTCCCTTCCTCTCTGAAATCAATAAAAATATATTTATTAAAAAAAAAGAAACTAAGGACCAACCTCTCTACCCCAAACAAGTAATTCATTTTAAAGCTTCAAAGCTATATGCCAAGTAGCATACCTGCTACTCTGTCTAATTATTTAAAGAGGCATTTATATAACCTGGACATTGAGTGTTTTAAGTAAGTGAATACTTTCTATTTCTTTATTTGGTTATTTTCAAAAGCTTAACCTTTTCCCTTAAGTTTCTGATACATCAGGCATCTTAGGTCTGTTACTATAAAAAAAAAAAAAAAAAAAAAAAAAAGTCCTAAATGATTTGATCTTAAATGTACAGGCTTCCATATTAAAAAGCATTCAGTACATGAGGAGCACCTAAGTGACAATATTCAGAAAATATATTCAATGGATATTAAAACATATTCATGGATAGTCTTTTTTTCTTTGAAGAATTCACAAATGTGACACAGTGAGGGATTAATACACTCCACGTCAAATAAAATCCCAGAATTTGTAGGCCATACTTACGAAACAAACTTTCCGACTTCCACTTGCAGTACTGGATCTCGTAGCTGAACTTCTAGAAGCAAATCTTCAGCTTGAGCCCCATCTCCTGTTTTCACAGGATGGGGGTTAAAGATTCGTAGGTATCCCATAAAACTACCCACAATTATTTTATCTGTAGAGAAATTTGAAAAAATAATTAGGAAGAAACAAACAGTGACAAAATTTGGAAATAAATTTTCTAATGGTATGACTCTTTTATGTTGTCAAATAATAGGGGAAGCATAGCTTTAACAAAGAGCTGAGCAGGAGGCAGGATTGATCTTTTTTCTTTTTCTTTTTTTTCTTTTTTTTACTGATTTCAAAGAGGAAGGGAGAGGGAGAGAGAGATAGAAACATCAAGGATAAGAGAGAATCATTCATCGGCTGCCTCCTGCATGCCGCACACTGGGGATTGAGCCCGCAACCCAGGCATATGCCCCGACTGGGAATCAAACCATGACCTCCTGCCTCATAGGTCAATGCTCAACCACGGAGCCATACCCGCCGGGCAGGGTTGATCATCTCTGAGGAAGAGGCCTTCCCACGTCCTATCACTGAGAGGGCAAGGCCCAGGTTTTCCTTAGAAACAACTTAGTAGGCGCTCACCACACTTCAGTGCCTCGCACTCTTCCTGTAATTTTCTCCTTTCGCCTCGTCCCCCAGATTCTACTCTTTTCATTATAGGCAAGAAAAATAAAATGAAGAAAAATGTAAGGGGACAATACTTAGATACACCGAATAAAAGAACCATTCTTTTTAAGAGGTCAGTGACTGAAGAGATTTGAAGATGGCAGCATAGGTAAACGCCTGTACTTGCCGCCTCCCACAACCACATCAAAATTACAACTAAAATACAAAACAACCATCATCCAGAACCGCTGGAAAGCTGGCTGAATGGAAGTCCTACAACTAGAGAAGTAAAGAAGAAGCACAATGAGACTGGTAGGAGGTGAGGAGGCACGGAACGGGCTGGTCTGGCCTGGCACCCACCTGTGCCACTTTTTTAATCAAGATGGAGATCGTCTCTGTGGAGGCCACCAGGGGAGCAAGGGGTCCCAGCCTCACACCAGACCCGAGCCCAGGCTCCCAGAGCTGGGAAGAGAAGTCCCTATGGGCAGTAAGAACTATGGGCTGTAAAAACCAGTGGGGATTGGGGCTCAGTGACACAGAAGCTGCTGAAGACCCAGCTGTTCTTAAAAGGCTGGCACCACGAACTGAACTTAGAAGGTCCTGCTTCCTCTGAGCTCCAGCACCAGGGCAAGGCTTTGGGGTCACAGACACATACGAGGAGGAACTGGATTGTCTGGCATCAGGGCAGGAACTCCAGGGCGGCTTTCTCTCAGATAGAGGTGCTCTCAGGGATCATTGTTCCTATGCAGGGACCTCCCCAGTCGCAGGGCTGACTGGCAGGCATTTCTGCTTGCTTCACCCTGGTGATTCCCAAACACCCCGCCTCATCCAATTTACAACCCCACCCAAGCTGTGTGCAGCAGCTGTTGCATATGAATGGCCTGTCCTTGCTCAGGCTAAAATCTCTCAAACAAGCTGCAGCTGGGTCTGGGAGCCCAAACCTATCTGTAAAAGGCCCAAGACCCGGCACCAGCACCAGCTTGCCTTGCTTCACAGCTGGGCCTCATCTGGACACTTCCAAACCCAATACAAAGAGGAGGAATCCACAGATCTCTCTGTAGTTCCTGCTGGGTGGCCCCAGACAGTGGCTAACTTTGCACCTCCCTGGAGACCCAAGAACCAGTGTATCCAGTGGTCAATGTCAGACCATAGCAGATTACAACTCTACACATCCATAAGCGACACACTCAAAGGGCAGACTCAGTGAGCACCAAAGCCCCACTGAAGTAAGTCCTAGTCAATAGGAGTGTCTCCTGCACAGCAGCTCTCCCACTGTAGGTGCAGCTGGTTCTCACAGCCAATTGGCCTGGAGGTCAATTCCTCCCAGTGACACCAATAGCAATCAAATCTAATCTACAACAAGACTGTTCACAGCCCACAAAGGGGTGAACCTAGAGCTCCCAGCTCAGGTGACTGGGGAGGCTGAGCCACTGGGCTCTGATACCTGCTACACAAGGCCACTCTACCAACTCAAGGACATGTAGCAGCTCTACCCAATACATAGAAACAAATACAGGGAAGCAGCCAAAATAAGGAGACAAAGAAACATGTTACAAATGAAAGAAATGGAAGAAAGCAAACTACTGGATTTAGAGTTCAAACTCATGGTTATAAGGTTTTACTCAAGAATCTTCTAAAAACCTCCAAAAAAAATGGGAAAGGACCAGTCAGAAATTAAGCATACACTGACTGAAATAAAGAATAATTATTTATACAGGGACTCAACAGTAGAGTAGAGGTTTCTGAGAATCAAATTAACAATTTGAAATATGAGGAAGCAAAAAACACCCAACCAGAGAGCAAAAAGAAAAAAGAGTCCAAAAATACAAAGACAGTGTAAGGAGCCTCTGGGACAACTTCAGGCATACCAACATTCACATTATAGGGGTGCCAGAAGAAGAGAGAGAACAAGATACTGAAAACCTATTTGAAGAAATAATGACTGAAAACTTCCCCCACCTGGTGAAAGAAATAGAGTTACAAGTCCAGGAAGTGCACAGAACCCCAAACAAAAGGAATCCAAAGAGGACCATACCAAGACACATCATAATTAAAATGCCAAGAGCAAAAGACAGAAAGAGAATATTAAAAGCATCAAGAGAAAAACAGTTAGTTACCTACAAGGGAGCACCCATACGACTGTCAGCTGATTTCTCAACAGAAACTATGCAGGCCAGATGGGAGTGGCAAGAAATATTCAAAGTGATGAATAGCAAGAACCTACAACCAAGATTACTCTACCCAGCAAAGCTATCATTCAGAATTGAAGGGCAGATAAAGAGCTTCACAGATAAGAAAAAGCTAAAGGAGTTCATCACCGCCAAACCAGTATTATATGAAATGCTGAAAGGTATTCTTTAAGAAGAGGAAGAAGAAGAAAAAGGTAAAGGTAAAAATTATGAACAACAAATACATATCTATCAACAAGTGAATCTAAAAATCAATTAAATAAAAAAATCTGATGAACAGAATAAACTGGTGAATATAATAGAATCAGGGACATAGAAAGGGAGTGGACTGACAATTCTCAGGGGGAAAGGGATGTGGGGGATGAGGGAAGAGACTGGACAAAAATCATACACCTATGGATGAGGACAGTGTGGGGGCCGGGTAAGGGCAGAGGGTGGGGTGGGAACCGGGTGGAGGGGAGCTATGGGGGAAAAAAGAGGAACAATTGTAATAATCTGAACAATAAAGATTTATTAAATTTAAAAAAAAATTAAAACTAAATGAATAAGAAATCTAATGAACATAATAATCTGGTGAATAAAATAGAATCAGAGGCACAGAAATGGAACAGACTGACGATTCTCAAAGGGAAGGCAAGTGGGGAGGCAAGAAGAGATTAAACAAAGATCTTATATGCATATATGCATTACCTATGGACACAAATAATAGGGTGGCAAAGGCCTGGGGCAGGGTGGGAACTGGATGGAGAGAGCAATGGGGGCGCGGGGGAAGAGGGACATCTGTAATAATCGCAACAATAAAAATTTTGAAAAAAATAGGTCAATGACTATCCAGATTACCAAAAAAAAAAAAAAAAGGCTCATGACTATAAATCATTAAAACCAAATACAAGGAGCCAACGGTCCCGGATTGCAAGAGGGATGTCCAACAGCTGGTTTAGGCCCGATCCCACAGGCCTAAACCGGCAGTCGTACATCCCTGGAGGGCTCCCAGATTGCGAGGGTGCAGGCTGGGCTGAGGGGTCCCCCCACCCCCATGCATGAATTTCGTGTACAGGGCCTCTAGTTAATAATAAAAAGATCTGGCCCTAGTGGGTTTGTCTCAGTGGATAGAGCATCAGCCTGGGAACTGAAGGGTCCCAGGTTCGATTCTGGTCAAGGGCACATGCCTGGGTTGTGGGCCTGATCCCAGTTGGGGGTGTGCAGGAAGCAACCAATCAATGATTCTCTCTCATCATTGATGTTTCTCTCTCTCTCTCAGTCTCTCTTCCTCTCTGAAATCAATAAAAAATATATTTTAAATAAAGATCTGTAATATGTAATAACAACTAGCAATATGTTAGTAGTTGTTAAATCTGGGTAGTAAATATATGGCACTTGTATATTAAAAATAAATAAATAAATAAATCTTATAGCAAGTTAAAAAAAAACAAATACAAATTTTAAATAGCAATGATATAGAACTAAAATGTTTTAAATACCATTTTAAAAATATGAAGATGCAAAGAGGCGCAACTAATATAAGAATAAAATAGAATGTTTTTCTAGTATTATGAAAATGAAAGCAATGATTTAACAATTATTTTCTACCAACACATCGAGCTTGCATAATTTCTCCATTCTTGTATGATTGCCTTTCAGATTCAATTTAAAAAGAATGTAATTTGCTTTCCATGCCAACAGTGCTCTAGAAAACATGATAAACATTCCTTAAACCTGCTGGACTTTCCCTTTTTTTAAGATATTTCATTGATTTTTAGAGAGAGTAAGGGAGAGGGAAAGAGAAAAACTTCAATCAATCAGCTACCTCCTACATGCCCCTGACCGGGGATGGAGCCTGCAACCCGGTCATGTGCCCTGACTGCGATCAACCAGCAACCTTTCAGTTTGTTGGATAACACTGAACCAACTGAGCCACACTGGCCAGGGCAAACCCGCTGGACTTTCTCTAAGAATGTGGCAAGTATCAACCCCACGAAGTAACACAGTACAGGAAGGGCAAGGATTCTCAGTACGGGCAGGGCGAGTGGCATTGGGACAGAAAGCAGAGTGGTTGTGGTGGGCAGACTAGGCCGATTTTCTTCAAAAAAGCTAAAACTACAAAGAAGATTATGCCGAGGCTTGAATGTGTTGAGCCCAACTGCAGATCTAAGAGAATGCTGGCTATTAAGAGATGCAAGCATTTCGAACTGGGAGGAGATAAGAAGAGAAAGGACCCTGGCCACCTGGTAGGTCAGTTGGTTAAAGCATCATCCTGATATGCCAAGGTTATGGTTCAATCACTAGTCAGGGCACACACAAGGAGCAACCAATGAATGCATAAATAAGTGGAACAACCAATCAATGCTCCTCTCTCTCCCTCTCTCTCTGTCATCAATAAAAAATGAAATAATTAGAAAGAAGAGAAAGGGCCAAGTGATCCAGGTCTAAGCTTCAAATTTTGTTTTATTATGTGACAACCAATACTTGAGGATGAAAAAATAAGAAATAAAAATAACAATTTTTATTTTATTTTCTTTCGAATCATTTCTTAAAAAGGCTTTTTCAAAATTCTAAATATTTTTCTAGTTCTACTAATTTTACAACAAATGGAAGCAATTTAAATGATGTCTTATAATATTTTTCTGAGTTCCAGCAAATAATATGGCAGAATCAACACAACCAAGAAAACACAAACTGAACAGAAAAAAGAATTACATTTATCATCCTGCTACCTAAATATCACTAATAAGGAAAACTACCTTCAAAATTAGGGCATAATTATGACAGTTCACGGAAATCCCATAAAAGTACATATTTTAATTTGCTCCAAGATGCAGGGTCATAAGTTACTTACCTTGTCCATTTCCACTATTATCAACATCAGCCAAACACAAACAGCCTTGATCAAATTCTTCTTTTTCTCCCAGAACAGTAGACCACCAATCACGGGCTTTAAATAAAGACATTTTCGTTCACTCTAAAAAGAAAACATGTGTTTATAGTAAAAATCCACTTCACACCATGAGTTATGAATTAATTACCTCTTAAGGCATTTACCTCTTAAAACTTGGAAAACTTTAAGAAAAACATCCCTGTATTAACTTTGATTTTTTTGTATTTTGTGGGCACATGTGAAACCACAAATCTAAATGGCCAGAAGCATTAATCAGATATTTTGCCAGGACCTTGGAAAAGCCAGGCTAAAACATTGTACATTTATGTTGGGTCAGTTCTCTCTTCTGGAAGATTTTGTAGACAACTGCATGAAGCACCAACAAAAACTATTATTTGGAGGATCAAGGTTAAAATTCTACCATCACTAGTTCGCACATAATTCCTTCGCAAAATATCTAATTTCCCTTCATTTTTATCACAAAAGACTGCAGCATCTCCAGCCACAATGCGTTGCTGAGAAGAGCAAATGAGATCAAAAGCCTCCAATGACTAACGCTGGAACTTGTACATTACAGGGCTCAGAAAGCATTCCCTCCCTTTCCCATTCTAACTGCAGGAAGGCAAAATGAAAAAGGGAAATTCACACCAAAAAAGCAGCAGGAAAACTGGGTTGCAGGTCCATTTACAGCACTACCTGTGTGTCCTCAGGCAACCCACAGAACTCTCTAACGCTTTGATTCCTCAGCTAGAGTGAGGCTGTACCAACCACACCTACCGCTGAGTTACTGACAGGCTGTTTGTGAAAGCCCATTGGACCTTCTGAATTACAGCACAGACATCACATGCCCTGGGATGCCAGGAGAGTAAATGTGCCATAAGTGAGGCTTTCCCTCAAGCAAGACTGATTTAAAAGATAATAGGAAATGCAGTCCATTCTCCTTATTCAAAGAAGTCATGTTCCATAAGGTCACAAGCACTGAATTAGCAAATACTGAACCACTGGTCCTAGGGGAAATACAGGGGCCGCTACAAGGCTCAAGTCACATTTTCATCAACCAATCACTACATACCTTTTGTGTGTGTGTTTTAAAAATATTTTATTTATTGTTGATTCATCAACATTGAACTCAATGGCCAACAACACTAAGACTCTTATTTGAATGAAGCTTACATGTGTTTTACATGTAAGGTACATCACAGCCTTCTTACACTTAGGAACATGAGACAGGACTTCAGCATTACATGATTTGCACAGCAAAATCACCAAAAAACAACCAACCAACATGGTACTAAATAGGCCAGGGAAAGGCCATCTGCCTATAGCATGAGAGCTGAAACAAAAAGGCAGAGCTGCTGTTTGACATCAGCTGGGAAAGTGTGCAGCAAGAGACGCAAATTGTTTGCCACTCAGCGCATAACCCTGAATGACCCTAATAGCTCCAGGAGCATTGATTTTGGAATTACAAATAATTTTAGCAAGTGGGCAAACTCACAAATAATGAGGATCAACTGTGCTTTTAAAAAATGTAGACCAATCTGCTTCTTAAAGAAGGATTTCCAGCCCTGGCCGGGTAGATTGGTAAGAGTGTCGTCCAGATATGCCAAGATTGTGGGTTCAGTCCCAGACAGAGCACATTCAAGAATCAACTGCCCTAGCTGGTTTGGCTCAGTGGATAGAGCGTCAGCCTGCAGACAGAGGGTTCCGGGTTCGATTCCAGTCACAGGCATATTCCCCGGGTTGTGGGCTCGATCCCCAGTGTAGGGCATGCAGGAGGCAGCTGATCAATGATTCTCTTTCATCATTGATGTTTCTATCTTTCTCCCTCTCCCTCTCTGAAGTCAATAAACATATTTTTTTAAAAAAGAATCAACCAATTAATACATCTCCATCTCTCTTTCTCTCTCTCTCTCTCTCTCTCTCTCTCTCCTCTCTCTCTCTCTCTCTCCCCTTCCCCCCACCCCACTGCTTCCTCTTGCTCTAAAAATAAATAAATACATATTGTGGGCACTTTTTTAAAGTAGGCCTTCCACATGGGCTAATTGCAGAAATCAAGGCCCAGTCAGGGCGCATACAAGAAGCAACCATGAATGCATAAATAAGTGGAACAATAAAATGATCTTTCTCTCCGGCCCCTCTCTCCCATCAATAATTTTTTTGGAAAAAAAGAAAGAAAAGAAACCTGCCCCAGTGGTCACAATGGTATGCGGTGGAAGAGCACCTAAAAGCAGGCTGTCATCTCCACAACTTGCGCAGCCATGCCGTAAAGACCAAAAGCTGTACCTCTGTTCCTAGTAATTCTAATTCCTGCAAGTTCAAACTACATGAAAGCATGTCATCCATTTCATTAAATTGTTGAAGGATGATTAGAAAACAATAATTTGAAGGTTTTAACAGATGCATACCTATAAATAGCCACAAAAGATTGATTTCACATGCCTTATTAGAATAATAAATAGAAGATAATCTCTTTATCACTTAAGCTCCAGAAATTCTCTTCCATATTTATCACTTGACACTTTTTTTTTGTTTTTAATACCTACTTAAATATATATTATCTCCCAAACCAAGTTTACTCAATTTGTACTGTCCTTTTTTTTTTTTAATATGTTTTATTGATTTTTTACAGAGAGGAAGGGAGAGGAATAGAGAGTTAGAAACATCGATGAGAGAGAGACATCGATCAGCTGCCTCCTGCACACCCCCTACTCAGGATGTGCCCGCAACCAAGGTACATGCCCTTGACTAGAATCGAACCTGGGACCCTTCAGTCCGCAGGCCGACACTCTATCACTGAGCCAAACCGGTTAGGGCTGTGCTGTCCTTTAAGATATGTATGTTTTAACACCTCATTGGCCTAGCCCTACACTAAGGAAGGGTCGGTACAAAAATGGCTGTGGTGATGATAACCCCAAGAATCCTATGGAAGGAACATGTGGTCAGGAAGCACATGTGGTCAGGAAGGCAGATTCTGCAATTACGAGGCTAAGACCCTGACACTGTTGTTGCTCATATTTGAAGCTTTGCTTTCTCCAGGTCACGCTGGTGCCTCCTCAAATTCTGCAAAATAGGAATCAGGTCTTACAGTCCAAAAAAAGATGACTACTGCACACAGAGGTAGAAGGGAGATTTTGCTTTTGAAGATAATATGATAAGGGCTCTTTCAATAAAACACATAAAGCAAAGAGCACAGGAGAGGGAGTCTGGGGTTCCCTTTCTGACCCCACACTCCATCAATGTGACCTTAGACAAGTCCCTCGCCCTCCAGTCTCCCAACTGTTCTAGGGGGTGGGAGGATACAATGGCTTAACACATGAAACTGCTTAGCCCAATACCCAATCCATAGGACACACTCAATAAACCTCAGATAAATGTCAGTAGTTACCTAGAAGAAGTAATGGTGGTGGTGGAGGTGGAGCGTCTTCTGAGCAAGACAAAATTGCAAATGCCAATCTGACCCTCTGGACGGAAGTTTAAATGGGACATTCAGAAGACCAATAGTAATCGTTTATAGAAATGTTGTTAATCTGCAGAGATGTCTTATAACTTCATATGTTTCAATTCTCTTTCAGAAATATTTGAAAGTCTGAATTCTACGGGATAAGGCTTGCTTACTTACATCAAAAGGTGTAAAATTTTTAAAATTACTATATACTATTGATATTGGCTTTTTTTTCCCTTCAGATAATGTTTCTATCAATAATTTGTACCATCAACCTAAGTGTAGTTGTAACTTAAGGACAACAATTACAGGAAATGAAAAATCCCTTAAACTCTCATAAGTAGCTTATGAATTATTTGCAAATTTTTAGAAGTTAAAATTCTCTAAATGATGATTTAGTCTATTCACACACAAAAAAAATCTACCACCAATTCTTCTCTTTACATTATCTATAATAACAATAATTAGACCGGACGACCTTCCGGACGAAGCCAGGGCTGTGAGGGAAGCCTGGGTCCCGGGTGCCCGCTGGGCTGCCAGAGGGAAGCCCGGGTCCCGGGTGATGGAGGGAAGCCGGTGCCGGCAGCCGGGGGAAGGAAGGCCTACTCTTGCACGAATTCCATGCATCGGGCCTCTAGTTTCTAATAAGTTAGAAAATCTCTCCCTCTCCGACAGACTTTAGTTAAAACCAGTTTTACTTTGTGCATATGTATGATATGGTTTCATTTTTTAAGGAAAAGTGAGCTAGAAAAAAAAGCACTTAATTTTCCAGGAAATCTGAGTCAACTACAGGACATGCTTGGGGACAGGAGATGCTAATAAAATCAGGTCAGTTCATCGAAGCTGCTGTGGTTTGCAATGTAGAGAGAAGGCGAAGCAATAATCCTATTGCAAGAAGGAATTAGGGGGTATTAGTACATGCATCCCACTTCATCATAAGCTGAGAACTGCACTGACCATTTGCTCACAAGACCTGTTGAAGTGTCACAGGAGGTGGACGCTCCTGCACCACGTCACATTCCTGAATGGAATCTTTACAAATTCGGAACATCCTCTCTGGAAAATGTCCACAGGATCTCACTCACATTGTGCTCCTGGTTGCGTTTTGTTGTTTTCAACACAAACATCCTTCCTAAGAAACCTATTACCCCCCAAAACTATTACATGGTATCATGGGATCAATCTTGCCCACCGAACAAAACTCAGAACGGGAATTCACACGCCCGATGTACCAGACACACTTTATTACCTGATGCCGAATCAGGTGGGTCCTGCCCCACCTTGCTTGGAACTCTCTCTCCGCAGATTTTCCTTTCAGAACGCCTGCCAGGGTCCCAGGGCTGGAACGAGAGCAAGAGCGGGGGGGTGCAGAGAGAGCAACCCTTACTCCACTACTCCCTCTCGTTCTCCTGCTCCAACTTGTCCCACGTCCCGGGCAAGGGGACAGCCTCGCCAGGTAGCACCACCAGTTCCACCGGGTTGGAGGAATCACCCCAAGGAGCCCCTCTGCATCCCTTCTCTGTCACCCCCAGACACGAGCAGGGGAAACGGCATCAGTCCTTTGGAAGAAATCAGGCAGGCAAGAACAACGGCACGTTCTGCTGATGGCAAAGAGGAGGAAATGATGAAGGCAGCGAGCGAGATGGAGCAGAAAAAGGACAGCAGCAGCGGAAGGGACACCTCCCCACCCGTGCCTAACTCCAAACCATCTTCGCCCAGTTGTCATAGTGCTTTACAACGAACGCTACTGCGCAAGTCCGAGGGCAGAGCCCCGAGGCCTTCTGGGGGCTGTAGTCCAGAGGGGCTGAGGCTGAGGAGGACGGAAATAGGAATGTGAGGCGGTGCTCGGCGTCAGATTTCTACTAGGCGGGTAGGCGGGGCTGCCATGAACCCAGGCTTCGCGCTCAGCTCCTCATCTGAACCCGCCCCTCGGCGCTCGTGGGTGGGGCTTTCTGCGGGGACGGGGCGACCCGGCTTTTACGGGGGGGATTCGGGTTCAGAATATCAAAGCCTCTGGAGCGACTTCATCTTTTCCAGCCCACCAGGCTGTGTCCATGGACTGGGCTGCTGGGCGGGGCGGGAAGGGGGGAGGGAAGGAGGGGGGAGCGGGAAGGGGCTGGCTCAGTACATACCGTGAAGAAGACCCCGAGGGTGGAAGACCAAGATCTTTGAGGCTGCGGGGCAAGGTTTCTGGGCTTTATTTTTTTCCTCCTGGAAAAAGTTATTTGTACATGTCTCCTCATTACATGTGCTAATATTCTCTTTAGTATATACGTTGGGCTGGATATCCTGGTATATAGGTATGCAACTGTTCAACTTTATAATTGAACATAACGATAACGCCAAATTTTCCAACTTTTTATGGGCTGTCAAAAGATTGTCGTTGGTGCCAATTCAACAGCAACAGGAATCCCCTAACTGGGGTGTGATGACGCAGGAAACTCAGGGCAAACAGCTCAGTTGTGATACAGCGCGGCGATGGAACAGCTCAATGGTGCTACAACTGAACTCGGAAGGCCCACAGCTGTGGCGCAGAGGCAGCCTGGGAGATGCCCCAGTGAGATGTCTGCAGCTCCAGCTAAGGGAACGCAGCCTTCAGTGGAAAGGGAACGAGCGTTTCCCAATTCAGAGGGGAGCTGACTTATAAGTCCCATCCCTGGTCCCTGATTGGTCCATCCTCATGCAAATGAGAACTCACAGTTTGATTTGTCCTAAAAGTATTGTTTGGATTGGTCAAAATACAGCTCTGATTGGACAGGGAAATTCTCAGTCTTATTGGTTGAAGTAGGATTCCAGGAACTCCTTTATAAAGGCTGGCTCACGTGCAGGAGATAGGTCAGTGCTGGAGGCAGGGTCAGCAGAGGCTTCTCCCTGAAGCTGGCTTGCCTGAGAGGTCCTGTTAGAAACAGCAGCTAGACTGTTTTTTTCTATTGTTTTCTTCTTCTTCTTCTTTAACCCAGTTAGCCACCAGGAGCCCTTTCTTGGTAGGTGTCTTCTTTCTTAGGACCCAAACATCTTTACTTTCAAAGTCAGTGTAGGTATATAGCCTGTCGTACCAACTTTGAAACTTTTGTTCTTGCTTTTTTCACTAGATTTAACTTACACTTTAAAGTTCCTGTCTTTCACCACCAATTCACATCACCACTAGAAAATGTAATTCTAAATTACGGCTTTTCTTAAAGATAAAAGAATTTCATGGAAAGCATTAATTTCTAATACTTTGATATTATTAAACCATCACAACATTGAATATAATAAATAAAATGTAAATTACTTGGACTGCCAATAATAAAAGCTTAGGCAAAGTACTATTCCCCAATTAAAATTCAAATGACTGAATTATTTCTATTTGAATAAAGTTCATAATATCAGTGAGAAAAAGTCTTTAAAACCATTTGATATAATTTTTATAAAGAAAAAAATATGGCCCAGCCGGCATGGCTCAGTGGCTCAGTGATTGAGTGTGGACCTATAAACTGGGAGGTCACGGTTGGATTCCTGGTCAGGGCACATGCCCAGGTTGAGGGCTCAATCCCCAGTGTGCGGCATGCAAGGGGCGGCCAATCAATGATTCTCTCTCATCATTGATGTTTCTATCTCTCTCTCCCTCTCCCTTCTTCTCTAAAATCAAAATATATATTTTTTTAAAAGGAAAACAAAAAGTATGGAATAATACTGGAAGGAATTTTCACAAAAATATTTATAGGACTATTAAGTGGGGCTTCTTCTCCTTAACTATAAAATCAGGATGATTGACCAATGTTACACCAATAAATTCAATAAAAAATTTTACATTAAAAAGAGATAATATGTAAGGGCAGTAAACAGTACTTAAGTTTTCAAAAATTAAAACAATTCTTATTAAGGGCTTAACTCCATAAGCAGGACATAAAAAGCACTCAATGTACATTAGCTTTTCATTTCCAGTGCCCAAACCTTGTCTAAGTACAATAAACACTATGTTTCAACCAGGGATCGCAAACTCTAGAGAATTCCTACGGAGAACCTTCCTTTCTTCAAAACTGGATGGATCCTATATCTTGTTCGGAGCACCTCCTGTCTAGCCACTGGAGACTCAAAGACGACCTGCACAGGACCCTTGGCCTCCAGGTTAGGACACGGAGTGGGAAGGCGCACAGGTAAGTCTTCAGGCGCCAGGCAAGGGCGCCCAGGGGCCTCAGCCCTCGGCCTCCGCCAGGGGGCGCGCTCCGGCCCCGACCGGCCAGGCGTTGGGGCTGGGCGCTTGGAGCACGAACTTAAGGCCTCAAGGCCGCGCTGGGGGTAGGCTACCGGCCGGCGGCGGCGGGAGGGGGCGCTGCGGGACCGGGCGGGCGGGGCGCGGAGGAAGTGCCGCCTTGGTCGCCGCCTGAGCCGCGATGTCGTCCCGGCCGGGGCGCGGCGACCCGGAGACCGGGGGCGCACGGCGGGCGCGGGAGCCGCCGGAGCAGGAGCTGCAGCGCCGCCGGGAGCAGAAGCGGCGGCGACACGACGCGCAGCAGCTGCAGCAGCTCAAGCACCTGGAGTCCTTGTGAGTCCCCGCCGCCCTGGGTCCTGTGGGCGCGGGAGGCGGGGTCCTCGGAGACCCGCGAGCGGGCAGGCGGCCCGGCTACCGGCTACCGTTACCGGTCCCGGGCGGGAGGGGGGTCGGTGCCCGGCGCCCTGGGGCCGCCTGGGCCGGGAGGGAGCGCGGCCCCGCCCCCAGGCTCCGGGCGCTCCCGCCGGTGGGGGGAGGGCGCACTCGGGTTTGGGGGACTGAGTACACGAGGAGTGCGCGTTGGTTCCTGTCCTTGCGCGGTGTTCAGTCATGACATCTTTTCGTCTTGTTACTAAGGAAGAGAAGACGCAGTCCTATAGCGCTAGTGTGGGCTCTCATTGGAGCCGCTGCAAAACAATTGGGATGGAGCATGCTTACAGGAAGACTCTTCCCAAAGAAATCCCACCTCAGCACTCAGAAACCCCAGGAGTATTTTTAAGTACTTGGCAAAATAAAAGATTTCTTCCCCCATATCCACTTGGGAAGATCATTCTTTCCTCTCTTATCTAAATATAGTCTTCTACAGCTCAGAGCAACTTATTGCAATCTGAATTATAGAATCGTAAGGCATCACAGATGCTACAAAATAACAGGCCTCCAGTGACATTTTTTTATTTTCTAAGGATCAACTACAAAAATAATGCAGATGCTTCAACTGTGATATCGCAGAAGGCAACTACATAGTAAACACACTCCTATTCCCATTCCCAGACCTTTTTTATTTTTTTACCCTCACCCAAGGATATGTTTATTGATTTTAGAGACAGAGAGAGAAACAGATTGGTTGCCTCCCGTACTCGCCCTGGGAATCGAACCCGAGACCTTCTGGTGTACAGGACAATGCTCCAACCAACTGAGCCACCCAGCCAAAGCCAACTCTGTTATTTCTAATAGTTAAATATTCCCTCAATAATTGAGAAATATATCTTCTAATTACTACTAAACTAAGAAATGGTTTAGCCCTAAGAAAAAACACCAACCATGGGCCTTTACATTTTTGGAAACAGTTGAGAAATGTACTTTTTAAGGCCATTGCTAATAATAATAGGTCTCAAAATACACAGCTCCGTCATATTGCAAGGGATTTAGGAACTACCCTATTCAACGCTGAGTGAGAGTTACAACCTGACAGAGATGGTGACACTTTGGAACCATAATTAACTCCAGGGTCTTCTTACCACACGTCTTCCCTGTAATCTCTTGCTTTCCCTTCTTCCAAAAAGAAACTCATTGTGCTAAGATGGCACGTGAGTTACAGTTTCAGTGAATTTGAGTTCTGCGTCTCAGCAGGATGTGGGAGAACATCAGTTTATTTATATGTGATCTCGAGTGCTGGGCATGTTCTATTAACTGTTTTAGACATAACGTACTTTTAGGTTTTTATTAAAAACTAGAGGCCTGATGCACAAAATTTGTGCAAGGGCCTTGCCCCCCCCCCCCACTGCCGCCATGGCCCCCACCTCTGCCGCGGCGCGCCCCCTCCTCCCCCTGTGGCTTTGTCCGGAAGGAAGGAAGTCCGGTCTAATTAGCATATTATGCTTTTATTATTATAGAATGTCCTTTTTAGTTTAGCCTACAGCTGCTTTTTGCTCGTTATGTTCCTGTTAACATGGCTGGTGATGGTTGTTTTCTTTTTCTTTCTAGTTATGAAAAACCTCCTCCTGGGCTTATCAAGGTCAGTGTGACGTGTGTCCTCTTAGACATAAGTCTCTCAGGGCTCAGACTCCCTTTGTGATCACCGTTTCTTCCTGCAGGTGCCAGTCAGACACTTCGGGCTTTGTCACAGCCTGTGCCTTTGTGGCAATTCAATCAGCCGGGTGTCTGTTCCCTGCAAAACCCAGGCAGGCCCATGCCTGTCCCCCAGCCATCGCGCCCCTTCTCTGCACCCTGGCCAGTGTCCGAGTCACTGAGGCAACAAGACTTAGAGGAGTGGTTACAGGCCAAAATAACCTTTTCTGTTTGCTACCTTTCAATATTAAAGAAGATTTTTAAAAACATTTTCATTATAAATTTAATATACATGGAAACCTGAAAAAAAATCAAAAGGTTAAAGAAAAAAGAGCCTTATACAGGCTCGATCCCCAACCCCAGTTGGGTGTGTGTGAGAGGCAACCAATGAATGTGTCTCTCTCACATCAATGTTCCTCTCTCTCTGTCTCTCCCCCTCCCTTCAACTCCCTCTAAAAATCCATGGATCCTGGTCGGCGCAGCTCAGTGGTTGAGCATCGCCTGTGAACCAGGTCAGGTCACCGTTCCATTCCTGGTCAAGGCACATGCCCAGGTGTGGGCTTCCCCAGTGTGGGGCGCAGGAGGCAGCCAATCAATGATTCTCTCTCATCATTGATGTTTCTATCTCTCTCTCCCCCCCTCTTCCTTCCTCTCTGAAGTCAAAAAAATATTATGAATAAATAAGTAAATATCAATGGAAAAATATCTTCAGGTGAGGATTAACCAAAAAAAGAGAGAGAACCTTAAAGGTATTTGGTGGTGTAAATACATTTCATAAATACACCCTGTGGCCTTCAAGTTATAATAATCCATTTTAACTTAACATGCTTTTGTTATTATTCCAGGAAACCTTACTTGTTTAATCCTATACTTTGCCTCATTCCATAAAACTTTTAAGTTAGCAGAAAACTTGTTGTAATCTTAGCATCAGAATTTTTTTTGGAGCTCATAAATCATTTCTTTGTGAACAGCACTAGTACCATTTCTCCAAGAACAGCCCCTTCGTTTTGTGATGTAGTTCTTCCGGCACATTCATCTCCACCTGCTCTGTCAGGTCTCATTTGTGTCTCCTGTTCTGGAGAGGTAGCTCGTGATGACCTTGGGAGCTCCCCGCTGAGAAAGCCAGGCCATGCTGTGTTCCGAGGCAGGTGGGGAGGGTTCGGTGCTTTCTGGCCCTATTGTTGACACGCTGTTTCCCTTTTTAGGAAGATGAGACTAAGCCGGAAGACTGTATACCAGATGTGCCAGGCAATGAGCATGCCAGGGAATTCCTGGCTCACGCGCCAACCAAAGGGCTTTGGATGCCCCTGGGGAAGGAGGTCAAAGTTATGCAGTGTGAGTGTGCAAGTGCGTCCGGTACTCCCGAAGGCACGCAGGTTCCACACCACGGTGCACAAGGCGTGCTTTTCTTTCGTTTAACGTGTTCTCCTCTCAGCGCTGTCAGAGTCCTGGCATGATCTCTGCTCTGTAGATTGACTTACACGCGTCAGTACGTGGTCCCGGGTGAGAGGCGGAGCAGAGATGTGCTCCAGGCTCTGACTCCACGTGCAGTGGCCTTTCCACAGGACGGGGCTGCCTTTGGAGGGCACTCGCTAGTAGTATTCCCGCAACAGACAGGACCTGCCGTGGTGGAATGCCGTGGAGGGCAGGTCCCTCTGGGCCTTGCCTCAGTTAGTCCCCCTCCTTCCGTTGGCGGTAAGGTCTCTCCAGGTTGCCTGAGGAGCTACAGGCCACAGAGGGTGGGCTGGGACCAGTAGAGCTCAGCATGCACAGCCCCTCCCCACCAGGGCAGCAGCCCCTTCATCCAGTGCAAGACGGCATTTGAAGAAAGGGTGCTGAAGCCTTTTTTTTTTTTTTTTAAATATGGCTTTTATTGATTTTGGAGACAGAGAAACATCAATTGACTGCCTCCTGCAGGCCCCCCACTAGGGACCAAGCCCACGCAACCCAGGCATCGAACGGTGACCTCCTGGTTCATAGATCGATGCTCAACCACTGAGCCACACTGGCCGGGCCCGAGTTCACTTTTGAGTAGAGACTGGTAACTGGATCTCACTGTAGGGTGGAGTGCCTGGGCTGCTTAACAGGTAACAATATTTATTTTATTGCTGTAAACAGCTGCTGAGATCGGTATCTCCAAGTCTTTCTCATCAGGCTGGTTAGTCTTTCAGAGGAGTTTCCTGCTGAGGGCCAAGGCCACGTGCTTGGTTCTGGGAACTGCTTTGGGGAGCGAGGCTGTGAGGCCTGAGCCTCCTGTCTGCAGTCATCTGGTCCTCTTCCTGTGCTCAGTGTGGCACCTGGCCTTCCAGTGGGACTGAGACCACAGCCAGAGCCCCTCCTCTCACCTGCTCCGGAGAATGGACCTGCCTTTCTGGGGCTGGGGAGATGCAAGTGGCCTTTTAACCAGCCCTCCTCCTTTAAGCTGTCCCTTCACCTCCATTGCCTGAAGTGTGCGGCCAATTCCAGGGCCTCTGGGGTTCTCCAAATCGAAATTGAGTTGTTTCTGTTCTGCTGGCTTAGAATGCAGTTTTCCAGGGTCTGCTGTCCATGGTGCACACTCTTACCTGCATTATAACTTCCAACATCTTTTTACTGTTGTCTCCTTTCATATTTTCCCTGTCCTTGTGGGTCACACCTTCTTTAAAGTCTTTTGCTTTTAAAATTGGAATCTAATGAAGAATAATTTTAATATGACCTACTGATAACTTTATCTTGATTAAGTAAAATACATTATCTTACAGAAATATATCCCCTTTCTTTGTTTTTAGGTTGGCGCTGTAAACGGTATGGTCACCGAACGGGCGACAAAGAATGCCCTTTCTTTATCAAAGGCAACCAAAAGTTAGAACAGTTCAGAGTAGTAAGTAGAGCCCCAGGGTGTCAATTTGTGTTTACCAAGATGGTGGATGTCCATGAATCAGGCAGTAACCGGTGAACTGGAGGCTCACATAAAATATATTTCCAGAAGCCTTTTGGCCAAAGTACCTGGTGTTAACGACATCTCTGTTAAATCATGTTTGTGTGAGAGATTAGCTGCATTAACAACAAACTAACTTCTTACTAAAGTGTTATTTCTTATGCCTTGGGAACACTGATTCTTTTTTCTGAAGCAGACATTCTTACCCACTTTTTACTTATGGAAAAAATATCATGTTTCCTAACAAAAAATTAGGGTTCTAGTTTCCTAACCCTTGTCTAGGTATTAGCTATCTTTCTGTTATAAACTAGAAGTGAGCATAAATGATATTTCCTCGTTACATGTCAGTAAAATAGGTCTGTCATTTCCTCACTATATTTTAACAGTCACCTCCCAGGGGTGGTAATTCACCTTTCAGTAACTGTTTCAATACATCAGGTATATTGGGATTACCAGCATATATCAAACTGGGGTCCACATTCTCCAGGGATTTTAAGACATTGAAAATATTGTGCTTTCATTTTAAGAATTTGAAGAAGATATTCTGGATAAATCATTGATATTAATTTTGTAATATTAATTTTTATACCTCCTCTCACAGACAATTTGGTGATAAATCTCAAAAATTTAAACATACTGTATTCAGTATTTTTTCAAATGCAGAAACCTAAATTCTAAGAATTGATCCTAAGGATTTAACAAAACACCAATATACACAAATTTTTATGAATGTAGAAAAATAACTTCCAGAATTATTTATATGGTTAAAAATAGAAACTCAATAAAAATAGGCAACAACTTCAATGGCCAATATACCAACATAAATTACTATAACATAGAAATCATATAGCTTTTAAGAATTATGTTTTAGAAGAAAGTATGTCATAAGAAGATGTTCATGAAAACTTAAGTGGAAAAAGAGAATAAAGAGTTTTATATAACATGATTATAATTTCTTAAATAATTCTGGAAATTATGAATAATGACTGGGAGAACCACACTAAAATATTAGCAGTGGATATTCCCAGTGGTGAGATAATAGATACTTTTAACTCTATTTTTTAAAATATATTTTTATTGATTTCAGAGAGGGAGAAGGAGAGATAGAAACATCAATGATGAGAGAGAATCATTGGTCAGCTGCTTCCTGCACACCCCACACTGGGGGTTGAGCCCGCAACCCAGTCTTGTGCCCAAATGGAGAATCGAATCATGACCTCCTGATTCATAGGTCAACACACAACCACTGAGTCACACCAGCCGGGCTTAACTCTGTTTTTTAGTTTAATATGTTAAATTATAAAAAAAAAACACAAAAAAACATTTTTAAAGATAACTTACATACCATAAAATTTACTCTGTGTATTCATATTTCAAAGTATTTAAGTTATTTAAATTATACAGATATTACAGGAATACATTGGCCTTACTTTAAGTGATTTAAATTATACAGATATTACAGGAACACACTGGCCTGCCTTTAACAAAATGGGAACATTATAATAAGGTTTTCCAAAACTGAAAGGGGATTTACAGTAAGTAGTCTGATGAGTATCCCTCCAGTCTTCTTTTTTGGCACATGGTTTGTGTACCTATAAATGAATCATTCTTACATATCATTTTCTAACTCACTTGTTTTGCTTAATATCTTTTAATCAAAAGATAATTACTTCAATATTTCTAACCTTGAATAGTATTTATCAATATTTCTATGGTTTATTGCCTTACAAAAGATACTAAAATTATAATCCTGTATTTGTATAATTGGAAAATCTTTTTTATAGCCTCCATAAGTTTAAAGTCATGATGACTCTCAGGAAGGATTAGAACATGTAGAATATAAAATTACACCAAACAGGGGAGGGAAGCAAACTAATTTCAGTGAAACAGTGATTTAATTTTAATTTAACTAACAACCTATAAAGTTTAACCCAACGTTAACTTTCTCTAACCCTCAAGGCACATGAAGATCCCATGTATGACATCATCCGAGAGAATAAAAGACATGAAAAGGATATAAGGTGAGGTTGTCCTGATGATAACAAGACCCTCTTAAAGTGTTAAATTGTGTTAAGTTGGAAACAGCTATTCCTATTAGAGGAGTAGAGTAACAAAGGTGGAGCTTTAATTGCGCGGTACTTGGAGGTCAGGAGCAATCACTGAAAAGGCTGGTGTTCCAGGAATGAGCAGGTAGCCTGCTCCACTGGGTTAGCTCAGTGGTCGGCAAACTGCGGCTCGCGAGCCACATGCGGTTCTTTGGCCCCTTGAGTGTGGCTCTTCCACAAAATACCACGGCCTGGGCGAGTCTATTTTGAAGAAGTGACGTTAGAAGAAGTTTAAGTTTAAAAAATTTGGCTCTCAAAAGAAATTTCAATCGTTGTACTGTTGATATTTGGCTCTGTTGACTGATGAGTTTGCCGACCACTGGGTTAGCTTAATGCAGTGGGTGTGGCCAGGTCTGCTGAAACCATGAATGACTGATATTGGCAACCCTCATTCTACTGTATGATTGGTTCTCTTTCATATGATTGTCCTTTAGGGATCTGAGCTATTGTTAAACATAAAGATAAAATGGAAAAATAGGGGGTTTTTATTTTTTCAAATTTGTGGTCTTCAGTTATAATTGTTGAGGCGGTAAATTACCTCGTATGAACTTGAGTAGTGGGGGCATGATTTAGGAAAGGCTATATCTGTTAGAAGTTACAATAGGAGGGACTATAGAAACGTGCAGAAATTGCCTTAGCTGGTTTGGCTCAGTGGACAGAGTGTCAGGCCTGCGGACTGAAGGGTCCTGGATTCGATTCTGGTCAAGGGCACAGGCTCGATCCCCAGTAGGGGGCATGCAGGAGGCAGCTGTTCAATGATTCTCATCATTGAAGTTTCTATCTCCCCTTTTCCTTCCTCTCTGACATCAATAAAAATATATTTTAAAAAAGAAGAAAAATGAAACATGCAGAAGTATTTAGGATAATGGGAAGGACACAGAACACTTTTACACAGCCCTGTAGAACAGGCGTGGATGTGGACAGGAATGGGAAACATGAAAAACTAAAAATAAGTACTGTGCACCATGAGGTGATTATTTGTGACTTTTTTTACCCTCACTACTCATCTTGTAACTAAAAAAAAATTATTCTTAAGCTGTTATGGTTTCTGGCTCTTGGACCCGTCTTCTCTGTTAGGATACAGCAGTTAAAGCAGTTGCTGGAGGATTCCACCTCAGATGACGATGGGAGCAGCTCCAGCTCCTCGGAGTGTAAGGAGAGACACAAGAAAAGGAAGAAGAAAGAAAAGCATAAGAAAAAGAAGAAAGAGAAGAAAAGGAAGAAGAAACGAAAGCATAAGTCTTCCAAGTCAAGTGAGAGCTCGGACTCGGACTGACAGCCGCTCGGCTTGTCCGTGTTCTCGGCTCAGAATCACACACTGTGGCCGAGAACAGAGGCCCTGGGGTCGGAGAGGGGACACCAAGGAGCACATCTGGTGTCACACACACGAGTGACTTCTCACCTACCTTCCAGTGAAGCTGTGACCCCCCGAGAGGGACTGTCTTCCCAGGTGCCAGCTCTGGACGGCGCGGACTTCGGCAGGACAGGCCCTCCCAGGCCTCCTCCTGCTGGTCACTGTGGCCTGCGATGCCTAGAAAGTCGGGGTGGCCGGACGACAGAGCCTCTGAGGACACTCCTCCGGGGGCTGCCACCTCCACAGCAAGGCTGCTGAATTCCCAGACTTCAGGCTCGACTCTTGCCTGTTGTTAAAGATAATAAAAGCTCATTATTTATTTTTCAAATGTATTTTTTTATTTCTGAATAATATATGCATGTGTTCCAAATTTAAATGGTATATAGGGTTTAATTATGAAAACTCTTCCTTCTTCCTTTCTCCCCCAGCTGCCCCAGTTCCCTTCCCCGATGGCTACCAATGTTACCAGTTTCTTGTTAAGTCTTCCAGATAAGTTTTATATATCACAAATAGAGGGCTATTTTTTATACAAATGCTCTACACATTCATCTGCACTTTGCTTTATCCTGACAGTATGAAACTAATTATTTTACAGTCAAGTACATTTGGCATTGCTGCACCAAAAGATGTGTGTTTATATCACCTGAGACGATTTGTTGATTGGGAAGAAGGGGTTCCTATAACTACAATGAAAAATCTGGTGTGGCTACATCTTATTTAACTTGATTGGATCTTACTGCCCAAACCCTAAGAATTTCCCAGAGTAAGTGACTCAGAAAACTGTTAAGAATATAAGGGAATTACTGCACTGAGTCAGCTACCCACACCCCAAAATATCCCTCACTTCCTTCCTCTTCCTGGTTAAGCACAGCCCACCTGGGCCTCAGCAGAAGCAGCTCAGCCTGTCGGGGTGGTGCCTGCAGCTAAGGCAGAGCATGTCTGGTTCTTTGCTGAGCACAGTGGAGCGAGATCTTGCTCACAAGTTGTGTCCCTCCCTATCCAGCAGGTTCTGTTGCTATTATCAGGGTTCCAGAAGCTCTCTATTCATTTCTGGTCTCTTTCCCTAGGGGTTGGGTCCCCCCCAGCCCCCCCGCCCCACACACACACACTCCACACCCCTTTAAAGAGCAGCCAATCCCAGGCCCAGAATGAACCCGTCCCAGGTGCTCATCAGTAAGTGCTCCTGGTCTTGGCCTCAAATAAGATCTCAGTAAGAACTAGTCCAGACTGCAATGCCAGGGCTTGCTGTTTCAGAAAACTCTGCCCAGTTAATTCAGGCTTGCTCTCCACTTCTTGGCATCCCAGCTCTGCATGCAGCATGTGGACCATTTGAACTCCTATACATCTCAGTGTTTCCCACCCAGTCCCAGCCTCTTCTCTTCCAGGAACTTCTTACTGTCCTCCTGGAATCCCATTCATGATCAGAGTATTCTTAAACAACATGAAAAAAATGTCTGCATCAATGCCTCTCAAACCTTAGGGGCACCAACATCAACTACAGTGCTTATTAAAACATATTCCTGGCCTCCCAGACTACCTGGACTGGGATAGATCTGGGAATTTTGCTTTTGAACAAGTCCCCAAAGGATGCTAATGCTGCTGCTCTAATCTCTAGCCTCTTACTGGAGTCTTCCCCCACTTCTTGCTTTAACTGGAATCCGGGCGGCCCCTGCAAGTTACTATCCCTACTTCCTCATCTCATTTTCTCTGTCTTCTGTTTCTGGCCTATATTCTAGAGTGCATCACTTAAGCCTGTCAACACTCTTGACATGTGGTCCTTTTTTATTGAATTTACTAGAGGCCCAGTGCACAAAATTCGTGCATGGAGGGGGGGTGTCCCTCAGCCCAGCCTGCACCCTCTCCAATCTGGGACATCCCTCTCACAATCCAGGACTGCTGGCTCCCAAATGCTCGCCTGCCTGCCTTCCTGATTGCCCCTAACCGCTTCTGCCTGCCAGCCTGATCACCCCCTAAACACTCCCCTGCCAGCCTGATTGATGCCTAACTGCTCCCCTGCCAGCCCAATTGCCCCTAACTGCCCTCCCCTGCCAGCCTGGTCACCCCTAACTGCCCTCCTCTGCCAGCCTGGTCTCCCCCAACTGCCCTCCCCTGCAGGCCTGGTCCCCCCCAACTGCCCTCCCCTGCTGACCCAGTCACCCCTAACTGCCCTCCCCTGCCAGCCTGGTCACCCCTAACTGCCCTCCTCTGCCAGCCTGGTCTCCCCCAACTGCCCTCCCCTGCTGGTCTGGTCCCCCCACAACTACCCTCCCCTGCAGGCCTGGGTCCCCCTAAACTGCCCTCCCCTGAAGGCTTGGTCCTCTTCAACTGCCCTCCCCTGTAGGCCTGGTCACCCCTAACTGCCCTCCCCTGCAGGCCTGGTCCCCCCCAACTTCCCTTCCCTGCAGGCCCGGTAACCCCCAACTTCTCTTCTCTGCCAGCCTGGTCACCCCTAACTGCCCTCCCCTGCAGGCTTGATCACCCCCAACTGCCCTCCCTTGCAGGCCTGGTCCCCCCTAACTGCTCTCCCCTGTAGGCCTGCCCCCCCCCCAACTGTCCTTCCCTGCAGACCTGGTCACCCCCAACTTCCCTCTCCTGCAGGCCTGGTCCCCCCCAACTGCCCTCCCCTGCAAGCCTGGGTCCCCCCCAACTGCCCTCCTCTGCCGGTCTGGTCACCCCTAACTGCCCTCCCCTGTAGGCTTGATCGCCCCCAACTGCCCTCCTTTGCATGCCATCTTGTGGTGGCCATCTTGTGTCTACATGGGGGCATCCATCTTGTGTGGAGTGACAGTCAATTTGCATATTACTTTTATTAGATAGAATTGGAATGACATCTGTAATAATGAAAGCATAATGTGCTAATTAGACCAGACGTCCTTCTGGGCATCCTTCTGGATGAAGCCAGGGCTGCGAGGGAAGCCAGGTTCCCTGGTGCCTACCAGCAGCCGCAGGGAAGCCCCGGTCCCGGATACCTGCTGGTGGCTAGAGGGAGGAAAGCCTGGGTCCCAGATGCTAGAGGGAAGCCAGTGCTGGCAGGCGGGGGAAGGAAGGCCTACTCTTGCACGAATTTCATGCATCAGGCCTAGAGTTGTTTAATAAAATTATATAGGTTTCACCCTGGCCTGGTAGCTCAGTTGGTTAGAGGGTCTTCCCAATATACCAAGGTTGCTGGTTCAATCCCCGATCAGCGCACATACAAGAATCAACCAATGAATACATGAATAAGTGGAACAAGTCAATGTCTCTTTCTCTTCTCTCTCTCTCCCTATCTCTCTCTCTCTTCCCCTCCTCTCCCTTTCTCCCTATCTTTCTCCCTTCTTCCCTCCCTCCTTTCCTTAGTCTTTCTAAAAAAAAAAAGAAGTCAATAAAAGTTATATAGCCTTAGCCGGTTTTGCTCAGTAGATAGAGCTTCGGCCTGCAGACCAAAGGGTCCGGGGTTTGATTCTGGTCAAGGGCACATACCCTTGCAGGCTCCTCCCTGGCAGGGGCTCTGGGCTGGGCTGTTGCAGGAGGCAACCAATCGATGTGTTTCTCTC
Source organism: Plecotus auritus (assembly GCF_963455305.1). Classification (NCBI taxonomy): domain Eukaryota; kingdom Metazoa; phylum Chordata; class Mammalia; order Chiroptera; family Vespertilionidae; genus Plecotus; species Plecotus auritus. Next base: position 185,038,173 of record NC_137775.1, on the reverse strand, counting down.
TTATCAGAGTTTCGCCGTCTTTCCCTCTCTTCCACTCTCCCTAAAAATCAATGGAAAAATAGCCTCGGGTGAGGATTAACAAAACAAAAACAAAAACAAAAACCAACTTGGGGAAGGTAAACACATGGAATTGCTGGAAGACTTACATGCCTGGAGGGGGCATGGAAGCTCCACACCCTTTCCTCATACCTTGCCCTATGCATCTCTTCCACCTTTAATTTAGTTTGCGTACCAGGATCTGCTTCAGCAAAACCAAACCCAAGGCAAGGGACACTAGAACCTCCAAGTGATAGCCAGTCCGTCAGAAGCACGGGTACGGGTGATGACCTGGGCATTTGAGTGGCATCTGAAGAGTGGTGGGCAGTCCTGTAGGACTGAGCCCTTAACCTGTGGGATGTGAGCTTAGACAACATTGGGTACTCACATGCACCTATCCCCCCTGCAGACACCCATGGCTCTCCCATCACACCCCACATGTGCAACACACTTCCTGCTCTCCCAAATAAGCCCTAATTAACCTTTTTGGCATCTAGTCAAACTTAACCTGCACCATTTATTGGAAGGTTGGCCCTACAAATTGACCAAGTGACTGTCTACATAAAGACTGTTCCTTTAAAACTTCCTTCCTAGGAGCAGGCACTGGATGGAAGTCCATGGCACTAGAAGCCACCCTTGGACAGTGCTATTATCCAGGACCTGCTATGTGCCTGGTCTCCATCTATTAAAATGAGCAAGACAGTCTATTCCTTATCTAAGGGTCCCTGGAAATTATTAGACAGAAGCACACACAAATGACCCAAATCTATAGGTTGTGTTACCAGTGATGTGGCCTTTTGGGGAGGGGAAAGAAAATGCTGAAGAATCTCAAACATGCAATTCAATTAACTTTTATAACATAAAATTCACTCCAACAACTTTTGTTTCTGTAACAGCTTTATTAGTTGAAATCAAGATATCACATGTTCTTGCCCATCACGATACCTTTAGCTCTTCTTTGTAGCTGGAACTCAGTAATTTGTTTCCTAGGAATGGAATACACTCCCTAGCCAGTGGAAAGAGTGTTGGTCTATGTACTGAAGGGTCCAAGGTTCAATTCCAGTCAAGGGCATGTACCTCGGTTGCAGATCAGCCCTGGCTGGGGCGTGTGCGGAGGCAACCAACCCACATGTCTCTGTCTCTCTCCCTTCCACTCTCTCTAAAAATCAATCGAAAAATATCCTCAGGTGAGGATTAACAAAAAAAAAAAAAAAAAGAGAATCATTACCCATTTTTTCTTTCTACCTTTAGGATAAAACAAAGGCTCTTGACATTTTGCCTGAGCTTAGTTATCAGTCTTTCCTTTATGCCACTGAAGGGCAGGATGACCTTTAGATGGCTGTGAAACAACTGAACCCTGACATCCCGGACTAGGTGTTGGAGGTATGGCAGGGATACTCAATATCAAGGCTCAGTGTAAAGGAAAACCTGTCCTTAAGATACTAAACTTCCAGTACCCGGCTCTAAACTGGATCACTCAATAAATACAGTGTTGGCCCGAGGACTGAAGAGTCACGGGTTCAATTCTGGTCAAGGTCATGTGCCTCAGTTGTAGGCTTAATCCCCAGCCAGTTGGGAGGCAACCAATCAATGTTTCTCCCTCCCTATCTCTCCCCCTCCCTTTCACTCTCTTAACAAAATAATAATCACACATAGACCACAACTTACTATCATTAGCAACATCAGCAATTAAATGTGAAAAACCCTAAAAATAACATTCCACAGAAGAGAAAATCTTTGGCTCCAATCCATTTTGTAACCTAAGGTCTATAGATATGCCTATTACCCAGTTAGAATGGTGACAATTTTCATTTGCCCAACAGCAGAGTTAAATCTACAGCCCCCTGTCCTGACTATTCAACCCAGCTCTCCATTACCATTACCTCCCAGCCATCATCTGCTATGACTCTGTCTCAACTCTAACTTGGGATTCTCTTTGCAAATTCTACAAATATGGGCACCTAGAGCTTCAGTGAAAACTCGATCTTAAAATGGAGAATTATTGCCCTAACTGGTTTGGCTCAGTGGATAGAGAGTCAGCCTGCGGACTCAAGGGTCCCAGGTTCGATTCCGGTCAAGGGCATGTACTTTGGTTGTGGCACATCCCCAGTGGGGGGGGTGGGGGGTGGGTGCAGGAGACAGCTGATTGATGTTTCTTTCTCATCAATGTTTCTAACTCTCTCTCCCTCTCCTTTCCTCTCTGTAAAAAAATCAATAAAATATATATATTTTATTTTTAAATGGAGAATTATCATTGATCTAGCTGCCTTTGGACCCAGGACCCAAAAGGAAACCACTAGACAATTAAGGAGGCTGAGCCCATTAGTCGCTTATATTCCATTCCTGAGACAATGTCATGGAGTCCAATGCCTCCTGGGTGATACTATGTTCTCTTAGAGACTTGTTGTCATATATTTCACAGTCCTCTTTTTTGGTAAGGATAACTGGCTCATAGAGATGCCCTCACACTCAGCATTCTTCTTGTTGCTCTTATTGCTGCAGGGCCAGAAAAGTAGAGAATAGAAATAGCTTCCCCAGGATTCCTCCTGATCAAACCTTTCTTTAGAACTCGGACCACTAACTTCTTCTTCAAAGAGCCATTCTATCTCACACGCTTCGTCTTCCAACTCACGCTCATCTGAAATGTTCAAAGAAGTAATTTCTTTGGTTAAAGTAGCAACGTCGTTCTTTCCTTTTAAGAATGCAATCCTGGCCTCGTTTAATTTCCTGCTTCTGGACATCTTCCTTGGTCCCGCTGTTGAGCAGTTCGGTGACTCTGCACTTACCAAGGGCATTTGCTCAGGGGAATTCTCCAGCTCTGCATCTTCCACCCGACCTATCTCACAATGGATGGCTTCATCGATTTTGTTAGACTGGGCCAACTGGGCAGTGGAGGGCCTGCTGTCCTGCTCTCCTACCTCCTTTCTACCCACGTCCCCACACAGCACCGAATCTTCCCCCGTTCCCTCTCCCCCTCCTGGTAACGACGCAGGAGATCTCTCCAGCTCCGCATACTCCAACCAGCTCATGTCACACTGAATGGCTTCATTGACTTTGTTAGACTGGGCCAACGGGGCAGCAGAGGGCATGTGCCCCTGAGGGCAGCTGTCCATCCCTCCTACTTCCTCTTCACACTTTTTCTCCAGAGAGGGGTCTTCGCCTCCCTGAGGGTTACAGAGCACACCCCTGCTTTCACAGGAACTCGGTGAAATCCTATTGTGCCACAACTGCTGAAGTTTAGTCTGAGTCCCTTCCGTTCCCATTTTTTCCCCATGGCCATTGTAGTGCCAGAAATTAGGTCTTTGGTTAGGTGTAGTGGGCAAAGAGGACTGTGGTACGAGGAAGTCCAAATACTTCCTGGGTACCAATGACCATGGAAAATACAGATTTCCATTTCTGAATCCTAGAAAGAAAACATAGTAATTATTTTGTCTCCTGCAGCAGTCACAACATATAGCCAACATGCATCTGTTTGGCCATATACAGTTATCAATCAGTAATTAATGGTCCTCAATTCCTCCCTGGATATCCCAGAATTCAACAAATAAAAGAGCAATGACTCAAACTGTGGGGCCCCCCTAAATTCTTCTTCGGGACTGGCATGTCCCTAGGACAGCACATTATCAATATCACTCATAAGGATTTTAATGTATTTTTATTGATTTCAGAGAGGAAGGGAGAGGGATAGAGAGATAGAGATAGAAACATCAATGATGAGAGAATCATTGATCGGTTGCCTCCTGCATGCCCCACACTGGGGATCAAGCCCTCAACCTGGGCATGTGCCCTGACTGGGAATTGAACCATGACCTCCTATTCATAAGTCAATGCTCAATCACTGAGCCACACCGGCCGGGCTGTAATGACTTTTTAAAGAGACCAAGCCCACACTAAGCACAAATTCAGGACTGTCCTGGCTACAGAATAATACAAAATAAAGATCGAAAGAAGTTCTTTAGATTTCAAAACCTTATTAGATTTTCTTATTCATTCACACACACCTTCCCCCACTTCCACTCTTCAGGGCAATTGTGTCAGTAACACCATAAATACATTCTTGGGAAAGGAAAGACAGATTTATATATTGACAAATGAAGTGAAGAGAAAACTTCTAGTATATAAATGAATAAATAGCTATGTTCAAATCAGTGTTCATGAGGCAATTTAGTCAATATTGTGGGGCTCATCTTATGAACTCAATTTGTAACATACCTGGCATATTTTTTATTTATATAAGCATTTTGGTTTTTTCCTTTATTGAAAGGGGAAAAAAGCCCTCCCTCTTCTGTTACAAAAGACTTCATGTCCTCTCCAGATTTTCACATGAATTAAGTAGTAACCTTCCTGACCTATCTCCCAGTCTATATTCCATACCACTGCCAGAATAATGCTTCTGATCCACTCCTTCCAGTTACAGTATTTGAACGTCTTTTCACAGCCTAAGCTCCTCACCTCATTATCTGGTGTTTCACTGTGTCATCTCATTACTCCCCACAAATACCACGGACTCTAGCCATATATGGATTCCTCCACTACACCAACTTCTCTTCCCTTTTCTGGGACCCTTCTCCACTCCCCTCCAATTGCTACCAAAACATACGCACCAGGAGGTCACAGTTCACTTTTCAGTCAAGGCACATGCAGGGGTTGAAGGCTCGATCCCCAGTGTGAGGCATGCAGGAGGTAGCTGATCAATGATTTTCTCTCATCACTGATGTTTCTATCTCTCTCTCCCTTCCTCTCTGAAATCACTAAAAATATATATTTTTAAGTTGTTTTTATTTATTTTCTTTGTTGGTGTGTGTTTTTAATCCTCACCAGAGGATATTTTTCCATGGATTTTTAGAGAGAAGAAGAGAGAGGGAAAGACAAAGAGAAGCTTCGATGTGAGAGAAGCCAGCGATAGGTTACCTCCTGCACACGCCCAATCAGGGCCCGGGGCCAGGGCAAAGACTGTAACCAAGGTACATGCCCTTGACTGGAATCAAGCCTGGGACCCTTCAGTCAGCAGGCCGACTATTCACTGAGCCAAGCCAGTTAGGACAATTAAAAAAATACGTATTTTTTTAAAGAAAATAAAGAGGGTGGGAGAAGATGTATTATTTTATTTTAAAGCAAGAAAAGTCTTCAGGGATAAAGAGGGGCATTACCTAAAAGTCAATTGTTCACTGAGACATAACAATCCCGTGTATGCCCTTAATAGAGGGTGAAACTACAGGAGCGGGGCAGGCTAGAAGGGGTCAATGGGGGAAGAAAAGGGGACATATGTAATACTTTCAACAATAAAGATTTAATTAAAAATATTACCTACAGCCGAAACCGGTTTGGCTCAGTGGATGGAGTGTCGGCCTGCGGACTGGGGGGTCCCGGGTTCGATTCCGGTCAGGGGCATGTGCCTTGGTTGCGGGCACGTCCCCAGTGGGAGGTGTGCGGGAGGCAGCTGATCGATGTTTCTCTCTCATCGATGTTTCTAGCTCTCTGTCCTTCTCCCTTCCTCTCTGTAGGATATCAATAAAATATATTTAAAAAAAAATATATATATAACCTACAGAAGGCTCTTAAGACCACAACTGAATTAATGTAGAAAATAATAAGGTAGCTGGAAAAATCCCCAAATATTTTGATATTAAACACACTGCTGAACACATGAGTGTTCTCAGGAGAAATTAAACATTTTGAACATAAAAGCAGGGAAATTGATACCATTGAATGCATGTATTAGAAAAGATCTAAAAATCATTCAGCTTCTATGCCGTGGCCTGGTGGCTCAGCTGATTGCAACATCGTTCCGTACACCAAAAAGGTTGAGTTCAATCCCTGGTTGGGGTGTATACAGAAGGCAACCCATTGATGTTTCACACATCAATGTTTCTTTCCGCCTCTCTCTGCCTTCCACTCTTAAAAAAAAAAAAAAATCATTGAACATACCCTCAGGTGAGGATTAAAAAATAATAAAAATCATCTAGCTTCTGACATAGGAATCTAGGAAAACAGAATAAATTAAATCCAAAAAAATAAACATTACAGCAGAATCACTGAAATTGAAAACAGGAACTATACCAAAAGGTGGTACACTAAAAAGAGCAAAAACTGATCATCTTCTAGCCAAGCTAAGTAAAAAGACAAAAATTACAAATATCAGAAATACATATCAGAGTACATAGCTGCCAAAACCATGGGCATTTCTTTATCTTTACTATTGACACAATTTTCATAATCTAGATAAAAATGAACCAATTCCTTAAAGGATAGTATTTGCCAACACCCAACTGGAAATGGACTGAGTAGGTCTATTTTTATTAAAGAACTTGAATAATAACCTTCCAAAACAAAAAAACATCAGATCCAACAGGCTCACATTTAAGGAAAAAAATCAAAAATAGATCAATGGAAAAACACAGAGAATCCACAAATAGACCACATCAACATAGTCAACTGGTCTTTAAGTAGCAAAGGCAATACAAATCGTTTTCCTTGTTGTGGAGCGAGCACGAGTGAATGACCACTGGAGCCCAGACCAAATTAAAATTTAGGGAGCCTTTATTAGCCGGCCAGCTGGCCAGCCAGCCGGCCGGCGACTGCTCTGCCTTTCTCCACACAGGGAGTCCAGAGAGCAGCCCTGACCCTTTGTGCGGGACCACTTTTAAGCACATTAACCACATCCTGTTTTTGCAGAGCAAGTAACCCAAGACAAAACAGTTTTTCCCAAACAACGTCAGGATCATGCCATTGACAACCATGTTATTCACAGGGTCATCCTGTTCCTCAGAAAGCTGACAGTGTTTTATGAAAGAAGGCCTACGTGCTGGGAAGGGGCCATGAGACCGTATCTCAAGGCCTGGCCTGGTGTCAGCACTGACAACTCTATCTGGGGCATAGTCCACGGCCTCAGTAGTGCTCAAAAATTCCCACTCTCTAACATTCCTCACACAATTTGTTCCTCTGCACAATCAAAATAGCATTTCAACATCCCTGTTAGTTAGGGATCTCCAGAAAGAGCCAAGGGAACATTCATATACAGAAAAAACTTTTAAGGAATTGGCTCAGAGGGAGATGCAAGTCCAAAATCTGCCAGGTAGGCAGCCAGCCACACCAGAGACAGAGCTGGCGTCCATATGCCATATACTGATAGAATTCCTCCTTGCTTGGACTGCAACTTTGAAATTGCCATCCACAGCTCCTACTACCCAAGTGAGGCGTAGGCACTGATAAACTCAAATGCATTCCTTATCACACCTAGTTTTCTACTTGGGAAAAGATGAGGAGTGTACACACCATGCTTTATCTATGGAAGGGGACACAAGAATAAGGGTAAGGCCCCTGAGACACTCTTTCTACTGCAGATAAGAGAATCACTCACTCCTACTGTTTACAGTCCCACCCGACCCGCCCTACATGCCTCCTTACTGCTCTCCTTAAACCCCACTTATTTCTAGTTGATTTTTTTTTTTTTTTTTTAGAGAGAGGGGAATGGAGAGGGAGAGAAATCAATGTGAGAACCTCCCATCATGCCCAGACCAGGGATCGAAACTGCAACCTGGTTGCCTAGGACCAAACCAGAGAGGGTCGGACCTGCATTGCCACCATGTGCCCACCATCCAGATATCATTGCTGACATGTACACATAAGGAACTGTTGGACATTGAAACGGGGACTCAGAACTGTTGGACATGGAAATTGGGACTCAAACATTTTTTGTTATTATATGTTTATTTCTAGTCTGCAGAGGCAAGATTTTTTAAAGGAAAGAAATGGGGGGGAAAATAGATACAGAGGCAAAGAAGCATTGAACAGACTGTCAAGCTACAGCGGGAAGGCAGGGGAGGTTGAGGGGGGGGGTGCGCTGTAAGAGATCAACCGAAGGACTTGTACGCATGCATACAAGCATAACCAATGGATACAAGACACTGGGGGGGGGGGGGCAGGTAAAGGTATGTACTGGGGGGTAGGGGAGGCTGGGGGGAGGTCAATGGGGAAAAAAAAGGAGACATATGTACTACTATTTGTAATACTTCAATTAAAAAAAATAAAATTAAAAAAAAACAAAACTGCAATCTGGATATGTGCTCTGACCAGGAATCAAACCCAGGACCCTTCAGGGCACAGGAGGATGCTCCAACCAACTGAGCAACAGCGGCCTGGGCAAACCCCCTTCCCTTTAAACCACTTATTCTTCCCAGAGTACTTTTTTCCACTTCAATGTAAAAGATTTTACCATTTGTAGGCCTTGTTGAAACAATGATGGGAGCTTTGGGGTAACTCTTCCAACCAGACTGGTCTCAGAACATGAGGTTTTGGTCGGACTCCTGTGTGACCCCAGGCAGTTCACTGACTCTCCTGGCCTCCGTCCCCTTATTTGTGAAGCGGGGACAGCAATACCTAGCTCAGGAGGTTGTTGAGAGGTGGCCCGAGAGAATCACTCCTGGTATTTAGCAGAGTACCTGGCATAAAGCTAGATTCACATTTTACCTCTTAATGTGAACTCCTGAGCTGCCACAAGGGAGAAGAAAAGTTTATAAAAACCTTCGGGCATTGGAGACGCCAGGAAACCTTCGGGCTTTGGATTAGGAGGGTGCCCAACCCCTCTGGACTTCTATGCAGATTCCTTACCTGCCCCAGGAACAGAGAGTGGACTATAGATATAATTCGGGCCCCAGAACTTTGGGCGAGGCTGCCGAGCCTCGCCATCCAGGTAATAAAAGGGTGTGGGTGTGCTTTCCTCAGACTGTCTCTTTTCTTCCGAAGAGTTCATCTTCGAGGCTGAAAAAACAGACGTTCGCATTTAGGAAAGGACCGTCGCCCTGTGTCGGGTACAACGGGGTGAAAGTAGAGAAGTCATCCTAGTCCCCCTTCTTAACTCCAAGCCTGGGTGGCAGGTTCCTTCCTTCTCTTCCCGCTCACCTGACAGCAAGGACACGGAGGGTTGCACGGCCCTTGGGGCCAGGGGAGTGCTGATCAAAGCCCGGGCCCCAGGTTGTGACAAGGCAGTCCAGGCTCCCTGCGGGAGGCGGAGGCCTCGGAGATGCGGAGACCTCCAGGGCCGGCCTAGAATGCCAGGGGCTGCACTCCTGGGCGCTGGGCGCTGCCTCAGGCCGGGCGCTGTCCTTGTCCTCGGGCCCTTCCAACGTGCCCAGCCTCCCCAGGCCCAGCCCCTCTTGAGTTTAGGGGTAAATGACACACACACACACACACACACACACCCCTTCCCCACAAGCCAGTGTTTCCCTGCCCACCTCACACCCTCCGCAAGGCCCCCCCCCCGCCCCCCCCCCCCCCCCCCCCCCCCCCCGCTCTGCCCTCGGCACACCAACCTGCTCTCTTCTGAAGTCTGCGACGCCAACCTCCTTCCGGCCTAACTCCTGCAACCGGGAAGGTCTGCTGTGTTTGTGGCGCCCTCGCCCGCCCTTATATGCGCCACAGGGCGGCACGTGCTGCGTGTTGCGCAGGCGCTGCCCTTCCCCACGCATGCGCCCTGGGCAAGGACACCCCGCCCCCTCGTCCAGGCGCTCTCTCTGCCGGAAGGCCCGGGGCCTCCGTGGGAGGAACAGAGCCGCTCTGCACCAGCCCCGCGGGAGCAACCTCAGCCCTTCCCTCTGGGCCTACCTGTTGCGTGAAGATGCCCTGGTGTTGGCTCCTTCCCAGAACGGGACAGTTCCTTGTCCCCCTCACAGTTCTTAACTCCCCCCTCCATTAGTGCTTTGTGGGTTTTTTCCTATTTTTTTTTTAATATATTTTATTGATTTTTTTACAGAGAGGAAGGGAGAGGGATAGAGAGTTAGAAACATCCATAAGAGAGAAACATCGATCAGCTGCCTCCTGCACACCTCCTACTGGGGATGCGCCTGCAACCAAAGTACATGCCCTTGACCGGAATCGAACCTGGGACCCTTTAGTCCACAGGCCCACGCTCTATCCACTGAGCCAAACCAGTCAGGGCTCCTATTTTTTTATATATTATTTTTTAATTTATTTCAGAGAGGGAGAGAGAGTCAGAAACAGCAATGGTGAGAGCGAATCATTGATTGGCTGCCTCCTGCAGGCCCCCTATTGGGGATGAGCTCACAACCCAGGCATGTGCCCTTGGTCTGAATAGAACCCGGGACCCTTCAGTCCACAGGCTGGTGTTCTACCCACTGAGCCAAACCAGGTAGGGCTGTTTTTGTTTGTTTGTTTGTTTTCAAAATATATTTTGATTGATTTCAGAGAGGAAGGGAGAGGGAGACAGAGATAGAAACATCAATGGTGAGAAAGAATCATTGATTGGCTGCTTCCTGCGTGCCCCCTCCTGGGGATGGAGTCTGAAACCCAGGCATGTGCCCTGATGGGAAACCTAACCCTGATCTCCTGGTTCCTGGGTTGATGCTCAACCACTGAGCCATCTCCACCGGCCAGGCAACTGCTTGACCTTCTTAAAGTATTTTACTGGCTTCTCTTCTTAAACTTCTCTCTTTATGTTCATATGCTCCAGGTTATAGTCCTAAGGTTTCTTCCCTTTTATGCCACTTCACATTCTCACCCATTCTCAGCTCTTCACATACAACCAACATACTGCTCACTCCCAAATCTCCATCTCCATCCTATCTACTAGATATTTATATCTCAACAGAAGACTTCTCCTGTAAGGACATGCACAAATGATGAGTTTTGTGCACATCTTGGAGTGGGAAGCCACATTCCGGCTTACTGTTAACCTCCACAGGTGGCATACCAGTCGGGAAGCTCTATTAGACATGTGTGTATGGACAATGTGTTATTTAGACAATGCGTATAGTTTCCCACCCAGCCGAGTACAGGGAGCTGTTGTAGGCTTGGAATTGTTGTCTCTGGCAGTATTTTTGAACTACCACTACTTTATGTTGCCCAACAGTTGGAGAACCATAAGATTTAATAATCATTAGGTCTGGGGGCAGGGTGTATAATCTTGAGGAACCTGAAATAAACCCTCTGAATCAAAGGCCTTTCAACCTCCTCTTGGTGGCAGGTCAGGGCCAAGATTTTCCTGAGAAATAATGTATTAGTTTCAGTGCAATTTAATAGCTCCTGCTCCTCTTTCCATAGATGATTTTCTCCTTTTACTTTTCCCCCTAGAATCTACTGTTTCATTCTAGGCAAGTGTTTAGCCTTCTGTGCTTGTTTGAAATAGCCACGTGGGTGGATGAAAGGAATGGACATTGGAGGGACTGTAGCAATGCAGAGATAGGCTGAATGTGGATATATTCCTCTACCCCCTCCGAGGTACAAAAATGCCAATAAAACTGTGCTGTTTGCCGACCAAGAGACAGAGACTACAGATAGCTATGTGGCAGATTTCCGGGGGAAGGCCTTGAATGTGGCTGGTAAGTCAGACTGACGCAAGTAGCCCTAGGGAGCTACAAATGGGTCTTGATCCAGTTTCCATAGATCCCAAGGGTATTATGCTGAACAAATCAGTGGTTTCCCGGGCATTAGGTGTGAGGTTAAGGCAGGACAGTAAGAAGCTAAGGAGATTCCTTGACAAGTGGAATAAGGGAAACTGAGGCAATATAATTACACAAGGCCAAACAATATGAGCAAGGTTTTATCTTTTCTAACCAAGGACACTAAGGAGCAAATGGTTTATCTATTCCAAACCATCCCTCTTCAATGATGTTCTTTTTTTTTTAATCCTCACCTGAGGATATTTTCCCATTGATCTCTCAGAGAGAGTGGAAGAGAGAGGGAAAAACAGAGAGAAACATCGATGTGAGAGAAACTCATTGTCTCCTGTACACATCCTGACCAAGGCCTGGGCCAGGAGGGAGCCTGCAACCAAGGCACAATTGAACCTAGGACCCTTTGGTCCGCAGGCCAACGCTCTATCCACTGACCCAAACTGTCTAGGGCAGGGGTGGGCAAACTTTTTGACTCGAGGGCCACAATGGGTTCATAAACTGGACCGGAGGGCCGGAACAAAAGCATGGATGGAGTGTTTGTGTGAACTAATACAAATTCAAAGTAAACATCATTACATAAAAGGGTACGGTCTTTTTTTTTTTTATTTCAATAGTTTTATTCATTTCAAACATTTTAACAAGAAGAATGTAAACACTAATTATTATAATTTGAAACTTCAAAAAATGGAGGAATCATAGCACAATAACATACCTTATATTGAAGATGGCAAAGGCAAAATAAAATTGCCTAACAAAGGAAAGGTACAAAAGCCTTTCAAATTAAACTTAAATATAATAAAATAATTTAAAACTAAAACAAATAGAAAAGAACAAAATGTGTAAACAGTAAATTAAACATTTTCTTTAGTGCAACTTCCAAATGATGCCCGGGACGTAGATGTAGATGGCAATGTAGACTGGGTTGAAAGGTTTTTGGTCTTTAAAACATCACCTTCAGTGGGAACAGTGTTGTTGGTCTCCTTTTTAGCTAATGCTCTGATACTGTGCTCTCCAGGGGCGTGTCTCCCTACATCACCACGATAACGTGTCTATGTATTCCCAGGGTGATGTCGGGGGACGCGTACGCGGGCATTACAAGGAGCCTCTGGAAGATGGAGAAGTTGTTCCTTCTACTGAATGGGCAGATATAAATCTGCCCACTCAGAAGAAGGAGCTGCGGCCGTGTTTCCCAACGTTGCCATGTTAACGCTGCTAGTGAAGGAGCGGAGAGGAGAGCAAGGGAACCCTCCGCTCTTTGGGCTCCGCGGGCCGGATAGAACAGCCGAACGGGCCGGATCCGGCCCGCGGGCCATAGTTTGCCCACGGCTGTCCTAAGCACAGTTCTAAAAGCTGAAAATATATCTGAAAACAAAAACCTCTGCTATTAAGGAGGGCATTCTAGCAAGGAGAGAATAACGATAGTGGAAATAAGTGTGAAGGAGATCAGAACTGCCAGAGCTGGAAGGGTTGAATATAGGTAGTCAGCATAAGGCCCACAGAGAAGGCATCATTTGAGTAAATATTTGAAGAACATAAAGACGAATATAGGAATACCCAGGAAAAATAAAACTTTCTGGGCAGAGAAAACATCAATGCAAAGAACTCTGAGATGGAATCATGCCTGACATATTTAAAAAATAGCAAGGAGCCCTGGCTGGTTTGGCTCAGTGGATAGAGCGTCGGCCTGCAGAGTGAAGGGTCCTGGGTTTGATTCTGGTCAGAGTTGATCCCCAGTAGGGGGCATGCAGGAAACAGCCGATTGATGATTCTCTCTCCTCATTGATGTTTCTATCTCTCACTCCCTCTCCCTTCCTCTTTGAAATCAATAAAAATATATTTTAAAAAGATTTAAAAAAAAAAACAACAACAGCAAGGAGGCCGAGGGCACCGGAACAAACAGAAAACAGGGGGAGGCGGTAGGAGATGATGTCAGAGAGGAGAACCAGGCATAGACTGAGTAGTCTTATGGCTCAACGTGAGGATTTCGGCTTTTACTGTGAGTGTATTGGGGGCCATTGGCGGGCTTTGAGCAATCTCATCCACAAAACAAAACACAAAAAGGGCATTCGTGCACCAGATAGTTAATGCCAGACTTGTTTTCTTACGGACACATGGTCAGGTGGGCCTGTCCCACCTGTCTAAGAGCCCCTTTCCATAAATTTTCCTCTCATTCAGAGTTGGCGGGGTCACCCCCAGGAACTTCCTGCATCCCTTCTCTGTCACCCCCAAAGATAAGAGGAGAACATCACATCCATCCCTTGGAAGGGACCAGGCAGGTGAGAGTGAGTCGTGCTGCTCACAAAGAGGAAATGATGAAGAAGGTGGTCATTGGGCGGTAGCCGCCACAGAAGTGTCGGCAACAGGGACACCTCACTCCAGCCATCTGCACCTGGTTGCCATAGCACTTTCGTAAACATTGTGATACAAAACACATAAGGACGAAATTTACCAACCTAGTCGTTTTTAAATGTACTGTACAGTTAACTATATGCCTGTGGTTATGCCAACAGCCCTCTGGAACTTTTCACCTTGCAAAACTGAAACTCAGTACAGAGCTGAACAGCTCCGCTTTCCCTCTCCCCCAGGCCCTCAGCCACCATTCTGTACCTAGCAGTTTGACTGCCTCATGTGAGTGTCAAAATGCGGGACATACTTGTCTTTTCGTGACTGGCTTATTTCTCTCAGCGTAATGTCCTCAAGGTGCATCCTGATTGTCGAACCTTGCAGAATCTCCTCCTTTTTAAAGGCGGATGGTCTTCCATTTGTAGTGTGTGCCACGTCTCCTCCTTTTTAAAGGCAGATGGTCTTCCATTTGTAGTGTGTGCCACGTATTCTTTATCCATCCATCCATCCACCTGTGCAGGGACATCTTTGCTGTTCTGAATGGGGCCGCAGTGGGCACAGTTACAGAGAGAAGGGAGAGAGATAGAGAGTTAGAAACATCGATGAGAGAGAAACATCCATCAGCTGCCTCCTGCACACTCCCTACTGGGTATGTGCCCGCAACCAAGGTACATGCCCTTGACCGGAATCGAACCTGGGACCCTTCAGTCCGCAGGCCGGCGCTCTATCCACTGAGCCAAACCGGTCAGGGCACAGAGTGCCTGCTTTCATTTCAATTCCTTCATATAGACGCCCAGAGGTGGAATTGCTGGGTCCATGCTAGCTCTACTTTTAATAATTCGAGGAACATCCACGCTGTTTTCCACAGTGGCTGCGCCAATCCACATTTCTACGAACAGTGCACGAGGTCTCCTCACCAGCACATTGCTTTCTTTTGTTGTTGTTGTTGCTTTTCCATAAAGGACATCCTAACGGTGTGAAGTGACCTCTCCTTGTGGTTTTGATTTGCATTTCCTGATGATGTTGAGCATGTTTCCAGAAGCTTGTTGGCCATGTGTTTAGCTGAGTCTTTGGCCCATTTTTAACTGGGTTTGCTTTGGTTGATGAGTTATTGTGAGTTCTTTACATATTCTTTTTTCCCCATTTATTTATTTATTAATCCTCACTCGAGGATATTTTCCCACTGATTTTTGGAGCGAGTGGAAGGGAGAGTGAAGGACAGAGAGAGAAACATTGACGTGTCTCTCACACAGATTGGTTGCCTCCCAGGCCGGGCATTGAGCCTGCACCAGACAGGAATCGAACCCGGGACCCTTCAGTCCGCAGGCCGACACTCTACCCACTGACCCACATTGGCTAGGGCGTCCCCTTTATTTTAATTATAAAAAATCATGGCAATTGCTCTGTAAACATGATTGAGCTAAAAAGTATTACCAGAGTACGGGTTAGTTACCGGAGAAACAGAAATGAAATTTGGCGATGAGATTTCGTCGTTTTAATTTGTACTCCTGCTGTAAATGTAAGGAACCCTTATCAGATATGTGGTTTGAAAACACTTCCTCGCATACCCTTGGTCCCCTTTTCACTCTGCTGTCCTAGCGGCGCTGCACCCTGCCATACTTTACCGCCAACGCTACTGCGCAAGTTAGGAGGCGGCACCGCGCGGCCTTCTGGGGGTTGTAGTCCAGACCCGGGAGGCTGGAAGTCGCGGAACTTTTTTTCTAATGGACCAAGGTTGGAATCGGATTCCTATTGGGTGGGGCTAGAATGAACCCCTGCGTGGCCCCCATTAGCAGAGACAGATAATTAAAACAATTCCCTTTTCAGTGCTTGGACAGCACCCGGACCTTGGCTGGGGTAGGCCCACCTGCCGCCTCGGCCTCCGACGCAGGCCACGCCCTCCCGTCTTTAGCCTGTCCCCGCCCCTCGGCGCTCGGAGGTGGGGCTTGCGGCGGGGGGCGGGGCTAGCGCCTAGCGGCGGGGGCGGGGCATCCTGGCCTTTCACGCTCGCGCTCCTAAGGCCCCCAGCGGCCCTGAGACTGTTCTTTTCCGCTTGGGCGGCGCGCGCGGATCTGTCCATGGATCGGGCGGCCGTGGCGAGGATGGGCGCGGTAGCGAGCGCCAGTGTGTGTGTCCTGTTGGCGGGGGTGGTGCTGGCCCAGTACATATTCACCTTGAAGAGGAAGACGGGGCGGAAGACCAAGATCATCGAGATGGTGAGTGCGGGTACCCGGCGCGCGTGAGAGCCGGAGAGAGGACCCGGGGGGCACCCGGGCTGGAATGCTAGGGGCGCCCAGGGGACCCGTTCGGGACCCCCGATGGCGGCACTCGGAGCCTGGGTTATGTCTCCCTTTGAAACAGAAAGGCAGCGAATAGGTGATCAGGAAACAAGCTACCTCCTTGCTGCAAAGTCCGTTTCTATAGAGATAAACTGAACATCTGGACAGATTTCTCCCTCCTTCCCGCATCCCCTGCAAACCCTTGCAGCCAGTCCAATTCTAGCAGAGGGGTTGTTTCTGCACCGTGGCTGGGATGAGTTAGATCATGAATAGGTGTACCTGCCCCGTGGCTAAAAGAATGCCATTAATCCAGTTGGAGTTCAGGACTGTTTATTTTGTATTTGAATGTTATTTATTTCTTCTTGTTTCAAACCGCCAAGAGGTATCTTTGTGTTCATTTTTCCCCAAAACCTATTGCATAACATTTTAGAAGTCTATTTACAATTTTATTGTAATATAATGTTTCGAGAATTCTATTTGAGGAACATTATAAGGAGTGTTTGCAACAAAGTCAGAGGTGTTTTTAAAAATTAGAGTTCATTAATCAAGACAGGTAACCCACTGAGTTGCCTTCCAATGTACTTACTGGAGTGTATACTCCAGGTATATTCCAGGTGAACATCTGGAGTCAAATATTTATGACAAATCAGTTGACAGTCTACGACTCTACTAAATACTAATCATTTTAGGTTCGTGTACTACTTAGAGTATTTCAGCCTCAGCAATAAGATCTGATGGGTCAGATAAACTATTTGGTTGCTTTTGGCCTCAGGTTGAGTACAGAAATACTTTCCATTACTAAGAGTAAAAAAAAAAAAAAAAATTAACTCCTTCATGTCTCATATGTCAATTATATTTCTAGGTTTTGTTTATTGCTAGCATTAAATTATTCTTGGGTTATTACTTCTTTTCTCCACTTGTATACCCACAGCAGAAAGTTTTTATCTTAGGTATTTCATTTTGTTTACAGTGCTGTCCAGTGGAGAGAACTTTGGTGCCTTTTATCCCAAACCAAGAATTTATTCATGAATAACTTTATGTGACCCATAAAACTTAATTTTATGTTAGAAAAATGTATAATACACATGTGCAAACTGATTGTCATACCTTCTGGTGTGTAGTTCTGTGTGTAGAACTGTGGGTTCATCTGTTACATCTCTAAACCAAAAGAGCTAAAAATGAATGCTCTTGCACAATTCCACAGTGAAACCATCATGAACAGTTTGCCACCTTTGTGAAGAGAGAGACCAGGCAATCTTTACATATGCATATGTATACATACTATTACATTCACATTGTGATATATGGGCTGACTGCTAGTAGCTATTAAAAGGAAAAAAGTCAAGCCGAAACCGGTTTGGCTCAGTGGATGGAGCGTCGGCCTGCGGACTGAAGGGTCCCAGGTTCGATTCCGGTCGGGGGCATGTGCCTTGGTTGCGGGCAGATCCCCGGTGGGGGTTGTGCAGGAGGCGGCTGATCGATGTTTCTCTCTCGTTGATGTTTCTAGCTCTCTGTCCCTCTCCCTTCCTCTCTGTAAAATATCAATAAAATATATAAAAAAAAAAAGGAAAAAAGTCAAAAGAACTTGATGTTTTTAACTTGCAATTTTGCTTCTTCAAATGGGATAAGCATTTGTTTGGGAGTCTGAAGACCTTGATTCAAATCCTGGTTTTATCTCTTGGTAATAGATGTGTTTTAGGGGGCATGCTGTGCCCACCTCACCCTCAAAAACCCCCACCTTAGAGAATCTGAACAAACCCATGGATGTCCAGTGGATGTAGCTGGAACTGGTCACAGGTAATGGAACCAGCAGTAACTACCTGCCCACAGCGGGCCTGTCCATAGCTGACGAGGTAAACAAATGACTTCTGGCGCTGGGTTTAGTAGGATGTACTGCTTGGAGAATTTTTACGTAAGAGACACAGGGCGTTGCTAGTGGGCTGCACGCCCTGCTGCTGAAATGCTCTGTAAGGCACCAAGGTACACGGACAGAAGGGAAGTCAGCCACATGCCACAGATCTTCAGAGATAAGAGGGGCCCTTTCATGATGTTGCTGTTTCTTTCCCTTCAAGCCTGTTTATTTATTTTATTGTTTAAAGTATTACAGATAGTAGTACATATGTCTCCTTTATCCCCTCACTGACTCCCTCCCCCCGTCCCCCGCCGGCCTCCCCTACCCGCCCCTGCACAATTACTCATCATTTTGTGTGTCCCTAAGACCATGTAGCAGCCAGTCTTACCTATTAATGAAGCTAGTTTGGGTAGATTTCTCTTCCTTGCAACCCAAATCTATTTAAGATTATTAATTCATTTATCGTAGTCAATACACTTTATTTTTAAATAAACACTTTATTTTGGAATAGTCTTAACTTTACGGAACAATTGAGCAGGTAAGTAGAGTCCTCTTGTACTCCACAACCAGTGTCCCCTGTTACTAACATTAGTATGGGGCATTTGTTAAAATTAATACTTACTCATATATTTTATTTTGATTTTTTTCTTTCTTTTTTAGGAGTCCCCTTCCCCCTTACTTATACATTTTAAATATCCATACTTTGTTCAGATTTTCTTTGATTTTTGCCTAATGTCCTCTGCCCCAAGATTCCATTCAGAATATCACATTACATTTTCTCATCATGTCTCCCTATCCCATCCTGGCTGTGACAGTTTCTCAGATTTTCCTTGTGTGTTTTTTATTTGTTTGTTTTTTATATATCCATGACACTATGAGAAATATATATATATATATATATATATATATATATATATATATATATATATAATTTGGAGTTTGTCCCACATTCCTGGCACACAGCCCATAAAACACTTAGACTCTGGCAAGTGTTAGGAATGTCTCTTGTATGCTAATGAGATGGACTCTGCCATCTGGTGGCCCCGATGTGCGATGTGGGCTGGTACCCATAAAGATCAAGGCGTGATTACAGGATGGAACTTGCAGTCCCCGCTCACCCCTTCTGTAGAGGGGAAAAGGGCTGGGGTGTGGGCTAATCATCTCTGGCCAGTGAATTAATCAATCTTGCCTACACAACAGAGCCTCCATAAAAACCAACCCCTAAAGGAGAGCTGTCAGGTTGGTGGATACCTCAGGGTGCTGGGAGGGCGGCATGCTTGGAGAGGGCACGGAGCTCTACACCCCTTCTCCCATAGCTGGCCCCGTGGGTCCCTTCCATGTGCTTGTTCTGACCTGTATCCTTTGTAGGACACCTGTAACCATCAGTAAAGCACTCCATCAGTAATGTGTGCCGATTGTGGCACCTGAGGAAGGGAGTGTGGGAACCCTCGAATTTACACCCAGTCAGTCAGACCTATGGGTGGGCAACCTGGGACTTGCCCACTGGCATCTAAAGTAGGAGGCAGGTTTGTGGGACTGAGCCCTTCACTCACTGTAAACAGTGTTAAAATTGAATTGGCCGTGGAGTTGAGTTGGTTGATGTGAAGAAAACACCCACACATTTGGTGCCAGTGTTGTGTATGAAAACAGTCCAGTGTGAAAACAATAATAATAACAGAATAAAATAAAATAAAAACAGTTCAGTGTGAAGCATAGTAACTTTACTAAATAGTAGCTGTAACTATTATACCAAAGCACAGAGTGTCAGCCCCTCTAAAATCATTTTTCCTTATGGACACTAGTGGGGCATAATTTTAGCCACTGGTCTTATTTACTTTCACCTTTCTCTCTCCTACGCTTTCACTGTCAAAATTACTCTTTCTAGCCCAGCCGGTGTCACAGTTCGATTCCCGGTCAGGGCACATGTCCGGGTTGCCGGCCTGATCCCCAGTAGGTGGCGTGCAGGAGGCAGCCAATGGGTGATTCTTTCTCATCACTGATATTTCTAGTTCTCCCTCTTCCTTCCTCTCTGAATTCAATAAAAATACTAGTATAATTTATAAAACAAACAAACACAACTCTTTCTAATTATCCCCAGTAAGGATGACTTGCAGTTTTTGTAAACTGGACTAAAAAGGTTAAGGTTGCCAAACGTGTATATAGAAGTTTATACACATAGAGTTGAATTTTGCACAAATGTGACTGGTCTTTGGGGATGAATTATGATATAATGGTAAGCTGAATTCCTTTCTCCCTCCAGTCTCTCTGGGAGTCATGCAATAGTGAGGCCTCCCTCATATCTGTTGACCATCACTCCTCCGATTTAACTCACCATTCCAGTCAAGCATGCCTACTCAGATCCGACCAGTTCTCTCCCAGGCACCTCCTCCACTCAGAATAGATCTGGCAGCCAGGAATGGCTAGTCTCTCCATAAAATCAAAGGTTCTGGAACAAAGGTTGAGCCCTGACTGGAAGTTTCCTCCTGTCAGGCAGAGAAACCCACTTCAACACAGAGCATAGTCTTTGAAGGATGAGGCTCTGAGGCTGGGAAATGTAATCAACATTTTCATATTAAAAATGTGTTTGGGCCCTGGCTGGTGTGGCTCAGTGGTAGTGTATCAGCCCTCGGACTGAAGGGTCATGGGTTTGCTTCCTGGTCAAGGGCACGTACCTGGGTTGCAGGTTATTCCACAGCCCCACTTGGGGCACCTTCGAGAGGCAACCAATCAATGTGTCTGTCTCTCTCACATAGATGTTTCTCTCTCTCTCCCTCTATCTCTCTAAGGATCAAAGGAGAAAATTACTCAGGTGAGGATTAAAAAATAATAATAATAAAATAATGTTGAAGAAGAAATTATTTTAAGATGGAAAACATTTATTTTTAAATGTATGTGTATAAATATGCTTATGTACACATACGATGTTTGTACGAACTATTTAGTCTTTTTGGATTATGGCGGTAGAAGTCTTGAAAGGGTTTTTACTAGTTTTTGGTGATGAACAAATGATATCTTTCCTGTCCTACATTTATCATTTATCTCCACAGAGCTGGACTTTTCTACAGTTTCAAGAATCTCAGTTTCGGCCCTAGGTGGTTTGGTTCAGTGGGTAGAGCATTGGCCTGTGGACCAAAGGGTGCTAGGTTTGATTCCTGTGAAGGGCATGTACCTAGGTTGCTGGCTCCTCCCTGGCCTGGGCCCTGGATATTTCTCTCTATCTTTTCTTCTCTCTTCCACTCTCTCTAAAAATCAGTGGGAAAATGTCCTCGGGTGAGGATTAAAGAAATTAAAAAAAAAACCACTATACTTGTTTAAAAAAATAATAATAATCTCAGTTTCCACCACTTTCTTTAGTCATTATTCTTGTTAGATAGGTTATACAAAAGTGGATTTTATTAAATTTTGCACTTGGCTATCCAAATGTACTTTGACCTCTCAGTAAAATAACTTAAAATTTGGTGTCCCATTGTATTTATTCCAGAGACTAATCTGGAAAATTTAGTGTCATATAGGACAGAAAATGTAATGCCCTGAATATAGCAATAGCAAATTTACCAAGTTTTCCTATCATTTAAAATTCCATATGCTTAATTTGTGCTTTTGAAGTTGTTTTAGAAAGCTGAGAATTTTTTTTATAATCTAAGATGTTAAAAGGATGCTCTAAAAGTAACTTTTAAATTTAAGGCCCATCTATTCTCGGCCTTTGACTAAGATCAAGCATAGATATCTGTTCTTATCAGTTAAAAAAAATATATATATAGTATTTACTGATTTGAAAGAGAGACATCAATTAGTTGTTCCACTTACTTATGCATTCATTGGTTGATTCTTGTGTGTGCCCTGACCAGGGATCAAACCCACAACCTTACGTAACGGGGTAATGTTCTAACCATCTGAACTACCAGGCAAGGCTGTTCTTATCAATTTAATATCTGATATGTCCTCTATCTAAGGACAACATAATAAATGGACTTCTGAAGCAGGGAAATGAAATAGGAGCTTGCTGAGTCTATTCCATACATCCACCTGGTATTGCAATACTTCGGGAATGGTGCACCACAAGAAAAAAGAAGGGAAAAATTAAGGCCCACCTGTATATGACATTCTTCTGTTTGCTGTTAACGTAAGTTGGATACAGACCTATAGGAGTTTAAAAGCTAAAACAAATAAGGGATCGCAAACAAAGTTACATTCATGGGAAAGAATGGCTTCCTTTGATAGACTATTCAGTAAACAGAAAGCTGGCTGATGAGAACAAACATTCCAGCCTCTCATATTTACTAAGAGAAATGGAGTTATAATCTTTTTTCAATCCTCACCCGAGGATATTTTTCCATTGATTTTCAGAGAGAGTGGAAGAGTGAAGAAAAGACAGAGAGAAACACTGATGTAAGAGAAACACATCGATTGGTTGCCTCCTGCCTGCACCTCGGCCAGGACCTGGGCCAGGGAGGAGCCTGCAACCTAGGTACATGCCGTTGACCGGAATCAAACCCAGGACCCTTCAGTCTGCAGGCTCTATCCACTGAGCAAAACCAGCTAGGGCTGGAATTATAATCTTTAAAGTAGAGAGATTAGTTTTCTTATAAATAAGTGGAGTTAAATTAGATGATCTCTTAAGATTTCTAAAGATGTGATTTGCATGTCGAATAGACACGATGCAAAGGATGTAATTAAATACAACTTGATTTTCTCTCTAGTGGTCCCTTTAGAATTTATTCAGTGTTTCTCCCTCTTGGTGAAAACTGATAGGTCCATAAGTTTTCTGGTCACTCTCAAGTAAAAAACTATATATTTTTTAAAATATATTTTTAAAACATTTTTATTGATATTTATATATTTTATAGAGTGGAAGGGAAAGAGAGAGAGAGATAGAAACATCAATGATGAGAGAGAATCATTCGTTGGCTGCCTTCTGCACGTCCCTTACTGGAGAACAAGCCCACAACCCAGGTATATACCCTGACTGGGAATTGAACCCATGATCTTTTATATATATATATATATATATATATATATATATATATATATATATATATATTTTATTGATATTTTACAGAGAGGAAGGGAGAGGGATAGAGAGTTAGAAACATCGATGAGAGAGAAACATCAATTAGCTGCCTCTTGCACACCTCCTACTGGGGATGTGCCCGCAATCAAGGTACATGCCCTTGACCGGAATTGAACCTGGGACCTTGCAGTCCGCAGGCCAATGCTCTATCCACTGAGCCAAACCGGTTAGGGTGAACCCATGATCTTTTGGTTTGTGGGTCGATGCTCAACCGCTGAGTCACACCTGGCTGGGCATGACTATATTTTAAGATCACAAGGAATCAGTCTCATTTCTGCCAACAGATATGTCCAGTCTTATCTGTTATTCACGATTTCAGTGTTAATTTTCATGTGAGACTTCTAGGCGGGCATTACTAGTGCTCACCAATATTTTTAGTCCTTCTGTCCTCCTTGCAGTTGGGCAAGCTTTCACTACTCTGGCCAATGAATTGTGTCCATAGATAATATGATCAGTTCTGAGCCATTGGTACTGATGAACAGGTGCCCAGTTACCCATACTCTTTCCGCTGGGGCTAACCCTGAAGCATCATGTTGAGATGGAGAGGATACTATCAAAGCAGCCTGGAATATCATGTCATTACATGGAGGACAGCTGCCCCGGAGAGCCATCTGGACCCATGTTGGACTGTGTGTGAATGAAAAATAAACTTTTTTTGTTGTTAAGGAACTGAGATTTTTGTGTCGTTACTGCACCATAACCTATCCTAATACAGACTTTTCCATCATCCCCAAGCTATGGCTTCTGGCAGGTGGCTTCTCTCCTTCCTAGTTAATGGTGGCCCTTGATCTGGATGGGAGAGGAGGTCATAATCAACCTCTCTCTTTCCCTGCTGCTCCTCCTTCCTCTGCTAGTCTTTGCTTCAGACTTGTGAGTCAGTGGGGTAGGAGGAATGGGGCAGCATTGAAAAAGGAAAGAAATAAAGGTTCTTATTGGACTGAGTAGGTTTGTGTTCTCTGGGACTGCAAGACATTTGCAGTTGACTTATTCTTTGTTCTTATTTTTTAAAATCCTCACTGGAGGATATGTTTATTGGTTTCCAGCAGTCGCCAATCGGTGGTCCAAGAACCACTGGTGGTCCGTGAGGTCCAAAAGGTTGGTGACCGCTGGTTTAAGGAAACCTACAATTTAGACAGAAGAAGGGAGAGAGGAACATCGATTGGTTGCCTCTCGTACGTGCCCCAGCCCAGGACTGAACCGAAACCGAGGCACATACCTTGACTTGGAAGTGAACCTGTGACCTTTAGGTGCACAGGGCGATGCTCCAGCCAAGTGAGCCACACCTGCCAGGGCTTTCTCTTGTCCTTTGACTGCAGCCCCTAAATGTGGCAATGAAGACTTTTTTGCACCTCACTCAGCCTAAGTTTTTTGAAGTGATCCACGTTTAATTTTGAAGTCCCTCCCTATCAGGTGCCTCTTTGGGGCTGGACATAAATAGGTTCCTGGCTGGTTCTGTCCTGTGTGATCCCTGCCCAATCTGTGGAAAACATTCACTCGCCCCTCGCTCTGACAAACTAGGAATGCAGACCTGTTACGACAGAGCCCCTTTTTCTTTTTCTTTTTCAAATTTTAGCTTTATTGAGGTCTGACACAAAATTGTAAGGTGCTGAAATGCACATCGAGGTGATTAGATACACACTGAAAAAGGATTTCCTCCATCTATAATTGATACATCCATCACCTTACAGATTTATCTTGTGTGTGGTTTTTGTGTGTGTGATAACATTTAAATTCATAAAAACATTGGCTAAATTCTCTTAGCAAGTATCGATTATGCAATATGGTGTTATCAACTGTAGAAAATACAGAACTCTTCACAGTGGAGTGCAGCAGAGCCGTTTCTATGCCCACCTATCTTTCTGTAGCATGGGTCAGGCAAACACATTTTAAGTTCTCCCAGTGGCCCCACAAAAGGCCCCACTGCTAGCCCGGTGAGGTCACCTTAATGAACTGCCCCCTTGAACAGCTCTTTATGAATGCCATCTTCCTTCATGGTTTTTACCCTTTTTTGTTCTTTAAGTGGGTGAGGACCCTAGGGTCTTGAACCCAGTTCTCTCTGTTTCCTTGTGAAATAGTCTGTACCTGCCCAGCTGGTGTGGCTCAGTGGTTGAGCATTAACCCAAGAACCAGGAGGTCACAGTTTGATTCCTGGTCAGGGCATGTGCCTGGGTTGCAGACTCAATCAGTGTGGGGCGTGCAGGAGGCAGCTGGTCAATGAATCTCATCATTTAAAAAACATTTTTTTACATATTTTTATCGATGAGAGAGAATCATTAATTGGTTGCCTTCTGCACACCCCACACTGGGATTGAGCCCACAACCCAGGCAAGTGCCCTTGACCCGAATTGAACCCGGGACCCTTCAGTCCGAAGGTCGACGCTTTATCAACTGAGCCACATCGGCTATGGCTTGCTCATCGACGTTTCTATCTCTCCCTCCCTGAAAATAAAAAAATCATATTAAAATTAATAAAGAAATAGTCTGTACCTTAATTATGATACCTATCATATTGGTTCCAGAATTGAGCCTAAACAGGAAGTTTCAGAATTTAACATCCTCCGCAGTCTAACATTTTAAGAAATTTTTTTTCCGGTGTCACCCTTTGTTAGGGTTTGAATTGTGTTCCAACTAAATTCAAAAATTCACGTGCCAACCCTCAGTGCCTCAGATATAGTCCCATTTGGAAATAAGGTCTTTAAAGAGATTATGAACTTTAAGGAAGGTGGTAGGGAGGGGCCCTAATCCAATATTACTGGGCCCTTATAAGAAGAGGAGGAAAAACCTGGGGAACTGAAAAGGCAGCAAGAAGGTGGCCATCTGCAAGCCAAGGAGAGAGGCCTCAGGGGAAATCATTCGCGATAACATCTAATCTTGGACCTCCAGCTTCCAGAACTGTGACAAAGCCGCCCTATCTAGTATTTTGCTATGGCAGTTTTATTTTTATTTATTTTACCCCAACTGTAAGAGAACATTTATTGGGTGAATTAACAGAGATAGAAAAAGGAATTCCTAGAAGAAATGGGCTTTGCAAACACGTTCTAGAGGTAAAGAAAGGGCCCTTGGAGTTTGGGGGTGGGGAAGCTAATGGTAAAGTGCCTGGGGAGTGAGGGGGGCGGGGAGGGGAAATGGATAGGGAAGGGAAAGCAAGGGCTTACTTGGCAGTGATGTTGTGGGAAAAGCTTACCCTACAATTTCAGAAGTGGCCAAAGAGCCAATGAGATTTGGCATAATCACATTAGTGCTTCGTATTGTAGAAATAGGACAGTTCATGACATCAAGAAATTGATTTGTGTAGATGGTTTCTTATCCACAATGTTAAAGCAAGAAGAAAAGAAAGCTTGAGAATCGTGCCATTTAAGAGGTGTTCAGAAGGAAAACAGCTGTCAGAGGCGGACTACAGGAAGTGATTCCAAAAATAGGGCAGAATTAACAGTATCAGACTGCAGTGGTCACAAGTTGGACCGAAAAGCTGTTGTGGCCTTGGCTTGAGCAGCCGCTGGAGGAACAGTGACGGAAACCACAGATGGTTGTGGAGTGTAAGAAATGCTTGTATTGAGGGCATGTGCTTCATTTTGTTTTGTTGCTGAATGGTTGTCAGGTGAACCTGTTAGTGGGCAGAAGAGCAGTGAAAAGCAAGTGATGAAAGACGTAAGAGGGGGCCCTGGCTGGCTCAGCTGCTTAGAGCACCCAATACTCCCAGGTCACAGGTTTGATCATCTTGGGTAACGAGTTCTGAATCCCCAAATTAATTTCTCCTGCATTACTAGAATATATTCTTTAAAAATATATATATATAATATATATAATATATAAACACTTCCTCCTTTCTTCTATCTTAACATAGTACTGTATCAGATGTCCTCTGGGCACATAATCTGGCCACTCAGTGTGTGTGTGTGTGTGTGTGTGTGTGTGTGTATACACATATATAGAGGTCCGGTGCATGAATTCGTGCATGGGTGGGGTCTGGCCAGAGGGAGGGGACATGGGCTGTTGGCTGGCCTGCCTGCTGGTCGAACTCCTGGTTGAGGGGACAATTTGCATATTAGCCTTTTATTATATAGGATATACACTGAATGGCCAGATTATTATGCGTTCAGAAATCATCATAATCTGACCACTCAGTGTGTGTGTGTGTGTGTGTGTGTGTGTGTGTGTGTGTGTGTATATATATATATATATATATATATATATATATTATTGATTTCAGAGAGGAAGGGAGAGGGAGAGACAGACAGAGATACCAATGATGAGAGAGAATCATTGATCAGCTGCCTTCTGCACACCCCACACCGGGGATTGAGTGCGCAACTAGGGCTTATGCCCTGTCGGAATTGAACCGTGACCTCCTGGTTCACAGGTCAACACTCAGCCACTGAGCCATGCCAGCTGGACTAGAATATATTCAAATTTTTTTTTTACAGCATATTACTTACTTTTCTGTAATAGGAAACTAATCTTTAAAAGAAAAAAAGATGAGATGGTTTGATCTTATTCAGTTATTCTCATATCCTTCATTAAGTTCTCCCAAAGTACAAGTATCTATCAAAGGAAATAAAATGAAGGCACAAAACCAGAACAAACCAGTGTCACCCCAATAACTTTAATTAAAAAAAATTTTTATTAGAACAAATGTGTAGTCTTAACATTACCCTAAAGAACAAAAATGAGGGTGGGAATTATTTAGACAGCAGGCTAGGGAGGCTAGGGGACATGGATGTCTCTAGAAGTTCCCCAACCAGTTAAATTTGTCATTTCTAATTTAAACACGTCTCAGCTATTTATGGCTTCCTTGTGAACATCGAGTGTTACTCCTTAAATAGCTGGTGCCGTTTTTGAAACCTAGTATAGTGTGTTTCCTTCCAGGTGGTGAACTTCTAACAAACACTTCCTCCTTTCTTCTGTCTGAAGATAGTACTGCATCAGATGTCCTCCGGGCACCAGAACTAAGAAAGTGGGAAGTATTGAGTCTGTACTTAGAAAGGGAAGAGGGGGTGGGGGTGGGCCAAGACTTAACTGCTTTAGTGGATTAAACTAGCATGATCACTTAGGCTTTTAAAATATCTCTGTAGCTCAACGTTTATGTAATTTATACCAGTACTCAGATTTATGACCTTGTAGGACCTGTGTTGAATTCCTGATTTGTTTTACAAAGCCTGTTTCCTCAACTCCTGTGGCATTTCCTGATGATTCCTCAAAATTTAGCAATCTATGTACTGTCTTGTATTGTTTGCTGTTGTATGTGCTCTTTAAGAGTCTGAGTTGGTACATATTTCGTGGTCTTTCTGTTTTATTAATTGCACCTAAGAGAAACAGAGACCCCCAAACAGTGGCTCCAATACACAACACAGATTGTATTTTTGTAAGTTAATGAGAAGTTCAAAAAGTAGGCCGTTGTTGGTGTTAATTAGAGAGTACAAGGATATCAAGGCAGAAGTCTTTGGTGTTTTCTTAGGGTCATGCGATGGCTGTCGTAGCCCCAGCCAACATATCTATATTTTCAGGCAGCAGGAAGGAAGGAGGAAACCTATTTCAAGTACAGCAGAACTTTCTCCCTTCATGTCATTGGAGAGAACAGTCACATGGCCACCCCAACTGTAAAGGAAGCTGAGATTTTGTTGTTGTTGAGCAAATTGCCATCCTCTGACAAAACTGAGATCCTATCAGTAAGAAAGCAGGTGAGAGTGTATACTGATTCGGTATTTAGCAGTCTGCCACACTATACCACAGTGTCTGTTCTTATTGACTTAATATTTGATCGAGAAAACATGTATATAATATTACTGGTGGTCAGTTGGCTGGTAGGAAAATAGAGCATCCCAGCTAGTCCAAATACTTGGTACTACAGCAGAAAAGAAGGCAAATTCAGAATAGTCCTGCTCTCTGGCCGCCCCAAGAGTAAAGATTTATTCATTCCCACCTAAATTGCCTGGATCTTAAATAGTTCTTGAGACCCGGCCACTGCCTTCATACATGTGTATCAGATGTAGAGACTGGTCTCCCAAGTAAATGTGACAACTAGCTTAGCAGCTAGAGTCCTGACAGTACTTTCAAGGTATCAATCAAAGGCTGACGTGGATTTCAAGGGAATAGGAGATGACGTTGGGTAATATTTGATGGATGTGGCGGTATTTGAAGGGTACCCATTCTGATTGGTTCAGTCTGAATAAAATGTTTTGTAAAATAAGAGAAATACATTAAATTTTTAATATTGGCAAAGCCTAAATCCAGGATCATCTTGAATCTCCTGCTCTGCAAGTATGGAAATGTTTATTCTAGGCATGTGACTGTCCTTTGAAGGCGCACTTGTCATGTTTCCTGTGTATTACCCTCATACAGCAAGTTAACCCCATGAAAAGTTTGGCTTCTTTTCTTCTTTTTATATATATATATATATTTTACTGATTTTTTACAGAGAGGAAGGGAGAGGGATAGAGAGCTAGAAACATCTATGAGAGAGAAACATCGATCAGCTGCCTCCTGCACACCTCCCACTGGGGATGTGCCCGCAACCAAGGTACATGCCCTTGACCGGAATCGAACCCGGGACCCTTCAGTCCGCAGGCCGACGCTCTATCCACTGAGCCAAACCGGTTTCGGCGGCTTCTTTTCTACTAAGCCATTTTTAGGTTAGCTGGGACAGTTTTAGGAAGTTAACCTGAAATTAAAATGCCAAAATAAGAGGCAAGGAGCATTTATTTGACATTTAAAATAATACCTAATCGGGAGAGCAGAAGCCCAAGACTGTTGGGGTTAGGAGGCAATGGCCAAAGGTGTTTATGAGAAAGGGAGGGGGATCAATTACACCAATAGAAGAAAGGCGTTTCTGTTTGTAGGTAAGCGAACATAGTGACACTAATTCTAAGTAATGTCTTTAATTTTCAGTTCTGTAGTCATCAGGTAAGTCATAATAGCTACTTTCTTGTATTTGTTCATAGTTCTTTGGGGAAAAATGTTGCTTAGGCCCAGTCCAAAGGCTATTTTGCCTGTTTCAATATTCCAAAGGTTTGAGGAGTAAGAACGCAAGGCAGTTCCTCTGAGATGGCAGCTCCAGTTCCATTTAAAGGGCCCTGTTTGCGTACTTTTCCTACCGTTGTATGCCTTGGTTTCTTTTTGTTGTGAATTCATTTACATAGCAGATGGAGACATGCTTGAACTGGACACTAGGATTTTTCTTTCTTTCTTTCTTTTTGGACACTAGGATTTTTAAGTTGTCTAAAAATTCTCCTTTCTGGCTAAAAGCCTGAACAGCCTTAAATGCTTTTACTTTCTTCATTTGCGTTACCAATGGGAACCATTGATGCAAGGGGATAAACAGTATTTCCCCCCAACAGTAGGGCGATTTTTTACAATCTCTTAAGTGCTGACTTTATAAACCATGACAAAGATGGGCAACGCTTATATTTTGAAGTAGAAGATCCCATGTGCCAGTATTGAAGTACACCAGTGGTTCTCAGTGCTCCTAGCCAGCATCAGCATCTTGTGGGAATTTGTAAGATTTAACACAAATTCTCTAGCTCTACTCAAGATTTACTGAATCCAAAGCTGACCTGGGGGGTGGGGGAGCCTAGCTCTCTGCTTTAACCTTCCCTTGGGTTGATTCTGATGCTTGCTAAAGTTGGAGAACCATTGAACAATTCAAATCCTTACCTCCAGCAAAATGACAAATTTTGCAAGTCACACAACTTCAGGAAAATTGCTGACAAATAGTCAAAAATGGGTCAGTCAAACAATTACTGTGTAAAGAGAGAAAGCTGATAATGGTTTAGAAAAATGGGCACTTCAGTTTCCTCAGTTGGAGGTAGTATACGTTAGCTAAATAAATTATAGTGATGGCTAAATGATGCGGTATTTGAATAATAAGATATTGTAACAGCCCGGCCAGTGTGGTTTAGTAGTTGAGTGTCAACCTATGAACCAAGAGGTCACCAGTTTGATTCCCGGTCAGGGCACATGCCCCAGTAGGGGGCATGCAGGAGGCAGCCAATCAATGATTCTCATCATTGATGTTTCCCAAACATCTCTCTCCCCAAAAAAGTAAATCTGCATGAATTAACATTTTTAAAGGCTCAAAAGATAGTAACTAGAGGAAAAAAACAAAGTGTAGAACAGTTATGGTCCCAAAAGAGACAACACCCAAAGAATGACATATGATTGTATGTCACTGGAAATTTTGGGGAAACCACACAAGAAGCTCTTTATAGTTTTTCTTTTAACAACACAAGTTTATTAACATGTATATGTCAACATAAGAAGCATCCAAACCTGTAAAGAATTTTCATAAGACTTTTTTTTGAGCCAAAATTGAATTAAGGGAGGAATGTAAAGAAAATTACATGAGCCCTGACCGGTTTGGCTCAGTGGATAGAGTGTCGGCCTGTGGACTGAAAGGTCCCAGGTTCGATTCCGGTCAAGGGCATGTACCTTGGTTGCGGGCACATCCCCAGTGGGGCGTGTGCAGGAGGCAGCTGATCGATGTTTCTCTCTCATCAATGTTTCTAACTCTCTGTCCCTCTCCCTTCCTCTCTGTAAAAAATCAATAAAATATATTTTTTTTAAAAAAAAGAAAATTACATGAGGGTGGAAGAAAGTGAGGCAAGGATGAAATAACAAAATTATGTGCTCTCTAGAGGGTGATTATGCTTCTTCCGAAGGTGCTTTAACTTAGATGCTTCAGGCAAAGATAAACCTCTTACTAGGGAAGCTATAGGCCTGGGCTGTGGCTACCCACCATGGCCTGCCCAGTTAGGAATTTGTGATCAGATCATCCTGGGAGGTTATTTTCCATAGAACCCCCCTATTTTGTCCACATATACATGGGGAGATACCTGTGGGAAAATTTCTAACTCTCCTAGGTGGCTTAGAAGTTTACCATCTACAGTTAAGACAAAAGAGAGAAGGGTATGGGGGAGGCCTGTTATGGGGGGGAGGGATGAAAAGTACGGTGAAGTGAGTACAGTCCATATGCAGATTTAAGTCAGCGCGTCCCCACTGATAATGTGGAATCGTTTGTTTGGTTTTAAAATAATTCAGGCACCACAATAATGTAGAGTTATTGAGTTAAGAGGCATCTAAATACCCTTGAATCCTACTTTAACCCTTATTTTCCTTTAAAGTAGAGGTTATACTTTATATCTTTGGTGTAATAATTCATTTGAAATCTAATTGCCATGGTAGGTGTCCCCCCTTGAAACGGCAGTCTGGGAAAGCCATACAATGCTGTGTTTCTGTCAGCAGGTGGCAGAGTTCTCTCTTTGTATGTATGGCACAGGGCTGCGTTTCTAAGTTAACTTCCTTGCACTTTTGTTTGCTCTCTTGGTGCTGCTGCAACCCATCTAGCTATACAATACAGACCACCTGGCCAGGAGACAATTCCGAGATGTCCTAAATTAAATTACAGCTAGCGAGGAAGAGACCAAACAGGAGTTCTCGGTTCACACCTGCAGGGCAACCCCAACAAGACTGCCCGCACGCCTGAGTGTACATTGGAATTTCGGATTAATTTTCAGGTGGCTATTTCACGAATGTCTAAAAGAGAAAATAGCAGCCAGGTGCTGTCAAACCCCAGGCGCCTCTGCTTCTCGAATTTTCCAATCTCCTGCCCACCGCTAATCCAAAGAACCAACAGGCCTTCCTTACGAATCTCTGTGCCTGTCTCAGAACTAGCCTGTACTGTGTTTCGTCTTCCTCCACCCCCTTTTTGTCCACAGCTAATGTGGATTATTTCAGAACCACTTACCTGTTGTATAAAAACTCTGGCCAACGCCAGGATGGTGGACAGGCTTGCCTTTCCTCCGCCCCCCGCCCCCCGCCCCCCCCCCTCGCCCCCTCACCATGCTGCTGGCGGTTTAGATGCCACGCCCCATTTCTTGCTACCAATGGCCTAATAAACCCTTTCTTTGAAAAAGACTTTCAGCCGTGGAAATTAAAATGGTTGTTTTAATGTCATCCTTGCGTTCAAGTCCGTGCTGTTTATTATTTCCTTACCTGCTGTTTGTCTTCCTCATTTTCAAGGTCCTAGTCAAGACAAGATTGCTTAGAGGATTGCTTAAATTGTTTGGCAAGTTCCTGCTGATGAGTACTGTAGATGGAAGGAGGCATAGCCACGTGTGGGTTCCCGTCCTTCCTGCCCCCGTTTTATCTGCTCGGCAGCCTTATCTTGGCACGGTCCTCTCGTTTGTCTCACACCAAGTGCCCCAGTTAGGGTCTGAGTTCAGAGTATTGTCATTTAAAAAAAAAAAAAAATCATCCTATTCTTAGACAGTTTCCCCCCAGGAACAATTTGTCAGTTTATCCAGATTTCTCTGTCAAACCATGAGGGCTCTAAGGGAACGAGACCCTGGATTGATGTGGGTGGAGGGAGACGGGAAAGTTAGGGAACCTCAGCATTATAGAATAAGGAAGTGTTAGAAACTAGAAACCCACTGAGCTGTCTTAAGAAAAAACTGGGCCACACTGGGATTAGGACCTGAAAACAATTAGAAGTGAATTCCCATTTTAATTTGTCCATCTCCTGTCATCCAGTAACCAGGAAACAGGAACTAACATTTGGGGCCAAGTACACCCCATATGTTTACCTTATTTAATCCGTCAGACACAGCCCAGCTGTGAGGTGTTGTAATCTATGAATGTGCCTGGGAACTGGCCGGCTGCCGTCAGCCCCATTCTAGCTCTCTGAAGCCGGTTGGGGAAGCATACTTCCCAGCTGGGATGAGAATTACTTCTCAAGTGAAGTGTTTTGTGTTGCTCTCTTTAAACACTTTGTCTTTCCAAGCTAATGAAATACTTGACTCTCTTTTGTCTTTTGTGCATCCCCTCTAAGACACTTACAACAGAAACAGATCATGTCCTTCACTGTAGATTTCCAAAACGTTGTTCACGGGATCCACACACATGGATTTCCAATCCTGTGACTCAGCTTTAGGGAAGTTCTAATAATTAAGGGCTCAAAAACGAACTAAATAACAAAATAAATATAATTAAGGGCTCATGAGTACCTGAATTACGATCCAGCTTTTTGTAAGGAATTTGCCTGTTTTATTTATGTATATTAAGCTCCAACGCCCCTTTGATTCTCTTTTTATTTCTGATGCAAGAATAAATAAATCTAGATAAGGAAAAAGAGGCTATCTGCAATTTTACCACCTTAAAAAAACCCCCAACAAAATAAAAGACAAAAAAAGTATTTTAATAAGTGTACTACTTTCTTTTCTACGTATATAAATATTAAGTATTATTTTCCCCCAAAGGAGATCCTATTCTAACATTGTTTTTAACAAGGTTATTCACTTATTAATTTATTTCTCAGTAATAAATTTATACTTATTTTAATAACTATTATGTTACTTTAGGTTATTGTAGCATATCACAACTTACTTTGTGTTTTTTTTGTTTGTTTTTTTTACTTTTTATCACAACTTATTTAGCAAGTTTCTTCATAGTGGGACATGGTTTTCATTGTGAGAAATGGTGGATCCATGAATAGTCTTACAGCAGCTGTGCGTGTCTGTGGCTGTTGGCCTGGAATTACTGGGTCAGGAGTGTGTGCACATCTAAGGAATGTGCCGCCAGGTTCCACTGTGGGGAGGCGGTTACATTTCCACCAGCCTATGTTCAAGCACCGAGCTCCCTGTTTTCCTGGGAATAAGCATCGCTTTTTTTCTCATCTTTCCAACTGATAGCTACTTCTAAGTATGTCAGTTACTGTTGAGGTTGAACTTTTAAAAAGAATTGGCCATTTATTTTCCTCTTTCCTGAACCATAGGAGTTCTTGTTGTTGATTTGCAAAGGCTCTTTATAAGATGGTTGTACCCACGAGCGTATGTCGGAAACGTCGGTTTCCAGATGGTTTCTGTTGCACTCCCGTTTTTGAGCAATCTGAATGTGACCCTCCTCTTCAAGCCCTGACAGTGTGTCTTGGGAATGTTTTTCAGAGCTTCATTTGCACTTGGCTCCTCATTGACACATCGTGACTTCATTCTGTAGCCAGATGGGAGAGGAATATAGCATGTTGTTTGAATGGCTTGTGTAAGGTACTCATTGGTTTACCTGCCCAGATATAGAATGAGGAAGCCAACTACAGAAAAAAAAAAAAAAAGGCAGGTATGATTTTATAGATAATTTTTGTTTTATGGTCATAAGCATGACTTAACATATGCCATGTTCATTTCTTCCAAAGATGCAGTAGCATTATATACGTTCACTTTCTTATGTTTTGAGGCATGCAAGTTTCTTTTAAAATTTTCTTTTCTTTTCTTATTTTTTAAAATATATTTTTGATTTCAGAGAGGAAGGGAAAGGGAGAGAGAGAGAAACATCAATGATGAGAGGGAATCATTGATTGGCTGCCTCCTGCACGCCCCCTACTGGGATCAAGCCCACAACTGGGGCATGTGCCCTTGTCCGGAATTGAACCTGGGACCCGTCAGACCGCAGGCTGACGCTCTACCCACTGAGCCAAACCAGCTAGGGCTAAAAATTGATTTTAGAGAGGGAGAGAGACAGAGAAACATCGATGTGTGAGAGAAACATTGCGGTTGCCACCCATATATGTGGCCCATCCGAGACCGAACCAGCAACCTAGGTATGTGCCATGACCAGGAATTGAACTGGGACCCTTCCATGCATGGGAGAACGCACAACCAACTGAGCCACACCAGCCACAGCGGAGCATGCAGTTTTAATTGAACAAATAATCATTATTTTCTTCTGGGTGTGTGATATAATCATTACAGAAAACACCAAGGAATGCAAAGAAAATACAATCACCTGTGATCCTGTCCTTCCTCTGTGATGCTTGTTGATTCTTAGAATGTATTTGATATAAAAAAAGTATATTCTTTAGGTTCTTTTAAAACCTATGAGCATTTTCAAAACCTTATGATTTTTAAAACTTAAGTTATACCCACTCCTCTTCTATATAATTCTTTGCTATATTTTCTTACATCATCATCATCAGCAGCAGCAGCAGCAGCAGCATTAGTTCATACTCACCCAAGGATATTTTTTCCATTGATTTTTAGAGAGAGTGGAAGGGAAGCAGGAGAGAGAGAGACACACACACATCTGATTGCCTTTTGCCTGCACAGAATGGAGCCCAGAGTAGAACCGCAACCCAGTTACATGCCCTTGACAGGGAATTGAACTCAGGACCCTTTGGTGTACAAGCCAGCGCTCTATCCACTGAGCAACACTGGCCATGGCTTACCTTATTAGTTTTAAAATGAGTTTATCTAGCAAAAAGGGGGTAGTAAGTTAAGTCTTATACTCTACATTTAAATGTATTGGATATACCATGCCAATACTGAAAAAAAAAAAAGAGCTTAAATAGAATAACCTTTTGCCATTTTTAATATAACCCATATCAAAATAGCAATCCTAAACAATACTATTTCTTTTCAACAGACAGAATACCAACTGTGTGATGTGGAAAGAGTCCAAAATTAAACAAAGTTTTTCATCTTGTTCCATTCCAGGCACAAAGATTCAGATACAAAATGGAAACAATTTCAGTGCTAAGAACACAGTGCATTTGAGAAAAGGAGAGTTAAGAAAGACTCCCTTCATTTATGATACTGTCTTATATCCACTTTTCTTGAACTTGACCTACCTATTGCCACAATGTCATTTACTTCTGGAGTTTAGGTTCCAGAATTTATTACTTTTAAATAAGAAAATAAAAATTACGTAGACTACCTTCAAGAACTTTATTTGCAAAAAAAAGAATTTTATTTGAGTTTCTGAAAATTAAGTTAGTCAAGCTTAGATTTCTGCATAGCGTTTTTAAGAAATGCATTGAGATTGGAACCGTAGGTTTCCCTCAGTTTGTCTATGTGCGTCAATTCACAAATGCAGCAATCAAGGTCACCAGCAGTCACCCAGACAGAAGACGTTTTGGGAATGATTTTCCATGAGAAAAACGTATGAGAAAATCTTTCTTTGTTGCCTATTTTCCCAAAATGTAATACTTTATTGTTGCATCTTTGTTTTTGCTCCTTAAACATTTTAAACTTCATTCAAATAAGCATCTATAGCAGCTTGTTTTAATTTTGTTTTGAAGAGTCACAGTGTTGAAGGTAGACTGGTCTCCTCAGAAGAGTTCTAAGAGAGTATGTCAGAAACATACTTGTCTACCTAGAGTGGTGTTTTGCTTATTTAAAAAGAACCAAACATCTTCCTATTTACATCATGCAGCAATTAGCAGGAGCAACTTTTGCAAGAGTCCATAGAGAGTATTGATCTCACCTCCTACTGAATTGTCTTCTTTATATGGCTCTATTGTTTTGTTTGAAATAACTTCCTAGGGTGTCAGTCAAGTTCATATTGAAGTTTAGAAATACGTTGGATGTAATGAACATCATAAACTGATGAACAGAAATAGATACAGAGACAAAGAAGCATCGGACAGACTGTCAAACTACAGCGGGAAGGCAGGGCAGGGTTGGGGGAGGGTAAGAGATCAACCGAAGGACTTGTATACATGCATATAAGGATGACCAATGAACACAGACCCTGGTGGGGCGGGGGGAGGGCATGTGCCGGGAGGTAGGGGAGGCTGTGGGGAGGTCAATGGGGGGAAAAGGAGACATATGTACTACTGTTTGTAATACTTTAAACCATTAAAAAAAAAAAAAACAGATTGGATGGTCCAACGATAATTGGATTATGGTAAACTGAATTACTAGTTAAATCTTAGATTGAATTATTGAGAAATAATACAGGTTTTACGTGGGGTTAGGAAATGATTTCTTTCACATATAACTTAATTAATAACTTTATTCCATTTACTTCCCTTTCCCAAGATTAAAGGCAAAATGAGTCAAGCAGTGAATAAGTAATTAAGGTTTAAATTGATAGATTTGATTTCCTCTGGGCTTTTTGGTTTTTTCCCTATTTTCAAACATTGGAGAAAGGTTTTGCTGGCAGAATACGAAGTGATTGCTTGCAGGTTTCTAAGTTGATTGAATAGCTGTCAGTATCTAAAAGGTAACTAGTTTCTCAGGAGTACGGATGGGTAGCCCTTTCCCCATTGATGAAAACAGTTTCAGGGTCACTAGGGGAGAAAAACCTTCCAGAACTTTGTGTCGTGTAGAAGGTCCCTTGGCGTACCAAGTTCAGGTCTAGCGTTTGCATTAGGAGGGGTACATGAGTGGTTTCTGTTTTTATGACAATGAGTAAAGAAACTCCAAGGCAACAGGACCCAGAGATGAAAGTCCACTCTGCTTGCTTCCTTCTGGATCCTTCCTTTATATCCCTTCTAAAAAAAAAAAAAAAAAAAAAAAAAGTACCTGCAGCTGTTTGAGGCCAGGTTCATTTTCTTTTATTCAGTGTTTTGCCTGTATCCTTTTCTGTGGCCCCGTTTCCAAACATTCTTACTCGTAAACATATCTCGCCCTCTCGTGTAATGGTTATGTGTCTATTATTGCCTAGAGACAGCATATCCTGTGGGAAAAAAAGAAGTGTTCCAGCTCTTGTACATAAGTTACCTAAGTAATAAGTCACGTAACGCCTCTCCAAACCTTAGATTCCTTATCTATCCAAAAGGGGGAATTATTACCTTCCTCTTAAGGCTATGCTCATTAAAACAAATGAGTTTGCATATGAAGGGCGAGTGCATGCTGCTGGGACTCTGACACCCAGGGAGAGAAAGTGCTAGAAGAAGGTTAGTCCCCCCTGGGGGACAGTCCACCAGACATACCGTTGCACCCCCTGCATGTACACTTACAGGTGGAACTAGAAGGCAGCAGCCCCCTGCAGGCAGGAGGCAGCTCACATGCCCCCTGTTCTCACGCTCCTTGGACTGGCAGGCGGAACCCCAGGAAAGCCAGAACCATCGTCTGCCCTTAGGGACCGAAATGGCCCTCCTGATAAGATGGTAGCCATCTGTCTTGTCTGTCTTTGTTTTGTTTCAGAGTAAACTGGCTGAATTCCTTGTTTCTGTCCCTGTTTTAGAAACATTGTTTTAAAAGGTCTATCCATATGAAGTTGGCTGGTTCTGAAGGGGGTGTGTGTGGGGCGGGGGTGTGTGTGTGGGT
This sequence comes from Plecotus auritus, assembly GCF_963455305.1. Classification (NCBI taxonomy): domain Eukaryota; kingdom Metazoa; phylum Chordata; class Mammalia; order Chiroptera; family Vespertilionidae; genus Plecotus; species Plecotus auritus. Next base: position 184,999,147 of record NC_137775.1, on the reverse strand, counting down.
GTGGGTGTGTGTTAACCTTTTTTTTATTATGGGCATGGTTGGTGCTACTACTGCAGCATGTTTAAGAAGCCATTTTGTATTTCCCAAAGAGCTCGTTTATTTTATAAAGTTCAGATCATAAAAATGGCCTCTTGATCCCATCATCGTCTTACGTGTTCTGTTTTAGACTTCCTAAGCTCATATAAAGATTCATCCCCCCAAACTGGACTCTTGCTGTAGATACTCGTGGCGTTTTTTATTTTTATTATTATTATTATTTTTTTTTACCCAGGCCGTGGTATTTTGTGGAAGAGCCACACTCAAGGGGTCGTGGCGTTTTTTAATTGGTGGTAGATCAGGCACACCTCAGCACATCTGTAACTGCTGCCCTCACAGAGCGGTACTGTCCAGTGGTGTACAGGCACAGGGTCTGAAGTCAGAGTGACCTGAGTTTGAATCCAGTTCTGCCACTTGCCAGCTACAAGCCTTCATTTAGTCACCTGTAAAATGAGGATAATAATAGCCCATACGTTCTAGGATTATGAGTGTTAGATGAGATGAGGAATGTCAGGTGCTTAAGAAGTATCGGGCACATCAAGTATTGTACATCATAAATGTACTATAAATTTTATCTATTTATAGAAATTAGTTTGAAGAATTGTATCACTTCACATTTTATGTGTATACCACAGTTTATTCAGCTCTCCTGTATTAATGAACATTTAGATATTGGTCATTTAGGTGTTGTTTTAAGTATGTTTTTATTGATCTTAGGGAGAGAAAGAGAGAGAGGGGGAGAGACAACAAAGATGTGAGAAAGTAACATCGATTGGTTGCCTTCCATAAACCTGCAACTTAGGTATGGGCCCTGATTGGGACTCAAACCCAAGACCTATCGGCGCACCGGACGACACTCAACCTGCTGCGCCACACTGGCCAGGGCAGTCATTTAGGCTGGTTAAGTTTCCCGGTATTAGAAAACAACTCTGGCCCTAACTGGTTTGGCTCAGTGGATAGAGCAGGGGTCCTCAAACTACAGCCCGCGGGCCACATGCGGCCCGCCGAGGACATTTATCCGGCCCGCCAGGTGCCGCTGCCTGTCCTGCTTAGCAGCCGACTCGTCCCGGGCCCGCAGTGCGCATAGGAATTTGTTCATAGTTTTTTTTTTAAACTATAGTCCGGCCCTCCAACGGTCTGAGGGACAGTGAACTGGCCCCCTGTTTAAAAAGTTTGAGGACCGCCAAAACCGGTTTGGCTCAGTGGATAGAGCGTCGGCTTGCGGACTGAAGGGTCCCAGGTTCGATTCCGGTCAAGGGCATGTACCTTGGTTGCGGGCACATCCTCAGTGGGAGGTGTGCAGGAGGCAGCTGATCGATGTTTCTCTCTCATAGATGTTTCTAGCTCTCTATCCCTCTCCCTTCCTCTCTGTGAAATATCAATAAAATATATTAAAAAAAAAAAAAAGTTTGAGGACCCCTGGGAGAGAGCGTCAGCCTGTGGACTGAAAGGTCCCAGGTTCGATTCCGGTCAAGGGCATGTACCTTGGTTGCGGGCACATCCCCAGTAGGAGGTGTGCAGGGGGCGGCTGATCGATGTTTCTCTCTCATCGATGTTTCTGACTCTGTCTCTCTCTCTTCCTCTCTGTAAAAATCAATAAAATAGATTTTTTTAAAAAAACAACCAACTCTGCAGTGTACACCTTTGCAACTAGGTATTTGTATACTCTGCCTTATTTCCACAGGACACAAAATTGGGGTGTCGGGGGATGCATATTTGGAAAGTTTTTCATGGTGTTTCTAAATGCTGGTGGAACGCTAACACAGCACTCTTTGTTGTTGAAGGTGACTTATCTTGTCATCTTTCAAAGTGATAGCTTCAAAATTCTTACCATTGTTAATTATTTTAACGTATGGGGAGAGTTAAGTAACCATATTTACCCATTAATTCAGAAGTATTTTCAAAATGAATCACCCCATTGTCCTTGCACCCCATTACTAGAGTATAAGCGATTTCCTCTTTGTGAATCGTCTCACCTTAGACAGCAGTGCCAAGTTTTTAACATTTGGCAGAGACCAAGTTTGGATAGTTTGTTTGTGGCCTTTTTTTAAAGCAGATGTTAAATTTTTAAGGTTTTTAAAAAATATATTTTTATCAGAGAGGAAGGGGGAGAGAGAGAGAGAGAGAGAGAGAGAGAGAGAGAGAGAGAGAGAAACATCAATGATGAGAGAGAATCATTGATCCGCTGCCTCCTGCAGGCCCCACACTGGGGATTGAGCCAGCAACCCTGGCATGTGCCCAGACCAGGAATCAAACTGTGATGTCCTGGTTCCTAGGTGGACACTCAACCACTGAGCCACGCCGGGTGATGGGGGTGGGAGGGTGTTTTTAACAGAGAATGCTGACTTCACGAAGTTTGATTGCTGAAATGTTGCGTGGGTTTGATTTCTCTTGAGCATGAAGAGAGGCTGATATAAAAATGTATTTACAGCTGCGAAGCTTAGCCCTGTCCCTCCTGATAAAGCTGCGCCGAGTCCGGGGCACAGTAATCAGGCCCCGACACATGGCGTTCGCACAGTGCAGCCCACTGCTCAGGTTGGAAGCAAGCCCTGTTCTCTGTAAAAGTTAAAAATTTACTGGGGGAGAAAATTACTAAAACTTAACCAATGTTTCCTTCACAACGGTTTGCTTTTATTTCCTATAGGAAAGGAACTTTTTTAAAAAAATAAATCTTTATTGTTCAGATTATTACAGGTGTTCCTCTTTTTTTCCCCCCATTGCTCCCCTCCACCTGATTCCCCACCGCACCCCATGCCCTTCCCCCCCGCCACTGTCTTCATCCACAGGTGTAAGATTTTTGTCCAATCTCTTCCCAGGAAAGGAACTTCGTAAAAAAAAATTTAACCATAAAAATTAGTTTTCACTATTTGTATTCAGATTTTTTTTTAAGCAAATCCATGCACGGTCTTGTTCACATTTTCAAACAACATAGGAAAAGGTGATGAAAAACATAAGCGATCCCTTTAAACCCCACTGCCCTGCAGTAAAGACTATTAATATTCCTTTGACCATACATACGTGCACCATGGCTTTTTCCTACGTGTCTTTAAGGAGCTCACCTTCTAAAAACGGTAAAGCACACCTAACAAACGTCTACCTTTTTCACTGGTTCCAACGCGGCGGCGGCGGCTTGAAGGAGTGTGCGTCGTTGTGCAACCACAGCACCATCCACCTCTGCAAGCCCTTTCCCCTTCCCAGCGGGAACTGTGCCCACTGAGCAACGCCCATCGCCCCTTCCCCCGCCCCTGCCCCCCACGGCCTGATCTTTTTTTAACGTGTAACGAAACACACTATTCACACAGAAAAACTCACGTGCCACAAGGACACTGACAACCCCCGCCCCCCCCCCCCCCGAAAGAAAAACCACCACGAGGAAGGAAGTATTTGCGCTCATATCGAAGTTCCTTTTTTCTCTGCACAGCAAGTGGTGCGCTGATAGTCCACTTGCCGTCTCTGAACGGACACATTATTTCCGTCCCGGGGTCCCGTGGGCCGGTGACCAGCTCGGAGCTAGCCGGCCGGTGTGTCCCCAGAGCATAACAAAGCGCCGCCGCCGTGGAGTAATGAGTCACAGGCCTGTTTTTGCATAGAGCTCAGCCTGGGCGTTTGGGCCCGCCCCTCCGTTGCACCTTGAGCTATATTAGGACTGCTCAGATAGGAAGAATTTTCTTTCGCTGGTGTATCTGGTCTGGTTACCTTCGGGGTAAGTGTGTACAGTTCTTGTAGATACTGTTGTTGAACTTGATCTAACGCTTAGTGGGTTTAAGTATCTGATTGAAATTTTAGGCATTTAAAAACATGAATTAAAGAAACTGAAAATAGAATGATCCAGGATAGTGCAAAACTGTAATTTGGAAAGATCTGGATTTGTAAAACTTTGCATAGGTCTCAGAAATGTATAGGGTCTAATTTTATGAGCTTCCTGTTTGACATGTAGGTGTTAAGAAAAAGCAAAGTACCCTGAGAAATCTCTTTTTTTTAAGGGGGGAAAACATTATAAGGTCCGATTTTGTTGTTCACAAAAAAATGACTCAATATTGCTGATAGTTACATGCTTTGTGTGTCTGGAATTGGGAACTGTTGATTATAGCTAGTAATAAAGATAATTAATTTTTATTTTGTGCCGCTGAGCTTTATCCAGGATATCATGGAATAGGCTTATACTGGTATGTTTTATGGGTTGACAAAATCTGGATTACTCTCTTTTAAGGCTTATAACAAATTGTATGTTGTCAATTAAGATTCAAACATAAATATTACCATAAAAGGGTGAGCATTATGTAAACAAGTTGGATTTTTGTTGTAAAAAAGTGCAATGTAAACATTTTAATTTACCTCATTTTTTATAGTTCGTTTTTTTTCAATGAGGAAAATCAGACAATGCAGCAGACCAGTTCTTAAAGCAGATTACTCGGTTTTTATTGGCAGTTTATATCCAAGCATCTCTGGATATTGCTTCCCACCTATGCTGTGGGTCTAGGACAGATTTAAGGACAGAAGAACTCGGAGTGCCTTAAGGGTAATCAGCACAAATTACTTAATTTCTATGTGCCTTGGTTTAATTCTCTTGAAAAAATGCTATTAGATATTAGGGCAGAGTTGGTGGGGAGGATGGAGAGTAAATTCTAAACTCTGAAATTATGTATTTTCGTAAGTATCCACTAAATTCTGACTGGGAAGCCAAGTTTTAGTGTTTAAGAAGATTGGTATAAATTGCCAATTTTTAAATAACTGGCCTTTGAAAATGATTTTTCCTCTTTCCTTCTGCCTCCTTCTCTTTTCCCACCTGTGGCTGTTTAGTTTCATTTCTGTTTTATATCTGTATCGAGAAAGTTTCACTTTCCAATTTATATAATTTTTTTTTTTTTTTTTTTTTTTTTTACTGCTGCCTTGAAAATTTCATTAGGGAGAATTATTTAAATGCCTCAAGAAACTGATTTATAATGTTATGGAAATCATGACCTTACAGTTTTATGTTTTCCCATGTGCTAATTACCTAAGAAAGTGCTGTTATTAAAAGCTCAAGCTTAGAATAAGTAATGCAGGTTGTTGGGAAGGGCAGTCACACGGATTCACCATGGATGTGTAGCCCTGTTACTGATGCCCTGTCCAATCTATAGCAATTCATGCCTTTCCTATGTAAGTAGTATACAGTTTGCCATTCAGGATTTCATTACCTTACTGCTGTGTAGTGTAAATGATCCTTCAAGTATCAAAATTAAAGCAGAATCCTAGCTTTTCCTGCTAATTATATGCAGGAATTTAATCTTTTTCATTTTCCCATTAGACTGAATCTCATGGGCCTTTAGAAGTATTCCACTTTCATTCAGATACTTGTATACAGGCCAGGAGCTGTTTTTCATGTAGACACAGAACTTTTCAGTCACTGATTTGTCAATGTCTTTTCAAGGTGAAGTTGATCATCTCAGCATGAAAGGCCACCATAGCGGACACTCCTGGTTACCAAGTCTGTGCTCCACAAGTGCAGGTCTCACCTCTGGCTCTCGTCGTTAGCCTTGCCCTACATGTTCCTTGAAACGAACGCTGTGATAGTGGAGACCCGAACCTCCCACAGAGAGCACGCAGGGCCGTCCTTTGCCAGCTCCCACATCAGCCAGCCCACGTTTAAAGATTCCAGAGGCTGAAAACTTGGGAACTTCCTTTGAAGGGAGTTCAGAGTTCAGGGCTGCTGTTTTCTATTTTTGAACGTGTCTTCCCCACTCGATGTGTTTTTTCCAACAACTCTTCTCCTGCAGCATCTGCGACAGATGACTGCTGGCAAAGGAAGCCAGAACTTTATATACCAAGTATAGGTTTACAAGCCTATTGGTTTAAAAATACCCTGCCCTCCTTCTCTGTGTCTCCTTTAGAATTGTGCCAGAACGCTGACATTTATGCCTTAGTCTTTACAGGTTTAGAATGATCGTGACCTCGGGCCGATGTTTGTGTTCGGACCGCAGTAGCACTTTACGTGAGATTATTTTTGAGCAAGGATAAACTTTGGTCCGATTGCCGGTGTAGGGTTAGGGAAAATGAAAGCTCTGCAGTTGAAATTTGCATATCAAATTATCAAAACTAATGTCCTAATTATCAATAATAATGTCCTACTAAAGTGGGAAATTTAGCAGTGGCAACTTTCTGATTACTCTTTGGTTTTGTGTGTTTTGTTAAATAAAATTTGAAGAGACCACGAGAAAGACGACTACTCTTTCACCTATTAACACTGCCTTTTTTTTTTCTTTCTTTTTCTTTTTTAACGAAGCCTGAATGCTCTAGAAAGAGCCATACTTGGGGGCTGGGGGAGGAGAGAAATTGGGCTGCTTGGTCATGTGTAACAAAGGGAGCTTAGATGCCCAGATATTAACATGTATCCTGCACTGTTTGAATTGTTTTCTTTGGGCTTTCCCAAGGTTTCACAGAGTATGTGGTATTTTTGTAAACCCTATTGTACTTTTTCACATTCTCCTTCCTCTTTTTCAAGCTAATAAGATGGTTCTATTTAAATAGTGCCTTCTGGAAATTTAAACTGCTTTTCAGATATTAAACATCAAAGAATAACCACAGGCATTTAATAGTGTATGCATTGGTTTTATAGGTAAAAACAGGCTTGTAGGCAGCTTCTAGGACATCTTTGTTTAAGCTAGATGACTGACAGAAAGCAGATAGACCAAAGGTTACGTACATTTGACTCCATGTTTAACTATGCCTACAATCATTTAAAGACAACTGACCCCCCCCCCCTCAAAAAATAAAAGACTACTAATCCCCAAACTACCATTATAATTAAATGTTGGGGTGGTGATCAAATGTTTTATGAGTTATATAGAGGGTATGTCTGTGCAGATGGATACTACATTATTTTTCCACATGTGAAAAATTAGAGGTATCTTACTATTTGAATATACTTTTTACTCAACTCCAAAATGCCATCAATTATATGATCAGTTTATTAATAGCCTTTCGGAGAAGGGAGGGAAAATACTTTTTTATAAGACATTTCCCAGTTATATGCAGTTAAAATGGAAGAGGGGGAGGGGATAGGTTTCAGAATTTAAAGACTTTTTATAGATCTGCTACCACACATTCTAATTATCAAGTACACAGATCTAATGTCCAACTTCTATTACTAGAGTTTAAGGAAAAGTCTGACTTTTTATGTGACTGTGTATAATGTTTCTCCTTACATTTTTTTTTCTATATTCCTTCATTGGCTTAGTAATAGTAAAGCATCATTTTCCCATAAACTTCAACCTCACATGTAGAGAAAATGTTGATAACATGTTCTTGTAGTAAAGCATTTTCTTGCAAATATCTACTTTACTTTAACTCTGTTCAAATCTTCTTAACACCATAGTTCTTGTAGGAGGGCTGCGAATTCTCCATATAAAACTTTTAACCCTGGCCCTAGGTGGTTTGGCTCATTGGATAGAGCGTCGGCCTGCAGACTCAAGGATCCTGGGTTCAATTCCAGTCAAGGTCATGTGCCCAGGTTTCAGGCTCCATCCCCAGTGGGGGGCGTGCAGGAGTCAGCTGATCAGTGATTCTCTCTCATCATTGATGTTTCTATATCTCTCTCCCTCTCCCTTCCTCTCTGAAATTAAAAAAGAAAAGAAAAAAAAGAGTATCTATAAATCTTTTAACCCCGAACTTTAAGAGAAAGAGTGAAATCTTTACTGAGGTCCTTAGGAAAGAAAAAGGATGCCTTCAATAACTTGGTATTTAACTAAATCCCAAAGTACCGTCTTAGTGTGTCATTAACATACAGGAGGAACCTGAAATGTATGTGTGTCACTTGTGCTTTTTTTCTCTCTCTTTTACTGTGACCTCACCTGGGAAAATCCAGAAGATTGGATAACCAAGATATGACTTATCAAGATTCTGCTGTACATGTGAAAATGGTGGGTATCTAAATATTTCCAGCTCCATTTATTAATGGTGACTCTTCACTACCTTGACCTCTGCTCTAACCCGATCATTCATTATGGGACTGTAACTTGATGCAGGTCTTTCTTCACAATGTTTGACTTACAGTAGTACCTCAAATATTTGTTGAATTGAATTCCAACTTACCTTTGACATATTTTTAGTTGAAATACAATGTGCATTTGAGTGTTTGTAGGCATATGAGATGGTTCCCCCATTCCTTTTTGCTAGATTTTCCTTGTTCAAGAACACATGTAAATCATACAGTGTGAGACATTTATATTAGGCCCCTGAATTAAAAATGGCAGGCTTTTACATTAAAAACAAACTTCTTGCCCAGCCAGCGTGGCTCAGTGGTTGAGTGTTGTCGACCTATGAACCTGGAGGTCATAGTTCGATTCCTGGTCAGGGCACAGGCCCAGGTTGCAGGCTCAATCCCCTGTGTAGGGCGTGCAGGGCGTGCAGGAGGCGGCCGATCAATGATTCTCTCTCACCATTGATGTTTCTATTTCTGTCGCCCTCTCCCTTCCTCTCTGAAATAAATAAAATATAAAAAACAAAAAAAAACCTTCTTGGCCCTAGCTGGTTTGGCTTAGTGGGTAGAACATTGGCCTGAAGGGTCCCGGGTTCCATTCCAGTCAAGAACGCCATACCTCAGTTGCAGGCTCGATCCCCAGCCTTTCTTGGGGTGCTTGCAGGAGGCAGCCAATCAATGTGTCTCTCACATCAATGTTTCTCTCTCTCTGTCTCTGCCCCTCTCTTCCACTCACTCTAAAAATCAATGGAAAAATATCCTTGGTGAGGATCAACAAAAAAAACAACCAACTCCTTGGACAATAATAGAGTTCATTGCATTACAGACATTAGGTTGAGGTAGGAAAAATATAGTCTTTGGGAACAGAACTGGCTTCAAATCTTACCTCCATCCTCGGAAGCTGTGATACCCTCGAATGAGGGCAACAATCTCAGCTTTAAGAAACAGGAATGAAACCACCAAACTCTTGTTCTTATTCATATTTTCCCCCATCTTTATTGAGGTATACTTGACAAATAAAATTGCAAGGTATTTTAAGTACACAATGTATGATTTGACATATGTATGCATTGTGAAAGGATTCCTCTGTCTAATGAACACATCCATTACTTTTCACATATTCCCTGTTTTCTCTTTGCTGGGGTTTTTTTGGTGAGAACATTGAAGTTCTACTCTTTCAGCAAATTTCACTTATACAGAAATATAAATTTCAACTCTGGAATAGTTTATAGTTATAAACTACTGTCACCAGGTTTTACATGAGATCCTCAGACCTTACTCATGTTATAACTGAAATGTTCTTACTGATACTTGATGAAAAAGTATGTGAAGTGCCTGCTAGCACATAGTAAGCACTCTAAATGTTAATCTCCTATATTATGTTAGTGAGTGTTGTAAGTATGTAAGTAGCATTTTTTAAAAAAAATTATCTTCATTGTTGAAAGTATTACAGATGTCCGTTTTGTTTGTTTATTTTTTCCCCATTGACTCCCTCCTCCCTGCACCCGCCCCTCCCAAGCCTTCACTGGTCTGTGTCCACGGGCTGTGCCTATGTGCGTACAGGTTAATGTCCCCCTCCCCCCCCACTTTCCTCTGAAATTCATCAGTCTCTTTATGGTTCTATGTCTCTGGGTCCATTTTGTTCATCCGTTTATTTTGTGCATTAGATTCCACATATGAGTGAGATCATGAGATACTTACAATAAACTCAAAATGGATAAAAGACTTAAATGTAAGCCGTGAAACCATAAAAACCCTAGAAGAAACCAGAGGTAGCAAAATCTCAGACATCTCTCGGAGCAATATGTTTACAGATACATCTCCTAGGGCAAAGGCAACTAAGGAAAAAAGTAAACAAATGGGACCACATCAAAATAAAAAGCTTCTGCAAAGCAAAATAAAATAGCAACAAAATGAAAAGGGAGCCCACTGTGTGGGAGAACGTATTTGGCAATGATTGATACATCTAATAAAGGGTTAATATCTCCTTGTTTCTTGAGTCTGACTAAAGGTACATCGATTTTGTTATTCTTTTTAAAGAACCAGCTCTTGGTTTTATTGATATTTTATTTTTGTTTTGTTTTGTTTTGTTTTTAGTCTCTATGTCATTTATTTCCACTCTGATCTTTATTATTTCCTTCCTTGTACTTACTCTGGGCTTTTCTTGTTGTTCTCTTTAGAAATCTTTAAGTTTATGGTAGATAGTTTTTTAGAAGTTTTCTTTGTTTTTTGAGGTAGGCCTGTAGTGCTATGAACTTCCCTCTCAGGACTTTCACGGTGCCCCAAAGATTTTGGGTTGTTGTGTGTTCATTTTCATTTGTTTCCAGGAAGTTTTTTATTTCTTTCTTGATCTCTTTGGTAACCCAGTCATTGTTTAATAACATACTATTTAGCCTCCACGTGTTTGAATGTTTCTGAGTGTTTTTATTGTAGTTGATTTCTAATTTCATGCCATTGTGAGGTGAGAAGATGCTTGATATGATTTCAGTCTTCTTAAACTTGTAGAGACTTAGTTTATGTCCTAACATGTGGTCTGTCTTTGAAAATTTCCCATGTGCACTTGAAGAATGTATATTCTGTAGTTTTGGGGGTGAAATGTTCTATAAATGTCAGTTAATCCCATCTGATCTACTCTATTGTTTAGGATCAGTGTTTCCTTGTTGATTTTTTTTTGTCTAGGAGATTTATCCAGTGATGTTAGTGTTTAAGTCCCCTACTATGATTGTATTGCTGTTCATCTCTCCTTTAAAATCCTCTAGGAGTTATATATATATATATATATATATATATATATATATATATATATATGGATGTTTCTGTATTTGGTACATATATGTTTACCAGAGTTATATCCTCTTGTTGTATTGATCCCTTTAGTATTATGACATGGCCTTCATTGTCTCTTATTATGGCCTTCATTTTTTTTTAATACTTTCTTTTTATTGATTTCTGAGAGGGAGGGAGAGGGAGAGAGAGAAACATCAATGATGGGAGAGAATAATTGATTGGCTGCCTCCTGCACACCTCCTACTGGGGATCAAGCCCACAACCTGGGCATATGCCCTGACCCGAAATGAAACTTTTGACTTCCTGGTTTATAGGTCAATGCTCAACCACTGAGCCACTCTGGCCAGGCATTATGACCTTCATTTTGAAGTCTATTTTGTCAGGTATGAGTATTGCTACCCCATTTTTTGTTTCCCATTTCCATTTGCCTGGAAATTTTTTCCCCTTTCCTTCACCTTCATTCTGTGTGAGTTTTTTGTTCTGAGATGAGTTTCTTGTAGACAACATGTAGTTGGGTCACGTTTTCTTATCGATTCAGCTACTCTATGCCTTTTGATTGGCACATTAGGTTACTATTATTATTTTTTTAATATATTTTATTGATATTTTACAGAGAGGAAGGGAAAGGGATAGAGAGCCAGAAACATCGATGAGAGAGGAACATCGATCAGCTGCCTCCTGCACACCCCCCACTGGGGATGTGCCCGCAACCAAGGTACATGCCCTTGACCGGAATCGAACCTGGGACCCTTCAGTCCGCAGGCCGACGCTCTATCCACTGAGCCAAACCGGTTTCGGCACATTAGGTTATTATTGATAGGTGCTCATTTGTCGCCATTCTTACTCTTTATGCCTACGTTCTACTCTTTCTCTCTAATTCTTTTTCTTATACCAGTTCCTTTAGCATTTCTTGCAGTATTGATTTGGTGGCAACAACTTCTTTTAGCCTTTTTTGTCTGCAAAGCTCTTTTCTTTAAAAAAAATATTTATTGATTTCATAGAGGGAGGGAGACAGATTAGAAACATCAATGATGAGAGAGAATTATTGATCAGCTTCCAATCCCACTGGGGATTGAGCCCGCAACCCAGGCATGTGCCCTGACCTCCTGGTTCTTAGGTTGACACTCAACCACTGAGCCACGCCGGTTGAGCAAACATGTGTCTCTTTTTGAAGCAAGTAACTTGTATGTAGCCAGCCCACAAAAAAGACTATGGAAGGAAAAGAAGCCGAAGATGATGTATATTTATGTATTTTTTCTATCAAGGTGATGCATACTTATGTGTTTTTTATTATCATTACATTAATTTACACACTTTTTGCCTTGGGTTTGCTTTTCTAAAAAATTGATAGAACTTATAGGTTGAAAGCCCCTTAGGATGTCAGCCTGAACTTTTCATGGCCTGCCTCCACATCTCTCCCTCCAGACTTCACACACACACACACACACACACACACACACACACACACACACACACAATTTCCGTGTCCACTTAGGTTTTAGACAAACAGAGCTATTTATCTTTCTCCCCCATTAGACCCTGTACTTTGATTCCTCCCAGTCTCAGCATATCCAAACCCTGCTTCTCTTTGAAAGCCTAGCTCAGCATAAATAATGTCTGTTCCATTTGTATTTTATCTGGATGTCTTGACAAGGCAGTAGTTATTACAATCCATATTATAGAATATGTATCTTAAGTGTAAGAAGTATATCTTATTAAAGCTTTGTGTCGCTCGCAGACCTGTTTAACGTAGTACCTTAAGAAAATAAAAAGAAAACAAACAAACAAAAGAACAACAAAAAACACATAGTGCCTTATACTTAATAACAATATGGTGAATGAATGAAAGAAAGAATTTTGCCTACATGACCTTAATGTGGAGATAGGCCAAATAGCCCAAATATATACATATACACATTATAAAGGCAGTATTTATTAAAATATATTTTATTTTCAAAATATAATAGGATCTTCAGATATCAGCTATTAAAGTGTATATACATTTTTTTGGATATCCTATATGTGGGAGGGAGGGGAGATGGTTCTCACTAAAATTTAGTAATGCATAATCCTCCCATAAGTCATAGAACATCTGTGTATGTGAGTAAATGTGCCAGTCTGAGTAGGCGTATTTCAATCTATACTTTTTATGTAGTTACATAAAAATCCTAGTGCCTACTCCTTTTAAAAAAAAAAATATATATATATATATATATATATATATATATATATATATATTATTGATTTCAGAGAGGAAGGGAGAGGGAAAGATAGAAACATCAATGATGAGAGAGAATCATTGATCAGCTGCCTCCTGCACGCCCCCTACTGGGGCCTGGGCCCTGCCAGGAATCGAACTGTGACCTCCTGGTTCATAGGTCAGTACTCAACCACTGAGCCACACTGGCTGGGCAGTACTCACTCCTTTATACCAATGTAGTAATGAAGTCTTTTGCTTGTACCAAATGTTAACATTAGAAAACAAAGAAAAAATACATCCCTGAAAGCTTTGGACAGACATTCTTAAGTAATTTAAACTAATTTTTATGTAGGCTATTTTTAGAAAAATACAGATAAACATCACTAGGACAATTTTCTGAGTATACCATGCAGCTACTCATTTATATCTTGTCATTTACATCTCAATAAATGTACCTGAAAGATAGTATCAAATAATATCACTATAGGGTTTTGAATAAACCTGTGTATCTTTGAAATCAACATCTTTAGAAATCACTGCTTTTTTAACATGGAAGTAGACTAATAGGAAGTAGAATAAATGCTTCATTTTCTCGGTTTTATCTGTGCAAATGCAATATTGTCAAGATCAGCCAGAAGGAATGTATGTTGGGTTTTCTTGGTCATCTTGAGTGTTGATTCAGATCAGGCTCCAACCAACCAATGTCCCCTGGTTATTGTCAGGAAAGCCTTGCTCCTTCCCCAGCCTTTTCCTTATCGTCTTACAACAGGAATCTGCTTTCTTTGTTCACAAACGATGGGAATGTTTAGCCTCTTATTTATTTTCCAAAAATTGTATTGTAATCTAATTGAAAAGTCTTCGGACAGATCACAGTAGCTTGCCCTTCAGATGTGAAGCGTGGTGACTTTATGTGCCACCAAGCAGGTGCATTTTTGTCCAAGAATATGGGAGAAGAGATCTGAGGAGGTAACAAAAGGTATGATGAAATGCATACTCCTGCAGTGTGCTTCTTAACGTTCTGATGATCTCTGACACATTTCATACATATTTACTTCAAGTTCTATTTCCGGGGCCCGTTCTAAAATAGTTGAGTAAGCCCAGCCGGTATGGCTCAGCGGTTGAGAGTCGACATATGAACCAGGAGTTCAGGGTTTGATTCCCGGTCAGGGCACATGCCTAGGTTGTGGGCTGGAACCCCAGTGTGGGGCGTGCAGGAGGCAGCTGGTTAATGATTCGCTCTCTCCCTCCACCTTCCTCTCTCCAAAACTTAAAAAAATATTTGAGTAAAATGCCCAACATCTGAGAAGTATTTAGTGACGTTGTGTGTGTACTGCGGGGAGGCTGGAGTAGTGTTACCATACAACCCGAGGCAGAGATAATTATGATTCTTATATTTCTCACACCTGTCCCCTCCACCCTGTGGTGTTCTCTGGAGAAAGCAGCTGCTTTCTCACCTGTTTTCATCACTGTCATTTCACTGTAGTGGCTGTTCCTGTGTCTGTGAGCGAATGGTTGTGTGTTGTGCAGAAGCAGGGACACCGATGCCTCTGGCCACTGGTTCTTTCGGGCCAGTGATTTCGCATATGCCAATCCAGAAGCTGTTAGCCTGGCAGAACTCGGGCTCCTCTGAAGCAGGCTTGGTCCTGTTCTCCTATCCATTCTCTGAAACCTGAGCATGTGACTTGCTGGAGGCAGGATGTCTTCCTCAGTTCAGATACACTGAAGCGCAATGTTTCATTTTCTTGGAGAAAATACAGTCGGTGACATATATCCTCTGTTGCTTTTCAAAGCAATGAGTTATTGAATCGAGCATATGCTGCTTACGATGCATCTGTCACCTAAGGCCGGGGTAGGAGCAGAATGTCGTAGATAGGAGATGAATTTACTAGCGGAGATGTTTGTGAGGACGCTATGGAAGTGAGATTCCAAAACAGCAACGGTCCCTAAAACTGCTGATCATCCTGTTCCTGGAGTCTAGTAAGACTGTGTGACACTACGTGGACACATGGTAAGTCTTCATTAAGCAAAGAATGGATTAATGCATAATAATTTTATAAAAAGGAATCTAGAAACATGTGCCTGTTTGTTTCTCTCATCTATTGAAAAATCACTATAAATAGTTAGAGGACCTTCTTCAGTGGGTTCAAATCCTGTAGAGTCCAGTTAAATGAAAAGGCTCAGTGGTTGAGCGTCGACATATGAACCAGGAGTTCAGGGTTCGATTCCCGTCAGGGCACATGCCTAGGTGAAGGCTGGTTACATTGCAGGTGATCTGGTCCTGCCTAAACACGGCTCTTTAAAAGGAAGTGTACTGTGAGGCCAGGTGTTTCGTTCATGGAGAAAACTTCAATGTCAGCATTTCTCTTTCCTGTACACTTCTGTATCCATCTTGCAGTCTTTGGAAAGCAGTTTAGCTGTTTCCCGATTTTTCTAATCTTGTCCTTTATGTAGAGATAGCATGGGACCTGAGAGACTTACCTGGTCAGGCTCTCTCGTCGCAAAGATCTGAGACCTAGGGCAGTGGTCGGCAAACTCCTTAGTCAACAAAGCCAAATATCAACAGTACAATGATTGAAATTTCTTTTGAGAGCCAATTTTTTTTTTAATATTTTTTATTGATTTTTTACAGAGAGGAAGGGAGAGGGATAGAGAGTTAGAAACATCGATGAGAGAGAAACATAGATCAGCTGCCTCCTGCACACCCCCCACTGGGGATGTGCCTGCAACCAAGGTACATGCCCTTGACCGAAATCGAACCTGGGACCCTTCAGTCTGCAGGCCGACGCTCTGTCCACTGAGCCAAACCGGTTAGGGCTTGAGAGCCAAATTTTTTAAACTTAAACTTCTTCTAACGCCACTTCTTCAAAATAGACTCGCCCAAGGCCGTGGTATTTTGTGGAAGAGCCACACAAGGGGCCAAAGAGCCGCATGTGGCTCGCGAGCCGCGGTTTGCCAACCATGGACCTAGGGGATTTTTTCATAACCGTGTCCATTACACAGGTGAACTGTGTTAACTTTGGTGAGAACACACCCAGAATAATAGAATATGAAATGGATATTGTCAGGTACAAGCCAGTGTGGAACCTTGATTTGAGGGTCAATAATTGTCTTTTCACACTGTGAGCCGACTATTAAATGATCTATACTTTCCTCCTCTGGGTCTACTTGTGCATACGCTATAAGAGCACGGTGCGGTGCTGAATTTACTCGGACCCATTTCATTCTGTCTGCAATAGGGTAGGGAATAAACAAACATTTAGTGAGAAACACTAAAGCCTGCATAAACCATCCTTGTAGCAGCGTACGCCCAGTTGGTCTTATGCTTTTTAGCAGTTGTCCTAACTTGAAATAAATCTGTTGTAAAATTTTTGCCATGGACAATGAAGTTATTTGGAATATAGTACAATAAAGGAGAAAACATCTTGAAGCAGCTTTCCCAATTAAATATAATTATATGTACAAAGGTAGCCCTGGCTGGTTTGGCTCAGTGGATAGAGCATTGGCCTACGGACTCAAGGGTCCCAGGTTCGATTCCAGTCAAGGGCACATGCCTGGGATTGTGGGCTTGGTCCCCAATAGGGGGCATGCAGGAGGCAGCTGATCAATGATTCCCTCTCATCATTGATGTTTCCCTTTCACTCTTCCTTTCCCTTCCTCTCTGAAATCAATAAAAATATATTTTAAAAAAAGGTAAATTTGTGGGAAATAATTATGTAATATTTGTTTCCTTTCTGCTAATAAAGTTTTGAAGATGTAAATGTGAATACAAATTAAATCGTAAGCAGAAAGGTTCTTACAAGAAAACTCTTTTACCACAAAGTTCAAATATTCTCTATTCAGTTCTTGCATTCCATTTTGGTTAAGGAGTTCTGTTAATTTTCTTATAACTGTCTATCCTATATAACCCTATATAATAAAAGGCTAATATGCAAATTGTCCCCTCAATCAGGAGTTCAACCAGGGGTTGGGGCCGGCCGGCCACCCGCCCGTGGCCCTGCCCTGGCCACCCCCACCACCGGATCAGGGGCAGGGCCAGCCGGCCAACCTCCTGCGTCCCCTCCCCCGCATTGGCCCTTAACAGGCAGGCCCGCCGGACCGCACCCGTGCGCAAATTCGTGCACCGAGCCTTTAGTGTAATAATATTCAGAAAACCCAATGCAAAAGTAAATTATGAGAATGAGATAAACTGTGCATATAATGCATGTTTGCAATCAGAGATATGAAAATAATGAAAAATAAAGTGGTTGTTTATCTTTGGGTAGTAGAATTCCAAGCAATTTCTTTTTCTGTAACTTCTGTGATAAGCATGTGTGACTTTTATAATTAGAAAAATTACACTGATAATGTGTTAATCACCAGTGTAGTTTTATCTTAATCTTCTGGATCAGTGGTTCTCAACCTTTCTAATGCCGCGACCCTTTAATACGGTTCCTCATGTTGTGGGGACCCCCAACCATAAAATTATTTTCGTTGCTACTTCATAACTGTAATTTTGCTACTGTTATGAATCATAATGTAAATATCTGTGTCGCGACCCACAGGTTGAGAACCGCTGCTGTAGAGCCTAAGACCATCGGAAAACACAGATATTTACATTACAATTCATGACAGTAGCAAAATTATAGTTATGAAGTAGCAACGAAAATAATTTTATGGTTGGGGGTCACCACAACATGAGGAACCGTATTAAAGGGTCGCGGCATTAGAAAGGTTGAGAACCACTGTTCTATATGGAAACTACTGATGTGCTCTGAAAAATTTTGTGTATAAATGATAATTTGATACCATAGTTTGCTTGTTTTTATATAATGCCTCAATATCTTCAAACCTTTAAATAATATAAGCTGCTGCTTGGTATCAAAGGAACCAGAGAAAAGAGAAATTAAAAGGTCAGTTGCTTTCCTTTTATTTTAGATGCCAGAATTCCAGAAGAATTCAGTTCGCATCAAGAACCCCACAAGAGTAGAAGAAATCATCTGTGGTCTCATCAAGGGGGGAGCTGTCAAACTTCAGGTGAGTAGCCATCACGACGCCTTTATTGCTGGGCCTTTATTTCTTATGGCCAAGTAAACATGTTCATCTCCTGTTTTGCTGAAATCTCAGCAAAGAAAGTTTAGATAGATGAGCTTTGCCTACCCTTTCAGAATGTAAAATCTCAAAGATGGGTCTAGCGCTTGTCAAAAATACATAGAACGCCCTGTTGTAAATGAACAAAACCTAATAGTCTTGAAATAAATTTAGCTTTTCTTTAATATTAAGTATTCAACTATTTTAAGAATAATGTTAAATATGTACAGTTTCCAGTTGTTATTCCATCTTTTAATTTAAAAAATCTTAATAGTTCAGATTAAGTTGTCACTACGTGGGATAACTGATTTTTGAAAAATTTTTTTAAGGGATGTTTTAAATGTAAACTAAATCAACAGTCTGGATAGTCAGTGAAAATAAATCTTTTTTTTTTTTTTTTGAAAAAATATTTAACCCAATCTCCAAAATTGCAAGAGCTGGCAAAACTGTACCAGGTACGATTCATTGATTGGTATAGTTTATTTACCTATATAGACAAGGTACATCTAGAATGTAACAGTGTCAGTGACTAAGCTTCATATAGTTTAAATGCTTTCATTGCATTTTTGTACATTGACCCAGGGGGTTGAAATGGTGCAGTGTTTTATCTCTGTGGCCTGCAATTGCAAATTCCTATACTGATTCATCAGATTTCATGTGGTAACGCTTGGGCATGTAAGGTATTGCTTGTAGTTAAGGTAATTCTCAGGGCTTCGTATATGAGCTGCATTAGAAAACTCAAATGTAGAGGGAATAGCTTATGGGGGCGGGACACCAAGCACAGTCTTGTGCCTCTGGCAAGCTTGCAGATACATGTCTGGCCTTGCGGCTGTGTTTTCGTAATGGTTTTCCCCTTTTCTTACAGATAATAACAGACTTTGATATGACACTGAGTAGATTTTCCTACAAAGGAAAAAGATGTCCAACATGTCATAGTAAGTGTGGCCCTATTAACAAATTCACGGAAGCAACCATTATTTTAAGATCCTTTTCTACTGATATTATCTATGAGATTGGGGTTTTTTATCTTCTTTTTGGACATTGAAAGTGAGGGGACCTGCTTTTTTCCCCCCAAGATCAGACGAGATTGGGCACATTCAAGGTGGTATGGCCATAGACCAGCTTTTTCTTATTATATGTTTAGGATTTATTTTTCCCCCCATCTATAATAATAAAAGAGTAATATGCTAAATAGACTGGACAGCCAAACGACCTTCCAGACATCCTTCTGGACGAAGCCACCATGGCAGGGGCCGAGGCAGAGGCGGTTAGGGGTGATCAGGCAGGCGGGCAAGTGGTTAGGGGCGATCAGGCAGGCAGGCAGAGGGATTAGGGGCGATGAGGCAGGCAGGCAGGCAAGCGGTTAGAAGCCAGCAGTCCCAGATTGCGAGGGATATCCCGGATTGTGAGAGGGTGCAGGCCGGGCTGAGGGACCCCCACCCCTGTGCACGAATTTTGTGCACCAGGCCTCTCCTTCTATAATAATATATAATCCCATCTAATAAAGAGGGAATATGCTAATTGACCCTCACACTGTCGCAAAAATGGTGGTGCCCACAGCCAATAAGGAGGGAATATGCTAATTGATTGCCCCACCCTCAAATATGGCGGCACCCACAACCACAAGATGGTGGCGCCCAGTCTCCTCAGCCCTGCTGGGGTGGCAGGCGCGCACCTGCTCTGGAGTCCCCCAGTCCCCTCAGCCCCCAGCCGCCCAGGGCTGGCCCAAGGCACAGGCAAGCCTCAGATGGCGGCTGCCCAGCCGCCCAGGGCCACCCAAGGCTCAGGTAACCAGGGCCAGCCAAGGCTTGTGCCGCGGGCAGTGGCAGCAGCAGAGGTGTGACGGGGATGTCACCTTCCCCTGATCACCAGGTCGCCTCCCGCCCCTGAGGGCTCCCGGACTATGAGAGGGGAAAGGCCGGGCTGAGGGACCCCCCCTCCAGTGCATGCATTTTCATGCACCGGGCCTCTAGTGTTATATAAATGGCTATTTTCTGTATGGTTTTGGTTGCAAGAGGAATAAAGAAGTCTGAAATTTTTCTCTCCAAATGTGGTCTGTTCATTACTCAAGAAAAATTTAAATGGACTTTCAATTTTGGATTAACCTACAGAAACAGCATTTATTAATTAGTAACATATTACTAAATGCTTGTGTCATTTATATGTAAATTAGTTAAAGAATACGTTATTAAATAAATACTAAGTTAAAATGTGTTGCTAAGATAAGACGCCTATTTTATTTTCTAAATGAGACAATTCAGTTTTTATTTTTATTTTTTTATTTTTTTTTTTTTTCAAATTTTTATTAAGGTATTATATGTGTACATATCTTACCATTGCCCCCCACCCCCGCCCCACTCCCATACATGCCCTCACCCCCCAATGTTTTGTATCCGTTGCTTACTCTTATATACATGCATATAAGTCCTTCAGTTGATCTCTTATTTCCCCCACCTCTCCCTAACCTTACCACTGTAATTTGACAGTCTGTTTGATGCTTTACTGCCTCTGTAACTATCTTTTTGTTCATCAGTTTATAATGTTTTTCATTATCCCCAAATGAGTGGGATCATGTGGTATTTTTCTTTCATTGACTGGCTTATTTCACTTAGCATAATGTTCTCTAATTCCATCCAAGTGCCTACAAATGGTAGTAATTCCTTCTTTTTTACGGCAGCATAGTATTCCATTGTGTAGATGTACCATAGTTTTCTGATCCAGTCATCTGCTGATGGGCACCTAGGCTGTTTCCAAATCTTAGCTATTGTAAATTGTGCTGCTATGAACATAGGGGTGCATATATCCTTTCTGATTGGTGTTTCTGGTTTCTTAGGATATATTCCTAGGAGTGGGATTACTGGGTCAAATGGGAGTTCCATTTTCAGTTTTTTGAGGAAACTCCATACTGTTCTCCACAGTGGCTGCACCAGTCTGCATTCCCACCAGCAGTGCACGAGGGTTCCTTTTTCTCCGCATCCTCGCCAACACTTGTCGTTTGTTGATTTGTTGATGATAGCCATTCTGACAGGTGTGAGATGGTATCGCATTGTTGTTTTGATTTGCATCTCTTGGATAATTAGTGACTTTGAGCATGTTTTCATGTGTCTCTTGGCCTTCCTTCTGTCTTCTTTCGAAAAGATTCTATTTAGGTCCGTTGCCCATTTTTTTATTGGATCCTTTATCTTCCTTTTATTAAGTTGTATAAGCTGCCTGTAGATGTTGGAAATTAAACCTTTATCAGTGATACCATTTGCAAATATGTTCTCCCATACAGTGGGGTTTCTTGTTGTTTTGTTGATGGTTTCTTTTGCTGTGCAAAAGCTTTTTATTTTGATGTAGTCCCATTTGTTTATTTTCTGTTTGGCTTCCATTGCCCTAGGGGCAGTATCACTGAAAAAGTTCTTTTGGCATATGTCTGAGATTTTGCTGCCTGTGGATTCCTCTAGTATTTTTATGGTTTCCCGTCTTATATTTAAGTCCTGTACCCATTTTGAGTTTATTTTTGTGTATGGTGTAAGTTGGTGATCTAGTTTCATTTTTTTGCATGTATCTGTCCAATTTTCCCAACACCATTTATTAAAGAGACTGTCTTGACTCCATTGTATGCTCATGCCTCCTTTGTCAAATATTAAATGCGCATATTGGTTTGGGTCGATATCTGGATTCTCTATTCTGTTCCATTGATCTATATGTCTGTTCTTGTGCCAGTACCAGGCTGTTTTGAGGACAGTGGCTTTGTAATACAGCTTGAAATCTGGTATTGAGATCCCTCCTACTTTATTCTTCTTTCTCAGGATTGCTGTGGCTATTCGGGGTCTTTTTTTATTCCAGATGAATTTTTGGAGAGTTCTTTCTAGGTCTGTGAAATACGCCGTTGGTATTTTAATGGGGAGTGCATTGAATCTATAGATTGCTTTGGGTAGTATGGACATTTTAATGATGTTGATTCTACCAATCCATGAACATGGTATGTTCTTCCATCTGTTTACATCTTCCTCTATCTCTTTTTTCAGGGTCCTGTAGTTTTCCGCATATAGGTCTTTTACCTCCTTGGTTAGGTTTATTCCTAAGTATCTTAATTTTTTTGGTGCAATGGAAAATGGGATTGCTTTTTTGGTCTCTCTTTCTGTAAGTTCATTGTTGGTGTATAGAAATGCCATAGATTTCTTGGCATTAATTTTGTATCCTGCTACATTGCCGAATTCATTTATTAAGTCTGTTAGTTTTTTTATGGAGTCTTTCGGGTTTTTTATGTACAATATCATGTCATCTGCAAATAAGGACAGCTTTACTTCTTCTTTTCCAATTTGGATGCCTTTTATTTCTTCTTCTTGTCTAATTGCAGTGGCTAATACTTCCAGTACTATGTCAAACAGGAGTGGTGAGAGTGGGCATCCCTGTCTTGTTCCTGTTCTTAGGGGAAATGGTTTTAGTTTTTGCCCATTGAGTATGATGTTAGCTGTGGGTTTATCATATATAGCTTTTATTATGTTGAGGTATGATCCTTCTATTCCCACCTTGTTGAGAGTTTTTATCAAGAAAGGGTGTTGGATTTTGTCAAATGCTTTTTCTGCATCAATTGATATGACTATGTGATTTTTATCTCTCAATTTGTTTATGTGATGTATCACATTTATTGATTTGCGGATATTGAACCATCCTTGCATTCCTGGGATAAATCCTACTTGGTCATGGTGTATGATCTTTCTGATGTACTGCTGGATCCGATTTGCTAGAATTTTATTGAGGATTTTGGCATCTACATTCATGAGGGATATTGGCCTGTAATTCTCCTTCATT
Source organism: Plecotus auritus (assembly GCF_963455305.1). NCBI lineage: Eukaryota > Metazoa > Chordata > Mammalia > Chiroptera > Vespertilionidae > Plecotus > Plecotus auritus. The sequence continues at coordinate 184,976,300 of NC_137775.1, read as the reverse complement.
GTGTTGTCTTTATCTGGTTTTGGTATTAGGGTGATGCTGGCTTCATAGAAGGAGCTTGGAAGTGTTCCTTCCTCTTGAATTTTTTGGAATAGTCTGAGGAGGATAGGTTTTAGTTCTTCCTTGAATGTTTGGTAGAACTCTCCTGTGAAGCCGTCTGGCCCCGGGCTTTTGTTTGCCGGAAGCTCTTTGATGACTGCTTCAATTTCTTCCATAGTTACTGGCATGTTGAGCTGTTTAGATTCTTCCTGATTGAGTTTTGGAAGGTTATATTTTTCTAGGAATATGTCCATTTCCTCCAGGTTGTCCAGTTTGTTGGAATAGAGTTGTTCGTAGTATTTTTTAACAATCCTTTGTATTTCAGCGGGATCTGTTGTTATTTCACCTCTTTCATTTCTGATCTTGTTTATTTGGGTCCTCTCTCTTTGCTTCTTGGTGAGCCTGGCTAGAGGTTCATCAATCTTGTTTATCCTTTCAAAGAACCAGCTCTTGGTCTTGTTGATCTTTTGTATTGTTTCTTTGGTCTCTATGTCGTTTATCTGTGCTCTGATCTTTATTATTTCCTTCCTTCTGCTTACACTGGGCTTTTCTTGTTGCTCTTTTTCTAACTCTTTGAGTTGTTGGGTTAGGTAATTTATTACCCCTGTTTCTTGTTTTTTGCAGTAGGCTTGTAGAGCTATGAACTTCCCTCTCAAGACTGCTTTCGCTGTGTCCCATAGATTTTGGATGGTAGTGTTTTCATTGTCATTTGTTGTCATGATGTTTTTTATTTCTTCTTTGATCTCTCTGGTAACCCAGTCATGGTTTAATAGCATGCTGTTTAGTCTCCATGTGTTTGATTTCTTTGGGTTGTTTTTATTGTAGTTGATTTCCAGTTTTATGCCACTGTGGTCTGAGAAGATGCTTGATATGATTTCTATCTTCTTGAATTTGAAGAGACTTTGCCTGTGTCCCAACATATGGTCTATCTTTGAAAATGACCCATGTGCACTTGAGAAGAATGTATATTCTGTGGCTTTGGGGTGAAATGTTCTGAAGATGTCAATTAATTCCATCTGGTCTAGTGAGTCATTTAGGATTGATGTTTCTTTGCTGATGTTTTGTTTAGAGGATTTGTCCAATGGTGATAGTGGGGTATTAAAGTCTCCTACTATGATTGTATTGCTGTCAATCTCTCCCTTGATATCCTCCAGGAGTTTTTTTATGTATTTGGGTGCTCCTGTATTGGGTGCATATATGTTTACCAGAGTTATTTCTTCTTGTTGGATTGCTCCCTTTAGTATTATGAAATGGCCTTCCTTATCTCTTGTTATGTCTTTCAGTTTGAGATCTAATTTGTCAGAAATAAGTATTGCTACCCCAGCTTTTTTTTTCAGTTCCATTTGCCTGGAAAACCTTTTTCCATCCCTTCACCCTCAGTCTGTGTGCGTCTTTTTTTCTGAGGTGGGTTTCTTGTAGACAGCAGATATATGGGTTGTGTTTTCTTATCCAATCCGTTACCCTATGTCTTTTGATTGGGGCATTTAATCCATTTACATTTAAAGTTATTATTGATAGGTACTTATTTGTCGCCATTCCTATTCTTTACCCCTGTGTTACTTCTTCACTTCCTATTTCTTTTTTTTTTTTACAGCAGACCCTTTAGCATTTCTTGCATTGCTGGTTTGGTGGTAATAAATTCCCTTAGTCCTTTTTTGTCTGTGAAGCTCCTGATTTCACCTTCAATTTTGATTGACAGCCTTGCTGGGTACAGTATTCTTGGATTCAGCCCCTTCCTTTGCATGACTTTGTATATTTCATTCCATTCCCTTCTGGCCTGATGAGTTTCTGTTGAGAAATCAGTTGCTAGTCTGATGGGGGTTCCTTTGTATGTAACTTTCTGTCTCTCTCTTGCTGCTTTTAAGATTCTTACTTTGTCGTTGTTGTTTGCCAATTTAATTATAATGTGCCTTGGCGTCGGTCTTTTGGGGTTCATTTTGCTTGGGACTCTGTGAGCTTCTTGGATTTGTGTGTGTTTTTTCTTCCCTATATCTGGGAAATTTTCTGTCATTATTTCTTCAAAGAGGTTTTCTATTCCTTGCTCAGCTTCCTTTCCTTCTGGAACCCCTATTATGCGGATGTTGTTTTGTTTCGTGTTGTCCCAAAGTTCCCTTAGACTCTCCTCTTGCCTTTTAATTTTTTTTTCTAGAAGTTGCTTTTCTTGGGTATTTTTTTCCATCTTGTCTTCTAGCTCACTGATGCGGTCCTCTGCTTCTTCTAGTCTACTCTTGATGCTTTCTATTGAGTTCTTTACAGCAGCGATGTCATTTTTCATTTCTTCTTGGTTCTTCTTCATTTCCTCTTGGTTCTTGCTCATATTGTCGAATTTGTCTTCCATTCTTTTCAGCCACCTTATGACCATTTCTCTGAATTCTTTTTCTGGAAGGTTGCTTGCCTCCATTTCGTTTACTTCCTTTTCTGGTGATGCCTGCTTTTCTTTCATATGCGGGCTGCCTCTTTGTCTCCCCATGGTCTCTCTTCTCTGGGTGTCTGGTTATGTAGTTCTCGCTCTCCTGGGTTGATTTAAAGGCACAAAATACAGCACTACCAGGTACAACTCACAAGGCACTGAACAGGAATGTATTCACGATATTAATAACCTCCAATAAAGGTGACCACCAGAAAAAGGCAAATTAGGTGATAGGAGAGAAAGAAGAAGAGGAAAAAAGAAAGAAAGAAAGAAAAAAAAGAAAAAAGGAGTGTGAAAATGAAATTGGGAAAAGGGAAAGTAAAGAGAAGAAAAAAAAAAAAGTAAGAGAGACAAGAAAGTGACTAAGAGAGAAAGGGGAACAGACTATATATATTGGGGATAAAACTCCAATAGAACAATCACTAATCCCAGCAAATGCCAGCAACAAGTGCCTGGGGATTAGTACAAACTACAACACCAACTAATATGGAGTGAGGCAAGGGAAAGCTGAAGCACAAAACAAACAAAAAAATAAACAAAAGAAGAATAAGCAAAACAATCTCACAAAAAAGCATAAAAATTGGATGTAACCTACATTCAAGCAAACAACAACAAAAGGACAGAGAGAAGGACAAGTTTATGGATAGCTCAGACAGCGAAGGGAGAGGTGTATGTGGACTTGGAGCAGGGGATTGGAGATTAGATATGTAAGTAGGGTGAAATTTTAATAAGGGGTAAACAGAAAGAATAGGGAGAATCTAAAGCAGTAAAAGGGTAAGATAAACAGGACTCTGAAAAGGGGGAGGTTAGGAAGAGAGTGATGGCCTAAAGGTAGAGTTGAGATAGAGTAAAACGATGCTAAAGGAAAGATAGAAATAGAATGTAGAACCCTAATCCCAAAATAAAATGAAGAGAAAATAAAATGACACTTAAAAATAAAAAAAAAATAAAAAAGATAAAATAGCAGTAGTAATAATACGGATTGAAAATAAAAATGTAATAATTAAAAAGGTAAAATCAAGTGATGAAAAAAGAAAAAAAAAGTTTCTTGATTAAAAGATGCAAAAAATGAAAATAAAAAAGAATAAAAAAATAAAAGGTAAAAATAAAATGCGAAGTAGTGAAGGTCATTCACTTCCTCTGTTTTTCTGTTTGGCACGCCTGTTTCTCAGTCCAGACAGTATTGCAGTTCCCTGTGATCCACTGCTCTTCGGTGTTGTAAGCCAGTCCTGATTTTAAGCAGGCGGTGTGTCTTAATTTCTCGTATTCCTTTATTTTTGATTACACAAGAGTCAATTTGTGATTCAGCCCCTGGGTGGCAGTGTTTCTGGATTAACTTCCGGGTCTATCTATGGCCTCTCTAGGCAGTGTTAGAGCCTTCTTTCCCGCACTCGCCACTGGCCTGTGGGAGTGGTCTGCCTCAGAGCTGACTCTCTGATGGTCACTCCCAGCTCCGATCCCCAGGTTCCAGAATAACAACCTTCCCCTGCAGTCTCCCAGGGTGTCCCCAACTGGGTGATCCTATGTATTGGGCTTAGTAATCAGAGGCAAGAATTTCAAGAGGAAAAAGTCCAGTTGTGCGAATTCCGGGACTGCGGGTAAGCCCAGGCACCCAGGGAACGCAGGGGCTGCGCGTAAGTCTGGACTGCCTGAAATTCTTAGGGTGTCCCTGCACTTCAGATCAAAATGGGTTGCTTTTTAGAGTGCCCTTCTCTTAGCAGCTCTGAGGACCCCTTTCCACAATCACAGATCACGCCAGCCCCTACAGCCACGGATTTTTCTAGGCACAGACTTCCCTGGTCCTCCAGCTCCCGCAAAACGCGCGTTCCTCTCTCCCGCCGGGACCAGAGACCTCACCTTATCCCAGGCGAAATCTGACCTTTCCGTAGTGGAGTGTAGAGCTCCTCTGAACCCGTGTGCTTGCGCCAGTTGGGGAGCGTTGTTCTGGGGCTCGCAGCTGTTCCTGGGGTGCCGCAGTTGTGGATTCTCAGGCTTCAGATAAGCTCCACTTTCCGGATCAAGATGGCGCAGACTCCGCGTCCAACCCCGCAGCTCCGGGAGGGGACCCAGCCGCAGTTGGTGCTGCCAGGTCAGGGGAACCCCGTTCAGCAGTCCCCCACCTCCTTCTGGAATTCAGCTGTCTCCCAACCGGCCAACAAACACTCCTTGTGCGACCCTCAGCTGTTCTTTCTTTCTGCTCCGGGACAAGGCTCGGAACACGTCTGTCTATTCCGCCGCCATTATTCCCTTCGACAATTCAGTTTTTAAAATAATACTCGCCCGGCAGGCATGGCTCAGTGGTTGAGCGTCAACCTATGAACCAGGAGGTCATGGTTTGATTCCCGGTCAGGGCACATGCCTGGGTTGTGAGCTTGATCCCCAGCAGGGAGTGTGCAGGAGGCAGCCAATCAATGATTCTCTCTTATCATTGATGTTTCTCTTTCTCTCTCCCTCTCCCTTCCTCTCTGAAATCAATAAAAATATATTTTTAAAAGTAAATAGATAAATAAAATAAAAATACTCGCCCGGCTGGTATGGTTCAGTGGTTGAGCATCGACCTATGAACCAGGAGGTCACAGTTTGATTCCCAGTCAGGCCACATGTCCGGGTTGTGGGCTCGATCCCCAGTTGGCAGCATGCAGGAGGCAATCGATCAATGATTTTCTCTCATCATTGATGTTTCTATCTCTCTCTCCTGCTCCCTTTCTCTCTGAAATCAATAAAAATATTTAAAAAAAAAATACAAACTACACTGTGAAGTGAAAAAGAAAGCCGAATTCAAAAGTATAGATCTGGTTTAATTGCTATCTAATTGATAATGCACAGAACTTTAAGACTGAAAGGAAATATAATAAAGTGTTAATAATTTATTATTAAGTGGTAAAATTGTAATTTTTGTCCTCGTTACAATCTATGTTTTCCAGATTTTCACATTATTAATGTCTTATTAAGAAAGAAAGAATATTTCAAAGGTGTTAAAGGGACCAGTCACTATACAATTCACAGTGTTTGAAGACTTTGAATTATCTAGCTCAGTGGTGTAAATGAGCAATCACGAAATCATGGATTTTAAAACCATTGGATGCTCTAGCAATGCCATGTGGATAGCACTACTCCAACAGTTGTAGTGAGCATGCTAGTTGACTTGGCATGTAAACTTACAAGAAAAGTAGTAAGTTATTCACCTATGAGAGCACTTCTTTTCAGCCTCGTTTGCTTTTTCTCTTTAGATGTCATTGACAACTGTAAGCTGGTTTCAGATGAATGTCGGAAAAAGGTAAATCCAGTTATGAAAGCCTTCATTACCATTTTTGCCTGAGAATTTCTTCAGGTTCATTCACACAAACGAGAATGAATGCTAAGGGCTTGTAGCCATACCTGGAACATAGTAAACACTCAATAAATGTTAGGTTTATTCTTCAGATTATAGTACTCGACTTATTTTAAAGAAAAAATTACCAGTAACATTTTCATAACAACAAAACTTACATTAAAAACTATTAAATGATTACCAAAATATTCTGGTGTCTTTACATTAACTGGAAAGTTAAACAAAACTACTCTGGTTTTTTTTTTTTTTTAATATATTTTATTGATTTTTTACAGAGAGGAAGGGAGAGGGATAGAGAGTTAGAAACATCGATGAGAGAGAAACATCCATCAGCTGCCTCCTGCACACCCCCCACTGGGGATGTGCCCGCAACCAAGGTACATGCCCTTGACCGGAATCGAACCCAGGACCCTTCAGTCTGCAGGCCGACGCTCTATCCACTGAGCCACACCGGTTTCGGCAAAACTACTTTGGTTTTAATGTAGGTTTTGCTCCTTTAAATTGATCAGGAAATTGCCTTAGTTCTCTGCTTTTTTGAGTAGGTATCTGTCTGTATCTCTTTCAACAAAATAAGATTCCAAAGATGCATCAAAGGTAATACTTTCATATGAGAATTAAAATGTTTTTGTAGCCCTAACTGGTTTGGCACAGTGGATACAGCGTTGGCCTGCGGACTCAAGGGTCCCGGGTTCGATTCCGGTCAAGGGCATGTACCTTGGTTGCGGGCACATACACTGGTTTCGGGCACATACCCAGTGGGGAGTGTGCAGGAGGCAGCTGATAGATGTTTCTCTCTCATCGATGTTTCTAGCTCTCTATCCCTCTCCCTTCCTCTCTGTAAAAAATCAATAAAATATATTTTAAAAAAAAAAGAAAATGTTTTTGTAGTGATAGTTTGATTATTAGTTGGTTTCACTGAATTGCTGAGCTGAAAGTACTTAAAAAAAAAAAAAAAAGAAAGAAAAGCAGGCTTTTGCAGGTCTGTTTAGTTACATGTAAACCCAAACCAACAAAGGTCTTTTCAGTTGCTCTATGTAATAGGTACTCATGCTCCAGTCTTTACCATTTAAAGCAGTTCATGGAAAACACTTGTCTACGTCGTTTTGCTTCCTATAAAATTAAGCACTTAATGACAGCTCTGCAGCCTTCCTGATTAAGGTATTTGTTTCTTTCTAGTTACTGGAACTAAAGGAAAAATTTTATGCTATTGAAACTGACCCTCTTCTTACGGTAGAACAGAAGTACCCTTATATGGTAGAATGGTAAGTGTGTATTCATAATGGAAGGGTTCAAATATAATAACATGACCTAACAGTTACAACTAATGGTGTCTTTCCCCCTGTGTACGATGTGCACATAGATTAATACATTGTCCAATGAGTTAGAGCAAGTGATTAAATGTAACAAAACCAACTAATTCTCTAATCACACTCACAGTCTAGAATCCGTTTTGTTCGGCTTTGTTTGTTTTTGAAGATGAAGATCAGTAGGAATAAATTTAAAATTCTGCACCTAAGCCTGAAACTCAAAACAAGAATTTGTTTTCTCTGAAGTCTATGGACGAGACGTGGCTCAGTGTGTCAAGAAAATGACTTAGGCTTTAGATGGACTCTGTGCTGAGCTGGAGCCAGCGGAGACAGTGCTGAGGACCAACTGGCCTCTGCTGTTGGTTGATTCATGGAAGTGCGCCCTTCGCTCTGAGCAGGGCACGCTGCCAGCACGGTGTTGCCTCCTGGGAGAACACGGTGGAGAACTGCTGACACTCAGAGGGTCGGAGCAGCCACTAAGATAGGCCCAGACACTGGAGCCACTCCATTTGAGGAACATTTCAAAGAATGGAACATTGAGTGGTTTCAGAATCTTAGGAGACCAGAAAATGATGTTGTTTATACCCATTATCCCATCACCTAACCGCGTACCTTGCACACTTAATCAGTGTTTACGGTAGGAAGTGTTGAAAAGAGGTTCGACTCACTCAACATGTGGGACTGGAACCAGACGTGGAAGGCTTAGAACATGGATTTCATCACGATGACAGGACTGTCTAGGAATTACTAGTAGAATGTTCTAGCAATGGTATAGCTTCCCCGGGAGAATGAGCTCACTAGCAGGATGGGAGCCACCCAGAGAGGGGGTTTCACTGAAGAATATTATAGGGGGGATTTGTGGGTGTCAGGTGGAGAGGTTCTAAAGGCCTGTTATACTGAGATGGTGTGATTACAGGTGCTTTTATGTGATTACAAAGCACCTATATGTGGATAAAACGTCCCAGAGCAAGGATCTTCTCTTTTGCTCACTTGGCAGCATCTTCAGTGCTTAGGCATTCCATGAAAATTCAGACTCCAGGCATTCCATGAAAATTCAGACTCTAAGCATTCCATGAAAATTCAGACTCCAGGCATTCCATGAAAATTCAGACTCCAGGCATTCCATGAAAATTCAGACTCCAGGCATTCCATGAAAATTCAGACTCCAGGCCGGTGAAAAATGGCTTTGCTCCAATTCTTCCTGGAATCAAAGAAATTATTATGCTTCCTGAGGTTGGAACTCTTATACATAGACCGAGGAAAGGTTTATCCCTAGAATCCTTTCATTGTCTTATTAACACACTTAAAGCAAGCCAGAGTTTGGAGAGAACTGGGAAATGCAGCGAGAACATGTGTATCATCTTTTGTGTGTGTGTGTGTGTGTGTGTGTGTGTGTGTGTATCATCTTTTGAGACAGGTGAGGTATACGCTCATTAGTAATGAATGTAAAGATCTGAAATTTAAATCCAAAATAGCATGAATGAAATACTGCATTTTCACATACCGAAGAATGCTTTGTCATAAAGAGAATAGTATTAATTCACTTTCATTGATTTTCTTTTTTCTTTGGGCATAAACTCCAGGTACACTAAATCACATCGCCTGCTTGTTGAACAGGCTATACCGAGAGCTAAACTTAAAGAAATTGTGGCAGAATCTGATGTTATGCTCAAGTAAGTTTCTTGGGTGTTTTTTGTTGTTAATTGTCTACAGACCTGACCTGTTACATGCCGTATTCAAAGTGTGTATTAAAATATTTATTAAAATAATATATAATAATATCCCATATAAAAACATATCCAGAACATGCCGCCTATCACATAATAAAAGTGGCAAGATAAGGAATTGAGAATGACACGTCAGATCATGGTGCAGGGAATGAAAGCCTATGAGCTTGAAGCACTAATTTATATTTTCTTTCTCCAAATTTAAAATCTCAAGACTTACAAAGTTAGGAAAACAAGACCATTTTGAAGTTTGTTTTAGCAAAAATACTTTTCAAAGATATGAAATATAGAAAAGAATGTTTATAAGTCATATTGTACCCTGTTTTTATGATGTACCCTCTTTTAAAATTGACATAAATCTACTTTCTGAATTCTCCAAGTCCCTTGAAAATAATCTCTAGGAAAGGTGCATATGTTTTAGCAAATAATACAAATATTTCTAATAGGTGAATTATTGGATATTAACATGTTAAAGCTTATTTTCAATTCTCTTTACTACCTCTTAAATTCTTCAACTCACTAGGCAAATATGCTTTTTCTTTTTCCTTTTTTTTTTTTTTTTGATGCTACATTAAAGGTGATTTATTTCTGAGGAAAGCATTCAATTGTCAGCGTGTGAGGACTGCTGGTATCTCATTCCTTTGTTGGGCAGTTTATCCTAGAGCCAGGGAGCGTGAAAGGGGAAGAGAAGATTTTAAGATGAAAACATTACCTGTAGCTGCCACATCTCAGGCAGGAGAGAGGCCAGGTGTAAAGGGAATCCAGCTCGGTCCCTGCCGCTCTGCGTTTCCAGCAATAGGGAGGAGAGGAGCAGAATGACAAGCGGCAGGTCTTGCAGCTCACCCAATGGGGATTTCAAGCTAAGGTTTAATGATGTGCTGTTCAGTAGGATCGATTCTGAACTGTAGGCTTCTCCATATCCAATGTGAGTCTAAAATCATCTCATTTTTACTATGCGAATTTACTAAAAGGAGGGTAAAAAAGTTAACTGTTGTTTGAAAAACCTGTGCTAGTCTCAGACATCAGTAACAGTCCCCTTGGGCTTTGTTTTGAAATGAGAACTAAGTGAATCATAGAAATAAGTGGCTTTTTAAACATCTAGGTGAAAAAGAGATATGTCTTCGCTCCTAACCGTCATACCGTACCTCCGCCTTGCAGGGAAGGCTATGAGAATTTCTTCGATAAGCTCCAACAACACAGCATCCCCGTGTTCATATTCTCGGCTGGCATCGGAGATGTACTGGAGGAGGTTATCCGTCAGGCTGGTGTTTACTATTCCAATGTCAAAGTAGTGTCCAACTTCATGGATTTTGATGACAATGTAAGAATATCAGGTCATTCCCTATCATTACTTTTAAAATCTGAAAATGTTCTAATCATGTAAATGCATTGGTTATTTATTATTTCACGTGTGCTCATTAAATTAGGCCAAGTTCATAGGCCCACGATGGGCCGCATCATCTCTCGCAGTGTTGTACCCATGTTTCAAACATAATAACTCTGCTTAAACTTTTGTTCCCCAAGCTGTAGACTAATCTGACATTACATTAGAAATTTTACTAATTTTTTAAAAATATATTTTATTGATCTTTTTACAGCGAGGAAGGGAGAGGGATAGAGAGTTAGAAACATCGATGAGAGAGAAACATTGATCAGCTGCCTCCTGCACACCCCCTACTGGGCATGTGCCCGCAAACAAGGTACATGCCCTTGACCGGAATCGAACCCGGGACCCTTCAGTCCGCAGGCCGACGCTCTATCCACTGAGCCAAACCGGTTAGGGCAATTTTATTAATTTTAATGCAACAACTCTAAAGAATTAACATCCATGGGTGGGAAAAAAGAAGTGGCTTAGAACTAACGTAATTTGAACTAGTTCTTCTAGTCAAGACGACATAACATACATAAAATGGCACCTCTTGGTTAGGAACCAAATAAAAAGTAAAAATTGGGCTTTCAACTCATGTTTAACATTTAAAGTATCTCTAGAGAGTCCATTACTTCTCCGAGTCCTTCTTACCTATCATGAATGTGAAACTACGACAAGTAAAATTTGTAAAGCCCGTTATTTCAGAGGATTTATGTCTTTTGAATAGGGAGTGCTCAAAGGATTTAAAGGAGACCTGATTCATGTATTTAACAAACATGATGGCGCCCTGAAGAACACAGAGTACTTCAGTCAGCTGAAAGACAACAGCAACATCATTCTGCTGGGAGACTCCCAGGGAGACCTAAGAATGGCAGATGGAGTAGCTAATGTGGAGCACATTCTGAAAATTGGATATCTAAATGATAAGGTAAGTATATAAACCTAATTTCCTTTTAGGAAAACACTAGGGCTGTCCTGGCCAGTGCGGCTCAGCTGGTTGGGTGTCGTCCCTTGCACTGGAAGGTTGCTGGTTCGATTCCCAGTCAAGGGCACATGCCCGGGTTGTGGGCTCAATCCCCGATAGGGGGAGTGCAGGAGGCAGCTGACCAATGTTTTGCTCTCACATCGATGTTTCTCTCTCCCTCCCCCTCTAAATATAAATCAATAAAAATGTTTTGTTTTGTTAAGAAGGAAAAAACTAGGGTGAGACTTGGTAGGGACTTGCTATCCCGGGTTCCTGAGAAAGCCGTTCCTTTGGAGCCGTGCGGTTCGCCCTTTCCCCCTTTCCCCTGGTGATGAGTGAAGGAGTTGGTGTCCCCCGTAGGTGTTGGGAAGGAAGGGTGTACGTTATAAAAGGCCTCTCTGGCCTCTCTGGCCTCTCCTCCCTTGATGCCAATAGCACTCCCCGGTCAGGAGAATCAAAAATTTAGCCATTGCCAAATGTTCCTTGGGCACCTTATCCCCATTTGAGAACCATTGGAATAGAGAGAATTTATTTAGGGAGAAAAGCCCCTAAGTGGAAAAAGTTCTGTCAATGAGCCTTAAGAATTGTTTTTAATTGATTCTAGAGAAAGAGGAAGGGAGAGAGAGAAACATCGATGAGAGAGAAACATTAGCAGCATTCTGCTGCCTCCTACATGCCCCCTGTTGGGGATCGAGCCTGCAACCCATGCATGTGCCCTGACCGGGAATTGAACCCGTGACCTCTTGGTGCATGGGTTGACACTCAACCACTGAGCCACATCAACCGGGCAAACCTTAAGAAATTGAGTATTTCCTAGACATAAGTAAATAAATAAATAAAATGAAAAATTCAAAAATTAAATAAAAAATAATTTAAAAAAGAATTTGAATATTGAAAAGTACTGCTTCATTTCAAATGTTTTATGAAAGTTAATTTAGTCTTTTATTAAGTTCACTTTCATAAAACCTTTTTTTGCTCAACAGATTTAACATAACAATGTGGTTCAAACGGAAATTCTTTGCTTCTCCCTGTATATTAATCTTCATGATTTTCTTGCTGTTGTTGATTAGGTGGATGAGCTTTTAGACAAGTACATGGACTCTTATGATATTGTTCTAGTCAAAGAGGAATCCTTGGAGGTAGCCAACTCTATCTTACAGAAGATCCTGTATAAATGAGCATTCTTCAAGGAGACGCCTGTCCTGTGGGTGCAATGGATGCAAGAACCGCTCATGTGTACACCGTGCGAAAGACTTTTATTTATAACATATCCTTGCTCAGACATGCTGAATCCATCAACCGGAAGCTCCTTGTTTTCTGCCTCTCTCAACACACTCCTCACCATATTTTTTAACATTAAAAAAAATCTTAAAGTCAAAATTTGAAAAAACTGCCTACATTTCCAGCGTGAATTTTGTAGTTTACTGTTAAGAAGTTTTTGAGGAGTCTTTTTACATGTGTGTGATTTTAAGTATTGACATTTTTGTAATTTGAGTGAATTATGCTGATGATATCACCATCTCCTAAAATTGTGTTCGTTGTTTTTTGGGGGAAATTGAAACTTACAAGAACATACAAGCACATGGTGTTGGAAAACCTTGGTATCCACATGTCACTAATCATTATAAAATGTTCTATATTGATGCACTGATAATAAACATGAAATGAAAAGTCTTTTTAATTCTATTGGCAAGGCTATCACTCATTCATTCAACAAATACTTACTAAGCACCTGCCAGGTGTATCTTGTATGTATTTGATAACCTTGCAGTCAGGCCAACTTCCCTGCCAAAATGAAAATTTTTTTTTCTGTCTTAAATGATAATTTTGAAAAGCTGTATAGCCCGGGCCAGTGTAGTTCAGTTGGTTGTCACACTCAGGTCGCTGGTTCAATTCCTGGTCAGGGCACATGTCCGGATTATGGGCTCAATCCCCAGTCAGGGGCGTGCAGGACACAGCCGATGGATGGTTCTCTCTCATCGATGTTCCTCTCCCTTACCCTTCCTCTCTCTCTCTAAAATCAATAAAAACATATTTTTTAAAAAAGAGAAAAGAAAAGCTATAAAAATTCCTAAGTAATTAGAGATCAAGTGCACTAGGTTTTAACAAAATAGTACAGACTGCTTATGCTTGCAAAGTAGCCTCAGGGTTTGTTTGTTTGGAGAGAAGGAGGAGAGAGAAACATCGATTTGTTATTCCACTTATTTATGCGTTCACTGGTGGATTCTTCTCTGTGCCCTGACCGGGGATCGAACCTGGGTGCATCGGGACAGCACTAACCAGCTGGGCTACCCAACAGGGTGCCTCGGGATGTTTCGGGCACACAGGTCACATGCATGCTTAGATGTCAGATTCTCTAAGATACTCTAATCCCCCCCTAACATCGATGACCCAGTTCAGTGGTCAGCAAACACGTTAGTCAACAGAGCCAAATATCAACAGTACAACGATGGAAATTTCTTTTGAGAGCCAAATTTTTTTTAACTTAAACTTCTTCTAACGCCACTTCTTCAAAATAGACTCGCCCAGGCCGTGGTATTTTGTGGAAGAGCCACACTCAAGGGGCCAAAGAGCCGCATGTGGCTCACGAGCCGCAGTTTGCCGATCACTGACCTAGTTCATCTTTCGGGCCCAAAGTTCAAAACCTGTGTCATAAGCCAGGTGGTCCTAAGGCAGAGACTGGCCATGTGTCCTATCAGGAGGTCCAAGCTGCCTCAATGGGCAACACAGAAACCGAGTGTAAAATGTGATGAAGGAAAATGCACCTCCACCCTGTGTTTGGGCCTTAATTAGTACTCACGGCCTTGGCGGGCAGAGCTGTCACCCACAATCATAATGCAAATGTGAGCAAGTGTTGCCGCAGCTTCACAAAGTGAGGCCAGCCAAGCACACGGAGTCCCTGAGGTTGCTTCTGCAAAAAGCAAGCAACATTTGATTTTTAAAAACATACATGTATTTCCCCCTATACATGTGCCCATTATCCTCCATTTGCTCCTTTCTCTGCATCCAAAGAGGCTGATCACTAACACCAGCCCCCGAGCTCCTTTTCCTCTGTTTCGGACGGGGTTCAGCGCCTGGGAGCCAGTGGCAGGGCAGACACGCCCTCCCGTCTGCTGCAGCACCAGCCACAGCTCCGGGCGTGGCTCAGGCCGTCTACGCTCCCCTCGATCCTTCAGGCCCAGGGAGGAGCAGCCTCCTGCTGTTGCTGGCCACCAGCCGTCCTGGGTACCTTGACATTCTTAGTGGGTCCCAGAGTCCTGTCCACACCTCTACAGACAGTCCTGTCATCCTCCCTGCAGAAGTTCCTAGGAGGGCGTTCCCACCAGGACCTTGAGCCTACACCCTCTAAAGTCTCCCAAGTCAACACAGCGAGGTCCTGTGAGTTCTTATCCAGGGGATTCTGACTGCACGGTATATTCCCACGGGATCCTCTCCGCCTTTCAAGAAAATACCACAAAGCCTGGTGAGAGAATTCAACGTTTTATATACGAAAAGATGGGTTTTCCAACATTCAATTGAATGAGTGCATGGCGTTTTCATGGACTACCTCAGAGCTACATCAGTACAAAACAGTTTAAATTAGTAACAGAAAGCCGTTTCAGAAGGAAAAGCGTGGATCACTTGGGAGGGGGGCGGTTGCCATCACCGGTGGGGAACAGAGGAGATAAGGCAGCAAGGTGTTCACTGCACAACGTGGGGACGGGCCGCCAGGGGCAGGGGCCTTGTTACGCAGAGCGAGGCCCCGGGCATGGGGCCCTCCCTCTCCAGGAGGCAGAGGAGCAGCCTGTCCCCTTGTTTATGCTCATCGGCTGGGAAGACATGGCCACCTGGGCCACAGGGAGATGCTCTGCAGCTCGGCTTGGCCGCGGGCCCTGCACGCATCTCTCTGATCCAAGGACTCAGGGCGCTACGGGGCAGAGTGACGGGGCTAAGACAGTGAAGCAGGTGGTCTCGCATGGCAGACGCAGTGAGGTTCTCTACCCGTGGGCCTCCATGCCTTTTGTTCGGTCCCCAGTGTTTCACCTCCAAGCTACCCAACCAATCGGAGGACCACAAGGGCATGGGGCGATTAAAAAAGTGTGTGTGTGTGTGTGTGTGTGTGTGTGTAGGAGGTGGAGGCTGTGTGTGTGTGTGTGTAGGAGGAGGTGGAGGCTGTGTGTGTGTGTGTGTGTGTGTGTGTAGGAGGAGGTGGAGGATATATGTGTGTGTGTGTGTGTAGGAGGAGGTGGAGGCTGTGTGTGTGTATGTGTGTGTGTGTGTGTGTGTAGGAGGAGGAGGTGGAGGATGTGTGTGTGTGTGTGTGTGTGTGTGTGTGTGTGTGTGTGTGTGTGGAGGAGGAGGTGAAGGTGGAGGCTGGGCCAACCAGAAGGTACTGTATAGGCCGCTGAGAAGTTTCCGGGGCTTTCTGGGAATCCCACTGGGCATGCCCTTTGCTTTTCCTGCCTGTCTGGACAACGCTTATAAAACACAAGTTAAAAACAAATTTGTCTTAATCCTCTTTACACAGATATCCTGGATTTTTTCTTCTGTTCCCTGCAGGATGGTTATAACTTCTCTACGACACTATTTTCCCTTAATGACAAACAACCCGGGAGGCCCGCAGAACAATGGTTGGCAGCGCCGCCTTTTCAGGATCCCACACACCCGTGCGAAGGCCCCTCGCACCCATCTAGTCTAATACCCTGGCGTTCGGCCTAAGATTCTCATGTGTGTATCGACCCAGCCTCGATGTGCGGCCACCTGCACTTGCTGACAATTCACCTTCTGCGAGGGCCTCGCGCTCCCGGCCGCTCCGCCGCCACGGGGCTTGGCGTCAACACGGGGCTGGTCAGGCTCAGAGTTCATCGTGCTTGGCCTCCTGGTCTTTGAGCTTGAACTCCTCGGCCGTGACCTTGCCGTCTCCGTTGCGGTCCTGGTTGGTGAACATGTTCTTCACAATCATCTCGGCATCGAAGCCTGGAGCGAGCTTCCCCTTGCCGGATGCCACCTGGGCGTGAATGTACTCCGAGAACTGGACAGGGGAGGGACAGACTCAGACACAGCGGCCAGCACGCCCCGCCCAGGCCCGAACAGAACGGGGTTTGCATCTGAGCTAGCAAAACAGGAAATCCTCTGAGCTACACAACCTGGGCTTCCCCTCCGGATGCAGGTTAGAAACCGCCGACTAAGTGATTCCAGCAGCCCTAAGGTTCCCGGCAGGCAACCCCCGTGGCTCCTGGAGGTCCCCCTCCCCCTAAACCAGCCCTTCGTTCTTCACAGAGACGGACCCCTGGCCACCCAGCCCGTAGGGACGCTGCTGCCCACACTCATTCATTCACACAAGAAAAATGTCTCGTCTACTGGGTCCTAGAGCCACATCAATACACAAACTAAGCTTCCTGCATCTGTACCTCTAGCATATTCCAGTAGAAAGACACACAATTAAAAAATGAACATAAAGGCCGAAACCGGTTTGGCTCAGTGGATAGAGCGTCGGCCTGCGGACTGAAGGGTCCCGGGTTCGATTCCGGTCAAGGGCATGTACCTTGGCTGCGGGCACATCCCCAGTGGGGGGTGTGCAGGAGGCAGCTGATCGATGTTTCTCTCTCATCGATGTTTCTAGCTTTCTATCCCTCTCCCTTCCTCTCTGTAAAAATATCAATAAAATATATTTTAAAAAAAAAATGAACATAAAGGATAAGCTCCATATTACATAAGACAGGGAAATGCTCTAGAAAAACGTAGCGCCAAGGAAGGGAGATGCAAAGGGGGTTGAAGTATGAATCCGGGATCAGGGTCAGACCCAGGGATAATGGGAGACTTGTGCAAAGACTTGAAGGGCTTGAGGGAAGGTGCCAGTGGTCCAGGGCAAGAGCCTTCTGGGGCAGAGAGGAGAGTGGGTGCAAAGGGGGGTGGGTGCCGGCCAGGTGTTCACAGACCAGCCAGGGGAGAGGAGGTGGAGAGGCGGCCACAGCAAGCAGGCTGTGGAAAGAGGGGGTTCTGCAGGGTTCTGAGTCGAAGCGGGTCGTGATCTGACTTGTGCCTTAGATCAGAGGAAACACTCCTGGGGAGCCACCCGTGAGGGGGAAGGAACACCAAGCAGGCGGGGGGTTCTGGAAGCCGGGGAAAGAAGGTGGCGTGAGAAGGAGTCAGCTGTGTCGTGGTAAGAGAGTGAGGGCCGACCACCGGACTCAGCAATATGAAAGGCCCCGGTCCCCTGGCAAGACCAGGTTCAGGGCTACTGTGAGCAAGCCAGTCGCCGGGGAGATGCTGACGGCGTGAGAGAGAGGGGAGAAGGCTGGGGCGCTGTCCCTGCGTGAGCAGGCGTGGAGCAGGGGGAGTGGACTTTAGCAGGGTTGTGACGGGACAGAGGACTCTACTACCCAGCTCCACCAGGGGGTCTGGTACAGGAGCACAACACTAGATGCTCCAACCGGGGGGTGGATCCTGGCTCCCACCCCTGGGGAGCTGGGTGACCTTGGGCAAGTCAGCGACCTTCTCTGCGCACAGCTGCTTCCTCTGAAAACCAGGGATGATTGCATGGCTGTCGTGAGGGCCAAGCAAGGTGACCGATGTGCAAACAGCACGCCGGGCACGCAGGGAGCGCCCAGGAACTGGACCCGCCCCGGAGCCAAGACCCTGCAATCAGTCCCTGCCGCTCTCCGTGTCTGCAAAGAGCTTCGATGCGAGCGTGCGTGGGGAAGCACTTGGTGCCCGAGTGTGCAGGTGCTCACCAGCACGAGAGATGAACACAGGTGTCCTCCCCACGCTGGGACGGCTCCGGGCCCAGGGCTCCGGGCCCAGGACGGCTCCCTGAGCGCCTCTGGCCCCACCTGCCTGCAAAGCTCAGTTACCTCTTCCAGGAGGACTTCCCCGTTGCTGTCCTTGTCGATTTCTTCGAAGAGGTTGGATGACACCTCGTCGTTCCATATGAACATGTACCCCTCAGGCAGGCCGGCCACCAGCTCCAGCAGCTCAATGTCAAACACCAGCACGGCACTGCCCGGCACTTCTCCATCTGCCTCACCACAGGGAGGGGGGTTAGCGCTGCAGGGCAGTGAACGGGCCCTCAGCCACCCTCCTGCCCCACCCTGGGCTCCACCTCATGGGGGGCAGGCAGTTCTTGGGAAAGCAAACAAGTTCAGCATCAGCAACATGGTTTTCCCAATGGTAGGCAGTGACTGCCAGTGAGTCACCAAGTCAGCTTAGCGGGTGTGACCAGCTTTTTTTTAAAGATATTTTTATTGATTTCAGAGAGCAAGGGAGAGGGAGAGAGAGATAGAAACATCAATGGTGAGAGAGAATCCTTGATGAGCTGCCTCCTGCACGCCCCACCCTGGGGATAGAACCTGCAACCCGGGCCTGTGCTCTTTCCGGGAATTAAACTGTGATCTCCCGGTTCATAGGTCAGCGCTCAACCACCGAGCCACGCCGCCGGGCCAGCATTTTTTTTTTTTTTTTTAATAAAGGAACAGAATAAAACAATTAGGGTACCTTGCTTGTAAAAAGGATAAGTATCATTCCATGAAACTTGAGTTTCCATGTTATAGATAAACCTAAATGCCATTGTCTATATGGATAAACATAAATTGTGTATTTACTTGTAACACAGGTTACGAGATAAAACATACTTCTTCCTGTGTGTCTTGGTGATTCAAAGGCTCTAGTAGAGACCACAGGGGGAGAGCTGAGTACATCTCCCATTTATTCAGAGCCGTAAGGACGGTAAGCTGTGCCTTCGGATCGTGGTCCGAGATGACGGCAAAGACAAACTCAGGAACCGCATCTACAGCACGGCCCGGCTTTCTCAAGAGGACGTGGGGCATTAGCCTGGCGGCAACTCTGAATCCATGGGGGTCGTCACACAAAAATGCCAACTGCTTTTTTAAAAAATCCAACAGATTCTTTGGGTTCAAAATGGAAGAAGCAGGGTTGGGGGGCAGGGTGAAAAAGGTGAAGGGAGCCCTGGCCAGTGGGGCTCAGTTGGTTGAGTGTCATCCATGCACCGAAAGGCTCCCAGTTCGATCCCGTCAGGGCACATACGCAGGTTGTGGGTTCAATCCTTGGCTGGGGTAGGTACTGGAGGCAATCAATAGATGTTTCTCTCTCTGAAATCAATAAAATTATATTTTTTAAAAATTTTAATCTGAAAAAAACACCCCAAAAATTACCACTTACCCACGCCGGCCTCCCCGTAGCCCAGGTGTGGCGGGATGATCACTGTCCGCTTCTCTCCAACGCACATCTCCCGGAGCCCCATGTCCATTCCCAGCACCACTTGTCCAGACCCCAGAACAATATTATACGTTTTGCCTAAATTCCACCTGCAAACGAAACAGAAGCGTCCCCGGTTAGGTCATCAACCCACTGGCACTTGAGTGTCCTTGTGGGACGTTCATCACGTCCCTGGCACATCTCATCACTGCCGGTGGCACTGATCCCCTGTCTGGTCACGAGGAAACAGACTACCCCACATTGAGGGACACTTTGCAGAAATAAACAGACAAAAATAAAAACACCTATGTCATCTTCAAAAGCGTCCGGATGAAAATCAGAGGAAGGCCGAGGAAGTGTTCAGGGTGAGAACATCTTGGAACAGGGTCCTCTGGCTATTAAAGGCCTTAGGGGAACATTTAGCGAAACTTCGGTGGGGTCTGAAAGTGAAAAGGTGGTGATCTATCAACGTCACCTTCCTGATTTGGGTGTATGTACTGAGCTATGCAGGAGGAGGTGTCCGGTTTTAGGAAAAGCACACCAAAATTCTCAGGGTGACGGGACAGCGTGGTGGCAATTCTCCAGTGGTTCTTCCCACAGCTCTTAAAATTCTGAGTTAAGTTTCGGTCGACGTTCTAGTCAGAAATTTCCCAAGGGAATTTAGTGAACACCCTGCATTTTATTTTTTTTAAATATATTTTATTGATACTTTACAGAGAGGAAGGGAGAGGGATAGAGAGCTAGAAACATCGATGAGAGAGAAACATCGATCAGCTGCCTCCTGCACACTCCCTACTGGGGATGTGCCCGCAACCAAGGTACATGCCCTTGACCGGAATCAAACCTGGGACCTTTCAGTCCACAGGCCAACGCTCTATCCACTGAGCCAAACTGGTTTCGGCAACACCCTGCATTTTAGATTCAGCAAGGCCTGAGTGTGAATCCTGGTTTGGCCACTGGTTAGAAGCATCATTTGAGGAAACGCTAAGAAAGTAGAAATGCTTGCCCCTCGGAAGTGTGATCTGTTTCCTCCTCTCTGAGGGGGAGGCAGTAATAGCTGTCGCACAGGGATGGCCTCCATAGGAAACAGTACGTTATGCTTGGCACAGTGGAGAGGAAGTATAAAGATGTCAGTAAACAGATGGCCTTGAGGGTCTTGCAGGGGTCCTCAAACTTCCTAAACAGGGGGCCAGTTCACTGTCCCTCAGACCGTTGGAAGGCCGGACTGTAGTTTAAAAAAAAACTATGGCCGAAACCAGTTTGGCTCAGTGGATAGAGCGTCGGCCTGCGGACTGAAGGGTCCCGGGTTTGATTCCAGTCAAGGGCATGTACCTTGGTTGCGGGCACATCCCCAGTGGGAGGTGTGCAGGAGGCAGCTGATCTATGTTTCTCTCTCATCGATGTTTCTAACTCTCTATCTCTCTTCCTTCCTCTCTGTAAAAAATCAATAAAATATATTTTAAAAAAAAAACAAACTATGAACAAATTCCTATGCGCACTGCGGGCCCGGGACGAGTCAGCTGCTAAGCAGGACAGGCAGCGGCACCTGGCGGGCCGGATAAATGTCCTCGGCGGGCCACATGTGGCCCACGGGCCGTAGTTTGAGGACGCCTGGGGGTCTGTAACCCTCTTTGATGCCAGAAAAATAACTATGGGTTTAAAGTGGGCCATGGTTTTTTGTTGTTTTTAAATATATTTTTATTGATTTTCAGAGAGAGACAGGGAGAAGAGGGGAGAGAACATGGATGTGAGAGGGAATCATTGATGGCTGCGTCCTGCATGCCCCCTACCAGGGGATCTAGGCTGCAACCCGGGCCTGACGGGGAACTGAACCAGAACCATCCGGTGCATGGACGACGCCCAACCACCTGAGCCACAGCGGCCAGGGCTGGGCCGTGGTTTCAATGACCTGTGATACCCACGGTCCCTGGGTAATCCAGATAAATGAAAGCCGGCGCTCTCTCCTCCATCACTACTGAAAATCAATGTATTTCCAAACCGACGGCAATCCTATCACCTCCTAAGGGCAAACGGGGCGCGTGCTTCAACGCCGAGGAGAGCTCCCCCGTACCTTAGAGGCCCTTTGGTGCCCCTCACCAGCTGGTGACAAGGAGGGTCCGTCCCTCTGGGTCACAGCCCCTTCTCGGGTTCCCAGCCTCCCCTGCAGGCTCTTTCCCGCCTCCAGCTGGTTCCCAGGGCCCGGCTGGTTCTCTGGGGCCAGGAAACCAAAACAGGGTTTGCATTCGTCCTACCTGGGACCAGGCAGAAGTCAGCCAACTGGCACAGGCAGCCTGTGCCCGGGGCCTGCGGGAGGGGCGTCCTGTCCGCCCCCACACAATCCCCCCTTTGTCAGCAGCACAGAGGCGCCTTCTTACTGCTCTTCTCCAGGGACCGGCGGGGCCCTCCCAGGGGACAACGGGGCTGCGAGGTCTCAGGGATCATTCAAGAGCTCATTCAGTCATCACACAGCGAATCCCCGTCTTCCTCTGGGGGGCCAGTGTGACCCCGCAGGGAAAACCTCAGAGCAAGCAACGTGCGTTCCTGCTCACGCCTGAAAACGCCACCTTTCTTTCTCCTCGGGTCATCCTTTTATTTATTTCCTTATTTTCCTCCACTTTTTCTCCGACATTCTCCTCATTCCTTCGGCGCATTCCCAGCTTCTGAAAGCTTCCTGCCTCCTGCCTGCAGCCGCCCTGGCCCGCTCCCCACCCACATTCCCCTCCCCCCCCCCCCCAACAGCCTACTCACTGCCTCCTGTTTACAGTGCTGCCAGGGCGAGGCGGGACCAGGCCCCGCCTTCCAGGAGCCCCCCCCCCCGCCCCCCCCATCGCACACACAGGTGGGCAGATGCCACTCCACTTCCCTCCATCCCTTCATTCTGAAACGTGCACCCTGAGAGCCAGCAAGGATGCTGCCGTTCGGTGTGGATTTACACCGAACACCAAGGCCCGGTAAAGAACGGAGTCTCTGATCAGAGGAGGGAGCGCCACGTGGCTTCGGGATGCTCCGGGAGAAGGCTGTGAACCCACCACACCCCCCTCAGACGGCTGGCGGCCGACTCGCCCTCCCCACGGGAGAAGTTCGTCCTGAACCCACTGGGACGGAATCCCTTGGCTCACTTCCTACCCTCAGGTCCCACTCCCAGGGCCAGAGGGGCACCAGCAAAAATGTGAACATTAGCAGGAGCGGTGACAGCCCGCCACTGGCCCTGGAGATGGCTCTAACCCAGGGGTGGGCAAACTTTTTGACTCGAGGGCCACAATGGGTTCTTAAACTGGACCGGAGGGCCGGAACAAAAGCATGGATGGAGTGTTTGTGTGAACTAATATAAATTCAAAGTAAAGGAGCGGAGGGGAGAACAAGAGAACCGGATAGAACAGCCAGATCCGGCCCGTGGGCCGTAGTTTGCCCACGGCTGCTCTAACCTCATGTAGCATGCTCACAGCCTAAACTCACTTCACCCCCAAACCACAAGCCACGCTCCTCCCCCTCCCCTCTCCTCCCCTCCCCTCCCTCTCCCCTCCCCTTCCCCCCTGCCCCCCTCCCCTCCCCTCCGCAGGCTTCTAACACCAGTGCAAGGAGGTATGCTTAGTCGGGTCCATGTCAGCCTTCACCCCAGAAGCTAGTGCCTCTTTCATTGACTCCATAATGCCCATTCCTCCCCCCCCCCCCCACGTTTTAGCATCTCTGTAACTGGGACACATGCTACAACGGGCAGCATGTCATTCTTTTAGGGAAGCGTTTTTACTTTCTTAGCGTTTCCTCAAATGCTGCTTCTAATCAACACATTTTGGATGCGATCAAGTACGCTAACTGCATCGGGACACAGGATCTCACAGCAGCAGACAGAATCATCTGGACCGTCTGTCCCTCGGGCTCGCCCTCCGGGCCTGGCTCCCCCAGCCACACTGTCCCCGGAAGCCAGAAGCAGAGGAACTGGGGGGAAGGAGAAGACCCTCCCCATCCACAAGATGTGCAGCACAAATATTTATACGAAGCCCTTCCTTCTCCCCAAGACCAAATGGGCAGCTAAGCCAGGCTCCGTGCAAACACGGATGCGCTGAGATATAAGGCAGGCCTGGCCCTGGCAGTGCTGCTCAGCTGGTTGCGCACAGAGAGGTTTCCGGTTCGATTCCCAGTCAGGGCACATGCCCAGTTTCGGGCTCGAGCCCCAGTAGGGGGGTGCAGGAGCCAGCAGGTCTCTCTCCCTCTCTCTCTCTCTCTCCCTCCCTCCCTCCTTTCCTCTCCCTTTCTCTCTCTCTTAAATCAATAAAACCATATTTTTTTAAAGGCTGAAAATGTCTTTTCCCAAAGAAGAGAATATTGTATGAACTCACAGACGCATCTGAAGATTCGATGCATCAGAAACCAAGTTCCTTTAGCCTCCCTGACACCAGTTCATACTGTTGATTCCCTTGATACGTTTCCAGAGTCATCTCAACCACTTAACCTTCACAGAATGCCCCCTTGAGCTACGCTCTGGGCTACTTAAGGAACACAAACACAAATAAACACCTTGGTGTCCCTGGGTATTCAGACCAGCCACCGAGACAGAAACGAAAATAAAAGGCAGGGAATGCATAACACCGTTATGAGACTCCAAAGCGGGAGCAGCTGATTCTTCCTAAGAAATGAGGACAGTTTGAGAAAAGGGCAGAAGCTGACCAGAGGAAAGGGCATGCAGTGCGCCTCCGGCCCCACTGCCCAGGGCGCCCGGGAGGCGGAAGCTGGGCCCCCGCGGAAGACAAGACAAGTGAGGCAGACGGAGCGGACAGAGACGGCCTGGCTTCCATCTGCGGGTTAATGTTTAAAGGCAGCAGTTAAAAGACGAGATGTGTTTTTCAAAAAGACGATGTGTCAGGAGCAGGGGGAGGCATGCATAGGCAACCCTGAGAAGGACACATCCGAGCAGCGATGTGGGCTTAAGCTATGCAGGGGGGAGACCATGGAGATGACAGTCCTCGGCCAGGATCTGATGAGAAGAAGAGGAGAATCCTCCAGCCCCCCTCCCCCCACCAGCCCCCCTGCAATCCCCAGGGCCCTCACGTGGAATCCAGCAGGGTCCCATCCAGAAGCGAGGCATTGTAGTGATACTTGAGGTAATCCCCCTTCTTACTCAGCACCGAGCAGTCGGGGGGCTTGTAGTGGGACGTGACGCTGATGGAGTCCGAAGGGTTGTGGAAGTCGATCACGTGGATGTCAAACACCAGCACGGCCGAGCCAGGGATATTCCCTAAAGGACAGACACGGGAAATGAATGAGGAAACCCTCCAAGCGCCACCGCCACCCCCCCATCACCTAGGATGTCCTCACCCCTCACTGGCGTCCATGAGGGGCATGGGGACTCAGGTATGAAACCCCAGAGAACCCTGGAAGAAGGAAGCTGGAAGGGCCGTTAGAAGTAACCTGACCCTCACGTTACAGATGGGGAAACTGAGGCCCGGATTTGCACCCCTCCCCTTCTAGCCCCCCCCCCCCCCGCCCCGCCGGGTGGGGCAGCCAGTTGGGAGCACAGTTTGGACCATCAGTTCCAGATGATGAGCTCCTGCCCCAGGGCATTCCTGCGCCTGAAAGATTCCTGGCTGAGCTCGGCCGCATGAAGGCCAGAAGTGAGATGAGAAAATCAGCTGCGGCGTGAAAGCCGCTGCGCAAGACACAGAACACCAACGGCAAGTTCCTGGGCAAGCCCGGGGCCCACCCCGCCCGCACCCGCCCGCACCCTGCCCGCACCCGCTCCTGCTGCAGCACAGCCGGCGCCCCCGAGTGCCTTCACTGCGCACCCTATTTGCTTCTTCTGCACAAAATCATTCATACAATTTTATCTTCCATTGCCTCTGCTTTGAAAACATTACCCCTGAGTAATGTTTTCGCTCACAGAAGCATTTTGCACGTATGTTACCGTGTTCAATCTGTGCAGCAACCTGGTGGGAAGAACGGCTGCGAGAAAATGCGATGCCAGGGAGGAGCCTGCGAACCCCACCGAGAGCCCAGCGTTTCGGGCCACAAGCACTGACTGACTTTACTGCGTGCCGGCCCCGGGTAGGTGGTGAGGAAACCCCACGCGTCCTCTGTGTCCTGACACCCTCCGGGGTCAGTCCCTCAGGGATGAGCATCGGGTGCCAGTCAAGAGAGGACAGAGGTGGACTCCGCACAAAAGCACCTGGGGTGTCACGGGTCGGGGCGCCCCGCCCCCACAGCAACTTGGGACGCAGCAGCCTCAGGCCCAGAAAATTTCCGAGCCTTCCATGCGTCCCAGAACCTTATATAATCCTCTGACAGAAAGCCAAAGGGAGAAAAATCATGTAAGCAAATGTCTTCCCATCAATACATTCTTTTTAGAGAGAGATACAAAACAACAGGCATCGAGACGCTCGGCAAGCAAGCAAGGCCTGTTCGATGTGGCTCAAGCCGTGACCTGTGGCGGCTGCACAAATGGGGAATGTGAGTCAGGAAGGAAGGGAATGTTTCCCCAGGGCACAACCAACCTGAGAAAATCCCAAAGACCCGTAGGCTCAGGGGCAGTCAGAAAAGGGCAATATCATAAATATATACAGCCTGCCAAGCCAGCCAGAATCCCATCAGCAAAAGTAAAATCAAATCAGAATAAATGCCACATCAACTATTCCTAAGCAAGCTAACAAAAAATGGCATATGAGGGGGGAAAAAAACATAATTAAGAAAGGAAATATGGGGGGGGGGGGTGTAAGAGATCAACCAAAGGACTTGTACGCATGCATATAAGCATAACCAATGGATAAAAAACACTGGGGGGGGGGGGGGCAGGTAAAGGCATGTACTGGGGGGAAGAGGAGGCCGGGGGAAGGTCAATGGGGGAAAAAAAAAAGGAGACATATGTACTACTATTTGTAATACTTCAAACAATTAAAAAAAACAAAACACACACACACACACACAAAAAACAAAGAGCATGTGTATTTCAAACTTTGGACAACACTAACCAACTGAGCTACCTGGCACAGGTAGCTAAGTGTTTAAGAACTATTTGTTATTTCTTTTTCTATGTTTATGTCCTTGGTCCATTTTTCTTTTTTTTAAATAAATCTTTATTGTTCAGATTAAAAAAAAGAAGAAGAAAAGAAAGGAAATATGGCTTGGAATACTATGCAGCCATTAAACATACCTGTTGATATAGAGAATTTTCACAACGAATTAGATGGAAAGAGAAATGACAGAGTTATATGTACAGGTGATTCCATTTTTGTCAGTATTTGAGTAGGTGGATGTGTGTTTCCTTTTAGCTACATAGATTCACACAGACTAAAAAACATAGAAGAGTCACCGGGGGTGGTGGACACACAATACAATACACAGATGATGTATTACAGAACTGTACACCTGAAACCTATACAATTTTATCAGCCAACGTCACCCCAATAAATTCTATTTTTAAAAAGCACAGAGGAGTATTCACTTTCTGGTTGTATTAGTTTCCTATGGCTGCTACAACAAATTACTACAAACTCGGTGACTTAATGTCCTTGCCTTTCCCAGCTTCTCAAGGTCACGGCCATTCCCGGCCTTGTGGCCCCGTCTTCCATCTTCTAAGTCAGCAGCTTAGTGTTTTCTCCTCTTTCTGACCTGCTTTCCTCTTACAAAGACTCTTTTTTTAAAAATATATATATTTTTTTATTGATTTCAGAAAGAAAGGGAGAGGGAGAGAGAGAGACATTGATAATGAGAAAGAATCACTGACTGGCTGCTTCCTGCACGTGCCCCACTGGAGACCAAGCCCACAACCTGGGGAGTCCAAGTGGGACCTGCTGGTTCACAGGTAGACGCTCAACCGAGCCACGCTGGCCAGGCGCAAAGGCTCTTGTGAGTACACCAAGGCTGCCTGGGTGACCCAGGGTAATCTCCCCATCTCAAGGTCTTCCCTCAGTCACATCTGCAAAGGCCGTTCTGCCATGAAAGTAACATTCACAGGTCCCGGGACCGGACACGGGCATCTTTTGGGGCCACTCTTTTGCTTACCACATTAAAACGTTCATTCCTGGGTGGTGGGATTATGGGAGGTTTTTGTTTTCTTGATACGGATTTTCTTTTTCTGGGGTGGACATGTATTCTTTGTGTCCTTTTTAGGAGGGAGTTTATGATTAGAGGGACAAAACTGTTCTAAAACTGGATGAGGGGGATGGTTGCACAGCTCACTGCATTTACTAAAAGTCATTGAATTGGATCCTTAAAATGGGGAGCTTTATGGCATATCAATTATACCTCAAATAAAGCTGTGAAAAAGCAAACAGTGGGTTTTGCCATTGAATCCCAAATGGCTTAACAACAACAAAGAACATAATTTATAGACAGACAGAAAATAAATATAGTGAGATGTGACAACTGGGGAGACGAAGAGGAGCTCGCTATACAGTTCTTTCACTCTGGAGTAGATTTACGGTTTTTCCAAAGGAAAACGGGCAGGGAGGACGAGGGGCGACAGCAGAGCATCTCCAGAAAGGACAGCTGTTTGGGCCCTCAAGTCCAGTTGCATTTGAGTTTCGACACCGCGCTCATGGAGGCCGGGTGGCTTGGAACTGCCTGCAGGCAGCCGGCACTCACCTCTCCCATCCTCCCCGTACCCCAGGTGAGGGGGGACCACAATCCTCCGCTTCTCTCCGATGCAAACACCCAGTAAACCTTCATCCATCCCAGCAATCACGTAGCCCTGCCCGATGTACGTGTCGAAGGTGCGGTTCCGTGAGTAGCTAGAAAAGAACACAGAGAGTTCCAGCAAGGGGACACCACAGCTGTGACATCAGTCAGCACGGTGAGGCAGCAGGAGGCAGAGGCCGCCACTCCCCGAATACTGTGACCTTATCTTTAAAAATATGTATGGTTTTATGGATTTCAGAGAATGAAAGGGAGAAGGAGACAGAGATAAAAACATCGATGAGAGAGAAACATGGATGGCTGCCTTCTACATGCCCCCTACTGGAGATCGAGCCCCCAACCCAGGCCTGTGCCTGACCGGGAATTGAACCAGCAACTTCCCGGTGCGTGCGAGGATGAGCTAAACTAGCTGGGCAAGTACAGGGAACCTTAGAATCCGAGGACACAGGCAGGAAAGGGCTCCTCTGTCCACACCCAGCGTCCAGGCTGCCCTGTCGACAGGTGCACCTCAGAAACAAGCCCTCCAGCCTTCTGGTCACCTTACGAATGGGACACAGCAACGAGGAGCAACCACAGAAAGGCAGCTAACGTAACTGAGACATACGCTTGGCAACCCCGGCACGCTGATGAAAAGAGCATCAAGGGGAGCCCTTATCAGAAGCTCAGCGCGCGTCCAAGGACAATGTCCCGTTTCGAAGGAGAACAGCTGCACAGGAGGGACATGAACACTCGGACGGCCAGAAAAGCAGCGTGTGCACCGAGAGCAACCGAACTCGGCAGTCTCCGCCACCGCCCGGGGAATTCTCCCTGCTGGGTTCCCGCTCACCACGCTGCCGTCTGGTGAGGACTTGGGTTTCCCAAGTGCCACTGGCAGGCGGCCCAAGCATTCCGCTCAGCGGAGATCCAGGCTCTGGGTGAACTGCCAATTGAGGTCAAGAATCATGAGTTTGGTGAGAACAAGAAGCAATTTCTTGAAGCCCGATGATTCCAGAATAAAAATCATAAAATTTCATCTGCCACGTCTACTACCCAACTCTGAACCACAGGGATCTGCAGCCGTTCTCCACCCCCACCTGGGGCAGAAGGGGCAGGAAGCCTGTCGTGGAAGAGCCAGTCTGTCCCACCATCCCCTCCCTGAGCACAGCCCCGGGCTGACTGCCTCAGAGAAGGTGGGGAGAGCTGGGAGGGCCTTCCTTCTCAGCACCCTCAGAGACCACCGAGCCAAGGGGCATGAAGAAATGGTCCTAACAGTCCTGGCCGGTGTGGCCCAGTTGGTTGAGCATTGTCCCATGCACCACGAGTTCGCTGGTTCAATTACTGGTCAGGGCATGTGCCCGGGTTGTGAGCTCGATACCCCTGGTTGGGGTGCGTGCATATGGGAGGCAGCTGATTGATGTTTCTCTCACACATCTATGTTTCTCTCTCTCTCCCCCCCCCTTTCTTTCTAAAAATCAATAAAAACATATCCTGGGGTGAGGATTTAAAAAAAAAATACTGTTTTGAAGGTGCAGGATATAGCAAGCTCTCATTCCTGTAAAAAATTAAAATAGGGGAATATGTATTTCAATGTATATGTATGGACGACCGATGAAATTCATAATACCGCTTCCCTTTGAAGAGGGGCACTGGGTGTCAGGGACAAGGACAGGAGAACAATTCTTCATTGTATACACTTTTATACTTTGAGGATTTTGAACTATGTCAATGCATCACTTAGTAGAAAATAATAATGTTGAAAAAAGAAAAAGAATACCATCTATCATACAAATTAGAAAGCTATAATAGCTTAAGGTCTGACACTGGCCCAGGAAGAGTTAGACCAATGGAAAAGGATAAAAATTCTAGACAAAGACCCAAAAGTATATTTTAAGAATTTGGTACGTAATAAAAGCCAGATATTTGATGAGTGAGGAAAAAAACAGCTATTCAATAAAGAGTGTTGGAAGCACTAGCTAACCATCTGGAAAAAACTAGTTTGATGCTTACTGTCACACTGAATACAACCAATTCCAGATGGATTGAATATTTAAGCATGAATGCATTCATAAGAGTGGAAAGGGACTGTGGAAGGTTATTAAGATTTACCCTGGTAGTGAGACGAGAAGGGGCTGATGGAAAATTATTATGTTCTATTATATACCTTTGCATTGTTTCCCTTATATAATAAAGTAGGGACTGGTAGCACAACATATCGTAATGCGTATGTGGCTTTCATTTTGAACCATGACTGTTACTTTTTCCCCAAAAAGAAAACCAAATGAAAAATTTAGAAGAAGAGACCGTAGGAGCAGGAAGAAAGGATTATTCAAATAAAATAATACCATATAACAATTCTTCTGAATGTTTCTGGCTGACTAAATAAACTCGAAGTCTCCTGCCTCGGAGGGACGGGGAGACTGCTGTCACGATTGTTTGCTCTACAGGAGTGGTTTCCAAACAGCCCGGGCCATTGAAGGAGCAAGACACGCCTGACACAGGCATGCCCCAGCCATCGCACACCCACGGCGGAGCCTTAAAAACCAAACACGACTCTGCATCACAGCAGAGACTGGGCAATTAGCTCCTTCGACTGCAGGAAGACAGCAGATCGCATCCAGCCAGTCCCTGCAGTACAAGGGGAGCCTGTAAAGTTTGGCAAGCGCTTTCATCTCCCTTATGTCTTTAACCATCTCCGGGCGAAAGGTGCTAATCACAGGTGAAAACCCGAAGCTGAGGGAGGTCAAATGCTGTGCACTGGGGACTGGAACCCAGGTGTCCTGCCACCAAGTCTGTTCTCTTCCCAGCCTTCTGCCTGGACCTCCCTTCTGGCCTCTTCCCCTCTAGGGCCCCACCGGTGAATATGTACTTGGATAGCTAAGCACAGGAGAGGGGTTTGGTGGGCATCTAAGGTGAACCTCTCCTCTTTTCCTGCAGATTCAGGTCCCACAGGCCCCCAGGGGACAGGTCTACCAGCCTCTGAAGGACTTCAGTTCAGCAAACAGCCACCTGTGTCAGAGCTGAAAACACTAACTCCGAGTCAGCGCTTGACAGCGCGGCCTTCGGACCCTGGTCCTCACCTGGAATCAAAAAGGGTGCCGTCCAGAAGCGTGCCGTTGTAATGGTACCTGAGGAAGTCCCCGCTCTGGCTGCGGCGCTCACAGTGTTCAGGGACCACCTTATTCTCGATGGAAATGCCATCCTTGGGGTTGTGCAGGTCCAATAAGGCAACATCGAACACCAGCGATGCCTGCCCAGGAATGTCCTTCCCTGGAGGGGAATGCAGGAAGGTCATGAAATCAGGACACAAGAACTGCCACTCAACACCCCGTGTGCGGGTGTAACTCATCCTTGGACGTTTTCAAGCAAAGCAAACCAATGTTCTTCCTCGTCTTGGTTCCCCCTGGGGTCTCACCGTGGGCCGGCAGGTACAATTTGAAGCCAGACTCCCTCAGAAAAAGGAGCAAAGTGATATTAATGACATAGAAGACTACTCCGACCATGTTGTCTATGCCTGTGCTGGCAAATCAAGGCTCCACGTGGGTACCCCCACATGCAAACTCCAAGACATAGCTCTGTGGGTGTGTTTGTGTAGAAATGCAAATGACAGACATTTAAAGGCTCAAATTCCAAAGCTCGGGTCTGCTTCTACCTAGACTTGTTCCTTGGAATCCACAGCCAGTTTTTTTTTGTGTTTTTTTTAAGAGACAATATGCAAAATGAAATCCTCTAGGTGACTCCAAAACAAGATATAAATAAAACTAACGTTGGCTGAGGTCAGAGAAAAAGTGACACCCACAGCCTAAAATACAAAGACTTCTCGAATCGTTTCTATCTCGCTTCTGGAGGGCACGGCCTCTCGGGGATCTTCCTGACAGCGAGGAGTCACTGAACATCAGCAACGTGACCATCCCCATGGTGAGCTTACTGAGCACTAGCTCGTCCTGCAAAGGGCAGCAGCCACCAGTCATGACCTCTAAGTCCAGTACTTTGGGATGAAAGTAAGTTCACTGACGAACCACCGACCTCAGCCCTCTCACTTGCCACTGTTCCACCATGCAGAGGAGGAGGCCTGGGCGAGAGAGCCACGTGGCGCGAGCCAAGCCTGTGCTCCCTCCGCTGGCTCTGGGTCCTTCCCTCAGGGGGATGATGAAATGGGCTGAAACAGGCTGCTGAGTCAGCCTCCGGAATGCAAGGTGTGGCCCATCCCGTGTGTGTGTGTGTGTGTGTGTGTGTGTGTGTGTGTGTGTGTGCAGTAGGATATGCATCTTTTTTCTTCTTTTTTTATTGATTTCAGAGAGGACGGGAGAGGGAGAGAGAGACGAAACATCAATGATGAGAGAGAATCATTGACTGGCTGCCTCCTGCACACCCACTACCGGGGATCGAGCCTGCAACCTGGGCATGTGCCCTTGTGACCAGGATCAAACCCAGGACCCTTCAGTCCACAGGCTGATGCTCTATCCATTGAGCCAAGCCTGCCAGGGCAGGATATGCATCTTTTGTACTTTTCTGAATCTTTTAATTTAAGAGAAAAAAGAAAACCTTAAAAGTCACCCCAAGCCTTAAATTTTTCTAGCATTATCACATACTAACTGACTATTTGTTGTCTTTTTTTAACAACTTTTGAGATATAATCCCCATACAATTCACCTATTCAAAGTGATACCTATACAGCTGAGTACAGTATTAAAGTATGAAGTTTTTAAAGCATTATTATTTTAAATAAACCTTTTATTTTGAATATTTAAATATTAATTCTTTAAAATAAATAAGTAATATTCCTCATATTTAGCTAGGCATTTAGTTTTATTATGTATGTCGGGTGCATGTGGATGATGTCAAAAGGATTTGGGAGCCAGGCGAACGAATGTCCATGGGCAAGGATGAGACAACCGGAGTATCGGTAAGATTAGACTGTCTAGTTCGAATCTCGTTTCACTGGTGGGAAAAGCATAGGCTAGGGCAGGGGTGGGCAAACTTTTTGACTCGAGGGCCACAATGGGTTCTTAAACTGGACCGGAGGGCCGGAACAAAAGCATGGATGGAGTGTTTGTGTGAACTAATATAAATTCAAAGTAAAGGAGCGGAGGGGAGAGCAAGAGAACCAGATAGAACAGCCGGATCCGGCCTGCGGGCCGTAGTTTGCCCACGGCTGGGCTAGGAAATGGTTTGCACCCAAGGTTATAGCTTATGAGGCAGTGGCAGGCGGCTTCCTTGTGAACGCCCATGACCGTGAACACATGGAGGTTCCCGCCACTCAGTCATCAGAGAGCCGGTGAGCTAGACCAGCACTGCCCCACACGACTCTGCAGAGACGGAAATGCTGCGTCTGCACCGTCCGGGACAGGAGCACTCGGCCATGTACACAGTCACAAGTAGCTAATGGCTACCATACTGGTCAGTGCAGTTTAGACCAACAGGTCTGGGGTATTTCGTGTAGCGAGCTGCATTAACTACTGCAATGACAATAAGGACAGCCCTGGCCAGCGCGCCTCAGTTGGCTGAGTATTGTCTGTGCACCAAAAGGCTGCCGGTTCAATCCCCAGTCAGGGCACATGCTCAGGTTTCGGGCTCGATCTCTGGTCGGGGGCATGCAGAAAGCAGCTGATGGATGTTTCTCTCTGACATCATTGTTTCTCTCTCTCTCTCTCTCTCTCTCTCTCTCTCTCTCTCTCTCTCCCCCCTTCCTCTTTCTCTAAAAATAAAACAAGAAAGAAATCTTAAAAACCAAAGAAGGACAGATGAGAGCGGCTTGAGTGTGAGAAGGACTTACCGTCTCCGTCTTCTCCGTAGGCCAGAAAAGGAGGAATGGTGATGATGCGCTTCTCCCCGACACACATCCCCAGCAGCCCTTTATCCATCCCAGGAATCAGCCAGCCAATTCCCACGTAGGTGTCATATGTTTTCATGCGATTATGACTGAATACCAACGAGAAAGGGGAGACGTTCCGTACCATAAGGACATTTCTAACTCACCCCTCAGTAGCGTTTTCGTTACCCACATCTCAGCTGAACAACGAGCCCATCCCCATCCCGGGAGACAAGCATATCTGGATCTTTGCTCCTAATCACAGAACACACGTCCTGGAATTTATAAAAAGCATGTAATTAAGCCACCGTGATTCACAAACTTAGGCTTGTTCTTCTAACCAAACACACCTACAAGGAGGGGAAAGGCTCACTTCCCCAGCTCAGCTCCTTCTGCCCACACTTCTCCAAGCTTCATATACATGCAGCCTTCCCCTCCTCCTTCCGAGGAAAAACTACAAAAATGTACCCAAAAATGCATGAACTCCTTGGTCATAGGGCCCTTCACTTAATGAGACCTGAAAATACTGTTCATTTAGATGAACCCTGTTCGTAGGTTTTTCTAAGATATTTTACAGTGTGGACTCTGGCACTATGGGGTGAAGAAGTTGATGCTGGTGAACGCTGGGAAGAGTCAGTTTTCTGGTTCCTCCATGGGTATAAAAAGCAGGTGAGATGGAGGGACTCCGGGCATTTCACGGATACGAGCATGGATGTGGGACTTACCTGGAATCGAACAGTGTCCCGTCTAAGAACGTGCCGTTGTAGTGATACCTAACGAAATCGGACACCTGGATGGTCCGAGGGCAGCTCGGGGGCTTGAAGTAAGTGTGAACCTGAACCTGATCCTCCGAATTCCAAATGTCCATCAGGAGAACGTCAAAATGCAGCACTGAGTCTGGGGGTATCACACCAGCTGGAAATTAAAGAGAATTCACACTGAGGAGCTGCCGTCGAGGGCTCTAGGGGACGCTGGCCTCCAATTCCCAACTGAGCCCCCAGGTCCTCCAAATGAAATACAAAGAAAACAGGAAAATAAAATGTTCCTCTCAGCAAGGGTAGCATTCACTACACCTGTGTTAACAACACCTTCCTTCATATCTAGAAGAAATGACCCTAAGAGAAAATTTAGCTCTGTGTGCATGTGCGTGTGTGTGTGTGTGTGTGTGTGTGTGTGTGTGTGTTCGCTGCTTCTTAATTTCCCCCCCAATCTAAAGCTTCCGAGGATTCTCCCATCGGCCTGACTGAACAGCCTGCAAATGTTCGGCTGTTTCTGCAGATGTGTTGACAAACACGGAACAGAAACTTACAAACGCCTTCACTCCCGTAAGCAAGCTTGGGGGGGATCTTCACAAATCGCCTCTCATTCACGCACATCCCGACCAGAGCTTGGTCCATCCCTGCGATCAGCTGTCCCTTCCCCACAAACACGTTGAAAGTGGAGTCTCTGTCATAGCTGGCGACCCAGAAGGTAGGGAGAGAAAGGAAAGTATAAATAACGTTCCCCTTAGTGAAACCCACCTTAGTGAACGTGTACCCGCGGACGGAGTGAGGTCACTGCAAAGCAAAAAGCCTGCAGTGGAGTTACTGACGTGGACACGGTTCTTACAGCGCCGGAATTTTTTAAATTCCTGTGAATAGTGCCAGCAAATCTAGTTAGATAGCATCAGCATAACTCCCCCCCATATATATAATATATATAATATGTATAATATATTATATATATTATATATATAATATATATAATATATATACATATATATACAATTTATTTTGAAAAATAACTTCCAATTCTACTAAAATTAGTTTGCTCCATTTCTTTTCCTTTTTCATTTTTTTTTTTTTTTAATGCAGTGAAAACACACTTAGGGCAGTAGAACAAGGGCAGGCACAGAAGGAACAGCAGGAGCGCCTCGGCTGGGCTGCTCTGGCTCGCTGGGAAGTCAGAGACAAGGGGCCGTGGAGACAGGTTCAGGGGGTGGGTCCAGGATGAGCCGCTGCTGCCCACTGCTCCCCTGGTTGCAAGTCTCCTGGGGTCCCTTAGAGCTTGGGGAATACATGCCTGTGGGGGGAAGGAAGAGGGGAGAGAAGGGCATGGACATGCTCCCTGGAGGGAGAGCACCCAGTTTACTCCATTTCTGTGTGATTGGTACCTAAAAACACCATCAACAGCCCACCCAGCGTGGCTCAGTGGTTGAGCATCAACCTATAAACCAGGAAGGAAGTCACGGTTAAATTCCCGGTCAGGGCACATGCCTGGGTTGCAGGCTCAATCTCCAGTAGGGGGTGTGTAGGAGGCAGCCAATTGATGATGTTTCTATCTCTCTATCCATCTCCCTTCCTCTGTCTCTAAAAGTCAATAAAAACATTAAAAAATAAAAAACAAAAAAATAGATACAATAAAGGTGGTATGGCCATTTTAAAATACCAGATTAAAAAAGCAATAAAAATTAATAAAAATAAAAATAACAGATTTCTGTTATGGTAATGTAATGTACAGCATGGGTCTATAGTTAATAATTGGCATATTATATTTCATATTTGTAAGCTCCTAAGAGCGTAGGTCTTAAAATTTCCCATCAAAAGAAAAAAATTTTTTGTAACTACGTACGGTGACAGATGTTAACTACACTGTGATGATCATTTTGCAATACATACAAATATCAAATCATTATGTCATACACCTGAAACTAATATGTCATATGTCAATTATACCTCAATTAAAAATTTGAAAACAACAACCAACAGATTTCTATTCCCTGGAAGAGAGGATACACTCATTAAGAGAAAAGTGCAGGTTACAGAGCCACGGTATAAAACAATCCCATTATGGATTTACATATATAGATGCACATGAAAAAATCCACAAGGCGATACATGGAAATAATATCAATGATAATCTATGGGTAGGAGATTACAAGTGATTTATCTTCCCTTTAATTTTCTCTTAATTTTCAAAATGACCATGTAATATTTGTGTAATAAAACATTCAGAGCGGTTGGAATTTACCTCATTAGGATACACTGCCCTTCATTCTGTAAGTTACTTCCACCTCTTCTTCCTTTTCTCTAAAAAAAGGCTGGGGACAGCAGCACATCCTCCTCCCACTGGCAGGGCAGCTTCCTCACACCCCACCCCCACTTCCCTTTGTCCTCAGTTTTATGGCTCATCTAATAGCCTTCCTTTCTCCAAGGTCGGTGAATAGAACACAAAATTCCAAGTTCAGGCCAACGAGCCAGAGGACAAAAGAATGGGTCAGCTTTGTGCCCTGGGCGGCTTTACACCTTAACCCTCCACCTCTGGAGGACCAACAGCCGCTCCCTGGAATGCCAGCTCTGAATTCCACGCGGCCATGGCCAGGCCAGAACCACCATGCCCTGAACCACCATCTAACTGGTGGGTTTATGTTAATAATGACCAGAACTCAAGGCGTCAAAGACTCCCCAGGCCCAGAACATGCAGAAATAGCAACAATGCACAGGCTGAAAACTACTTTATGTTTTCCATCCACAGCACTTGAATATAGTTCCCACACTTTTTTAAATAATGCGTTTATACACACACACACACACACACACACACACACACACACACACACACACACACACTAGAGGCCCGGTGCATGAAATTCATGCACGGGGGGAGGGTCCCCTCAGCCCAGCCTGCACCCTCTCCAATCTGGGACCCCTCAGGGGATGTCCGACTGCCGATTTAGGCCCGATCCCAATCCCTCTCACAATCCGGAACTGCTGGCTCCTAACTGCTCACCTGCCTGCCTGCCTGATCGCCCCTAACTGCCAGCCTGATCGCTCCTAACTGCCCCCCCTGCCGGCCTG
Organism: Plecotus auritus; assembly: GCF_963455305.1. Lineage (NCBI taxonomy): Eukaryota > Metazoa > Chordata > Mammalia > Chiroptera > Vespertilionidae > Plecotus > Plecotus auritus. Next base: position 184,938,714 of record NC_137775.1, on the reverse strand, counting down.
GTCGCCCCTCACTCTCCCCCTCTGCACCCCACACAGTCTGCTGTTCGGTTGTTTGGTCATTCCTCACTAACCCCCCTGCCGGCCTGGTCACCCCACGCAGCCTGCTGTTAGGTCGTTACTGTGAGGGCGTCCTGACCAATTTGCATATTACCCTTTTATTAGTATAGATATCTTTTTTTTAATTGATTTCAGAGAGGAAGGGAGAGGGAGAGATAGAAACATCAATGATGAGAGAGTCATTGATCAGCTGCCTCCTGCATGCCCTCTACTGGGAATTGAGCCTGCAACAGTGGTACGTGCCCTGACCAGGAATCGAACCAGTGACCTCCTGGTTCATAGGTTGACGCTCAACCACCAAGCCACACTGGCAGGGCTATAGTTCCCAAATTTAATGAGAATGTTTAATAATTACTATTTAGAGGGTGTTTCTGATGTGAGGCACAGAGACAAACTCAGTTTTGCCATATACTCCTCATTGGATCCTCATACAACACTTTAAGGTGAATGCTGATACCTGGATTCCTTGGAGGTGAAAACATTTCCCAAACTCACATGGTTAGCCAAGTGGGGGGAAAAAAAGCTAGAACCCAGGACTGTTCAATTCTTACCATTCAGGCACAGGGCCTCCCTAGAGGATGTATAAAAACTGCTACTGCCTCGCAGTATTAATTTCTTCATTTGATGACCCCGTAAACAAAGTGCTAAAAACAGAAAATACCCTTCCAAAAGAAAATTGACATACTCAAGAAACGAACGGTGGAAGGCAGGCCAGTCTTATTTACTGCTGAAAACTCTGACCATCTGGAAAAATAAAGTTGTTCTGAGCACATTTGTGCTGATCAGTACAACTGGCACACATTCCTTGCAGCGCCCAGCCCAGCGCTGGTCATGAAAATGAAGGTCGGGAATGAGCAGTTACACAACCGGGCCCAGCATCTGGCTGATTGACACCTTTTGCACACATCCCAGGCCGAGTGCTGCGGGAAACAGATGATACACCCAAAGTAGGCAGTTCCCGGGAAGTTTAACAAAAGGGGTTGTGTGCAAAAGTGTGTGTGGTCAGGGTGCAGAGAAATGACAGGGAGATGCAGTACCCAAGGGGACCAGTAGGGAGTACTGTTGTCACAGATGGGCCTGAGGGATTCAGGGACAGAGATGGTAGCTCAAAGCACCCAATGGAAGCTAAGCTGGGACCTGAGGTCTGGGGACACCGTCCACCATGACTCTGCAGACAGGGAGCCTGGGAAATAAATATTTCATCTTTATTCACCTCCCTCCCGCTGTTCTTTTGCTGATGCCCCATTGGCTGAACCCACCAAAAGCCAAATGACAAGGAGGTCACTGATATAACCCCCTGTATCACTGGAATGGGGAAAGTGGACCTAGAAAGGCAAGTGGAAATCATCCAGCACCTCCCACACTCCCCTTTCCTCTCCACCAGCTTATTTTTCTCCCCTGCTCATTCTCTACTGCAGACCCTTCCATTGCTGCCCCTGACACTTGTACCTTCCCCTGCCCCGAGCAGGGGTGGAGGGTTAGGGGGTGGGGGGTGGGAGGTGCTTGTGGTACTCTCCAATGATGCTCTTCACAATTATCAGCCCAAAACCCACTAAGACTGGAGACATCATGTAAAACCATCATATGCACCTCACTCAGCTGTATACCCACAAGCACACACCGCCTTGCAGCATGTTCCTCAGGATAAATGGCTACCCCTGGCTGTGTTCTTAAAGCACAAACACTGTGGATATACTGGTAAGTGTAGGTTTCAATCTGCAATGAGGATGAATCTTGAGAAGAACATAAGGCAAACTGAACACATTCCCTCTCTCAGGTCCCCAAAGCCCATTCCTTCCCCAAGCTCCCAAGCTCCTCTCTTTTTTTTTTTAAATGTTTGCTTATATTTATATATCTATATATATATATATCGATATATATAAAAGCCTAAGTGACCAAACGACCGAATGACCAGTCAACCGGTCACTATGATGTGCACTACCACCGGGGGACAGATGTTTAATGCACAGGACCAGGCTCCCTCCTGTCTGGATCAGGCCTGCAGGGATTGGGCCAAAACCGGCTACCCAACATCCCCCGAGGGGCCCCAGATTGTGAGAGGGTGCAGGCCAGGCCGAGGGACCCCACCAGTGCATGAATCCGTGCACTGGGCCTCTAGTATATATATAAATTGATTTCAGAAAGAAAAGGAGAGGGAGAGAGAGAGAAACATCAATGATGAGAGAATCATTGATCGGCTGCCTCCTGCACGCCCCCTACTGGGGATTAAGCCTGAAACCTGGACATGTGCCCTTGACCTGATGGACATGTGCCCTTGACTGGAATCGAAGCTGGGACCCTTCAGTCCACAGGCAGACACTCTATCCACTGAGCCAAACTGGCTAGGGCTCATGTTCCTCTTTTTAAGCGAGGACTTAGAAAACCAGAAACGAGTTCCCTGATGTCAAGAGATGGCAACTACATTTTGGAAGGTGGAAAGGGAATGGATGAGCAGGAACTGACCTAGAAATGAAGAAACAGAATCTCGATGTATAGAAAGGGGATGTGGCCAAGGGTGGGTGCCCTGTGCCTCCCGGAGCCTGCAGGTGGAAGGCAGCAGGGCAGAGGAAGCCTGGAGCTGTGTCAGAGCATCCCACCCAACAGGGCATGTAGTAGGCGCACAACAATATTTACTGAACGTCTGGACTCTAAGGCCTGCGGGCTGGGAATGAGATGACCAGATGCTAAAGATAACAGGAACTGGTAAACTTCAGTCCCCCAAGGAAATCTGAGCAAACAAAAGAGATCATGCCCCTCTAGGGAGACAAGGAGTGCTAGGAATACTACAAAAATCCTAAAAGCTGAATCAGGACTGGCTGACCAGGTGCTCCAAGACCCGGAGAGGGAGAGGAGTCCCACAGACACCTGCAGGCAGAAAGCTGGTGTCCTCTCCTTGGGTCTGGAGCAGCAGCCACAGGGGCGTATTAACAAGCCCACAGAGGCTCCGAATAAAACCAAACCAGGTCCAAGCCAGTGGCCAAGGGCTGAAGGGCTGGACCTCTTGGCAACTGCAAGTGCCCATAAGCTGAACCATCACCAACTGCTCCCAAGCGCCAGGCAGAGATGCGGGAAGAAAGCTCTGTGGAAAGAAAGGCCCTTTCAGGTTTATGACTCTGGTTGGGGTGACAGCCATCATTTCCCTCTGGGCACAATCTCCAAATCAGCAGCCAAAGCCCAAAACACCTTAGATTTCTCCTCCCTCAAGATCTTTGAGCAGGAATAGCAAAGTCATCCCTAATACTTCATAAAATCCCTAAGGAAAGGGGGCCCTAGATAAAAACCTCACATTAGTAAAGCACCTACTGTGTGCCCTGCCCCTTCCACTCCTCTGTCCGCACTGCAGCCACAGGGACCTTTGTAAAACACAAATCTGGTCCCTCATTCCCCTGATTAAAACTCTCCAATAAAAAATAAATAAAAAAAAATAAAAAGCAAACTCTCCAATGGCTTTCCATTGTCCTTAGTCAACGTGTCCATACTCCATATCCAAGCAGGCAACATCCCTCTAACGCTGGCCCAGCCCTCCCTTCTGGCCTCCTCTCACCTCTTTTTTTTCTCCCCTCGGCCACTCCCACGCTCCCACTCCCAGCTCAGGCCACAATGAACAGATTGAATGTCCCCCAACACAATGCTCCCACCTCCAGATCTCAACTATGCTCTTCCCTTTACCAGCCACACCCTCTTCTCCCTACAACCCTCACCCCTCAGCATCTCCCAGTAAATTGTAACCCTCCTCAGGTCTCATCCCTGAAATCCGAGGACTCCATCCTGAACCCTACCCCAACATGACATGCGGTCAAGCCTTCTGTGTGCTTCCATAGCTCCTTGCTTTTCTGCCATCCATTGTATATATGGTAGCCCGTAGGCTCTGGCACTAAAATGCCTTGGTTCAAAGTCCCACTCCACCACTTAGGAGCTAGTGACCTTCGGCAAATTACTTGAACTTCCTGAGCTTCGGCTTCTTCATTCGTAATGAGGTATCTACCTCACTGTCTTGTAAGTTAAATGAATGAATGTATGTAAAGACATGTGATAAAAACTACATGTGAACTCCATGTGAGAAACAGAAGTGTGTGCTATTATTCTTTCTTTTTTAAAAAATATATTTTATTGATTTTTTACAGAGAGGAAGGGAGAGGGATAGAGAGTTAGAAACATCGATGAGAGAGAAACATCAATCAGCTGCCTCCTTCACACCCCCTACTGGGGATGTGCCCACAACCAAGGTACATGCCCTTGACTAGAATCGAACATGGGACCCTTCAGTCCGCAGGCCGACACTCTACCACTGAGCCAAACCGGTCAGGGCGCTATTATTTTTTCTGTACCACTTCACTATGTAATTGCTGAACTGTCAGTGGTAGGGGCAGGGAGGGGACAGTCCTTTCCGGGGCAGACACTGCATCCAAGTTTGCTGAGTGGACGGTAGCCCCTCTGTGCTCTACCCACTGTCCCACACCGCCTCAAAGTGGTTGCCATGCCTACAAGGTAGAAAGTATCAGACAACTTGTTCTAGTGGGAATTATTAAATAACACCAGTGTAAGCAGGAAATTTTTCCTATTTTTAGCTAAAGAAGCAAATGAAAGAGGACACACAAATGGTCAATAAACATGTGAGAAGATGCTCAGCATCATCAGCCTGAGGGAAATACCACTTAAAACCACAATGAGATACCACTGCACACCCACCAATAATTAAGTGGCTATAATTTAAAAAAACAATGATAGGTGCTGGGAGAATGTGGAGCAGTTAGAACCCTCATGCACTGCTGGTGGGAATGTAAAATAGCGCAGTCAACTGTTGGAAAATGCAGTTCCTCAAAAAGTTAAATAGAGTTACCTAGGGTCCAGCAATTACACTCCTGGTGCTGTGTCCTTATTCCACATTTTGTTTTCCCGTTATCAATTGGTGGGCATCTGGGTGGATAGTACTTTTTGGCTATTATGAATAATGATGTGTGAACATGCACGTACAAAGTTTTGTGTGGATATATGTTTTCATTTCTTTTTTGGAGGAAAATGTCCTGGAATTGGATAGTTGTATGTTGGCACAACGGTGACTAGACTAGAAACCACTGAACTGTACACTGTGAGGGAGTTGTTTGGTATGTGAATTCTATCTCCAAAACAAAAGAAGTGATTGGAACAATAGTAAGCCGACATGTGCAAAGCACTTGCGATGGGCCTCATAGCACGCTAAACAGCTTTTGTAGATTCACTCACTGTCTGCAATTTCCGAAGAAGGAAAAAAGCAAGAGAAGGTCAGAGCATGCTTAAAAAGACCAGTTCAGGAAGAAGCCTGCCCAGCCTGGGCGCAGAGTGGGTGCTCAGCAGTTCTCTGCCTAGTCCGCTGATTCACTGCGATGTGCCCCAACAGACCTGGTCCTAACAAAGCCTTGCGGGGAGGGCCTGGAGCTGGAGCCGGAGAGGCCTGTTCACTCTGGACGTGGATTGTCCGAGGTTTCAGTCTGACTCCACTTAAACAAGCGTCTTAGCCTCAGGGCCTCAATGACTTCACTGGCCTAATGGGGGTAAGAACAGTACCAACCTCAGGGAACTGCTGTAAGAATTCAGAGAGCTCGTTCTATGGAGAGCACTTAGAACTACCCTGGCACGTTGTAATCTCCATACTCTCAGCGGCCGCTATCATTGGCATGAGCATCGCTGACTAGGTGAGGGGCCTGCGGGAAGGCACAGGAAGGGGGCGGCAGGCGCACAGCCACAGCGACCCCGGGGTCGGGTCGACCCGCGGAGTGCCGCTCTCCCAAGGGTTTCCCGCGTGTAAATGAATTGGGCGAAGAGGAGCGAGGAGCGGGAAGCGGAGAGCTGGGGGGGGGGGACACAGCACCAGGGGCGTGACTTGTCCCAGCTCTGCTGCGCAAGGTCGCGTCGAAGATTCCAGCCCGGATAAGAAGACCCGGGGACCCCGAGGGCCGGGAGGGACTGAGGGTCGGGGAGCTTTGGGGTAGGAGGAGGGAGAGGGAGGAGCGCGAGGTTCGCGGGGCGGAGCTGGGGGAGGTCCGTCAGGAGGGAAAGGCCTGTCCGGAGAGAGGGAAGCGGGACAGCCCGCGGGGCGCGGTACCTGGAGTCGAACTTCTGGCCGTCGGGGAAGGTCCCCACGTAGTGGTAGCGCACGAAGTCGCCGCTGCGCACGGTGCGCGGGCATTCGTCGGGCACGAAGCGCCGTTCGATCTGCAGCTCCGGGTCGGAGCCCAGGCCCAGGCCGGCCACGGGCGCCGCCTGCCCGGTCACCCAGAGCAGCAGCAGGAGCAGCGGCGGCGGCGGGGGTCGCCAGCCCCTGGCCCTGAACGCCATCGGAGGCGGCGAGGAGAGGAGCGGGGGTCGGGCGCGGAGACGGCGTGGGTGCGCGGAGCTCGGGCAGCGCGCGTGGCGGGCCTGGGAGCAGCCGCGTTTGCAAACGTGGAAATGAATCCCGGCCCTCCCCAGGCCGCAGCCACCACCCCCTCGGCCTCGTCCCCCGCCCCCGGCCACATCCGAGCGAGGGGAGGAGCTGCGGCCGCGCGCGGGGCGGGTCCGCTGCGCCCCTGCGCCGCCGCCCAGGCGGCCCTGCCCTGCGAGCCCGCGGCCCGCCCCGGGAAGAGGACCGTCCCCAGGGAGAAATGGTGCGCTCCTCCGGACTGGGCTTTGGGCCAGAGCTGGGAGAGAAGAGCATTTCATGCCGAAGCAGACCGCTGGTCTCCGCCAGTCCCCGGAGACTCCGGATTTAGAACCACGAGAGGCTCCTACGTGGCCGCGGGTCCGATTACCCTTTGCTGCTTTGGAGAAGGAGAAAAACAGATTTTTTTTAAAAACCTAGTTACAAGGATGGAGTCTCCACTGAAAAAAGACTGGGAGTCTCCAGTCTTCAGGATTAGAGAGGGGAGGCGTGCGTTGCCAGACTCCCTGGACAGTTGTACAGGTGAAAGTTTCAAGTTGCCAGCTGTGAATGTTCCCCACGCCATCCAGGTGTACTGCGAGCTGACTTTATAGCAAACATCCCACATGGCTTCAAACACGTGACTAAGCCAGGTAGGGCTTCACAATACTCAGCTGTGGCAAGAAATTCATCGGAGTAGTTAAAGGCATTGAGCTTAGAGGCGATTGTCCTCATTAGAACCTGGCGCCAATGAGAGCAAAGCACCAGGTTCTGATTCATTTTGGAAGTGTAAACCAATGGTTGTGAGCGCCAATTCAAAGCGAATAGCGATTCCCAATGTGAAGTGCCCGTGAGAAAAGGAGACTTTATTCAGTGCAAACAGCTCAGTTGGGATACAGAGTGGCCCTGAGAACAGCACAGCTGTGGGACGGCTCAATAGTGTCACAGCTCAATTATGAAACAGCACAGCTGTGAGTCGCCTGCGGGGGGCCAGGCAGCCCTCCGTGAGGCCCCTCTCCAGCTAGACAGCCTGCCCCGCCCCGCTTCGGTGGCCTGGCTCAGACGGCAGCAACACAATGCAGGCAAGCGGTTCAGTTCAGGCTTCTCCCTGAAGTTCAGTTTGCAGGAGAGGCCTCTGGGTAGAAAAGGCCCCGTTTTTTAAAATCTGAGCTCAGTTAGCCCGTGGGAGCCCCACTTAGTAGGTATCTTCTTTCTTAGGGTCCACAGAAGCAAGCAATTCTGATATCAAAATGTGGCAAAGATAGCAAGAGAGAGAGAAACTGGGCACCGATCTAATACATACATACATGTGCAAAAATACTAAATAAAAGGTGAGCAAATTGAAATCAACAATTTATCAAAAGAATAATACATATGACATGTGGACTATCTAAGCGACCTTTTATCCTCTGCAAAATGAAGATAAAACATGATAATTACAAGATTATTATAGAGCTTATGAGATCCCAGGATCTAATGAGAAACTTAATGTAGCACTAAAGAAATGTTCACTGTTCCTATTAGAGCTTATTCAATGGAAATCGAAAACCTATTCATATAATTCACCCTATGAACACTGTTAGTCTGTATGGCTTGGGTAAAGCTGATTTCACCCCTGGGAATTGAGGTGGGCATGTGACATAGGCTGGGCCAGTCAGAGTACGGCTTCTCTCCGACCAGAGATTGTTTCCATAGCAGCTACATGACCCTTGCTAAGCCAAGGCATATAATACATGGAAGTCCTATTGGAACTGAGAAAGGCTTCTTCCAGGGGCTGCTAAGTTGTTGGCCACCTTTGCCCCAGCCGTGGGAGAACTTTTGTGAGAATGAAGCCGAGAGAAAGAGAAATGGCTGACTCGTAACATTTCAGCACCTGGATCAGGCCATTCCTGAAGTTCTACCCCATGACATCGCATATATGTGAGAAAATAAATTCCTTAAAGAAACCAAGCAGGTTTATTTGGATTTTGGTATATTGTTTTCAAGACTCGATTAATGTTTGCTAAATTGGAACTATCAATCCCTGAGTCTTCTTCCTGAGAGATTAAATCATTGAGTTAAGCAAATATTTGCATCAGTCAAGACTTTCTTTTTTTTTTTTTATAAAGTGTGATACTAGATAATTTTATTGATCAAAACTCTTTCAATTGCAAGTGTGAGAAGAACAACTTCACTGGTTTTGCATGGAAGTATATCCTAAAGTTTTCAGCTTGTTTGCTTGCTATAATGTTTGGTATCTTCTTTTTGTTTCTTGTACTTTAGGGGCACATCTTGACCAGCAACGAAGTCTTCCCAGGAGAGGAGGAACTATTGGCTCAGGTCACCTGCATCTACAACTGGATTGGTTCGTACACCGATTCTTCCCTCTCAGAGGGAAACCTGATTTCTAAGTTCTGGGACACATCCATGTAACACTGTATGTCTGTTCATAGTCTTTTGTGTGTTTATTTGGACTTCCCATAATAACTCTGAAAGAGCTCCCCAGGTATTTTAGGTATTGATTATATTAAATGCCATGTTTGAGGGAAATATCCTCTATACTATTTTTTTAATTAATTTCTTTATTGATTAAGGTATCACATATTTGTCCTCATCCCCCCATTCCCATCCCAAACCCCTCCCCATGCATGCCCCCACCCCCCTGTTGTCCGTGACCACTGGTTAGGCTTATAGGCATGCATACAAGTCCTTTGGTTGGTCTCTCCCCCTTACCCCCACCCTCCCCTACCTTCCCTCTGAGGTTTGACAGTCTGATCGATGCTTCCCTGTCTCTGGGTCTGTTTTTGTTCATCAGTTTATGTTGTTCATTATTTCCCCTAGATGAGTGAGATCATGTGATACTAGAAATACCCTTATAAGAACCGAAAATGAGACAAGCAATAATGGTTATGCTGGGAGGCAAATGAATCAGTCTGTAGTGAGTTTCTTTCTGGGCCAACAGTTCTTTTGAGTCCCAATTTCTTTCTTTTTTAAAAAATATATTTTATTGATATTTTATAGAGAGGAAGGGAGAGGGATAGAGAGCTAGAAACATTGATGAGAGAGAAACATCGATCAGCTGCCTCCTGCACACCTCCCACTGGGGATGTGCCCGCAACCAAGGTACATGCCCTTGCCCAGAATTGAACCCAGGACCCTTCAGTCCGCAGGCCGATGCTCTATCCACTGAGCCAAACCGGTTTCGGCTTGAGTCCCAATTTCAATGTCAAACAGTTCCTTATGTGTACATGTCAGCGATGATATTTCAGTTCTGGATGGTGGACAAATGGTAATGCAGGTCCGACCCTCTCTGGTTTGGTCCTGGGCAACCTGCCGCGACGCACAGCTGCTGACTGCTAGTATGGCAAGGCGTCATCAGCGTCTTCCATCTCTGGACTGTTTCTCTTCTGTCTTCATGGCTGGAGCAGTCCTGTCAATTCCTCTCTGTTGCAGGAATCCACATGGTCTTGGAGGTGTTTTCTGAAAATATACAAACATATTCTCGACCAAAAGTTAATAAAGGAATCTTTTCTATAAATTTGACTTGGGATCCTTTTTCATTTTTTGCCCAAACGATTTTCCTTTGGCTTGTTTTGACACCATGTGTGTTTTTCATGGGTGTCTTGCTGTTAGCATTTCAAATGAAAGTTAATTTTCTAAAGTAAAAATTTTCTAGATGTAATTTACTTATAGGATATTTTTCCTTACATGATATTCTTCTACTATCCCCCCTTTTTTGATTTAAATATTAGGAGGCTTTTGGAAATTTTATAATGTAGTCTTGATAGCTTTTAAATTTTAATTTTTTGCACTAAAATATGACTGCTTTAGGTTCATTACATGTTACGCAATTTTACCATGAGATGAACTACCAATAAAAATTTTAGTTAACACTTTAGGAACAGCTTTTTGTCCAGTACCATTAATTTTTCCAGAATATTTGCTTATTTCACTTAGCCAATTTAAATTAGTCTGAGAACTTGACTACTATTTTACTGTCAAATTTAATACTCTAACAACCATCTTATTTTACCCTATAAGTATTAGTGGAAAGGATTATTTGCCTTCTTGAGTAGGCCCTGAGCATTCCTGGTGCTAGGTTAGATTTAGATATCAAAAACCCACTTCCCCATACCAAGGGTACAAGACAACTCAAACAAGTCTTGTTGCAGTGAAAGGGCAGCTGCTGTCGGCCAAGTCTCTGTCTGTTACCTGGGTCCTGATTTGTGCTGGGCATGGGAAGCGAAGCAGCCATGGGGGCAGGAGACCTTCCTCAGAAGGGGTGAGGGTTCAGGCCCCTGCAAAGTTGGGGGGTGAGGGTCTGTGCCCCACCTCTGTTGACTTCCAAGTTCTCTCCTGATGGCCCCTCTGTGACTATGCCTGTCTTAGGTTGTTCCTTCCCTGAGGAATCTTACCCGTCTCTGGCTAACCAGTCATCCTCTGGGGCCAAGCAGGGTGATGTGAGGTTCAGTTCTGTCTCCTTGGTGGCCTATGCCCCCGTGGCCTCCACACCCAGCACCTGCCTTGGGATCCCCTGGCCTGCTGGCGGGGCCTCAGCACTGATCACATATCTTGGGGAACCCAGGTTTCTTCTCCAGGAGGGCCCAGCTCACCCCACTGGGCGAGAGACAGATCCATGGTACCAGCCACCACGAGGCTTCAACCTCAGCATGAACAGAAAGCACAGGTAATAGCTGTGGGCAATTGGATTGTGAGAAGAGGGGCCAATATAGAATGCTCGGGTGCCTTCCCAGGGGTCCCTCTACACAGTGGAAGGGATTAAATCAGCCTTGGGCAAACTACAGCCCGCGGGCCGGATCTGGCTGTTCTATCCGGTTCTCTTGCTCTCCCCTCCGCTCCTTTACTTTGAATTTATATTAGTTCACACAAACACTCCATCCATGCTTTTGTTCCGGCCCTCCGGTCCAGTTTAAGAACCCACTGTGGCCCTCGAGTCAAAAAGTTTGCCCACCCCTGGTTTAAATCCTTTCATGTCCTTTTTAAATTGCTGCCAGACATTCAAAGAATTAGTTTGTAAGTTTGTTTGGGATAATTGTACATTATGCTGTTGTAATTCTAAAATATCCAGAGATGTGTTACCTTTGTCTCCAAGCACCAAAAAGATGATTTTTTATTGATTCCCAAGGGTGCGAGGTACTATTATAAGTAATGGGGGTAGTACAAAGCTGGGAAAAATTATAATGACATTGTAGAATAATATTATGTATATACTATTTTTAAAAGAATATGGAATGCTTCATGAATTTTCGTGTCATCCTTGCGCAGGGGCCATGCTAATCTCTGTATCATTCCAATTTTAGAATATGTGCTGCTGAAGCGAGCACTCCCCTATCCTATTATTTTTACTTCCTTTGTAGTTTATCTCATTACATGAAAGCTACTATAACTTAATGTATCAAAGACTTTTAAAGTACAGTCTAATTAAGCGCCTAACACTTTTGCATCCTGGATCCACCATTTACTAGTTCTGCATCCTTGAGCCTATCACTTAACTTCCTGGGCCTCCTCCAGTCTACAAAATTAGTGTAATACATAAAGGTAATCACAGAAGTTAAGTTTGTAAAGATTAAATCATATCTTCTTAAGGGCTTGGCTCAATGACCAGTACATAAAAGCACTCAATATGTATTAGGTTTTCATTTTCAGCTCCCAAAGCTTGTCTAAATTCAATATACACTGTTTTAACCAAGGATCGCACATTCTAGAGGTGGGGGGTGGGGGGAGGCAGGGAAGAGCTCCCAACCGTCGCCACCCTCAGCCCTCAGACGCCGCCAGGGGGCGCGCTCCGACCTCCGGCACCAACCGGCCAGGCTGCGGCGCTCCGAGCGAGCACAGAGTGCCGCGCCGCTGGGAGGCGGGGACCGGCGGCCTCGGCAGGGACACCAGGCTCAGCCGGCGGCCTCGGGGCGGCGGCGGGAGGGGGCGCTGCGGGACCGGGCGCTGCGGGGCCGGGCGGGCGGGGCGCGGAGGAAGTGCAGTCTTCGCCGCCGCCTGAGCCGCGCGGGCCGCGATGTCGTCCCGGCCGGGGCGCGGCGACCCGGAGACCGGAGGCGCGCGGCGGGCGCGGGAGCCGCCGGAGCAGGAGCTGCAGCGCCGCCGGGAGCAGAAGCGGCGGCGACACGACGCGCAGCAGCTGCAGCAGCTCAAGCACCTGGAGTCCTTGTGAGTCCCCGCCGCCCTGGGTCCTGTGGGCGCGGGAGGCGGGGTCCTCGGAGACCCGCGAGCGGGCAGGCGGCCCGGCTACCGGCTGCCGTTACTGGTCCCGGGCGGGAGGGGGGTCGGTGCCCGGCGCCCTGGGGCCGCCTGGGCCGGGAGGGAGCGCGGCCCAGCCCCCAGGTTCCGGGCGCTCCCGCGGGTGGGGGGAGGGTGGGGCGGGGGGCGGGGTGCTGCCCGAGCGGGAGCCACGGTTGGCCACGCGCCGCGCCGTCGGAGTTTGGCCGGGGCTCTGTGTGGCGCGCACTCTGGATCTGGGGGCAGAATGAATGAAAACGTGAGAAGTGCGCGTGGGTCCCTGTCCTTTCGCGGCGTTCAGGTCAGAGGGCCACTGGGAACCTGATCACATCTTTCCGTCGTGTTACTAACGGAAGAGAAGACGCAGTCCTGTAGCGCTAGTGGGAAGAGAGTAAACCCGGGGGGGGGGGGGGGTGAGGGGCTTGTCCCTGAGCACTGCGAAGGGGGCTGTCCGTAGGGGAGAGTGCAGACTCGCTCTCTAGGCCTGAGGACTTTTACCAGGATTGAGGGTGGAGGCCACAAACAGGCCGATTCCAGCTCACAGAAGGGATTAGGACGAGAGACTCACATCCTTGCAGGTGAGCCCGGCCGCACTTAGGAGGGTTCAGGAGAGTCCAGGGAACCCCTGGGAGGAGGGAGGGTGCAAAAGGAGAAACATCGGGTGGGAGGTTGGATTAATGCCTTCCAGCTCTTTCCTGTCATTCTGCCATTCTGTGATTAGCTTTCATTCTTAAAGTTTGGTGTTCGCTGAGTTGTTTAATAAATGGTTCTGTTTCAAGGCGCTAAGGCAGTCATGTAAGGAAAGGTCTTCAAAGGGTTACAAAGCTTTATATTGACCCTCCTGGGAGCTTTGACACAAAATGCATCGCTTTGCTGCAGCCTGGACTGCTCTGCATAATATGTTTATTTTTTTTAAATATATTTTATTGATATTTTACAGAGAGGAAGGGAGAGGGATAGAGGGTCAGAAACATCAATGGGAGAGAAACATCAATCAGCTGCCTCCTGCACACCCTCTACTGGGGATGTGCCTGCAACCAGGGTACATGCCCTTGACCGGAATCGAACCTGGGACCGGAATCGAACCTATGGACTGACGCTCTATCCACTGAGCCAAACCGGTTAGGGCTGCATAATATGTTTAATATGTCCTCAGTGTGGCCCTTGAGCTGAATGTCACCTCAGTAGGACGGTGGTTGCAGGACAGGGGCCTTGCTTTGCGGGCACCCACAGTCCTGGCCCCTCAGGGCCCTCTGTGTGATGCTCTGTGTCTGCCAAATTAAAGATTCCTCACCCCATGCACAGTTGGGAAGATTAGTCTTCTGACTACACAGAGCAAGTTGTTACAGTCTGAATGAATTCACAGCTGGCTTCTCAGATGGTACAAAAGGATGGGCCTCCACCAACTTATTTTTTTTTTAATATATTTTATTGTTTTTTTACAGAGAGGAAGGGAGAGGGATAGAGAGCCAGAAACATTGATGAGAGAGAAACATCAATCAGCTGCCTCCTGCACACCCCCCATGGGGGATGTGCCCGCAACCAAGGTACATGCCCCTGACCGGAATCGAACCCGGGACCCCTGAGTCCGCAGGCCGATGCTCCATCCACTGAGCCAAACCAGCCAGGGCTCCACCAACTTTTTTTTTTTTTTTTTTTTTAAATATATTTTATTGATATTTCACAGAAAGGAAGGGAGAGGGATAGAAAGCTAGAAACATCGATGAGAGAGAAACATCGATCAGCTGCCTCCTGCACACCTCCCACTGAGGATGTGCCCGCAGCCAAGGTACATGCCCTTGACCGGAATCGAACCCGGGACCTTTCAGTCCGCAGGCCGACGCTCTATCCATTGAGCCAAACCGGTTTCGGCCACCAACTTTTTTTAATATTAAGAATTAACTGCAAAGACACATGTAGATGCTTGACTGTCAGAGGGCAGAAGCCAACCATACATTAACATAGCCCCATTTCCAAATCTGTTCTGTTTCATAGTTAAATGTGACTTTAAAGTTTGAGAATTTTTCTTTTTTTTTAATATGTTAAAATCACGGATTGTTTAGCCGGAGGAAACACCATCAACTACCGTCCTTTCAGCTGAGAAAACAGTTGTGAAATGGACTTTTGAGGCAATGCCATTGCTAATCGCAGATTTCAAATGTGTGGTGCCATCACACTTCTTTCCAATTTGGCAACAACAGTTCCATATTTTTCGGGAGTTTGGGTTTCAGTTTGATTGGCCATATGTTGTTGTTTGTGCAACTCCTGTGGCTCAAAGGATGTATTGTCGGATTTGTAGTCTGCTCCAGACTCCCTTCGATCTCTATGCATAAGGCGTACCATGCATGTTTCTCGTGAATGGCTGCAGGTGAACTGTATCAGGGTCCCGATTTGTGCAGATTCCAGTGCTATTGCTGAGTAAGTTACGGCTCGGACATGCCACCACTTTGAGTTAGAAAACAGTTTAAGCATTTGCTTTGGGAAGCACTGTACCACACCTCAGTGGCTCAGGCTGTTCATGCCCAGTTGCTCCCTGGGTAATCCCGTGGGGCAGGTCCTCCTCTGGGCACTAGAAGAGCTCTGGCATTTGGCATGTGCCATCCAGCAGGCTGTTTTCTGTTTGGTCCAGATCAGGCGTCCTCAAACTACGGCCCGCGGGCCACACGCGGCCTGCCGAGGACATGTATCTGGCCCGCCAGGTACCGCTGCCTGTCCTGCTTAGTAGCCGACTCGTCCCAGGCCCGCAGTGCGCATAGGAATTTGTTCATAGCTTTTTTTTAAAACTATAGTCCGGCCCTCCAACGGTCTGAGGGACAGTGAACTGGCCCCTGTTTAAAAAGGTTGAGGACTCCTGGTCCAGATCTTGGCCTTTGTGTTGCTGGTGATCCAGTCTTGAGCTGCCTCCCGAGGCCGCTGAGAACATCCATTTGTCTTCAACAGAAGGGGTGGAAGCCAGCTCTGTGGGGTGGCTTTCACGTGTGTGCTGTGACAGGTTTACACATGAGGAAACTGAGGCTCTGGGGATGAAGTAACTCGCCCAAAGTACACAGCAGTGAGAATGAATCAGAATTCAAAACGGACGTTTTTATCGCCAATGGGGTTTCCACCCTGCCTTGCTTCACATTCACACTGATTTAGGACAGGAAAATGCTCCTGGGGGAACTGGGGGTCTTTTGCTCCAAGAAAACAGCATCTCCTTTAATTGGGATAGTTATATGTTTATTTCAGAGAGGAAGGAAGAGAGAGAGAGAGAGAGAGAAACATCAATGATCAATGATGAGAGAATCATTGATGGGCTGCCTCCTGCACTCTCCCTACTGGGGACCGAGCCTGCAACCCAGGCATGTGCCCTGGCCGGGAATGGAACCGTGGCGTGACCTCCTGGTTCACAGGTCAATGCTCAACCACCGAGCCTTGCCGCTGGCCGGGTACATTGTCACGTCTGAGAGCAGTTTACATTTTATGTGGGTCTTTCTGTATGTAATTAGGAATTTTTTGTTTGTTTCTTGGATTTTATTTATATAAATCTGTACGCACACCATGCACCTTCATTTCTGACATGTCTCTTTTTTTTATTTTTCAGTTATAGTTGGCATACAATATTATATTAGTTTCAGTTGCACAGCATAGTGATTAGACATTTATATACCTTACGAAGTGACCCCCCTAATGAGTCCAGTACACATCAGACACCACAGCTAGTTATTACAATACTAGAGGCCCGGTGCATGGATTCATGCATGGGTGGGGTCCCTTGGCCTGGCCTGTGGGAATCAGGCCGAAACTGGCTCTCCCACATCCCCCGAGGGGTCCCGGATTGCGAGAGGGCGGTTCTCAGGTGATGCACCCCGGAATCGGGCTCCCTCCTCTCTGGGTCCTGGGTGTGGGTGAAGCAGATTCGGGGCCGACAGTGCCCCAGCAGCAACCTACCCCATGGCCAATTCCGCAAGGAATCGGGCACCCTCCTCCCTCCTCTCTGGGTCCGGGGGGCGGGTGAAACCGTCCCTATGTTTATGCCCATAGTTTATCCCTTCTGGTACCTAGCACCATGCTTGGCACAAAAATTGTTGACTCGCTACTTCTGCAATGAGTGGGTTTCTATGCTGAACCTTCACTATTACCTGGAGATCAAGTTTAGTATTGCCAATTGTACCAAGTTTGTTAGGGCTAGAGTGGGATTTTGATTCTAAAATGATTATGGTAATAATGTTGAGTTTTAAAACAAATTCAGCCTATATAATCCTACAGCAGATAGTTGCACATTTTTGGCTTCATTTTTCTTATTTCAAGATACCTTTGGGTTTTTTTCAGAGATGTATTAACCTAGGCTATAAGACCATAGCTGTAATGAAGATATCATTGATTTTGTTTTTCTTTTATAATTAAAAAGCATGTTGTGGTTTAGCATATGTGCATATACACTGAGTGGCCAGATTATGATGATCTCTGAACACATAATAATCTGACCACTCAGTGTATATCTATATATATAAAAGCCTAAGTGACCATCACAACCAAAACAACTGAATGGACAATCAAACAGGCTGCGTGGGGTGACCAGGCCGGCAGGGGGGGCTGTAAGGGGCTACCAGGCTGGCGGGGGGGCAGTTAGGGGTAATCAGGCAGGCAGGCAGGTGAGCAGTTAGGAGCCAATGGTCTCAGATTGTGAGAGGGATGTCCGAGGGGTCCCAGATTAGAGAATGTGCAGGCTGGGCTGAGGGGACATCCCCTCCTCCCCCGTGCATGAATTTCATGCACTGGGCCTCTAGTCCTATACAATAAAAGATTAATATGCAAATTGTCCCCTCGACCAGGAGTTCAACTAGCAGGCAAGCCGGCCAACTGCCCATGTCCCCTCCCCCTGGCCAAGCTGGCCGGACCCCACCCATAAACAAATTCATGCACCAGGCCTGTAATATATATAAATATATATATATATATATATATATATATATATATATATATATATATACACACACACATATATATATATACACACACACACACACACACACACACATACACATACACTGAGTGGCCAGATTATTATGCGTTCAGAGATCATAATAATCTGGCCACTCAGTGTAAATGTGAATAGAATGAAAAATAAAGGTTTCTCCCATTTATGATGCTTAGTTCCCTCCCTAGAGGCCAGCATGTAACCAGTGTCTTAGGATCCTCTCAGAGATAGTCTGTATGCTATATATGTACAGGGGTGTGTGAGAACCATAGGTCTTCTTTCCCATACCCACCAATGGAAGCCTGTCAAATACTCTGTTTTGTTTTGCTTCCTACTTCCTCCCCCCCCCCTTTTTTTAACTTTCATAGAAATAAATTGTCCCATATCAACATCTCATTCACTCAACATTCATTAATGTTTTGCTGGTGATGAACACAATACAGTTCATTATAGAAAACTTGGAAAATGTAGTTGCTCCCATATTTCTGTGTTTCTGGAGTCAAGACACAGCTTTAAACCAGCCGCAACGTCCAGGTCTCCTTAGTAAAATGTTCCTTGAGGAGGCACTGAACGGGTCTGGCTGGCTTCCTGTATCTTTCTCTCATTAAATATATAAATATATACCGAAGGGACAATAGATCTAGATATTTATCCCTTAGGTATTCAAAGGTAAAGTCAAACACCCACACTGGGTGCTTAGTAGCCAATAGAGAGTAAATACTTAAAAATCAACGTGAGCATTGGGCCAGATTTTCCGGATTTGGAAACCAGAAGCCTTTGGGGCAGCTCCCTCGGAGTTCGTCCAAGTTCAAATGCCTTGGGAGCGTAGGCATGGGCGCAGCTGTGTGCTCAGGGCCTGGGGGTCTGCGAGCTCCATAGGTGAAAGGGAAGGTGTGTTCCCCAGTCAATCCTGTACGTAATCTTGCAGCTTTACTTATTGAATGCTGCCTGTGGTCCAGGCATCGCGCAGGGGTCCTGCACCCGGATCCAGTGGGGTCCATGCGGGCAGAGAGGGTGGGCAGAGAGCTGAGGAGCCGGAGGCAGCCGGCTTGGGCAGCGTGGCTCCCTCTGGCAGAGGCGGTGGGAGGATCTTGAGTTGGGATGTTCAGGGAAATGGAAGGGGGAGCCTCTGGGACAGGTCACCTTCACCCCTTCCCCTCCAGCAGGCCCTTCCCTCCTGTGTTGCTCTTCCCCGCTGCTGACTCCAGCCCCGCAGAGCAGATCACTCAGCCCCCCTCCCTGAGTCTCTTCCACGTTGGGTAGGTGCGGTGATGCTGGGTGAACAACCTGACAACGATAATGACAGTTTGGAACCACAATTAACTCACGTTTTCCCTGTAACCTCTTGCTTTCCCTTCTTCCAAAAAGAAACTCATTGTGCTAAGACGGCAGGTGAGCTACAGTTTCAGTGAATTTGAGTTCTCCGTCTCAGCAGATGTACGGGAGCATCAGTTTATTTATATGTGATCACGAGTGCTGGGCATGTTCTGTTAACTGCTTTAGACATAACGTACTTTTAGGTATTTATTAAAAACACCCTTTTTAGTTTAGCCTGCAGCTGCTTTTTGCTCGTTATGTTCCTGTTAACATGGTGGTGATGGTTGTTTTCTTTTTCTTTCTAGTTATGAAAAACCTCCTCCTGGGCTTATCAAGGTCAGTGTGACGTGTGTCCTCGGCTCTTCTCTTAGACACTAGAGGCCCGGTGCACGAAATTCCTGTATGGGGGCGGGTGTGTCCCTCAGCCCAGCCTGCACCCTCCCCAATCTGGGACCCCTCGAGGAATGTCCGACTGCCCATTTAGGCCCGATCCCACCCTAAACGGGCAGTCGGACATTCCTCTCACAATCCAGGACTACTGGCTCCCAACTGCTCACCTGCCTGCCTGCCTGATTACCCCTAACCGCTTCTGCCTGCCAGCCTGATCACCCCTAACCACTCCACTACCAGCCTGATCGACGCCTAACTGCTCCCCTGCCGGCCCGATTGCCCCTAACTGCTCCCCTGCCAACCTGGTCCCCCTCAATTGCCCTCCCCTGCTGGCCTGGTCGCCCCCAACTGCCCTTCCCTGCTGGCCTGGTTGCCCCCAACTGCCCTCCCCTGCTGGCCTGGTCCCTCCCAACTGCCCCTCTCTGAAGGCCTAGTCTCCCCATAACTGCCCTCCCCTGCGGGCCTGGGTCCCCCCAACTGCCCTCCCCTGCCAGCCTGGTCCCCCCCAGCTGCCCTCTCCTGCAGGCCTGGTCACCCCCAACTGCCCTCCCCTGCTGGCCATTTTGTGGCGGCCATCTTGTGTCCACATGGGGGCGGCCATCTTGTGTGTTGGAGTGACGGTCAATTTGCATATTGCCTCTTTATCATATAGGATAAGTCCCTCAGGGCTCAGCCTCCCTTTGTGGTCACCGTTTCTTCCTGCAGGTGCCAGTCAGACACTTCGGGCTTTGTCACAAATTTAATCAGCCAGGTGTCTACTCCCTGCAAAACCCCGGCAGGCCCATGCCTGTCCCCCAGCCATCGCGCCCCTTTTCTCTCCCTCCGAGCTCTGCTGCCCTGGTGCTGACTCTCGCCTGGCACTGGTTCCTCGAATGTCATCAGCTCAGAGAATGTGAGACTGGGGAGACCTGGCGCCCCCCCAGCCCCAGTCCCCTGCAGGAGCCCCTCCTCCAGCCCCCTGGCCAGTGTCTGTTTCTCTGGGGGAGTGAGGCTTAGAGGGGTGGTTAAAAACCGAAGCAGCCTTTTCTGTTTAAAGATTTAAACTTTCAATTTTTAAAAAAGATGTAAGCCCGGCCAGCATGGCTCAGTGGTTGAGTGTCAGCCTATGAACCAGGTCACGGTTCGATTCCCAGTCAGGGCACATGCCCAGCTTGCGGGCTTGATCCCCACTGTGGGGCGTGCAGGAGGCAGCCAGTCCATGATTCTCTCTCATCATTGGTGTTTCTATCTCTCTCTCCTTCTCCCTTCCTCTCTGAAATCAGAAAAAATATATTATTTAAAAATGGAGGGAAACGGGGGGCATCTGTACAATAAAAACAATAAAAAAAACTAAAAACAGAAATAAAAAAAGATTTTAAGAAAATTTTACTATAAATTTAATATTCATGGAAACAGGGTTGGAGGAAGTTTCTTAAGTATAACTGTAGTTATTCAGTAGTGAAATGCATATCAGAGATAGAGGATGTGTGTGACTAGAAAACATGCCATTTTATTATTCTAGGTAGCCTTGTTTAATTCTTATGCTATGCTCATTCCACAAAGAGTTTTACCTTTTTTTTTTAATTTATTGATTTTAGAGGTGGGGGAAGAGAAACATGGATTTGTTGTTTCACTTATTGAGATATTCATTGGTTGATTCTTGTATGTGCCCTGACTGGGGATTGAACCTGTCACCTTGGCATATCAGGACGACACTCTAACAACTGAGCTACCCAGCCAGGGCCAGGTGAAACCTTTTTTTTAATCTTGGAATCTAACATACATTAGAATTTCGAGCTTGCAGATCACTCCTGTGCGAAGGACAGATTTCCATCCAAGAACAGCCCCTTCGTTTTGTGATGTAGTTCTTCCGGCACATTCATCTCCACCTTCTCTGTCAGGTCTCATTTGTGTCTCCTGTTCTTGAGAGGTAGCTCGTGATGACCTGGGGAGCTCCCCGCTGAGAAGGCCAGGCCAGGCTGTGTTCTGAGGCAGGTGGGGAGGGTTCGGCGCTTTCTGGCCCTATTGTTGACACGCTGTTTCCCTTTTTAGGAAGATGAGACTAAGCCGGAAGACTGTATACCAGATGTGCCAGGCAATGAGCATGCCAGGGAATTCCTGGCTCACGCGCCAACCAAAGGGCTTTGGATGCCCCTGGGGAAGGAGGTCAAAGTTATGCAGTGTGAGTGTGCAAGTGCGTCCGGTGCTCCCGAAGGCACGCAGGTTCCACACCACGGTGCACAAGGCGTGTTTTTCTTTCGTTTAACGTGTTCTCCTCTCAGCGCTGTCAGAGTCCTGGCATGATCTCTGCTCTGTAGACTGACGTACACGCGTCAGTACGTGGTCCCGGGTGAGAGGCGGGGCAGAGATGTGCTCCAGGCTCTGACTCCACGTGCAGTGGCCTTTCCACCGGACGGGGCTGCCTTTGGAGGGCACTCGCTAGCAGTATTCCCGCAGCAGACAGGACCTGCCGTGGTGGAATGCCGTGGAGGGCAGGTCCCTCTGGGCCTTGCCTCAGTTAGTCCCCCTCCTTCCGTTGGCGGTAAGGTTTCTCCAGGTTGCCTGAGGAGCTGCAGGCCACAGAGGGTGGGCTGGGACCAGTAGAGCTCAGCATGCACAGCCCCTCCCCACCAGGGCAGCAGCACCTTCATCCGGCGCAAGACGGCATTTGAAGAAAGGGTGCCGCTGCCTTTTTATTTATTTTTAATATTCTGAAGTTTATTCATTCAGTGTTATTATTTTGTCATTTTGGATTATTTCCAGCAATTTGCTGTTTGGTTTTTTATATATATTTTAATTGATTTTAGAGAGAGAAGAAGGGAGAAGAAACATCAGTGGGCTGCCTCCCGCACACCCCCTCCCGGGGATCGATCCCACAACCCAGGCATGTGCCCTCATCAGGAATCAGACCAGTGACCTCTTGGTTCATGGGTCAATAGTCAACCACTGAGCCACGCCAGAGCTGGCCTTAGTTGCTTTTAAAAGAAGCAAAACCAGAGAGCTTGTTCTCCCTCCCCGCTGCGTGAGGACACAGCTGCCTGCAGCCAGGAGCACACGCATCAGAACCCGACCCTGCTGGCACCCAGGCCGCGGGCTTCCCGTCTTCAGCGCTGTGAGAAAACAAGTGTCTGCGTCTTGTCATGGCAGCCTGAGCTGGCCCTGAGACACCGCCACTCTGCAGCTTCCCTCAGCCTCCTCCTGTGCTGGCGCTCCTGTGTCCTGGGTGTTGAGTCATCTTCTTGGTTGTTACATTCTTCTGTTAATGGTGGCGTGCACCCTCCCACAGCTTCCTTTGAAATGGGCTTATAGGAGATAACATTTTCAAGGCCTTTATTTACTGGAAACATCTTTATTTTACAGATATTTTTAATTTGCCAGGGTATAGAAGTTGGGGTTAAAAATCAATTTTCCTGATATTATATGTAGAAAAACCTAATGATGCTGCAAAAAAAAAAAAAATCACACTGTACGATTTAACTGATGTGAGGTACTTAGGGTCATCCCATTCATAGAGACAGAAAATAGAGTAGTGATTGCTGCCAGTTCACCAGGTCGGGACGGGGAATGGGGAGTTGTTGTTTAATGAGAATATAGCGTTTCAGTTTTACAAAGGAAAGAGTCATGGAGAGGGAGAGTGTGATGGTAAATGCTATGTATATGGGCCAACCTCTTTATTGCATTTCACAAGTGTTGGGTTATTTACCTATTGAAGGCAAGACACTCCACCAGCAAAAACATTCCGACTCGCTCTATTGCACTACTTACTTTATTATGGTCTGGAGCCAAACCCATAATATCTCCAAGGTCTGCCTGTATTTTTACCACAAGTTTTTAAAAATTTAGAGAAGTTCAGCCCTAGCCGGTCTGGTTCAGTGGATAGAGCGTGGGCCTGCAGACCAACGGGTCCTGGGTTTGAGTCCAGACAAGGGCATGTACCTTGGTTGCAGGCTCCTCCCCTGCCCGGGCCCTGGTCGGGGCGTGTGCAGGAGGCAACCAATCGATGTGTTTCTCTCACATTGATATTTCTTTCTGTCTTTCCCTTTTGCTTCCGCTCTCTCTAAAAATCAATGGAAAAATATCCTCAGGTGAGGATTAACAAAGTAAAACAAACAAAACAATTTAGAACAGTTCCGAGTAGTAAGTGGAACCCCATTATAGGTTTGAACTACGTAGGTCCACTTACACACAGATTTTTTTCAAATAAGTATTATAAATGTATTTTCTCAATAACGTGTGTTTTTTTTCTCTAGCTTACTTTATTGTAAGAATTCAGTACATAATACATACAGCATACAAAATATGTGTTATCAGTAAGGCTGCCAGTGAACAGTAGGCTTTTTGTTTTTAATATATTTTTATTGGTTTGGGAGAGGGAGAGAGAGATAGAAACATCAATGATGAGAGGGAATAATTGATCGGCTGCCTCCTACTGGGGATCGAGCCCACAACCCAGGCATGTGCCCTTGATCGGAATCAAACCTGGGACCCTTCAGTCCGCAGGCCGGTGCTCTATCCACTGAGCCGAACCAGCTAGGGCCATAGTAGACCATTTTAAGTTTTGGGGGAGTCAGAAGATACATGTGGGTTTTCAGCTGAGGTTAGGGCTTTATTAGGGCTTCAAAACCCCAGGCTTCCCGCTTCCGTGGGTGCAAGGCTGCTGCTTTTCACAGCCGCCGGGGTTGTAGGCTGCTTGCTTTCAAGACGTACAGGAGGGGCGAGAGAGCCAGTTAAAATGCCAGAAATCCTGCTGTTCTTGGCCAAGGCCCACTGCTCTTTGCTGAATTAATGCTCCTCAGGTCGTGGCAGGCCTCTGGTTAATGCCCTGGGTTGCACAGAAGTTGATTTGGGCAAATTTGCAACTCCTGTCAGTGCTTTTATGGAAGAACAAATTTATAGAGATTGTCACTTGGCCATTCTTGACATGCTTCCTGGGTTCTCACTTCTGAAAAGAATTTCCTTCATTGTCATTTGGATGACTTTTTAGGAAGGGAATGAAAGCAGGTGACTGTGTTCGGTCTGTCATCTGTACCCAGAAGTCTACAGCTTTTTTTTTTTAATTGATTTGAGAGAGAGAAAGATTGATTTTATTGTTCCACTTATTTATGCATTCATTGGTTGCTTCTTGTATGTGCTCTGACCAGGGACCGTCTTAGGACGGGGCTCTAACCAACTGAGCTATCCTGCCAGGGCCTAGAGCAGCCTTGGGCAAACTATGGCCCGCGGGCCGGATCGGCTGTTCTATCTGGCCCGCGGAGCCGAAAGAGCCGTGGGTTCTCTTGCTCTCCCCGCTCCTTTACTTTGAATTTATATTAGTTCACACAAACACTCCATCCATGCTTTTGTTCCGGCCCTCAGGTCCAGTTTAAGAACCCATTGTGGCCCTCGAGTCAAAAAGTTTGCCCACCCCTGGCCTAGAGTCTTTTTTTTTTTTTTTTTTTGAAATTTTTTAAGTTTGAAAATTACTGCTCTATTTGATGAGGTTGTTAGTTGCATTTCACTTACCGCTTTATAGTTATTTGCATTGTAAGTGTGTTCGGGTTGGGACCAGAGCCAGTTCTACCAAGAAGTAAGTGAAGTTTCAGCTTCAGGGACCCTCAGTTGCGCCTTTCAAGGGCCTGCAGGGACCCCATTGATATGTTGACATGGTCATAAGCTTTTGTAAAATTTGTCAAGGCAAGATTTTTTTTTTCCAAAAGCGCCCACTGCCTCCAGGCCCCACAGAACTTGAACTTGTTCCAGACATGTAAACTATACATACTTTCATTCTTTTTTTATTGGTTACACTTCTCCTAGAACAGTGGTTTTTAAACTTTAATATGTCTACAAATCACCAGTAAGTCCTTTGAAATTCAGGCATGTGTCAGTATTTCTGCAGTGGGCCTTCTACTACGCATTTCCAGCCATCTCACGTGTCGCCAGTTTTCTAAATGCTTAATGGTTCATTCACTGACTGCATATGCTTTTAGATTGGAGTCTAATGAAGAAAAACCTTGATGTGATCCACTGATTATCTTCATTAAGTGAAACTGTGTTATCTTACAGAAATATTTCCTTTTTTCTTTGTTTTTAGGTTGGCGCTGTAAACGGTATGGTCACCGAACGGGCGACAAAGAATGCCCTTTCTTTATCAAAGGCAACCAAAAGTTAGAACAGTTCAGAGTAGTAAGTAGAACTCTACCATGTGAATTTACATTTATTAGAAACTAGAGGCCCGGTGCATGAAAATATATCATCTCTTATAATTCACTTTTTAAAAAAATCCTCTCTTAGTCATCTATACACATAGACCAAAGAGAATTACCTCAATATTTCTACCTTGTATAGTAGTTTGTGATTCTGCCAGAGTTTATTTACTTATAAAAGATATTTAAATTATATCCTATATATATTTTTTCAATCCCTATATTTTTAAATCTTTTTTCCTTTGAAAAATTATTTTATTTTCAATCCTGTGTTTTTCTAATTGGAAAATCCTTTTCACAGCATCAATAAGTTAGCAGTCAGTGATGGTGACCCTCAGGAAGAATTAGAACATGTTAAAAAACTACCAAACTGGAAAAAAATAACTGGTTTTAGTAACACAGAGATTTAATATTTATTTAATTAATGGTTCATGAAGTCTTACCCAACGTTAACTTTCTCTAACCCTCAAGGCACATGAAGATCCCATGTATGACATCATCCGAGAGAATAAAAGACATGAAAAGGATATAAGGTGAGGTTGTCCTGATGATAACAAGACCCTCTTAAAGTGTTAAATTGTGTTAAGTTGGAAACAGCTATTCCTATTAGAGGAGTAGAGTAACAAAGGTGGAGCTTTAATTGCGCGGTACTTGGAGGTCAGGAGCAATCACTGAAAAGGCCGGTGTTCCAGCAATGAGCAGGTAGCCTGCTCCATTGGGTTAGCCCAGTGGTCGGCAAACTCATTAGTCAACAGAGCCAAATACCAACAGTGCAACGAATGAAATTTCTTTTGAGAGCCAAATTTTTTAAACTTAAACTTCTTCTAACGCCACTTCTTCAAAATAGACTCGCCCAGGCTGTGGTATTTTGTGGAAGAGCCAAAATCAAGGGGCCAAAGAGCCATTTGTGGCTCGCGAGCCGCGGTTTGCCGACCACTGGGTGAGCTTAATGCAGTGGGTGTGGCCCAGCCCGCTGACCCATGGATGGTTGATGTTCGTGGTGTGTGGTTCTACTATTTGATTGGTTCTCTTTCATATGATTCAGTTTATCTTCTCCAGTGTCTTCAGGGATCTGAGCTATTGTTAAACATGAATAAAGACAGTGGAAAAACAGGAGGTTTTTATTTTTTCAAATTTGTGGTCTTGAGATATAATTGCTGAGAGGGTAGATTGCCTAGTATGAACTTGAGCAATGGGGGATGATTTAGGAAAGGCTGTATCTGTTAGAAGTTACAATAGGAGGGACTATAGAAACGTGCAGGCACACCTCCTTAGGGCATGTGCACTCAAATCTCCTTGTAAAGTGAATTTTATTTCTCCTAAACTCTAAGGGACCCCACAAGACTTGCACCCAGGGGAGCAGTGGGGAGTGACCGCGCACCCCTGGCTCACCCCCTGATGGAAAGGGTCCCCAAGACCCTTTTTCTCTGACTTCCTAGTGCGGGAAAGCAGCCCCGTGTAGGCTCTCCTGTTACTTCCATCCAGTCCCTTCCTTGTGTTACTGTCCCCAGCTTTAATAAACGTACTATCAAAAATAATGATAAAGTTTAGAAAGGAAACATGCAGAGATATTTAGGACAATGAAAAGGATACAGAACAGCTGTGCACTGGTAAATAGGCGTGGATGTAAACAGCCCTGTAGAATGGGCGTGGGTGTGGACAGGAATGGGAAACATGAAAAACTAAAAATAAGTACTGTGCACCATGAGGTGATTATCTGTGACTTCTTTTACCCTCACTACTAATGTTATATTTAAAAAACTTCTTCGCTGTTGTTACGGTTTCTGGCTCTTGGACCCGTCTTCTCTGTTAGGATACAGCAGTTAAAGCAGTTGCTGGAGGATTCCACCTCAGATGACGATGGGAGCAGCTCCAGCTCCTCGGAGTGTAAGGAGAGACACAAGAAAAGGAAGAAGAAAGAAAAGCATAAGAAAAAGAAGAAGGAGAAGAAAAGGAAGAAGAAACGAAAGCATAAGTCTTCCAAGTCAAGTGAGAGCTCGGACTCGGACTGACAGCCGCTCGGCTTGTCTGTTCTTGGCTCAGAATCACACACGGTGGCCGAGAACAGAAGTCCTGGGGCCGGAGAGGGGACACCAAGGAGCACATCTGGTGTCACACACACGAGTGACTTCTCACCTGCCTTCCAGTGAAGCTGTGACCCCCCGAGAGGGACTGTCTTCCCAGGTGCCAGCTCTGGACGGTGCGGACTTCGGCAGGACAGGCCCTCCCAGGCCTCCTCCTGCTGGTCACTGTGGCCTGCGATGCCTAGAAAGTCGGGGTGGCCGGACGACAGAGCCTCTGAGGACACTCCTCCGGGGGCTGCCACCTCCACAGCGAGGCTGCTGAATTCCCAGACTTCAGGCTCGACTCTTGCCTGTTGTTAAAGATAATAAAAGCTCATTATTTATTTTTCAAATGTATTTATTAGTATTTTATTTCTGAACAATACTTGCATGTTTTTCAAATTTCAAAGGTACTTAAGGTTTAATTATGAATCTTAAATATGGGTTTTCTTTTGTTTGTTTTTTAACAGAAATGCTAGTATACCATCCACATTTGTTTTCATTTTTTATTTTTTCACTCAACAGTGTAAAGTACGTTGGGCCTCGCTGCTCACAAAAGCCTGCGTTCATAAACTTCCTGGCACAATGGGTTGAGTTTTTTTGGGGGTGGTGAGGGGTAATTGGGTGTTCTGTAATAACAGTGAAAAATCCTGTACTGAACTTGCTTAGATCTTATTCCCATCATCCCATGTTTATGATTATGCCCAGGAACAATTGATTCAGAGAAATTATAAGGATTTAGGGATGACTATACTGGGTCAAGCACCCACATCCCAAAATTCACCGTCATCCTGTTGGCTAAGCACAGCCCCCTGGGAATTACTGGTTTTGACTGTGTGCAGCCGAGGCAGCTCTGCAGTCTGGGGTGGTGTCTGCAGCTAGGGGAGGGCGTCTGTCCTTTGGTGAGCCAAGGTGGAGCCACGTCTTGCTCAGAGACAAGTGTCCCTCCCTCCAGCTTCAGGTGCTGCTGTCATCACTCGGGGTCCCTGGAACTCACCATTCCCCTGGAGGTTGGATTCCCACATCTTTTGTAAAGAGTAACCGAGGCAGGCCAGGCTGGCTCCTTCCCCAGCTCTCTTCAGTAACTGCTCCTGGACTTGGCCTTAGAAAGTTTATTTCAGCGACACAATTGGCCCCGATTGGAATGGCCAGAGCTTGTTATTTCCAGAAACCCTAAGGCCAGTTAATGCAGCCATGCCGTGCACTTACCCCAAGCATCCTAGCTCAGCATGCAGCAGGAAATTCTCCTGCCAGGAATTTTCTTCATTCCGATGGTATGCCGTTTATGTTAAACATGTTCTCTTAACAATCTGGAAGAAGCGTGTCGGTGATTCTCAAACCGGGGTAGTTGTCGGGAGTTCCCTTACATTTTGGACTCGGATTTCCAAACGTATGCCTGACACTTCACCTAGCCTCCAGGATAAAGGGAAGACTCCGGGAAGGATCACAAGTCAGGGAAGTGTGCAATGGCACCGCCTCCCTCTTTCTGTGCTGCCTCTTCCATATCCTGGTGTTAGCATCTTCCCCAGGATGGCCATTTAAGTGCCTTGAGTTAGTTCACCCACAGCGCTTCAAACTCCTACCTCACACGTGTCCGAAAGGCAGTGAGATTCAACTCACTCATAGCAACACGCCAATCTCTTATGGGAATTTATAGGGGAATGAGTCAGGTGGTTGGAATTCCTGGTGGGGTGTTAGAGCAGTGGAGTGCCTGCCCGTTTCCCATGAAAGCAGGGAAGGTGGGTCATCTGGACTCAAGTCTTCCCTGTTTTTCAGTTAAGCCAGTGCATCCCTTTCTCAGCCTTCCCACCTCAGTTGTGTTCTGCTGGGCTGGGAATGGTGGGACCAGCGACCACAGGGCGAAATCAGTTCAGCTAAACAGACGCAAAGCCATTCTTTCAGAAATGCTTGAGTGCCTATGTATCAGGCTCTGTGTTAACTATTCCATGGAGATACCACAGTGGACACTGCTCTAAGGGAGATGTGGTCTCCTGGAAGAGATTGAGAATGCTGCAAACTTCACGTGGTATGCCATGAAATGGGCTATGAAAGTGAAAGCACAGGAGAGGCACATAGTCCGGCCTGGGTGGCGATATGGGTCAAAGGTGTTTACCTGGAGGATCTAAACCGAATCCTGAAGTAGGGGTTAGGAAAAGTCATAGACCTCAATCAGACCAATCTCAAAAACAGTACCTTTTGTTTGCCTTTTTGCAGCTCATCTGAAAAAATGCATTGCTATCACTTTGTACCATCTACTTACACCATCTTGAGAGGTACTTGGTTACCACAGGGAGTTAAAAATAGAGGACGTTTTCACCACAGGGTAACTTAGAGGCAACACTGCTGGACCCATCGTATGTATTGCCATACTGTCCAGATTATCACCCAAAGATCCTTTCTGCAAGGCACCCTATGCTCTCCCACACCTGTCCAGTTCTTTCAAACAACTTTGGGACAGAATTACATGTAAATCACATATGAACATTTTGGCACCTCATCAGACTTAACCTGTAAGATTTATTGGGAGAAGATTGGTTCCACAGACTGACCATCCAGGTCCCAGGTTCTGAATATAAACTTTTGCTTCCTTCCTCTTCCTTCGTCTCTAGGAGTGTACACTGGTTGGAAGACTGTATGGTACTAGAACCAACCCTTGGGCACATCTCTCAGTGTTATTATCAGGGACCTACAACGTGCCTGGTCGCTCCATCTATAAAAATGAGCAAGGTGTACTCTCTGTTCTCAGGGAAGGACCTGTTCATGGAGAGGCCCTCATCTATTTCTCCTGTCCTCAACTCCACCATCGTGTTCTCCTTACCTAAAAGTCCCTGGACATTATAAGACAGGATACGTGGTAGAAGTATATGCAAATGACCCAACCCTATCGGTGGTGTTATCAGTGATGTGGCCACTTGGGGAAGGGGAGAAAATGTGTCAGATTCACACAACCATATGCAATTCCGTTTATTTACTGTTTTACAACCTATTCCAAAGGCTTTATAACGTGACACTTCCTTAATGTGGTTGTTGGTATCACAGCTTTATTAGTTCAAATCAAGAGAGAGATCAATGTTCTATGAATATCATGCCCTTGCAATATTTAGCTGTTCTTTGTAGCTGGAACTCAGAAACTGGTTTCCTACGAAATAACAATAGAATAGTACATTCCCTTAAACCAGATGTATAACAGACTCAAGATACCTTACACAGAGAATCATTATCAATGTCTTTATCATCTTTGGGCTAAAGCTGAAGGTCTTGACTTTGCTTCAGTTCCCATGGGGCTGCACCACGTCGTCTGGCATGGCTTTACCATAAACCAGGTCATGCGAACACAGTTTTGTTTTGTTTTAAAGCTTCCCAGAACCGTATTACATGGGATCCTTTGCCCTCTTCCGCCCTCATTTTCTCTTTCCCAAAGGCATAGTTTCTTGGAGGTGCATTTCCACACAGAACAGAACCTCCTTTCAAGAGCTCTTACCATGTAGCTCCCTCTTCTGGGCAACAGAAGATACAACTCATCTGCTTCTGCAGGAATGTTGTCAGTTTCCATGTCAATGTTAGTAGCAGAGATACTGGTCACCCCCTATGTCATGGCTGTTGCCTTCTAAGCGTAAGTCTTGTTTTTCACTCAAGTTCTCAGCCTGTTGAAGTTCAGTTTGAGTATCGTTTTCATTTTCCCCATAACCACTATAGTGCCGGAACTGTGCCTGATGATAACACATAGGGAATATAGGTTTGTGGTTAAGTGTAGTGGGCAATGGGGACTGAGATACGAAGAAGCCAGATATTCACGGAGCACCACTGAACATGGAAAATACCAACTTCCATTTCTGAAACCCAGGAAGAAAATATGGTAGTCATTTTGTCCCCCGCAGCCAGTCACAACATTCAGGCAATATGTATGGCACACCGTGGAGTTGCTAGTGAATGGCCCCCAGTTCCTCCCTGGATATCCCAGGATTCAGCAAATGAAGGGGCATGAGTGGAACAGCGGGGCTCCACACCCTTCAGCACTAGAGTAGGTATCTGTTCTGACTGGCAGATCCCCACCCATATCAGCTGCAGCACATTATGAATGTCACCCCACTTCCTCTTTAACCCTAGGTGTTGTCAGACTTATTACATCCCCCCCTCAATGTGATAGTTATAAATGGCATCTCATTGCAAAATATAGGCTCCCTAGGAATTACAATTTTGTTTTTCTTCCCTGCTGATCCCTTAGAGCAGTGGTTGGCAAACTGCGGCTTGCGAGCCACATGCGGCTCTTTGGCCCCTTGAGTGTGGCTCTTCCACAAAATACCAAGGCCTGGGTGAGTCTATTTTGAAGAAGTGGCATTAGAAGAAGTTTAAGTTTAAAAAATTTGGCTCTCAAAAGAAATTTCAATCGTTGTACTGTTGATATTTGGCTCTGTTGACTAATGAGTTTGCCAACCACTGCCTTAGAGCTACAATTGTACTGGGTCCCATCGTAGGGATTCAAATATCTGTGGAGTGAATGAATGAATGAATGAATGAATGAAGGACCACCGGTGAGGCTGAGCATCTTTGGTGTGTTTATTACTTGACCAACATGGTAAAGATGAGGCTCAAGGTGTGAAAACATAGACTGTCTTTACACTTGTTTCTAACATTTCAATGTGAAATCAGTGTATCAGCTGAGGGGAAAGTCGAAATCAGTCTTCTTTAACGAGAGACATGGACTGTCAAATTGTCAAAACGAGGGTGACACTGATCACCCAAGCACTAGAACAGGCCCTGGGCCTGAGAATTCAAAGATCTCAGCCCACTCCCCTTCCAACCAGTGGGATTGGAACTTCACATATATGGGCAGATGACTTAACCTCCCTGAACCTCAGGTGTCCTCAAAATAGAGATGATGGTGATAATACCCATTTGGAATTCTGAGCAGAGAACACACAGTTCACTAACTGGACCTTACCACTGAAATAGCAGCCACCCCCTAACCTCAGATACCCCCACACACAAAATGCCGCCCAAACGCAGCACAAAACCTCCTTACGTAAGAGGTCAGTTGGAGCCCTCGCCAGTTTGGCTCAGTAGATAGTGCATCGGCCTGTGGACTGAAGGGTCTCAGATTCGATTCCAGTCAAGGGCACATGCCTGGGTTGCGGGCTCAATTCCCAGTGTGTGTGTGTGTGTGTGTGTGTGTGTGTGTGTGTGTGCAGGAGGCAGCCAATCAATGGTTCTCTTTCATCATTGGTGTTTCTATCTCTCTCTCCCTCTTCCTTCCTCTCTGAAATGAGTAAAAAAAATATTAAAAGAAAAAAGAGGCCAGTTGGAATCTACAGGGTAGACCAGTGGTCGGCAAACTGCGGCTCGCGAGCCACATGCGGCTCTTGGGCCCCTTGAGTGTGGCTCTTCCACAAAATACCATGGCCTGGGAGAGTCCATTTTGAAGAAGTGGCATTAGAAGACGTTTAAGTTTATTTATTTATTTATTTTTTAATATATATTTTATTGATTTTTTACAGAGAGGAAGGGAGAGGGATAGGGAGTTAGAAACATCGATAAGAGAGAAACATCGATCAGCTGCCTCCTGCACACCTCCCACTGGGGATGTGCCCGCAACCAAGGTACATGCCCTTGACCGGAATCGAACCTGGGACCTTTCAGTCCGCAGGCTGACGCTCTATCCACTGAGCCACACCGGTTAGGGCAAGACGTTTAAGTTTAAAAAATTTGGCTCTCAAAAGAAATTTCAACCGTTGTACTGTTGATTTTTAGCTCTGTTGACTAATGAGTTTGCCGACCACTGGGGTAGACCATTCCGTTTCGCCCTTGACAGCTTTCAGCACTGGTCCCAGCCCCAAACCCAGTCCGCTGGTGTTTCGGAGGCATTCTCATTCCACTCCTGCTCCCTGGTGATCTACCTACCAACCCTCTCAACTGTACCGCCTAGCAGCCCTGTTTGGCTACACAGGAGCCACCAGATCCCTCATCCTATTCACTGAATAGCCCTTGAACCGTGCTCCCTCCTGAGGACTCTTCCCAAGGACAGCTGCCCGCACCGGAGGGTCTTCATTCTCCCCCTCGCCATGCACTTCAGGGCTGGGGCATGGCCACTAGCTTGTGGCAGATCCAAGTTTTATGAGGACTGAATATTAGAAAGCTTAGGGGACTCTCTTTAAGAAAAACATTATAAAATTGTGAACACAAACATCTTGTGATGTTTCTATCTCTCACCTTGCTGGACACTCTGGCACATTCATTGAAGGCCTGGGACCCCGTAAATGACTACAATATGAAGGAGGCAGTGACTCATGCAAAACCCCACCTTTTTGGATCTTTTCCTTTCTCAGCACCAAAGACCTTCACTCCCAGAGCCCTTCAGCAAACCACTACCATGGCCACCTGGTGGACCTTGTTATAATTTACGGCGGCTCCAACTCTGAAATTGCACACTTCAAATTTCTATTCTCTGACCACAACCCACTCTGCTCAGAGGCTCTTTTTATAAAAATGTATTTTTTATTGATGTCAGAGAGGAAAGGAGAGGGAAAGATAGAAACATCAATAATGAGAATCATTGATCGCTGCCTCCCGCACGCGCCCTATTGGGGGCAGAGCCAGCAACCCGGGCATGTGCCCTCATCGGGAATCGAACCATGACCTCTTGGGCTCATGCTCAACCACTGAGGCATGCCAGCCGGGGCAAGGAGGCTCTTACGCCAGGTCATGTAGATGCAGGAAAACCATTTGTTAAAACTCAACAATCATATTTTTTTTTCCATCTTCCTTATAATAAAGCAGATTCCTTAATAGATTTTTCTCATTAAACAATCCTTATATTCTCGAGATACACCCAACTCAGGCTTGATATGGTTTAATATACATTGCAGGGCTCCATTTGCTGATATTTCATTTAGGATTTTGGAATCTGAGACTATAAATGGAATTGCTTTATAATTTTCAGTTTCCATATTGTCTTTCCTTGGGTTCATATAATCAGTTGGCCTCATATAATCAATTAAATAACTTGCCATTTTTTTCTGTTCCCTAGAGCAATTTGCATAAGATTATCTAAAACTAGTTAAAATGTTAGAAATATTTTTATTTTCCTGAAAAAAATAAACATAGGTGGCTGAAGCCAGTCCTTTCTCCATCTTCCAGTGTGAACGCTAAAACTGCTACAACCATCTTGCAACCATGAGGGAAATGTCAAGAGAATCATAGACATTGTGTCTCTGCTGTTCTTAAGCTGTTGAATCAAAAAGAGTAACTGCCTACCTGCAGCCTGGTTACATGACCAAATAGACCCTTATTTGTTTAAGCCATTGCAATGGAGTTTGTTTTTTACTTGCAGCCAAATGCATTTCTAACTGTAGTTAGCCACCTTTGTAGTCCTCTCTCTTTAATCTTAACAGGTAGCTTTACTGATCTTACTATGTAATCACTCTATTTTCCCTCATCTTGTGTATTATATCTAACTAGTTTCTGATCCATCCTTCACAATCTTCACTAAATGAGTTTAGGCTCTCCCATCCCCCCTCTGGACTATTTTAACAGTCTCCTAACTAGTATGCCAGCTTCCAGTCAGAAATCCACCATGCTTCAGAATTTCTAAAATCTTATCAAGATATTCTTAAAAATCTTAAATGGCTCTTCTACAGGATGAAACACACTCTTACCATAGGCATTGTGTGTTTTTTTACCTTCCTGTTTATTTTTAAATATATTTTTATTGATTTCAGAAAGGAAGAGAGAAGGAGAGACTGAAACATCAATGATGTAAGAGGATCACTGATGGGCTGCCTCCTGCACGTCCCACACTGGGGATCGAGCCCGCAACCCTGGCATGTGCCCAGACCGGGAATCAAACCCTGACCTCCTGGTTCATAGGTCGAGGCTCAACCACTGAAGGATGCTGGCCAGGCCCACCTTCCTATTTAGACTTTGCATCTCCAGGGTCTAGTCTGGCACAAAGCAGGTTCTCAAATATGTGTTAAATGACTGAATATTTTGCATGGTTTCTTTGTTGTTTAATATTAAAACACTTAAACATTTCATCAGACTAAGCAGCGTGACAGCATATTGGGCACTCAACGGAGATGTGTTGAATGAATCTGGTTTCTACACCCTACTGGAAAACCCTTTATCAGTAGTAGTCCCAAATGCTCACATCTTGGTGTGCACTCAGTGGATCTAGCCTGCCCTGCAGAAGAGGCTCTCCAAGAACATACGGGCATGCTCTCCGTGGATAATTAGTCCTGTAGGTTCTGCAGATAGCGCTTGTGCCAGGAGTGAAGTTATGAAAGTAGGTGGCGGCTGTGTGGGCATTGCTGACAATTTCAGATCCATAAATAACTTTCATCAAATGCGAGAACAAACTGTGCCAAGTTATTCAAACCAGTGTGGGCCACTGCCTTCGGCTGCTACCAAGGCTTGGCTTTGCAAAGCTGAAGGTGCTGCTTTGAACTTGCTGGGATAGGGAGCGGGGCAGGTAGCAGTCCGCATTGCGGCACAAAACCATCTGGAAGCTTCACATGCAGACAGACTCCCCTCCACACCCCGACGGCTCCCTCCCCAGACTGCTCAGCCTAGTACCTTGGTCTGAGAGCAGGACCCGAAACCGTCCTGGATGAGATCGGGAAAACGAACGCGCTCTGGGAAGTGGAGGGCGTGTTTTGGAGAGAAGGGGCTGAAGAGACAAAGCCCACTGAGCAGCCGCCCAGCCTCCCCCATAGCCTCCCGGTGTGGTGGTGTCGGGTTCTCTTTCCCCGACCCATCCTGCAAATTTCTGTATTTCAAGGGGGTTGAAAACGGCCCACGGCGTAAACTTGGCTGCCTCGCTTCCCGGATTTCCTAGCGGCAAAATCCTCGGGCCTCTCCTTCCACCAGGGTAACCTCAAGGCGCCCGCCGCCGGAACCCCAGTCGGACCCAGCCCCGCGTGTCCGGGGGGCGGGGGCCGCAAACCCCCGCCGCGCACGCGCCCTCCGCTGACCTTTCCCGGGAAACCCCTTCACGGCGCTTCCCCGTCGCCGCGCGCCGCCCCCGCCCTTCCTGCCATTTCCGCTTCCCTTTTCGCGCCTGCGCGGATCGGATTGTTTTGGCTTTCCGGTAGGATCCAGCCAAGGGAACGGGAGGGGGAGCTGGGGTCGGGCGGGGGCGGGGGGCTTGGGAACCCGGGAAACTGCAAAACTGCCGCCTGAGCCGCTGGCGCGCGCGCGCTGCGAAGAGGAAACCCTGGCGAGGCTGGCCCGCGGCCCGGCCCGCGCGTTCCCGGGCGGCGACAGGGGCCGCCGAGGGTGAGAGCGCCGCAGGGGCGGGGCGGGGCGGCGAGCCGGGCGTCTGGCGGCCCCGGCTGACGAGGCGGCGCGGGCGGGCGGGCGGCGCGGCTCCCGGGGGAGGAGTCTGGCGGTGGTCGGGCCCCAGGAGCGCGCGGCGGCGTCCGCAGAGGACGCGGGTTTCCGCGCAGCACGGGCCGGCCGAGGGAGGGCTCGTGAGGGAGCCGGAAGGCAGAGGAGGCGGCGGCCCCAGCCTTCCTGGGCGGGAGGCGAAGGCAAGACCCTGACCCGGGCTCCGGCCGCCGGAGGGCCACGCCCCCGCCCCGCCGCGCCCTAGGGGCCCAGTGACTTCGGAGCCGCCTGCCACACCGGATCCCTACCGTCGCGACCTAGGAACGCGGGTGAGCAGGCGTCGCCGGCGCCAGGAGAGGGGGACGGGCAGGGGGCGCCCGCCACAGCCTCTGGAGGAACCGGGGGAGGAGGGCTGTGGCGGGACGGGGTCGGCCCTTTGTGGCTGGGCGGGCGGGCGCGCGGGCGGGGGGCGGGGGGCGGCGGCGGCGGCATCTTTCAAACCCGAGACGTTTCCGCCGCGGCGGGGGAGGGGCGAGGGGCGGACGCCGCCCTCCGCTCCCCTAGGCGGCCCCTCTGCTGCGGGGCGCCCGGTGGGGCGCGGGGCTGGGGTGCGGCTGCGGGGGCGTTTCCGGCCCTGCTCTCGCCAAAATAAAGCCGTTTCCCTGAACGACTGGCGACGAGTTCCCGAGACGGTGGGCCGGACGAGGGCCAGCCCTTCCGTGCAGGCTTCCTTGCTCGGTGCATCTGTGGTCACCAAAAGCTGTCTGGACGAACAGAGGTCCCATTGTGATCCACTAATGATTTTTTAGGAAGAAAGCAGAAGCTGCCCTTTGAAACGGAAAATTGTGTACGTGTTTACTTTAGACTGAAATCGGTCACTTATTTGAATTCGACCACCGCCCTCTCCCTCTTAATTGAGAAACCGTGGAGTAGAAGACGACCCATTAGTTGATGAGTAGTTATTTTGAGTTTGTTTCTTTTATTTTCTGGTTTAGCAGTCCAAGAGATCTTTATAGCTAGCTCAAGCGGGGAGGAATATACGCTCCATGCACTGCAGATCTCGAATTGTCCGCTACCGCGATGGGCCCTCCAAGTGAAAGGAGAAAAACAATCCCAAAGGAAAAAGTAACTCGTACAAGGGTCTGTTTGTGTGAAATATCTACATCCCTTAGCCGTGTAAGAACGCAGGCTGCAGGGCTGGTCACGTGCTGCTTATATATGAATCTGTATGTCTGGCTCGCGGAGCATTCTGGCATCCGGAAACAAAACCCTATCAGCAGTGTAGTCTGATCAAAATTACATTTTCTTCTAATTAGCAGGGTGCCGGTTTGTTTTTTTCTTTTCCTCTGAGTTGTGATCTTATTTTATAACCTTTGGTAAGGGCTTTTTTCCTGACATTGTTTCAGGACTTTTGCTATGACCTAAAAAGTAAATTGAAAAGGAAAACGGGGCCATCGTTTCCCAGTCTCGATGATGTGGAATTTTGTTTTTCTTTCCATCTGGCTGCTCCCTAATGTGAAGCTGGCTTCTTCACTTTGACCTCTTGTTGGTCTAGTGCTTATTGAAGGCCTTTTCGGTGGGGCCCTGGAACCCTCCAGAGGCTGTCGCTGGTCAGTACGCTGGTCAGTAAACTCGCCAGCACTCTGGCAGTGCTCTGGAGCATGCGTCATAGTCCACACTTTCACACACGGTGCTGTTTTCTCCGTACAGTTTTGTAGGAAGAGTTTTGCATGCTCTAACTCTTCTACCCTTTTTGCTCTCATAAGAAGCAATCCCATAAAATGTTAGCTTCAGTTATTTACGGGGGGCTGTAAGGAGACGGGTGGGAATAGAGGTGTCATAGTACTTAAGTCTACACTCTCCCATAGATTTTCTTTCTCTTGGTTAATGGAAATAATGGAGGCATTTCATACCATCCAAACATTGTCGAACAATGAATGTGTTTAAGGTGGATGGTCAGTTCCTGGAAACTGGAATGCAACTTTATTTCACACATTTAGAAGAGAGTTGTTTTTCTCCTTGCCCACATTCCTAAGACCAGGAAAAAAAGATTGATCCTGCTGTCAGAAAGTATATGAGTGAAAATGCCAAAGTCCTTCATTATGTATCAATCTTATTTTCAGTTTTGTGGCATTTGAATAGAGCTACTAATATTTGAATAACTCAGTATTTGAAGTGACAGATTGATTTCAAATAACTTTTTAAAGTATATTAAGGTTACTCCTGGTTCCCTTGCCAGGTATTTGCAGTACCTAGATTCCTTTGGTGTTGGAAGAAGGGATTATTATAAGAGATTTGGAGAAAATATAATTATTTTATGAGAGGTGCCAAAAATCTTTTTCCCTTTCTCTACTCCCACACCTCTGACATGTGGTTGCATGCAGTAGCTTCCATGGTAGGCAGAACATTCTAAGTATTCCTCAGTTTGCCCTTTATTTTTTAAAGAAATTGAGAAACATCAGTAGTTTTAATCATTAAGTGGCTATGCCCCTAATGATGTCATGAGTATGTTTGAATATCTGGGAAATACTTTCTTCTGCTGTTGTGATTGAAAAGATCATTGATTTGAAATCCCAGTGAAAAAGTTAAGTGTTAGTTTCTCTTTAGGGAAATTTAGCTAAAGCTTTCTTTAGTCACCGTGCAGAGCTGAGGAAAAAAGTAACATTAAAAAAAGATATACCACACATAATTATTCTGTCATAGATGACGTCTCCTTTATGTTCTTGTTTAACTGTTTAAAAGTGCGGTAATTTATTCAACTTGTGATCTGAATTTACTTAAGAGCACTGAGCATAGTTTACTTGATGGAGCCATATTGTCTTTTTCAGTGTGGTTGGAAAGGAGGAACAGACCTAAGCTCTGAATTTTGTTAGAGTAGGGGACACTGCTGAAATTTATCAAACTTGATGAGTTTGTTTTTTAATTGGTGTTTGTCACAATTCCAAAAAACTCTGTTTGTGAAGTGGTTGACAATTCAAAGACTTAAGTCTTCCGAGCATTCTCAACTGTCAGGGTTGTTTTGATAACTTGAAAGCAAACTATTTCTGGCACCAGTCTTTTGTTCTCCCTAAAGAGAGGCCTGTCTCCTCATTGAAGTGAAGAAAGGCTTGTTTTATGACTGGTGCCTCCCTGGCCCTCATTTCCTTTTTCTGTACTGGCACCAGCCTTCTTAGGATTAGTCTTTGTTGAATTAGTTTGTTTCATGATTTGTACCATCAAAAATACTCCCTAAAAACTTTGAACGAACTTCTCTTATCTAAAATGCTGTTCACCCAAGGTGAAATGAGAACTGTGTTTAAGTGCTGAGACCTTGTAATTGGGACCCCGAGACCTGGTACTGGTGTGGAGAGTCAGGAGTTGGGAAAGGACTACAAAAAGCTTCATCAATGATGCATCAATAAAAGCAATTGCATATATTTTATAGTAGTGCTGTGTGTCAGTCACTCCTCCAGCCTCTTTATAAAACTCATTTAATCCTTAATCCATTGAGAAGAGTTTTTTTATCCCTCATTTTATATCACAGAAAGTAAATATCTTTTAAAAGGTCACACAACTAATAAGTTGCCAATTGGGCTTTCAACCCAAGTAATTTGGCTTCACAGTTCTTGTTCTTAATTTTTTGGCAATATTTAACATCCAGAAAGCCTTGGATTCTTTCCAGTAGAAGTTTTCAGTCTTCTGGGTTGACATTGGTAGCAATGGAAGATGCAGCACTAGGTTAGTAATACACAACTGGAAGGTGCTTTGTACAGGTGATGACCTATATAGCCCATTGCCCTTCTATCACTATTTTATCCCTGCCCTGTAATTTCTGTGCAGTCCTTGTTTGCACCCTTCGAATTTTTTTATCCTTCCTTCCTTTTAACATACACAGCTCAGTTAACTGCTGATCAGTCTCATTGATTATTTAAGGGAGGAAAACCAGTTGCAATAATTTTCCGTAAGAGGTGTTTCAGGTTTTAAGTAGAATTATATATATTACTATGGATTGCTGACTGATTTAATCCTAATGATCATTTACTAACAATGTTTGGTTTGAAATTATTTTGTGTAGTGGAATTCACTCATTAGAACCTTGGAAGCTTGGGTATTCTAGACGAAGTATATTAGAACCTAAATTTTATGTCAAAGTACATTATGCTTTATTAGATCCTGAATTTCATTATATTATATTTGTATGACTCGTATTTCTTATTCTAGTTGACATTTTTCACTATGAAATATGTTCTAATGACCTGCTCTAAAATGTAAGACTTTACATTACATACATTTGCAGATATTGTAGTTGATAAAAATGGAAAGTAATTTAAGTGTTTCTGACTATAATAGTTTTTTTCTCATTGTGGGTTTTTTCAACAGATTCTCTTGGAGAGTAACGTCCCTTTTTTTAAACCTTTATTAGAGGTTTAAAAAAAGGGATATCTTGTTCATACTATAAATACAAGAAGGTATTTCACATATAGTAGGTGGGAGAAAGCAGTTGTGTGATTAGGTGTGAGATGTTAAAATATTTCAGTTGAAAAGAAAAGTGGACTATATACAGGTTAGATAAAGAATTATATTCAACTTTGAGGCACTTAAGTTTTGTGCTTTTTCCTTGTTTTTGAAATCTAAAGGGAAAAGATTATAAGAAAAACAATTTTTTTTGCTTTTAAGTAATTTTATTTTTTCTACTTTTTGTTACTTTAATTTCCCATAGTACCTTAGCCGTGCTGAAAACGAAAATACAAATACAAGGATGTATTTATTTTAATATAATATGTATGAGCATGTATCATACCATTTGAGGGGACAGTTCAGACAATAGGAACAAACCTAAGGAATGGACAATATAGCCAGCT
Organism: Plecotus auritus; assembly: GCF_963455305.1. Classification (NCBI taxonomy): domain Eukaryota; kingdom Metazoa; phylum Chordata; class Mammalia; order Chiroptera; family Vespertilionidae; genus Plecotus; species Plecotus auritus. Next base: position 184,896,997 of record NC_137775.1, on the reverse strand, counting down.
AACTCGTTGTCACTTATTTTTAATATGTAATCAAGAAACAGTCTGACAACAGAGATTGGTATATGTGGCCTGCAGCCTGTAGATAAAGTTTTAGTGAAATAATCATGTCTATTTGTTTAAATATTGTTTACTAGAGGCCCGATGCACGAAGATTCGTGCAAGAATGGGCCTTCCTTCCCCTAGCTGTGGGCACCGCCTTCGCTCGGCAGGAGCCGCCTTTCCTCCTTCCCATGCTGCCCAGAGGCCTGGAGCGGCTGGGGTAGTGCAGAACGCCTGTGTCCTGCCCTGCCCCTGGCTGTTTTGCGCCTGTGTATGCAAATCAACCCACCATCTTTGTTGGGTTAATTTGCATAGCCACTCCTGATTGGCTGGTGGGTGTTGCAAAGGTACGGTCAACTTGCATCTTTTTTATATTGTCTATTGCTTTTTTGCAGGCTATAACAACAGTTAAGTATTTGGGACAGATATTTTGTGGCTTTCAAGGCCTAAAATATTTTGTCTTTGTAATGAGAACAGAGTAGTACACCTTTTGAAAGTTTTTTTTTAATTAGATAATCATTTGCATATGTTAATAAATTCAATAGGTGTTCAATAAATTTTTCCTTCCTCTGCAGTGTGAACCACTGTTAACAGTGGAGCCAGATGCCAACTACCTCCTTTGCTCATACAGTTGGTCTTGTGGTAAAGAATAAACTTTCTTATCTCTGTTAAAAGTTTGGAAATGAAAGATCAAGACAGCTAGATTTCAAGAAAAATGTTTCTTATACCCAACTTGGCTTGCTTATTATTTACCTACTAGAGGCCCGGTCCACAAAATTCATGCATGGGGGGTGGGGGGATCCCCTCAGCTCAGCCTGGACCCTCTCCAATCCGGGACCTCTTGGGGGATGTCTGACTGCCAGTCCCAGGGATCGGGCCGAAACCAGCACTCGGACATCCCTCTCACAATCTGGGACTGCTGGCTCCTAACTGCTCACCTGCCTGCCTGCCTGATCGCCCCTAACTGTCCTTGCTGCCAGCCTGGTCGCCCCCAACTGCCCCCCCTGCTGGCCTGGTCACCCCCAACTGCCCCCCACTCCCACCGGCCTGGTTGCCCCTCACTACCCCTCTCTGCTGGCTTGGTTGCCGCTCACTGCCCCCCCCCCCCCTGCTGGCCTGGTCACCCCTCACTGCCCCCCCCTGCCGGCCTGGTCGCCCCACGCAGCCTGCTGTTTGGTTGTTACTGTGAGGGCTTCATGACCAATTTGCATATTACCCTTTTATTAGTATAGATTCACTTCTTTTGGCTATTTAATTTGTCTAGTTTGGTTTTAAAACACCCTGTTTTTAAGGGACAGTCATGGTTTTGGCTGTAGTCTATACCAAGAATAAATGCACTTGGTGTTTTGGCACTGTGGTAGTTGGCCCATTTGGTCTGATTACTTATAGTACAATGACCAACACTTACTAGATAACTCAATAAACATTTTTAAAGTTAGATTTCAGTAGCCATTAATTTATAATAGAAGATTAAGTAAACAATTTCCTTGATACCTGAAAATTACTCAATCTGAGGATGCTAACATCTACAGATAATAGGATGTAGCACTTATTTTGAAGTGAATTTTAATATAATTCAAAGTGATATGACTATATATTTATTAAAAGGAAAATTTGTATAATGTGTCAGATCATCAGTAGTTAAGTAATATAGTACAAACTTTGTGAAATGTTTTAGAGCATTTAGGCTATTGATTTCTGATTTTGTTTTTAGGAAAGAGGGAATCTTGTTATAGAAAATAACAAGAAAAGGCTGCTGGTTGGTCATCTTAAACTTAACAACTTTTCACATTTTTTAGTTAATACATTTTGAAGTTTATGTTCCCAGTAAGTCATTTAGATATCACATTAAGTAAATTTTTATTTACCTAATGTGATATCTAATTGACTTACTTTTTTCTGTCTATTTTAATACTAAGGTATCCTGAATAAAAATTATCTTAGGATGAAATTTACCCTAAATTACAGAAGAAGGGGTGGGAAGTAGGGGTGTATAAATCAGTGATAATGAGGAATACCTGATTACATAAAGTTGGCTAACTGATGCTCTAAAAGCAGGCTTCAATTATTTTAATAGCTTCATATGTGATTTTAAAAAATCTAAACATAAATGCGGCCCAAAGAAGTCACTGCAAAATAAATCAGGTCATAGCAGGAGGTTAAAGAAATTACCAGAGTGAGCCTGTATAGCTAGCCTACAAGGAATTCTGGGGGCTAGCAGTACAATCCAAATCTATCCTGGCCTTTGTGGCCAGTTCCCATCACCTGGTTTAAATGTGGATGGGGATGATTTTGGGCCATGCAGCTAGTGTTAGAACTTTCAGTTAATGCATGCATTTCTGTAAGATAAATTCCTAGAGATAGAATTGATTGAGTTATTAAGCATTTATAATGCCAAATATTATACCTATGTAATACTTCACTTGCAATTCCGAAATTCAGAAAGCTCTTAAAATCAAGTTTTAATAAATCTTTGCCTATGAAACCTGACCTGAAGTAACATGAGGCTATATATTAGTATTATGTTTCACACTGTTCCTGTTTCTTGCAGTAAGGATAGTAATATAGGTGTACTGGTTAATAATGCGGATTTTTTTTCAATAGATGGAGTTACACATAATGTTGATATATAAGCGATTTGATATGTATGCTATTTTGCTGTATTGACAAGCTTCAAAACTTCATATGTCAAATTTGCTGAAGGTGTTAACATCATAGATATTTTTACACTTAAAAATGCCGAATTTTGTGCCAAAAAAAGAGCATTTGCAGGAAGTTAAAATTCATTAGTTTATTTTGAAGAAAAGTGCTGCTGAATACTTCAGGAAGCTTATGGTGAACATGCTCCATCTGAAGATACTTGTGGACGCTGGTTTAAACGCTTTAAAAGTGATGATTTCGACGTGAAAGACAAAGAACGTCCAGGTCAACCGAAAAAGTTTTAAGATCAACAATTACAAGCATTATTGGATGAAGATGCCTGTTAAACTCAAAAGCAACTTGCAGAAAGATTAAACGTCGCTCAGCAAACAATTTCCAATCATTTACAAGCAATGGGAAAGATTTTAAAGAAAGGAAAATGGGTGCCACATCAACTGAACAAAAGACAAATGGAAAACCAAAAAGTCATCAGTAAAATGTTGCTTCAACGGCATAAAAGAAAGTCTTTTTTGCATCGGATTGTGACTGGCCATGAAAAGTGGATTTATTTTGAGAATCCTAAACGCACAAAATCATGGATTGATCCAGGTCAATCATCAACGTCGACTGCAAGGCCTAATCGCTTCGGAAAGAAGACAATGCTCTGCATTTGGTGGGATCAGGAAGGTGTGGTATATTATGAGCTGCTAAAACCAGGTGAAACAATTAATACTGATAACTACCAACAACAAATAATCAATTTGAACCATGCTTTGATCATGAAATGACCAGAATTCTGTTCTAGAAGACACAACAAAGTAATTTTGCTTCATGATGACACACCATCACACACTTCAAAACCAGTTAAAGACACGTTAAAAGATCTTGTCTGGGAAGTATTAACCCACCCACTGATTCACCAGACCTTGCTCCTTCAGATGACCATTTGTTCCGATCAATGGCACACGCACTTTCTGAGCAGCACTTTAAAACATACGAAGAAGTGGAAAATTGGGTCTCTGAATGGTCTGCCTCAAAACAAGAAAAGTTCTATTGGGACGGTATCCACAAATTACCTGAAAGATGGGGAAATGTGTAGCTAGCGATTGACATTACTTTGAATAAAGCACTTTTGATGTTTCTCTTGAAATTTTTGTGTTTTCTTTGATTACAAAATCCGCATTATTAACCAGTACACCTGGTATGTTTGATTATGGGGTGCTTCCCCATACTCTTTGAGAGAGCCTTGTAATACGTGATATATGCACCACATTACTCTCTAAAATCTGAAAATTCAAAATTCCAGAACATATCTAGCCCCAAGAGTTTGGAATAAGGCCTTGTAGGTATGTGCTAACTTAGTCCTCTATAAGAAAGCTCATTTTCCACATTCTCACTAACACTAGGCTTTGCTGCATTACTAATAGGGAAAATAGCCAGTGATTTTAGGTATTATTAGCTTTAGAGGTTGTGTAGGTAAGTAGTAGAAATTAGATTTATAGTGTAACTCCCGGATCTGGAATAGCAAAGTAATCACTTAACTGACACAAAGTCACGTTCTACCTTTGCATCTGTTTCAGTTACTTCCATAGTTAACTTGGCTAGGAATTTGACAGTTTACACCAAGTTAGCAGTTTCTGTAATAGTTGGGCAGCAAGTACAATATGATCTCTCTGAATGGTATTTCATGAGTGTTAGTGGGTCCAATCATGCTCATATTTCAGGTGTTGTGTTAGCCACTTAACTTTATGGGAACTAAGAGTCATCTAATTAGTTTTAAATTAGCTATTCCTAGCTTTCTGTATGGGTTTCCCCTCTTCCTTATTTGTAATTTCTTTGTAATACTGAAATAGTCAGTGTTATTTCACAATAGAGGCCCGGTGCGCTGATTTGTGCACGTTGAAAGGAAATTAATTAGAAGAAATACTTTAGAGATCAGGGAGGGACCACAGGAGGTTGGCTCCGGGGCGTGTCCGGCCTGTCTAGCCCAGTCCCCATCAGCCGTACCCCAGCAGCAAGCTAACCTACCGGTCGGAGCATCTCCCCCTGGTGGTCAGTGCGTGTCATAGCGACTGGTCGAACAGTTGAACAAGCAGTCGGACACTTAGCATATTAGGCTTTTATTATATAGGATACTGATTTACAAATAAAGTTAAACTTTAATTCAGTGAGAGTTTTCTTTTTATGAATGGTGTACAATGTGGTTAAAATGTGGCTTTTTGTGGATAGCCATTGATTCCAACATTGTTGAAATAAGCCACTCTTCCTAATTTGAAATAAGTCATGAGGACAAAATTGCCCTCCTTTATTGTGCATTCTTCCAGATGAATCCTCCGCAAATAGGATTTAGATAGGATTTGTATTAAATTTACACATAAAATATTGGAGTCTTCCATATAAGGAAATACCTATTTTATCTTGTTTTGTGTTTTTGGTTTCCCCCGCAGTAAAATTATATGTTCTTATAAAAAATTAAAGGAAGGAATAAAATTAATTTTAAAAAGATTTATAGGAAGGAAACACTGTATGAAGATTAATATTACATAAACTTCCTTGTAGAATTGAACTGCAGGCTTAAAAAATATATATAGTTTATGTCTTGCAAATAAGTTGAGTCTATCATATAGTTTAATAATGTAAATTAAATACAAAGCTTTTAGGAATGCACTTAAAATATATCCCCAAAATGAGAATCTCTTTAAGAAAAAGGGTATTTTTTTTAATTTAATAAATCTTTATTGTTCAGATTATTACAATTGTTCCTCTTTTTTCCCCCCCATAGCTCCCCTCCACCCGGTTCCCACCCCACTCTCTGCCCTTAAACACCCCCCCAACTGTCCTCATCCATATATGTACAATTTTTGTCCAGTCTCTTCCCGCACCTCCCACACCCCTTTCCCCCTGAGAATTGTCAGTCCACTCCCTTTCTATGCCCCTGATTCTATTATATTCACCAGTTTATTCTGTTCAAAAGATTTTTTATTCACTTGATTTTTAGATTCACTTGTTGATAGATGTGTATTTGTTGTTCATAATTTTTATCTTTACTTTTTTCTTCTTCCTCTTCTTTAAGAATACCTTTCAGCATTTCATATAATACTGGTTTGGTGGTGATGAACTCCTTCAGCTTTTTCTTATCTGTGAAGCTCTTTATCTGCCCTTCAATTCTGAATGATAGCTTTGCTGGGTAGAGTAATCCTGGTTGTAGGTTCTTGCTGTTCATCACTTTGAATATTTCTCCCATCTGGCCTGCATAGTTTCTGTTGAGAAATCCGCTGACAGTCATATGGGTGCTCCCTTGTAGGTAATTAACTGTTTTTCTCTTGTTGCTTTTAATATTCTCTCTGTCTTTTGCTCTTGGCTTTTTAATTATGATGTGTCTTGGTGTGGTCCTCTTTGGATTCCTTTTGTTTGGGGTTCTGTGCGCTTCCTGGACTTGTAAGTCTATTTCTTTCACCAGGTGGGGGAAGTTTTTTGTCATTATTTCTTCAGATAGGTTTTCAGTATCTTGCTCTCTCTCTTCTTCTGGCACCCCCATAATTCTGATGTTGGTACGCTTGAAGTTGTCCCAGAGGCTCCTTACACTATCTTCATATTTTTGTATTTTTTCTTTATGCTTTTCCAGTCGAGTGTTTTTTGCTTCTTTGTATTTCAAATCTTTGACTTGATTCTTGCAATACTCTAGTCTGCTGTTAGATCTCTGTGTAATATTTTTTATTTCAGTCAGTGTATGCTTAATTTCTAGTTGGTCCTTTTTCATATCCTTGAGGGTCTTGCTAAATTTATCGGCCTTTTCTAGAAAATTCTTGAAAAACCTTATAACCGTGGTTTTGAACTCTATATCCAGTTGTTTGCTTTCCTTCATTTCTTTCATTTGTGATCTGTTTCTTTGTCTCCGCATTTTGGCTGCTTCCCTGAGTTGATAGAGTGGCTTTGTGTGCTAGGTGTCCTATAGGGCCCAGTGGCTCAGCCTCCCCAGTTACCTGAGGTGGACACTCTTGGTGCACCCCTTTGTGGGCTGTGTGCACAGTCTTGTTGTAATTAAGCCTTGATTGTTGTTGGTATCACTGGGAGGAATTGACCTTCAGGCTTATTGGCTGTGAGGATCAGCTGTGTCTATGCTGGGAGAACTTCTGTGCTAGAGACACCCTTATGAGACAAGACTTGCAAAAAAGCCTCTGTGCTCAGCTTGGATGGGGTGGAGTCTCGGGGCGGAGCAGACAGCATTGGTTTCCCGTCAGCCCTGCCCTAATAAGCCCCTGTGTCTCAGTGTCCTGTGGTAATCGCTGCAAGCACCTCTGAGAGAAAGCCACCCTCGAGTTCCGTCCGCTGCCAGACAGTCCAGTTTCTCCCCGAATGAGTCTGGGTCCCCAGAGTCTCGCTCAGAACTGGAGTTCAGTGTAGTCGGGAGCTTTTGTCTCCCTCCCGCTTGAGAAAGCCAGCCACGTACTCAGTTGCTCGCCCTCCGTGCGCACCTCGGTACCTCTGCCTTCCGCAGTTCCTCTGAGTCTCAGTGTGCTTTTCTTTCCTTCGAGTTGTAGGATTTCCACTCAGCCAGCCTTCCTGTGGTTCTGGATGGTATCCGTTTTGTCTTTTAGTTGTAGTTTTGAAATTGTTGTGTGAGGCAGCAGTTTAGGTGTTTGCCTATGCCGCCATCTTGGTTTCTTTTTTTCTATTTTTTCTCTTAAGTTATGGTCATGTATTGCTACTAAACAAATAACTAGAAGATGTGGCTTTGTGATTCAAATTCTGTTTTTGTTTTTTTTTTCTTTCTAAAAAACTTTAAAAATGTATACTTATGTGTCTCTTGTTTTCTAGAATGTTTATATTTTGTATAGCAGGTAAAATTACAAATGTTAATTTTCTTTAGTCTATTTTTAATTTTAAATGTAATAGACTTTTAAAAAACATTCCTCATGTTTTATTTTTATGGTAATATCTAGTGTACTGGCCTAGATACTCTAACTGAACTTTTTTTTCTTTTTAGTTACTCCAGAAGATCCACAGGCTATAGGATGTTGCCACGAAGCCTACCTCTGTCTTTCACACACAGCCTGTACAACCATTGCAAAGTTGAGCAAGATGTCTGCAGACTGTGTTGAAAAACTCTGAAGAACCTAATTAACACAGGATGACCTAGGAGTGATTTTAAATCTCTAACAAGAAACTATTCATTAGTGAAAGTGTCAGTCTTGGTTCTGAATGCTGCAGATCACAGCAAGCGGAATTTCTCCTTTCATTATTTCTGAAACATTCACTTGACCTTCCATCAGTAAGACTGACTTTTTAAATTTGCTCCGGGAGATATTAATGGAATACAGTCATGTCCACTCAAGACGAGAGGCAGATCAATACTGAGTATGCAGTGTCCTTGTTGGAACAGTTAAAACTGTTTTATGAACAGCAGTTGTTTACTGACATAGTGTTAATTGTTGAGGGCACTGAGTTCCCTTGTCATAAGATGGTTCTTGCCACATGTAGCTCTTATTTTAGGTAAGTACTTTAATCTTGATAAGTTTGTCATTTCAAATGCAGAATGATAGCTTTTATTAATAGGAATTCTTTAAGCATTATTTAAATTTAAAAATAATGGATTCTTAATGTTTTGTTTACTAGTCTCCTTTTTGTCCCTCTACATGTTTGGACGTTTCATATACATGGACGCATACACCAGGTGGCCCTTTTTTTGGTATCTGGCTCCTTTTTTATTTTCTTTTTAATATATTTTATTGATATTTTACAGAGAGAGGAAGGGAGAGGGATAGACAGCTAGAAACATCGATGAGAGAGAAACATCGATCAGCTGCCTCCTGCACACCTCCCACTGGGGATGTGCCCACAACCAAGGTACATGCCCTTGACCGGAATCGAACCCGGGACCCTTCAGTCCGCAGGCCGACGCTCTATCCATTGAGCCAAACCGGTTTCGGCAGTATCTGGCTCCTTTTGCTGAGTATAATGTTTTTGAGGTTCATCTGTGTTATGATACCTATCAATACTTAGTTCCTTTTTATTGCCCAGTAGTGTCCCATGACAGACTTAGAGATATTGTGAATTCAGGTCCAGACCACCGCAACAAAGCAAATACCATAATAAAGCGAGCCACGTGATTTTTTTGTTTCCCAGTGCATATAAAAGTTTGTACTATAGTGTAGTAGTGTGCCAATAGCATTATGTAAAAAAAAAAAAATACATACTTTAATTAAAAAATAATCTTTCTGAAAAATACTGTTAGGTGAGCCTTCAGTGAATTGTAATCTTTTTGCTGGGTCTTACCTTGAATTTGTAAAAAAAAAGAAAAGAAAACCACCACAATATCTGCAAAGGGTGTTAACGGCAAAGTGAAATAAAACAAGCTTTGCCTGTAAAGGAATATTGGCGTTGTCACTCAGAATGGCGTGGTAGAATAGAAGTTTGGTATAACTTTGGCACTGGATTGTACTTTCGTGTTGTCTCACTCAAAAGTTTTCCCAAGAAGTTGTTCATCAGCAAATGCCCTAAATAAACATCTGATGTTATCTAGCTTCTCTTTTTAGCTCTACATTTGTTTTACACTAAAAGCAAAGGTTTGTTTTTTCTCTCTGCTGTAGGGCCATGTTCATGAGTGGGCTAAGTGAAAGCAAACAGACACATGTACACCTGAGGAATGTGGATGCAGCCACCTTACAGATAATAATTACGTACGCGTACACGGGTAATTTGGCAATAAATGACAGCACTGTAGAACAGCTGTATGAAACGGCTTGCTTCCTGCAGGTAAGCAGTTTCTTCTGTTTACATTAACTGGTTTCTTTTTACTTTTTTAAAAATATTTTTATTTATTGTTTTAAGAGAGAAACATTGTTGTTCCATTTATTTGTGCATTCATTGGTTGCTTCTTGTATGTGCCCTAATATGGGATCCAACCCACAACCTTGGCATATCGGAATGATGCTCTAACCAATTGAGCTGCCAAGCCAGGTCTTTGTGGTTATGTTTTTATGTGCCAGGTACTGGACTATATGCTCTGTATAGGTTCTGTCTAATTCTTACAATAATCATTTGTAAAGATTTCCCCCTTTTATACACTTGAGACTTAGAGAAGTAGCTACTTGACTAATAGGGTGCAAGTACTGACTGGCCAACCCAAGTTTTGAATCCAAGCAACCCAACTTCTCTCCATAAATTGCTTTTAGTTAACCACTGTGATTTTTTTCTTTGCTTTTTAACCTCTGTGATAATTGAGTAAGTATAGTAGGTTAACACTTCTGATTCATCTGAGATCTACTTTTCCTTAAGAAAAAACAAACCTTGAAAACTTAAGAGTGGCTAGGTTAGGTCATCTAAATGTAGATAATTTAGCCCTGGCCAGTTTGGTTCAGTGGTGAGAGTGTAGGCCCCTGCACTGAAGGGTCTCGGGTTTAATTCCTGGTCGAGAGCATGGACTTCCATTGTAGGTTTGGTCCTGAGGCAACGAATCAATATGTCTCTCTCACATCAATGTTTCTCTCTCTCTCTCTCTCTCTCTCTCTCTCTCTCTCTCTCTCTCTCTCTCTCTCTCTCTCTTTTTCTCTCCCCCCCCTCTCTCCCCGCCCTCCCTCTCCCCCCTCCCTCCTTCCCTCTCCCCCCTTCCCTTCCTCCCTCCCATGCTCTGTAAAAATAAGTAAATAAATAAAGGTAATTTATAACTATGCAGAAATGTATTTGTTATTCCTTTGTTCCTTTGGTTGGTTGTCTTGGCTCTCTAGATTAGAAAGGCATGTATAACTTTTCTTAGTCATTATGTATGGTTTTCTGGTTTTATTTTACTATCTTGTCTATATTGATAAAACCAGATTCCAGCTCCTCAACAATGTTCATTTTCTGTACTCTGATTTATTTACATCGTTTTCATTTGGTTCTATCAATGACATATTTTTAACTTATACATGAATTCCCTAACCTTTCCCTTTCGTTTTTTAAGAGCCTGTTCAATGCCATACTCCTGGCTCCTAAATAGGGCAGTTAAGTAGGCCACTGGACAGGTGGAAAAAATGCAAAGCTATATGTATAGTCTTCTAATTTTATTATTACAGAAAACATCTCTTAGCCCAAAATAAGTATCTGAAAATAAAAACTACAGTATAGAGATCTGATTAATATGCTGGTATCTACACAAAATAAAATGTGTTCTGCCTTTAACTTTTTTTTTTCTTTTAGGTAGAAGATGTGTTGCAACGTTGTCGGGAATATTTAATTAAAAAAATAAATGCAGAGAATTGTGTGCGATTGTTCAGCTTTGCTGATCTGTTCAGTTGTGAGGAATTGAAACAAAGTGCTAAAAGAATGGTGGAGCACAAGTTCACTGCTGTGTGTCACCAGGAAGCGTTCATGCAGCTGTCCCATGACCTCCTGATAGACATTCTCAGTAGTGACAACTTAAATGTAGAAAAGGAGGAGACGGTTCGCGAAGCCGCTATGCTGTGGCTAGAGTACAACACAGAATCACGATCCCAGTATTTGTCTTCAGTTCTTAGCCAAATCAGAATCGATGCACTTTCAGAAGTAACACAGAGAGCTTGGTTTCAAGGTCTGCCACCCAATGATAAGTCTGTAGTGGTTCAAGGTCTGTATAAATCCATGCCCAAGTTTTTCAAACCAAGACTTGGGATGACTAAAGAGGAGATGATGATTTTCATTGAAGCCTCTTCAGAAAATTCTTGTGGTCTTTACTCTTCTGTCTGTTACAGTCCCCAAGCAGAAAAAGTTTACAAGCTCTGCAGCCCACCAGCTGATTTGCATAAAGTTGGGACCGTTGTAACTCCTGATAATGACATCTATATAGCAGGTGGTCAAATTCCTTTGAAAAACACAAAAACAAATCATAGTAAGACAAGCAAACTTCAGACTGCCTTCAGAACTGTGAATTGCTTTTATTGGTTTGATGCACAGCAAAATACCTGGTTTCCAAAGACGCCGATGCTTTTTGTCCGAGTAAAGCCATCCTTGGTTTGCTGTGAAGGCTATATCTATGCAATTGGAGGAGATAGTGTAGGTGGAGAACTTAATCGGAGGACCGTAGAAAGATATGACACTGAGAAGGATGAGTGGACAATGGTGAGCCCTTTGCCTTGTGCTTGGCAGTGGAGCGCAGCAGTTGTGGTTCATGACTGTATCTACGTGATGACGCTGAACCTCATGTATTGTTATTTCCCAAGGTCTGACTCATGGGTAGAAATGGCCATGAGACAGACTAGCAGGTCTTTTGCTTCAGCTGCAGCTTTTGGTGATAAAATTTTCTATATTGGAGGGTTACACATTGCCACCAATTCTGGTTTAAGATTCCCTTCGGGCACTGTAGATGGGTCTTCAGTAACTGTGGAAATTTATGATGTGAATAAAAATGAGTGGAAAATGGCAGCTAACATCCCTGCTAAGAGGTACTCGGACCCCTGCGTTCGAGCTGTTGTGATCTCAAATTCTCTGTGTGTGTTTATGCGAGAAACTCACTTAAATGAAAGAGCTAAATATGTCATTTACCAGTATGATCTGGAACTCGACCGGTGGTCTCTGCGGCAGCATATATCTGAACGTGTACTGTGGGACCTAGGGAGAGACTTTCGATGCACTGTGGGGAAACTTTATCCATCCTGCCTTGAAGAATCTCCGTGGAAACCACCAACCTATCTTTTTTCACCAGATGGGATGGAGGAGTTTGAACTGGATTGAGAAATGGTTGCACTACCACCTGTATAGTTGGGAGTTCAGGGGGTGCACGCCTGATTTATGTGCTTTGTCATTTTCTTTGCTAAATAAGAGAGGCTATGAAAGGACTAATATGAGTACATAAAAATCTATCTTTGATAAATTTTATTTTTATGCCCTACTTAATATTTGCATCAGTATAATATATATCAGTGAGTCTTGCAGAAAGATATGCTTCCATAATATGAAATAGATTATCCAATAATTGTAATAATTTTATGTGTATCATGAGAGCATAGAATCTAGATTATCTAACATTGTTAGCCCTGTGTATGTACAGTTCAAAAAGTTCACTATTAAACTAGTTTCCTGTTCCTAGTGTGGTATATCACAAATTGTGCTGAGGTTATTTTAGCAAATGTATTTCGTTCTGTGCTTCTGTTCTGAAGTCCTGGAATACAGTTTTTCGGTGTAATTAGTTCATCTGCACTTAACACTAACATCCATGTTGGAATAGAAATGTCTCAATCCTGTACTATAGTTGAGGAAGATCTTCCATTTTATGGTATTACACAGGGAGAGCTAGGACTGCAGGACCAGTCTAACTATACTATAGGTGCATGTACTCTCTTCACTAACTTATACTTGTCTCTAGAATACAGGTCTTCCAATCAGCTGGTCATTTACCAGGTATAGACTTAAGTTGCTGGGCTTGCAATAAAATTTGCTAGTCCCTCATTGTGCGGGTCTGGGTGGAGCATTCATCAGTAAATGCCTCCACTTTCTGTATTACATTAACATTGGCTCATGCGTGTAACTACCTGCTGCTGTTGTATTTCTCCATCTTAAAAGATTTAGAGTGGGTCAACCAGGTCATTACATCTTAATTTAATAACAAGCATTACTGTAGAGTGATTGTGTATAGATACCCGTTAGCCGTCAGGGTGTGTTTTTTAACCTGTTGTGTGTGTGGGTAGGATTAGAAGGGTGAACCGGTCAGGAATTCCCTACCTGGCTGTGCGGACGAGCAGGTAACGAGTGCTGCTCTGGCATTCATCCAGGAACCACTAACAGTAGCGGCGCCGCCCATCTAACATGAGCACAGGTGCTTCACGACAAACATTACTAGCATGTTCAACTGCATAATGTTCTGGCACTGTATTTTGAATGACATTAATTTATTAAATAAGTTGTATATATTCAATATTTGTTTTTCTTCTGTGGTGGGAATGGTTTAATGGTGTGCTCTTCGTTCTAATTTTACTGGGTCGTTTTACCTTGTGTTTTCTTCAGAATTTTGAGTATATATAAAAAATGGTGATATGAGCCTTACTGTATCAACATAAACTACAGATAAAAAGCAATGCCTTTCAACCCTAGTTGCATATTAGAACCATCTGAGGTGGTGGTGGTGCCCGAGCCTCATCCCAAACAAAATGAACTCTAGTGTGGGGGGTGGACCTAGCCACAGTATCTAAGAGCACTGTCACACAGGTGTTTCTTTTGTGCAGTCCGTGAGAGACCGTGGTTTAGGCTCCAAATGCAGGCATGCCTTGGAGATACCCAGGCTCAGTTCCAGACCACCGCAGTAAAGCCTTCTGCTGGTTGGAGGACTTACCTTCAATTTGTAAAATTGCAACCTGTGAAACGCAATACAACAAGGTGTGCCTGTATAAGGATTTGATTCTAGATTATCAGTCTTCCTAGAACACGTCCTTGGTCATGTTTCAGACTTGAACTGCCTCCCTCTACTGAATGAAGTCCAATTTCTTTTGCTTTTTTCATTTTTAAGACATTGTATTTAAGAAATTTCAACCCATGATAACACAAAGCAACAACTCTTTTTTTAGATATCAATATGTAAAAGTGATTTTAATGTTGAAAGTTCCATTTAATAAGTAAACACATTAACTATTTGAGGCAAATTATTTTGCCGAATTTCATCATAGATTATCAGAAATTGAGGTGGTTTCAGTCTAGACTAACACCATAACCCACTGATTTATAAAAGAACTAGAGGCCCAGTGCATGAAAATCGTGCACGGGTAGGGTCCCTAGCGGCTGCCAGCCGGGGCGCCTCCCCTTAGCTTCCTGCCACTGCCACTGCCGGCCCCACTCCCTGGTCGAACTCCTGGTTGAACTCCAGGTTGAGGGAACAGTTTGCATATTAGGCTTTTATTATATAGGATGAAAGGTAAGAGATGTACCTTTTTGATCCTAACGACGAAATGCATTTCCTGTAGACACCATAAGAGGAAGCAGGGAAAATGGTAGAAAAATGGGATCTTTGCCCTAAAAATTGTAAAGGGAAAAGGAAACTGGAGAGAAACATTGGGAATAAGTTTCCAGCAAACTCATTTGACAGAAGAATCCTTGGATCATAACAGCATCCTCCCATGGACAAATGCCATTTGTGTTCTTTCATGTGAGAAAGTATTACAAGCAGCTCTGGAGGCTAGAAATGGGAAATCGAGGTGCTGGCAGGATTGGTGTGCTCTGAAGGCTGTGAGAGAAGGAGCTGTTCCAGGCCCCTCTCCTGGCTTGTGGAAGGCCATCTGCAGGTTCACATGGCGTTCTTTCTTTGGATGCTTCATCTCGCCAGGCAGCAGAGCTGCCAGCATCTCGGATTTCCCAGCCTCCAGAAATTTCTTGAAGCTACAAGTTCCAAACCAGAGTCCAAAAGGATTGGTTTCTGGTGAACACCTGGTTTCTGGCTTGCAGATGGCCACCTTCTCATCGCGTCCTCACATGGTGGAGAGTGAAGTTCAAATTCTTTAACACATTTAAAGCTCAAGATTTGGCTTTAGGTTACCTTTACAGCATAGTCTTACATTGTTTATCCACAAACCTTAGCTTGAATTAGGTTTTTGCTATAGTTTCCTGCCTTGGCTTCTTGCTCTACTCAGAATGGTCTTTACACATTCTAAACATGCCTGTGACTATCTGTACTACCCAAGATCTGTTTAAGGTAGTCTTAATCCACCCCCCCCCCCTTTACTTTTCCCCATTAAGGTAGTTGTTTTTTGTGTATGTGTTTTTTTAAAAATATATTTTATTGATTTTTTACAGAGAGGAAGGGAGAGGGATAGAGAGTTAGAAACATCGATGAGAGAGAAACATTGATTAGCTGCCTCCTGCACACCTCCTACTGGGGATGTGCCCGCAACCAAGGTACGTGCCCTTGACCGGAATCAAACCTGGGACCTTTCAGTCCACAGGCCGACGCTCTATCCACTGAGCCACACCGGTCTCGGTTCATTAAGGTAGTTTTTAAATGAATGCTTCCCTGTGCTGAAGAGTCCCTTCTCACATCCCTAGTACCTTGTACCTTGGTCGATTAATTTACCAATCATTTATTGAGTATTCTGACTGGTCTGAATGCTTTTCTACAGTGATCGCTGTGTTTGAGTAAGGATTTATATAGGGCTGCATCCCCCTATACTGTAGCATAGTTGGTGATAAAAAGTCAAACCCAATCTAACAAATTCTTTATTCTCATTAGAAATTTCATTAGTCACCTCCTGCCCCCCCCCCCCCCCCCCGCCACCACCACCATTTAATTTAACTATCCATCTTAGATCTGTTATCTTAATACTTCGGCCACTCTTGGCAATATTCTAAATTCCTTTGCCTTATTTTATATTCAGGCAAAACCTGAGTCTTAGATGAGTATGAATGGTCTTGACCTGTTCGTAACAGCTAACTAAGCTAGTTTCATTTCAAACGAATTCCTTCAAGTGCAATGCTCCTCACACAACTATTTGGAAGTTATTTCTATAGGAGGGATTTGATAATAGAAACCCTGTTTTAGGCCTTGGATGCTGGGGGTGCAGGGAGAACCGATGGAGGCTGGCCAAGTTCATGGGAAAGGGCACGTGAGCCTGGTTTCTCTTCAGGAGCAAAGTCCTCTTGGAGGCCTGAGAACTGCTATTTTCTCACATTTGCTTTTCCCTACGCACTGGTGCGATGGCACTCCCCTCTCTCCTAGCGGTTACATAAGATGCAGGTCAGCATCACGGGCCATTCTGCCCTTGGATAGCACTTTCTGAAACTGCCCGATTTCCACATGAGAACTGTTTATTCTGGATCAGACTTAATTTGGTCAGCTGAACTCTCCTGGGTATGGAGAGTTTTTCTTACCCTTGGCCTACTTTTTCTGGTACTAAATATCCTTTTACAGCGTCACCTCGCACTTTGTAAAACAAATAGTTGAAAGCACTGCTTTCTTTCGCTGTTGGACTACGTCATTCTCACCGTGCTCCTTGGAAAGCCACAGGCACGGAGCCTTGCGTTGGAAAGGAAGGTTTTGTTCATGTCACAGGATTAGTCAACTACCTGCCAGGTGCCAGCCTCCCTGACCTCACAGCTCAAAGCCAGACTGTTACCCCAGAACACAAGGGTGGTGATGGAAATATATTCAAGGCCCACAGGGAGAAAAAAGCACCGGCCCAGGTCCAGGCCCAAGAGGCTCTTACTCACAAGCAATGTCTTCTCTGCCTCTCTTTGTGCTTTGATTTCGGCCCTTCCCCATCACAGTAATAGAAGCAGAAGGAAATCACCATAGTGTCATTAGCCTCATAAACCAACTCATTTTTCCATGTCCTCAAGCAACGTGGGAGAAACTAAAAGAGGAAGAAGGAAGAAGAAATGCAGGGGAAGCAAGCTGGACTCCTACCCTCCCTTTGTAGATGTTCTTCATTTCCCTCTTCCAACATGGCCCCTGTTTTCACAGTGATGGTAACAGTATCTGCCTAACATTGCAGTGAGCATCATACTTACGAGTGCTGCACCCGAGTCTCAGGACTAGCCCTTGTCTGTTGGTTGGCCCCACTTTCTCAGTATTTAGTATATAAAAAAAGCCATGACAGAGAACTCCATGCACAGAGCTTTCTCCTCCTTTTGGATGGAAGGAAGATGCTCTCCTGATTAAGGTTCAGGGCCATAAAAATGTCCACTCCTCCTTTATTGACCATGCTTCTTAGAAATGCATCTCTTGAAGCAGTGAAACAAGTGTTAGCTCAACATTCAAACACTCAAAAAAACTCCCATCAGAGCGTGGGAGCTGATAAGTACAGGTGAGCCCATCGGGTCCCAGAGGTCTAAACAAGGCAGTAGCCAATCAGTGGTCAGGTGTAGGGGGCGGTTCCTCTCCCAGCAGGGCAGACTTACTCATCTGGGACAGGATTTGATTTGAGCAGTTTCCCATCAAAGACGGCCTTTGGAAACCTCTAATCTGCCTTCCTTATTTAATTCAGAACACGGGCTCAGAGTTCTTCTATTTGACCTGCCCAAGGTCACACGGCAATCTAGGACTATATTCTGCCCTCACCTTTTGGGGTCCTCCGTACACAGAAATGTCCTAGTAAACGAGGGGAACTGAGGTAGTGAGTGGACGAGGAGTCCGAGGTGTGCTCTCTGCGTGTCTGGTCTCCTCTTCCTGTCCCTTTCCTAACTCAGAGGATGAGAGGCACCGTCCTGAGTAGGGTGGGAAGTGTTCGTTGTATTGTGATCCTCCATAGCCTACATATCGGCTAGAAATTCATTTGATTTCGTTGTTAATGAAAAGAATGAAAAATAGCCCTGGCTGGTTTGGCTCAGTGGATAGAGCATCGGCCTACAGACTGAAGGGTCCCAGGTTCAATTCCAGTCAAGGGCACATGCGGGGGTTGTGGGCTTGGTCCCCAGTGGGGGGGTGTGCGGGAGGCAGCCGATCAATGATTCTCATCGTTGATGTTTCTATCTCTCCCTCTCCCTTCTCTGAAATCATATATATATTTGATTTTATTATATATATATAATGAAATAATAGTAATAGCAAGTGTGTATTCAGAGTTAAGCATGTGTCAGATGCAACGCCAGTTTGAGTATGCAGAATAAGCTACACTTCCTTTTTATATCCTATTCTGTCATTCATTTCTCGTGCCCCGACTCTGACCCCCAGGAACTCACACCATCCTCTTCACCTTTGTTCCACCTGTGGATTGTGTCTTCCAGTTACATAAAACTTCCCCTTTCTCCCCCTTTAATTCGGTCAAGGGCATGTACCTTGGTTGGAAGGCTTGATCCCTGGCCTTGTTCCAAGCGCATGTGGGATGCAACCAATCAATGTGTGTCTCACAATGATGTTTCTCTCTCTCTGTCTCTCCCCCTCCCTTCTCTCTAAAAATCAATGGGAAAATATCCTCGGGTAAGGATTAACAACAACAACAACAAATACTCCTTCTCTATCTTCACCCGTTAAACCTTTACCTGGGAATTTCCATTTGGAGGGCGTTCGGGGCAGTGAATGACCTACTGAGGAGGGCTCAGAGGCTTCGGTGCCCACGGGATGGTCTTGTACAAAGAGGCGATTCAGGATCGCTGCCACCGAGGATGGGACAGTGTCATGCCTGTCTCCACAGTTTCTAGGAAGTGCTGCCGAGTGACTGTTTTCTAGGGCACAGCCAGGAGGGGCGGCCGGAAAGGCTACTGTTCAAATTCTCCCCTGGCCTACTTGGACCTCGCCATCCCCCAGAGCCAACGACACCGGGCTCCTCGGGTAAAGTTTATCAGGGAAAAAAAAAAAATCTCATGGAGTAGGTGAAATACAAATGACAACCCAAATGTCAGCTGCCTGTGGACTTCTCAGATGTACAGCTACGGCCTTCCTGCTTGTAAACTACATGAAGAAAAAGTGAGTTTCACCCAAGTTTAAACAAATCAACACAGCCCGGGTGGCACCGTCTCTTGGGTCTCCACTTTGCCAGGAAGAGTAAGTTATGTGATCAAGTGTCCTCCAGCCGGCATCTCCCACAATCGCATCACAGCTGCTTCTCATGGACCAGCCCCCCCCAGTGGTCGGCAAAGTGCCCTAACCTAACCTCTGGCGAAACCCAAGGGAAACAGGTTCTCGTGGTAGCTGGTTTTGGACTGAGGGACCAATGCGATTTCCAGTCGTGGAGAGCTGTGATTGGGCCCTGCGGGAAGGGAAAGGGGCGGCCTGTTGGGTTTGGAGAAACATCACTGAATTTACAGCTTAGGAACACCCGGATGCAGTGATGCCCAACCCATTATGGACCTCCTGAAACGCAGCACCCAGACGGCCACTTACCCGCGGGAAGCCCTCCAGAGGCTTCTCTTGCCTTTTAGATCAAGTCCACGCCCCCTGGTCAGGCCGGCAGGGATCCCCCATCCTGACGTGGCCTTATTTTCCAGCCTCATGTCTTGCCCATCCCTCCTTGCCATTTACATTCCGGCCACACCAAAGAACACTCCCAAAGAACACTCTGCTCCCAAGTCCCTGCCTATGCTGCTCTCCTAGGTCCTAAAGGCCTTCCTTCCTATCTTACAAATGCTTCCCCTCTCCCACTTCACCCCTAAACTATCACCCTAGACTCTGGTCTCAGCTTAGGCTCCCAAGGAAGAGTCATCTACTCATCTCTGTCAAGAAATTGACCACCATGATGTGGTTGAACACACCCTGGCTTACCCTTGACCTGGCCCTCCTCACCCGCTGGGGTAACTGTCCGTCTCCTCCTGCTGAACAGCAAGCACCGGGAACTGTGTGTGGAGTGCCTACTATGCGTGTACATAGTAGGCACCAAGAACCTCACTGGGAGAGGAAGGGCTTAAAATGCAGAGTGAGGGACTTGGGTTTGTCTTAAGAGAGACTTCCCAGGGGCAGTAGCCAGAGATGTGAAAATCCTGGGTGTGGGAGGCCAGCGTGAGCCGGTGGCACAGTGTTAAAGTCCTCCGGGTTTGTGGCTGCCTGGGCCAGGTCAGGACACTGGGCATTTGCGTGGTGGTTAGACTTGGGGAACGTCAGCCGTTCAGAGTGAAAACACAAGGTTCCTTCGTCCATCTCCAGGAACTGGTGCTGAGGCAATGCTTTGCACAGGCCCTGAAACAAAATGAGAAAAATGAAACTGGTACAATTCAGTTCATTGTTTGAGGAAAAGGATCCTCCTTTACCCTGACCCTAGGCTCTTCCCATATTTTGGTATTAAAATGTCTTTGTAGGAAGTGCCAAACTTTCTAGCCATATTGTGGAGCAGGGATGGGAGGTGGGCGGGGAGTAGAAACTTGACCCCTATTCTACACCATTCTAAAAAAGAAATTCCAGGTGGATAAAATACTAAATGTGAAGGGCCAACTGAGAAACTTCCAGAAGATTATAGAGAATATCCTCATGACCGGGAGGTAGAGAAGGGTTCCTTCTCACCATAAGAGGAAAGATAAATTTGATTACATCAAGAACTCTGCTCATCAAAAGACATCATCGAGCCCTGATCGGTTTGGCTCAGTGGATAGAGCGTCGGCCTACGGACTGAAGGGTCCCAGGTTCGAGTCCGGTCAAGGGCATGTACCTTGGTTGCGGGCACATCCCCAGTAGGGGGTGTGCAGGAGGCAGCTGATCGATGTTTCTCTCTCATTGATGTTTCTGACTCTCTATCCCTCTCCCTTTCTCTCTGTAAAAAATCAATAAAATATATTAAAAAAAAAGAAAAAAAGAGCCGAAACTGGTTTGGCTCAGTGGATAGAGCATCGGCCTGCGGACTGAAGGGTCCCAGGTTCGATTCCGGTCAAGGGCACATACCTTGGTTGCGGGCACATCCCCAGTAGGAGGTGTGCAGGAGGCGGCTGATCGATGTTTCTCTCTCATCGATGTTTCTAACTCTCTATCCCTCTCCCTTCCTCTCTGTAAAATATCAATTAAAAAAAAAAAAAAAAGACATCATCGAGAATGAAGATGTCACAGAGTGAGGTATTTGGAACACACATAATTAACAAAGAAATAGTATCCAGAGAAAAATATATACATACTCATAAAATAAAAACTGAAGCAAACAAGAAACAGACAACCCTATAGAAAAATAGATAAAAGACTTCAATAGGCATTTCATAAAATGGTCAGTAAATAAACAAAAAGTACTCAACCTCGTTAGTGCTCCTGACAGTGGTCGCCAACCTTTCGGACCTCATGGACCGCTGCTCCAGGAGATACAAATTGAAACTCACAATGAGATCCTTCACCCGCACCTGATCAGCCCAAATTCAAACTCCTGGTGATACCAAAGCATTGGAGACCATGTGGAGCAATGGCTTTCTGAGGCCAGGCTGGTGGGAGAGCACAATGGAAGCACCACTTTGAACAACAAGTTGGCATGAACTAAAAAGGTCTGAGATATACATATTCCCTTGTGTATACCTGAGAAATGTGCGCAGGGGGCTGGGATCAGCCTCGAGTCCTCTGGGCCAGTGGTCGGCAAACTGCGGCTCGCGAGCCACGCGCCGCGGTTTGCCTCTCTGTTGACTAATGAGTTTGCTGACCACTGCCTTAGGGAAAAACACTTAAAAAACATTTTAACAATGCACTAATGTCTTTAACCTGAAGTCAAAACTTCTGGGTAAGGGTAATGCCTTACAGCAGTGGTCGGCAAACTCATTAGTCAACAGAGCGGCAAACCGCGGCTCTGGGCCACTCCGTATGCTGCTTCCTTCGGAGGCTGAAGCCGCTGTCCAATGGGGAAGCAGGCCAGAGCCCCCCCTCACCCGCCACGGGAAGGGGACTTCTCGAAAGACAGGTCAAGTACGACTGTATGCAGGACAAATTGGATAATTTTATTCTCATTTTTCTTTAAAATAAAGACACAGTAGGAGTTTTACAATTCAGTGTGATTAGAGGCGATTGATAATAATTTTTAACATTTCTTTTAAAATAAATGACAATAGAAACAAAGAACTGCTACAAATGATAAATCTTACTAGAGAGAAGAGAAAAGCTACCTTCTGGATCAAACACGTGCCACAGCTAAACGTCCTTGGAAAACTTCCTAAGATTTCTAAGCTAAACTTCCCTAGAAAGGGTTTGTGGGAAGCCTGGACTCTCAAATCTGGAAACTATTTTTGTGAGCACCTGACCCTTTTCCAACTTGTCAATCAAAAGCTTCCTACATGTAGGAGCCCATGACCGAGTGCCCTGGAACAGGTAAGTCTTGATCCTATTTTTCCAGCTATCAGTCATTCATGCTTCAAGCAAACAAAGTTATGTTCTAAGCACAGAAGCTTTCTAAAAACTTCAATTACCTTCTCTGGCTCAGTACCTGACTGAAATGTTCAAATGTTCATGTTGCGCGCGCGCGCACACACACACACACACACACACACACACGTTTTGAGCAGCATACTGTGTGTGTGAGAAGCTGATGAAAAATAAGATTGGAAAACCCCCTAAATTGTGTCCCGTTTATATGATTTAAATATATAGTTTCTATATCTTTAATTAATAGAAGTAAAAAGGTAAACTTTAGAACAGCACAGAAATACAAATGCATTAGTTTTACAAAATATATTCCACCCCTTATACGTGCACAATCTTTTCATTTTGGAGTTACAATACAAGGGACCTCATTTCT
This sequence comes from Plecotus auritus, assembly GCF_963455305.1. Taxonomy (NCBI): domain Eukaryota; kingdom Metazoa; phylum Chordata; class Mammalia; order Chiroptera; family Vespertilionidae; genus Plecotus; species Plecotus auritus. The sequence continues at coordinate 184,874,261 of NC_137775.1, read as the reverse complement.
TCTCCATATGAAAGCAGGAAGTCACCTGTACAAAGTTATTTACACGGAAAGAACGAAAACCTACATTCCTTTTCTTTGTCCTTGACAACTATGTATGGAATGTTGGAAATGATGAAAAGACAGTCGCAATGTTCGTGAAGTTCCAAGACTTGAGATGAGAAACCTGCTAGTGGCACCTTGCACCCCAGGGCATGACCATCACCTTCCAGAAACCAGGCTTGCGGTCTCAGTTACTCGGAAAGGCTGCCACAGAACTGGGGGAAAGGCCACGCATGCCGAGCCACCTCTGGCCAAAGAAGCGGGGCATGCAAACGTTCACATGTGGATGCCATTCCAAGTCCCGAGCAAATCCTCGATAAAATAACAGGCACCATTTAGCAGCTACCGTCTGCACAGGCTACTCCCCCACACTGCTGAAGCGATACATGAGGTTGGGGATCCGTCCGCTGGCCTCGTACAGAGCTGAGGGCCCCCCGATGCATCACCCAGCCAGGAGGGAGCAGGACCACTGGCTGTAACTTCCACAGAACATAAACACAAAACCTGCCTGCCAGGAAGATAACGTTACCGCTTCCTTTTGAACTTTTCACCAGCAGATTAAGGTGTTAACTTCTCTATAAAAGAATTCTTATAACCTTTAGCGTAGGAAACACTGCTCTCAAAATACTTCCATTCAGAATTTTTAGTACCTTGCTCCTCAGCCTTGCAAAGACTTCTCGCTTCTCCTCTCTCTTCCTAATTTGCTTTTCTCCTAGCCTTTCCACAAACTAAATTATTCTCAAAAAAAAGTTCAATGCTTAATATAGAACTTGGAAAGCAAGGTAAGGTTGTAAAAATCACGCCATACAGTCTGGTTTGCTGCCCAAGGATATTGCTGCCATGTTTCTGTTTTAAAATATATTTTAATTGATTTCAGAGAGGAAGGGAGAGAAACATCAATGAGGAGAGACTCACTGATTGGCTGCCTCCTGCACGCTCCCTACTGGCGATCTAGCTGGCAACCTGGGCGTGTGCCCTGACCGGAATCCAACCGTGACCTCCTGGTTTACAGGTCTATGCTCAATCACTGAGCCACACCAGCTTGACAGCTGCCATGTTTCTTAAAGCAAAAAGGAGATGGGGGTTGTTTTAAGGTGTGGGGGCTGATAGATCACTAATGGATTCGGAAACAGACTATCCATACTGGTTATAAGAACCAAATGCAAATGCCAAGTAACTCTAAGCCTTACATGCAACTTTCCCTGTTCACCTACTGAAGACACAGTCGCTTTAACTCTTATTTTCCCTGCCTACGTCACTGTCATTACAGTGCCTCGTAGGAATCAAAGTATGCCAGGGACTTGCCCTGAACACCACTTTGTAGTCACCTAGACAAGACAGTGAGGCCACTACCAAGCTACAGATGCAGCCTGTGTGCTTGGCACACCGTATACTCGGTTCTTAAGACACAACAGGACTAGAGCAAGCATGGCCAAGCCAAACACACACCCTTCCCAGCAACATGTCCGAAAGATGGCCTGGTGTCGGCTCCTCTGGCTCACAGAGCCGGTGCCTGAAGGGAGGTTACTGCTTCTGGGCTGGAGCCTGCACCCCGAGCCCTAAGCACAGGACGAGTGGCCAGGCTCCCTGCCGTCAGCTGTGCTGGCTGTCCCAGGCCCCTGCCCACAACGTACAGCCTCCGCTCCCTGAAAACCCCCGTGCCCCCGAGACCTGAAGGAAAGAGGACGGTCTTTTGACCATTTCTACAACAACAGTTCTAGCTTCTGCAATATTCATTTGATGTTGAAAGCTCGTTAAATGACCGCTTTGAACTCTTAGCTGGAAACATTAATAGAACGTTCATTGAAGGTGGCTATTAAATGGGGAACACACGATACAAGAGCAAAGTTAGATTTCATGTGACTATCTTTATTTCAGCAGATTCCGAAGGTGACTGACTGTCTGCTTTTGAAGAGGGAGCGGTGGGAACTGACCCCAATCACACAAACCATACAAAGGGAGGATGCGTCCACAGCTGCTAGGCTCCTCCCTGTGAGTTTCTGGCCGTTGGGAGGGAAAAGCCTGCACTAATACCCTGTCTCTCCAACCAACGATGCAGCCTTGTTTCACGATGATGCAGTGAAACAAGAGGGGATGTGAGGAGGGATTCTTCATAGTCTCAGTGCAACGCTGATTAGAGTACCTTTTAAGGGCTTGTTGGTTTTACTTCTCTTCAAGTACTGTTTCCTGAGAAGGTAAGCTTTCCTAGCAGAAGTGGAATTAATGGAGTTTTCACAATAAGCCCTTTAAATGATCATCACTGAATTTTTTTTAATGAAACACTTTATTTTTAAAATTTTTATTGCATTTACTGGGGTGACATTGGTTAATAAAATTCTATAGGTTTCAAGTGTACAATTCTATAATACATCACCTGTATATTGCATTGTGTGTTCATCACCCCATGTCAATTGGAAGTATGCTTTTAGATTTGCTGAACTTGTGTTGAAACACAAACTGGAAAATTTAGGGACATTCGGGTTATGTCCTATGGCCATTTCACATGCCCTAGAAGGACTTACACGGCATAAACATTTCCTAAGGGGTAAGTCAAACATAACCGAGTGCCATCCTTAATCAGGCCCCTACTTTTCCCAATACTCTTTATATCGTCTGTAGGTTATGCTCACTACGTATTTTCCAAGTATCCTTTGTTACTGGAAAAGCAATCTGTCCCCTGTACGTACTCCCTGAGAACACCCATCCCATGTCCCCACGGAAAGCAAACGAGAGCTGAGCGTGGCAGACATGAAATCCAGGGGTGTAAAACTCTGCGGCACAAAGCACACACGTGTACATGTCTGAAATGAAACCAGGTGTCCTTTTAGGAAGCAGGACTGATGTCACGGCTGTGGTTTTCTTGTCCTGCTTCTTGCTTTCCTAAATGTGAGCTAAGTTGAGATTTCTATTTACTATTTACAGATCATCTTGCTTTCCTTTTAAAAATTCTGTTAGGTGGGCTTGATTCCAGGATTTCCCACCAGGGAAGTAGGAATTGAAAAGCTTACGAAGAATAAGACTCAGGGAAAAACGTCAGGTCTGTAAACACCCAATGGAAAACTGTTCGAAAGAAGAAATAGAAGGCACAAACCTTGGATTAAAAATGCTTGTAAGAGGTTACAACATCACTAGAGTCGACAGAACGAATACCTAGGTTTTCTAAAGTCTTGCCCTAAATACGGATTCGTGTTCAACTGCTCCAACACTGCGGGACCCGTCACCCTGCTGTTCCTCTGCACAGCTGCTTGGACATTCGGAGGAGAAGAAAAGCACACAGCACTCCTTGGGCCTCAGCGCCAGGGTTCGGGCTGGGAAAGAACAATCACACAGGAAGCAGACAAGCCTCCTCAGAACCCACGCCTGTGACTTCCACCTTTCCGGGAGGAAGCGAATTGATAGTTTGTCGGTAGAAAATAAACCAAAAAAAAAAAAAAAAAAATCATCATAGAACTTAATAATAACCAACGGCTGGGTAGTACGGGCCCTTGACTTTATAAGCATATTTTAGGGCCAACTTTAGAGAAATTAAAATACTATTACAACAATTTTAACACTAATAAATTACAATGATCATCCAACTATTCAAATAGCGAAACAGAACAAAATGTACATACGGAAAAACTTTCCTAAAGTAAACAAGTGTACACGGTCAGGACTGGAAATACCATTGGAAGGGACACTGCGTGTTCTGACCAGGCTCAGACTGAAAGAAAAGTAGTCGATTCAAACCCCAACCTGGAGAGCCATCCCTGCTGTGGTTGTGATTGCATCTTGTCCGCATCCTGCGGCGTTCATTCAGACAGAGGGCGACCGCGACCATCCATGTAAACAGTGCGACGTGTCGGCCCCGGCTGTGGACCTGGGGCTGATGGAGAACAGCCTGGGAGCAGCAGACAGACAGGGGACCCTTCCAACGCAGGAAGCGACAGCCGCCTCTGGGCCTGCTCAGGGCTTCCCGCTGGGCGGCTCGGGGAGGCTCTGGGGGGTGGAACTGGTGAAGGTGGAAAGCCAGGAGGACATGGCTGTCTTTGCGCTGGAAAGAGCTCCTCCCACGGACTGGCCTGGAAGGGAAGGAGGGAGAAACAAAAGGAAAAACGCCTTCACTTTCGTTACGAGGCAGTGAAAGAAGGACCGATGCTGATGAATAAATGTTAATTTACGGTAACGCATCGATATGTTAACGATTACTAAAATGCCATTTCAATTTCGAGTCTCAAAACGATCCCTTTCCACGCTTGTTGAACAGGAGACGGAACAATTCTGGGTGGAAGAGCCTACCAGCTTGTAAGCATCACGAAGGCACCCAGCAACCTCTCTCCCTAGTACCTGCTGTGCCTGGCCAGTGGTTCTCAGCATCGGTTGTGCGTCAGGACCACAGTGAGAACTGAAATAGCCCTGATTGCTCCCTGTCCCCTAAATCCAAGCTGATGGCTGATAACCACACACACAGGAAGAGTGGTGGGGCCGCTGTAGGAAGTTTGCTTGTCATCAAAAAAGACATTGCATGAAATGAAGACGCCCAGAGCCCAAACTGCCTCAGGCCTGTTTTGTTTTAAAGAACGTTATCTCAGAAGTTGACGCTCAAGTGAAATTATTAAGTTGCAGCACATACTCGCACTATCCTTGGAGATGGGAGAGTGGACGAGGAGAACTGACCTTAGAATTTACACATCAGCTGCAGCATCACTAAAAATTGACAATTAACTCATAAACCTATAATGAAGTGGGATTTTCCTACTAAAAAATGAGAATTAAAAATAAGTCAAATGCTAATATATCTAATTCCATTCTCTTGTAACAAAATGAACCTAGTGAGAGGGCTGTGTGCTCCATGTTTGTCTTCTTTTATTTTTTTAAAATATGTTTTTATTGATTTGAGAGAGAGAGAGGAAGCGATAGAGAGAGAAACACCAGTGAGAGAGAACCACTGATCGGCTGCTTCCTGCACAACCCCTACTGGGGACTAAGCCACAACCCGGGCATGCGCAACGCTCAACCAACTGAGCCAGACCGGCCAGGGCTCCGTGTTTGTCTTCTAAGACGAGTAGGTGTTCAGACGTTAGAACTATGAGGACCCTGCACAGGGATCACTCAGGTCTGGGGCTCCTGAACTGTGTTCAACGAGGATTAGTCAACCTCTCTCAGGAGCTGAGTAAGGAGATGGGCCCTATTTTACATATTGGTGTGACAGCAAATGTAAATAATTGGTGAATCTGAGGTCATTAGGAGTTCCTTGTACAGTGTTGTACCACTTCTTTAAGTTTGGAATTATATAAAAACAAAAAGGTAGTACTATAGGAAAGAAGGGACAAGAAATTTCTTTAGAATGGACATGAAACAATCTTCAAAACTTTTACGTAAAGAGTGCTGGGAGCAGAAGCGTGTGTTCAGCACACCCCGTGTCTGGCTTTGGTAGCTGGGGTGCTGGCCTCCCTGAATGAGTCAGGGAGTATTGCCTCATCCACTACTTTTCGAAAGAGTTTGTATAAAGTCAATATAATTCCTCAAATGTTTGAGAGGACTTGTAGGTAAAGCCATCTGGGCCTGAATTAAATTAAAAACCTTGCAGCAAGGTTTTTAATATTTAATTCCATTTATTTAATAGGTAATAGGGCTATTCAGATTTTCTTTTTTAAATATATTTTTATTAATTTCAGAGAAGAAGGAAGAGGAAGAGAGAGAGAGAAATATCAATGATGAGGGGACCTTTTCCCCCTCCCTAAGTGGGAGTCCATTCTGTGGACTCTTTCCCTCTCCCCATGTGCGAGTCTGTACTTGTTCTTCAATAAACTTTCACCTTTGCTATAAAAAAAATTAAAAAAAAAAGAAATATCAATGATGAGAGAGAATCATGGATGGAGCCCACAACCAGGGCATGTGCCCTTGATTGGAATCGAACCCGGGACCCTTCAGCCCCCAGGCCGACGCTCTATCCACTGAGCCAAACTGACTAGGGCCAGATTTTCTATTTCTTATTGAGTCACTGATCGATAAGACTCTTTCAATTGAGTCTTCCAAAAGAATTTGTATATTTCATCTAAGTTGTCAAAAAATTGGCATGAAGTTATTTACAAAAGTCCTTTACTTTTTGTAAGGTCTATAGTGATGTCCTGTTTTTAAAGGACTATGGGCAGATCTGGGGGAAAACTCCACTGAAGCTTGAATCCTGGTAGCAGAACAGTGAACTCATCAGAAAATCTGTCACTCCCCATCAGATGTGGCAAAATCTGCTTAACTCTGATATTATCTGGTGCCATGACATTTTTTTAAACAAATAAGACAAAAATTTAAAAAAAAAACCCAACAATAACAAACAAACCCCTGTATTTGAATTATTTGTATTATTATGTGATACACAGACCTCTACAACTTAACCTTTTTATCAACAACATATTGAGAGCACAGAGGAGATGAGTTATCATTCCAGTCTGTTCCTGGCCAAAGGGGCGCCTTACCAACAGCTTTTCCTGTCTGGACAACATTCCGGCTGGTGGTGACCATGACGTTGCCAATTTTTTTGCCACGTTCACTGTTTTGAACAGAACTGAGTGAAGGAAAGAAGTGTTAAATACAACTTAAATAAACCTCCTCTCTCTCACACACATCACTCTATAACCACCCCCCAAATGAGTATTATTGAGAAAAGAAGCTACATCATTATTTGTTATCCATCAATTAATTTAATGAAGCATGTGAATTTTCAGTGAAATACTAAAAAAGCATGCAGATGAATGACTAACTCTCCCGACAGGATGTGCCGAAGTGACTTCAGGATAAAAATGGCAAATCCGGGGCTTTGTGCACACCAGTCTCCGGGAGACAGCAGTGTTTTCGCTCTGAGACGCACACACTGCCGAGCTGCAGGCTGCCAGGCGCGTGTTTGGTTACTATTTGAAGCCCACGTCTACCAAGTGCAGAAAAACAATTCCCAATTAGCCACGACACACATGGCATGGGCTCAGACGTCAGAACCGTCCTAGTATTTTTCTCGAAATACTCACTGTGAGAACCGTAGCTTCATGTCTGACACCGAGTACTGGCCCTGGAAAGGGTGGCTGTAAAACAAAGTTCCACTTCGAACCTGAGCGTTCCACCAGGAAAGCCACAGAGCAGTTACCCCAGGGAGCGTCAGGGAGCCTCACAGGGAGGCGCTCTGAGCATAACATCCACGGGGCGTGGACCCCAGCTCCCCGCCTGCAGCGAGGGGAGCCTTTCTGAGCTTATTCCCGCCCACAGGAAATAGGTGTTTTTTCCTAGGCTGGGGGTGGGAGGGTTGTGTTAGTGAATTTGATTTATTTGGTTGCTGTGGGGCCCAAGCATGAACATTTTTTTTTAGCTGATTTGGCTCAGTGGATAGAGCACTGGCCTGCAGACTGAGGGGTCCTGGGTTCGATTCCGGTCAAGGGCACATGCCCGGGTTACGGGCTCGATCCCCAGTAGGGGATGTGTAGGAGGCAGCCGATCAATGATTCTCTTTCATCAATGATGTTTCTATCTCTCTCCCCCCTCCCATCCTCTCTGAAATCAATAAATATATACACACTAGAGGCCTGGTGCACGGATTTGTGCACCGGTGGGGTCCCTCGGCCTGGCCTGCACCCTCTTGCAATCCCTTGGGGGATGTTGGGTAGCTAGTTTTGGCCCAATCCCTGCAGGCCCAATCCAGACAGGAGGGAGCCCGATCCTGTGTGTTGAGTGTCTGTCCCCTGCAGGTCAGTGAACGTCAAAGTGACCAGTCGACTGGTCGTTCAGTCGCTTAGGCCAGTGGTTGGCAAACCGCGGCTCATGAGCCACATGTGGCTCGCGAGTCACATGCGGCTTGCGAGCCGCGGTTTGCCGCTCTGTTGACTAATGAGTTTGCCGACCACTGGACTAGACTAAATGTTACCGTGTAGTTGGAAGCTGTGAGGATTAGGCAATTGTGGCATATTGTGTGCAAAGAGGTAAAGGGTAGTATATGACAGTGGTCGGCAAACTCATTAGTCAACAGAGCGGCAAACCGCAGCGCCGCGGTTTGCTGACCACTGGCTTAGGCTTTTATATATACAGATATACTTTTTTAAAAAGCTGCCCAGGACAGTCAGGGTGGAGTCAGTGACTTAGGCCATGGCCATGAACTGCACCTTGATTCTGGCCATCTTATAAACATGTGCCATTGGTCAGACAAAGATGTAGACAGATCAGTAAAATCTGTACTTTGTTAGAAAAGCAGCTCAAAATACGGGTCTTAAAAATATACAAAAGGCAAAAAGTGTATATATATATATATAATCAGACAACATAACCAAAGATCCCTATAACAGGCATCAATAAGTATGCAAATTCTTTTTTTTTTTTTTTTTCAGGGGAGAGCGCGAACGCAGTCCCCCACTACCACAAATTATGCAGTCGAGTTTCCCACATTTGGGGAAATCGCAGGGGTCAGCACATCCGGAGTGCAATGGATAAGCCTCGCCCTGGGAAAACCACCTTCGTGATCATGGTATCTCCCCTGCCAGGTAAGTATAAGTATGCAAATTCTTATCTCATACTCAGAAGCCTCTCTGTCAAAGTCTAACACAGAAAGTGACCCTAGTAAAATCCATAGCAAATTATACAAATATCAAAAGGCCACTTTTGGCTTTTCAAATGGCAAATTTCTTTATTGTCCATATGAAGCGTATTAATAACTTCTCTTTTTTTCTGGATTCCTGAACCAGATTGAAAACATTGAGAGATTACTTAATCATTCTGGATAGTCTTGGGAAGCGATGTTTTAGGATGAACCATGCCCGGTGCTTATTAGGGGAAGTCGGAGGACTGCCTTCTCTGATCTGGGGGTTGAAGAAAGGCTTTCACAGAACTCAGATCCTACAATTGAATTTGGGGAACAGGTTGAAACTCTACTGACTGTCATATCTGCATAATTTCCCTACATGTATATTTCAGGTCCTTCTTCTGCTTTCTCTTCAATCTAAATAAACTCAATTTATTTATACATTTTAAACAGTACTGTTTTATAATCTTTAAAAACCTATTCCAGCCCTAACCAGTTTGGCTCAGTGCATAGAGCGTCGGCCTGCGGACTGAAGGGTCCCAGGTTCGATTCCGGTCAAGGGCATGTGCCTTGGTTGCGGGCACATCCCCAGTGGGAGGTGTGCAAGAGGCAGCTGATCGATGTTTCTCTCCCATCGATGTTTCTGACTCTCTATCCCTCTTCCTTCCTCTCTGTAACAAATCAATAAAATGCATTAAAAAAAACAAAACACAAAAAACCTATTCCAGCTAAGCCTCTGGACTTGTAATGAAACCTGCCGAGCTGGCGCAGGTTGAGAGCCACTAGAGCAGATGTGCGACTGGCGAAAGATTCCAACAGGTTAAGGGTGCCCCAGGGTAAGAGACGGCCGGCCACATGCCTGCTGAGGACCCCGGGAAACCCCACCCCAATAGCACTGCCACAGCAATGCCACCGGCAGACAAGCTCACATCTGCTTCTCTTCCTCACTCTTTAGACTACAGACCTGGTGGTCAGGGAGGGAGAAGACTCTGAACTCTTAGCCCTTGCATTTAATGCTACTAACATGGTTTTGCCTTTTAATTCTGTTTCCATCACATTCAAAAGGCAATACAGGTTTCTGTTCTAGCTCAGTATGATGACTACATTGACTCAAATTGGTGCTGAGCCTGGTCACTTCTGTTGATAAATGATATAAAGTTTAACAGACATGCTCCCCACAACCCTGCCCCACCACCTCATTCGTGCAGTTGCTCCTCAAGTTCCTGTGACATAAACATCTGGATTTTCTGTGTGAGAGGGAATGTCCTTTCAGCACTGTAGACGTCATCGTACCCCGAGTCTGGCTAAGATAACCCTCGCTCCCAAATAACATGGTGGTAGCCCTGGCCGGTTTGGCTCAGTGGTTGGAGCATTGGCCTTTGGACCAAGGGGTCCAGGGTTCAATTCCCGGTCAAGGGTTTGTACCTGGTTTGCAGGATCCCCACCCCTGTTGGGGAATGTGTGGAAAGAAGGGAGGAGGGGGGAGGGGAGAGAGAGAGAGAGAAACATTGATGTGAGAGAGAGACACATCAATTGGTTGCCTCCTGCATGCACCCAGACTGGGGCTAGGGATGGAGCCTGCAACCAAGATATATGCCTTTGACCAGAAATTGAACCCTTCAGTGCTTGGGCCAATGCTGTAACCAATGAGCAAAACTGGCCAGGGTAGGATAGGGTTTCCTTATACTGGGCAATAAATGAATCGTTTTGTGCTCTACCTATGAGTCTTGGAGGATGTGCTTACTTCGGATTTATTTCCGCGAGTGCTGGATGCCGGTTACTGTTCCAGACCCTGTAGTTGTGAGTATTCTTCCACGCCATCACGAAGGCTGTCCCATAGTCCGCGAGCACCTTTTCATTATCTGTCAAGTAAATGTGTGAAAGCTGAGCTTCCCTGTAGCCGGTCAGGGTGTGAAGATGAACAACCAAAAAGGGTAAAGGAATAGTCCCCCCCCCCCGCCCCCCTGCTCTCTGGGGGAGTCTACCAGACGTCAGGAAATTAGGTCTAGCTCCAAACGTCCTGTTAAGAGGCGCTGTGGTCTTTGGCAAGTCACTTAGTCACGGAGAATGTCATTTCCCTTCAGGGGTCGGCAAACTGCGGCTCGCGAGCCACATGCGGCTCTTTGGCCCCTTGAGTGTGGCTCTTCCACAAAAATACCATGGCCTGGGCGAGTCTATTTTGAAGAAGTGGCGTTAGAAGAAGTTTAAGTTTAAAAAATTTGGCTCTCAAAAGAAATCTCAATCGTTGTACTGTTGGTATTTGGCTCTGTTGACTAATGAGTTTGCCCACCACTGCGCCTAACTGGAAAAGAAGAGGGCGGACCCAGAGATTGTCTGAGGCTCCTTACAATGCCAAGATCAGTCCCATTCTCCTTCCCAAGGTCAGGAGGCACAATGTTATTTATTAAACAAACAACAGGCCAGACAGTGAGCCAATGTCCTGATGTTTACATAGGGAGGAGGCAAGTAGGGCATCTTTTATCCGGGCACAAATGTCACTGTTCCTAAGAACACGAATGGGTTCTTTCAGGCACTGTTTTCTCTTCTTTGGATTCTGTCCTGCTATCTGGTGAAACTCGAGTTTCCATGCATATTGCTGTCAAGATACTTAACACAACAAGGGAATTTCTGTATTTAATGTTTAAAGCTTTTAGGCTTTATCAGTATCGTGGGGGAGTTTCAATGCAGGCGTTTCTCTACTTGGAGGAATAGAAAAGAATTGGAGAACTGACTCCAATGGCCATTGCTTCATATTTAATTGCAAGTTGCTTGCTCTGAAGGTGAAAGGTGATGTTTGTTGCTGGGGAAGGAAGAGAAAGGTACACACAGTTCCATGTGCAGCACGGGAAGTTCTTTTAAGAACATAGTCCCCAAACAGGGCATAGGGCTGAATGCCCTTTAGCAGCATGGAGCCGAGTGGGCGGCGGGGTTTAAATACCAGCTCAGCCTCTTGCCAGGGGTGAGCGAGCTGCTGAAATCTCCTTCCTGTGCCTCGCCTGCTCCTCTGTAAAGCTGAGGATGACAAGGTATGTGCCCCTAGGACTGCTGTGAGGATGATGTGGGCTGGTAGGTGTAAAGAGCTCAACACAGATCCCTGCACATATTAAATGTGCTCTCCCCGCCCCCCCTCCCCCCCCCCGCCCTCAAAAAAAGGAAGCTCGCTCCTATCCGTCAGTTTTTGCAGCTACCTGGGCAAATGTTTTTTAAAGGTGAATGAATTACTCATGAAGCTACATGATTGGTGGGGACTGGGGTTTTCTTACTAGATTCCTGCATGATCCTGGGTTACAGGTGTGGGGCGCGGCTACAGTGTGTGGACAGGTTCAAGCCTTGGACTGATGAGAGGGCACAGTCCTCTCGTGGCCATGTGCAAGTCCCAGCTTGGAGGGCAGAGCCTCCCAGCACAATGATAGCCAACAGCTGTAGTTGTAAGCGTGAACCTATGGTCCAAACACGTGGCCCCATGTGCCCGAGTGATATAGGCTGCAGGTAAACAAAGCTTGATCAGGTGCATGTAATGGAGTGGGCACCAGAATGCTGCAAACATCTTAACCACGCCCTTCTTTGCCTCGTGGCATCGGCTATAAAATAAAGACACGGCCAAAACCGGTTTGGCTCAGTGGATAGAGCGTCGGCCTGCGGACTCAAGGGTCCCAGGTTCGATTCCGGTCAAGGGCATGTACCTTGGTTGCGGGCACATCCCCAGTAGGGGGCGTGCAAGAGGCAGCTGATCAATGTTTCTCTCTCATCGATGTTTCTAACTCTCTATCCCTCCTCTCCCTTCCGCTCTGTAAAAAATCAATAAAATATATTTAAAAAAATAAAAAATAAAAAAAAATAAAGACACGGCTTATAGTCCGTAGCGCTGCTGGGTCCCCATCAGGGAAGCAGCGTCCTACCGAGTCCCAGCTTTCCTTCTCTTTTCTCATCCTTCACCGCCCCCACTCAGGGTCACTGAACCTGTCAGAGCTGAAGGGGCACATAAGGCGCCCTGGGGCTGAGTAAGCCATGGCCGAGCCGGCGTCCCACATACAGGCCTGGACTTGGGTGTCTCAGCTGCTGCGTTTAAGAAGAGGCAGACGTTTAAAAACATCCCACTAACAAGGAACTTGCTCCGAAGCTTCCTTTCCAGTGAAGAACACGCAGGAGCCTGGGTGGAAACTCCACACACACTCTGCGGGGAGCGAATTTAGGGGTGGTGGTGGTGGTGGTGGTGGTGGGTGGCTGATTTAAAAAACTTGCTGACATGACGATGTGAATGTACTTAATGCCACCGTAGAATACACTTAGACATGGTGAAGCTAGTTACTAACTAGTTACTAATGTACTAGCTGCTAGTACATTTTAGATTATGTGTATTTCACAATTAAAAACAAAAGCAGCGGTAGAGATAATGGGGGGGGGGGGCAAAACAAAAGCTCAGCACTTTGAACAACGATGACAGCAGAATCTATCGACCATCGACCAGGTGCCCATGTACCAGAGCTCATCACCGGACTCCACACGGTCTTTTTATACCTTTTTTCTTCCTATGGGAATGCGGCAGGTTTCATACAGGAATGATTCCGTTTCCCTGCTCCACTGGCTACAGGGAGGTTGTATTTCGTACCTAATTCAGACGTTAGGATGTGACAGATGGAGAAGTGGCTGCACGCCCCTCACCTAGCTGCAGCGTGGCGGCCAGCAGCGCGTGGATGTAGACCGCGAACTGCGCTCGGATCCACTCGTCGCCCCCCTCCCAGCCCGTGCCGTCCAGGAAGACGTCGTCGCGGTTCTCGGTCACGTGCTTCACCAGGTAGTCGGCGAACCTGAGGTCGGCCGTGGTGGGGCTGAGCAGCTTCCTCAGCTCCGGGTCCTGGACCTGGATCAGCGCCTCTTCCACCTGCGGGGCACCCAGGCACGAGTCAGTGCGGCTCTCACGCGGTTTCCAAGCAACCACTGGCCCGGCTGGGGTGACTCAGTGGTTGAGCATCCATCTATGCACCAGGAGGTCCTGGTTGGATTCCTGGTCCGGGCACAGGCCCGGGTTGCAGGCTCGATCCCCAGTGTGGGGCATGCAGGAGGCAGCTGACCAGGGATTCTCTCTCATCATTGATGTTTCTCTCTCTCTCTTCCTCTCCCTTCCTCTCTGAAATATATATATATATATGGAGAGAGAGAGAGAGAGAGAGAGAGAGAGAGAGAGAGAGAGAGAGAGAGAGAGAGAGAGAACTACTGGGAAGTTGGAGCCGGCAATAAAAAATACGAGTAACAGCATTCTCAAAAGGTGAATCTAAGAGACGGGCTTTTACACTCAAGCATTTTTCTTTCTATACTTAAAAAGTACTCGTTTTCTATTTTCAGAAAACATACGCATAAGTATTTAATTTTGAATTATAAAAGGAATTCATGTTTATTGTACGATTTGGGGAAATATGAATCGCCTTTATCGCACAATCAGAAATGAGTGCAATTCAGAATTTCTAATTTTTTTTCCCTTTGGGTGCACAGATACTCTGGAATATTTTTATTATGTAATAGTTGAAATGCGAAGAAGTGTATGTAACTTAGAGGCTACCTTGGAAGTATAAGAAAACCAATACCCAAGAACCTGCCAACCAACTTCAGAACTGAATGTCACCAACGCTGCCTCAACGGCTCCGTGGGTGTGCCCCACTCCCACCCGTATCCTTCCGCCTTGGAAGGTCTGTGTGTGTTTTTCTTCCTCAAACTTGGGATCGTAATACCTAAAGCTTTGCACTCCAGTTCTTCGTTTATACATTCTCCCAGGAGGCATGTTTCGGTACTTTCTAAAAACCTTAAGATGGCTTAACACTCCCCCCGCCTTCCCCATTTAAATTACTTCAACTGTAGAGTTGAACAAATGATTTAAACTTCTTCTATACTGATAAGATGTCAAACAGTTATCTCTAGCTCCTTGCTCTTGATATCAGAAGCATATTACACAGGCTAGAAATATTTACATCATTTAAACAATAAACACATTTTAATTGTAAGACTGTAGTAGGACCAGGCTGCCGGGGTTTGGGGTCCTGGCTCACCCCCTATTCTTTTTTTTTATTAAATATATTTTATTGATTTTTCACAGAGAGGAAGGGAGAGGGATAGAGAGCTAGAAACATCGATGAGAGAGAAACATCGATCAGCTGCCTCCTGCACGCCCCCTACTGGAGATGTGCCCGCAACCAAGGTACATGCCCTTGACCGGAATCAAACCCGGGACCCTTCAGTCCACAGGCCGACGCTCTATCCACTGAGCCAAACCGGTTTCGGCCACCCCCTATTCTTGCTGTTTGATCTCTCTGGTCCTTTGCTCCCACAGGTATCAAATAGGGATGGTAACAGTATGTACCACATAGGTTGCCATGCGAATTACATCAGTTAATATACTTGAGGCGCTCAGAATGCCTGGCGCAGGGAGCGGTTAGCACCGTTACTCGTTCTGACTCTGCCTTCCTCATTCCAAATCAGAAAGGACCCCAGGGCCCAGCAGCGCCAAGAACACTCAGACGTAAACCTACTTCCACGATGGCATCACTGAGGTGCTTCTGTTGTCGAAAAAGGATGTTAGTAGCTCCAGCAACAAATCCCCGAACGGTGACATCCGAGAGAAGGTGATGCTGCTGCAATGCCATGTAAGGCAAGCACAGATATCCCTAAGAATCACAAGAGCAACACAGAATATTAGAAACGCAACGGAATAATCGCCTCCCTCTTCACGCCCGGAGAGCTAAGGGTAGGAAAAGAAACTCCCAGTTTGCTCCCACCTCCTCGCCATCCGGAACGCAGCCGATCGCGGACTCCCTGCAAGAATGTTCCCACACACCCTCAGGCTGTGACTGCTCGAACCGTCGACCTTGGCAAGGTCATCCAACATGAAGGCTGTCTTCCTCCATCACTTTGTTCTCGGTTCAACTTAAAAGGCTCCACAGTAACTAACAAGCTGGACTTTTTCACTTAGGAACTGAAGTTTGAAGCCCATTCACAAGCATGTTGTTTAGCAGAAAGCTGTGAGCTCGTCTAGTAAAATCTTACACCTGCCTCTGCACAAAATCTCTTACGCGTTAGTAGGAGAAGCACACAGCACTCATTATCCTGATTTACTGTCCTCTTGTTAAAATTATGCAAAAATATTTCAAGATATTTGCTCCTACATGCTGAAAGCAAAAATGACACTTGGCAGTACTTGAGTATTTAGTTAATTTCCACTTGAATTATATTTGAAAAGTTCACTGCCCTAATAATTACAATTGAATTGCCAAACCACAGCAGGCAGGTAAGTGTACAAAAAGCAATGTATCTCCTGACAATGACGGTGTTGACACTGGACTGATGCTCTGGAGGAGGACATGGAATTTCTGCCGGAAGATTCTACATTGAGATGGATTGTCAACAGGTGGCACGATTTGTGAATGAAGCCAGGAAGGCGGGCTTGCGGAAACCCTGGACTCGTTTTCAATCTCAAGTTCTGTGACAGTTTTATTTAATTGTTTTTAAACTTCTCATCACTTTTCTAAAAACACTGAACTGTTCCCTGGATGCTGTGTTGTTCTGCACCGCAGCTAGGATGTGCCTTGGACCTCACAGGTGGTTGTTGAACTACCTACTGTGGGAGAGGAGACTTCCAAAAGTCGGAATATGGGTCTAGTAACTTGGTTTTATTCTTAGTCTTGACAGTCTCTTCCTCTGCTTGATAAAATGCTAACTAAGCAGCAAAAGGAAATCCACGTCTATGCATTAGAGATACTCAGCACGGCGTTTCTGAACCCATGCCCTCTCGTGACTGAAGGCGGAAAGGACCCCTGCTTCTCCTGCAGAAACAGACCGGAGAGCTGGCCAGGCCTCGGGGTTCACGCTTCCCTTTATGTGACAGGAATTTTAAAACAAGACTCCCCTCGCCCCCAACTTCCTGTTTCTACACATAAATATTATAAGAGTGAGTGGACTTTCTAACAGAATACTCCCCCCCCCAACTAGAAATGAGAATCCTTGCTAAAGGCACTCTCAGAACAGCCAATTCTTACAAAAGATTTATACTGCAAAACAGTGATAAAGGAATTTAATTGTTCATAGTATTACATTCATAATTTATGCTGTAAGAGAAGAAAAGTCTATCTCAACAATGGAATCTTGGCTAAGTCTCTAAAATAATGAAAACTCAAAAGTATGTTTTTAAAAAATCAACAGTTCAAAGCTTTGTAAGAATGTGAAAAAATACATCCCTTAAAAATACATATTCAAAGTAAACAAGAAAAAAAAAACCACCACCAAAAAATACATATTCATACTCTTTGACCCAGCATTACACTTCTTGTAACTTCTACAGATACACCTGCTCATGTGTGAGATTTGTAAAAAGTTATTTATTGCATCATTGTTTATTACAACAAAAGACTGGAACCCTAACTATTCATGAACAGGAAACTGAATAAACATTCACCTGTGCCATGAAACACACCTGCAACAATTAAGAGCAATGAAGTTAATCTCCAATGAATATTTTGTAAAAAAAAAAAAAAATAAGGGGCATAAAAATGGGTATAGTCTGTTCCTATTTGTGTAAAAAGGGAAGGGACAAAAATCTCTGCATTTGTTTATGTATGAAATACCTCTAGAAGGAAACAGAAGGCATTGATGATCTGGCTGCCAGTGGAGAGGGCAGGTGAGTAGCAGGGGATGGTGGAATGACAGGGAGACTTATTACAGATGCCGCGGAACCATTTGAATATTGAACCATATTGAACATGTAAAGGTATTACAGATTTATAAGATTATCTACACTAATAAAAGAGAAGCATGCAAATTGACCGTCCCTCCACTACGCCCACCAGCCAATCAGAGCGAGTATGCAAATCAACCCAACAAAGATGTCACAGAGCAAAGACTGAAGACAGTGTAGAAGGAAGCCAAGTGCTGCAGAAGGGAGTGAAGCTGCGGAGAAGGGAGGGAGGCAGTGGAGAAGGGAGGGAGGCGAGGCAGCGGTGGAGAAGGGAGGGAGGCGAGGTGGCGGTGGAGAAGGGAGGGAAGCCGGCCTCGGCGGGCTTCGCTCCTTCTCTGCTTCGCTCCGGCCACAGGAAGCCCTATTCTTGCAGGAATAGGCCCGAGGAAGCCCTATTCTTGCAGGAATCTTCCTCCAACAGGCCTCTAGTTTAAAATACTAGTTCAAAATAGCTTTCGCGTTTTGCTATCATTACTTCATTTTTTTAAAAAATGATGATCAAATGAGCCTAAATCTCTTAACAGCCTTTAACATACAGTGGCAGCAAGAACTTGGGTTTTTTCACATAAAGCAGCTTCTATACCCAAGCCCACCCCATCCTGGTTTTCCATTTTCCTGGGGTACTCTAGCTTCCATTTGGAGCTGCGGTACATAATGGTAAAAAGAAAAGTGAAAAGTTACTTGCATACCCATGTTCACAGCAGCATTATTCACAATGGCCAAAGCATGGAAGCAACCCAAATGCCCACTGAGGGATAAGTAGATAAATACAGTGTGATACAGACTTACAGTGCAGTGTGATTCAGCCTGAAAAGGACGGCAGTCACAAAAAGACAAATTCTCTTTGATTCCACTCAAAAGGTATTTAAAGCAGTCAAATTCATAGAAACAGAAAGAAGGGGGGTTGCCAGGTGCTGGGGTGAGGAGAGAATGGGTGCTTAGTGGGTATAGACTTCCAGTTTTGCAAGATGACAAAGCTCTGGAGATCTATAGCACAACAGTGTGAATATAACAACACTACGAACCACACACTAAAAATGGTAAAGAGGTAAATGTTAAGTTTTTTTTACCATAATTAAAAAACAGGTAACCCCCCTCCCCCACCCTCCACCACACACACGTGCTGAGCTTGGCAGACCTGGTCGAACCACTGAGAGCTGTTCTGCTAAGAGCAGCAGAAACCCAGTGCGCCTTCCCTCCCTCCTGCGCCTGGAAAGGGCTACGACCGATCAGGGCCAGCCGCCACTGCTCATCTGGCCCCTGGTCAGGGACGATAAGCACGTTCACCAACCAAAAGCCTCTTTATCGCAGGGCTGCCCGTTCTCTCCAAAATCCACCTAGCGTTTAAAGGTAATCCCTATCAAAATGCCAACCTGGATGAGTGGGAACGTAAGTCGATCCTAAAATTGATGTGGAAGAGCGTAGAAACTCTTTTTATTATTATTACTAGAGGTCAGGTGCACAAAATTTGTGCATGGGGGGGGGTCCCTCAGCCCGGCCTGAGCCCTCTCCAATCCGGGACCTCTCAAGGGATATCCGACTGCCAGTTGGGGCCTGCGGGATGGGGCCTAAACCGCCAGTCGGACATCCCTCTCGCAATCCAGGACCGCTGGCTCCTAACCACTCACCTGCCTGCCTGATCACCCCTAACTGCCTCTGCTTGCCGGCCTGATTACCCCCTAACTGATCCCCTGCTGGCCTGGTCGTCCCCTAACTGATCCCCTGCTGGCCTGATCACCTCCTAACTGCCCCTCTGCCAGCCTGGTCACCCCCTAACTGTCCCCTGCTGGCCTGGTCCTCCACTAAATGCCCCCCTGCTGGCCTGGTCGCCCCCTAACTGCCCCCCTGCCAGCCTGGTCACCCCCTAACTGTCGGGAAAGAAGTTGGACGTCAGGAAGATGTGCGGCCGACCCGGTCTAATTAGCATATTACCCTTTTATTAGTATAGATATTAGAGGCCTAGTGCACAGATATGTGCACTGGTGGGGTCCCCAGGCCTGGCAATCCAGGACCCCTCAGGGGAAGTCAAGACTGCTGGTTTTGGCCTGATCCCCATAGACCAGGCTTTTATATATATACTAGAGGCCCAGTGCAGGAAATTCACGCACAGGTAGGGTCCCTAGGCCTGGCCAGCTATCAGGGCCAACCTGTGGGGCGATGGGCAGGGCAATCGGGGGGCCCCTGCTGGCACCCGCCTTGGCCGGCCTGGCGCCGCCCACTTGCCAGCCCTGTTCCCTGCTCACACCTGCCTTGGCTGGCCTGGGGCCTGTGGGCTAGGGGCAGCTCCTGCATTGAGCGTCCACCCCCTGGTGGTTAGAGCACATCATAGCGACCAGTTGTTCTGCTGGTTGTTCCGCAGTTTGGTCAATTTGCATATTAGGCTTTTATTATATATATAGATTTTTACTTTTAAAATTTTTTATTGGATTTATTGGGGTGAAATTGGTTAACAAAATGACATAGGTTTCAAGTGCACAACTCTATATAATTCATCATCTATAGACTTGTGTGTTCAAAGTCTAGTCTCCTTCCATCACCATTTATCCCCCTTTGCTCTCGTACTTCCCCCACCTCCTTCCCCTCTGGTAATCACCACACTGTTGTCTGTGCCTATAAGTTTGTTTGTTTTTTTTTCTTATTAATCCCTATGTCGTGTTTAAGTTATTTAAAAAATTGCAAGAAGAAGTAATAAATAAAAAATTACAAATACATTTTGAATGGTTTTTCATAAAAAGATTAAAATATAATTTTATGGGCAAGTTAACCAAAACACTAAATCTGTGAGGTGTACTGTTTAAGTTAGCCACTATGCAGTTTTTCCTTATAAGATTATAGCTTTTGGAATTGTAGTATTTGATATATATTCATTAAGTGTAATCAAGACTGTCTAGCCCTAGCTGGTTTAGCTCAGTGGCTAGAGCATCGGCCTGCAGACTAAAGGGTTCTGGTCAAGGGCACATGCCTGGGTTGTGGGCTCAATCCCTAGTAGGGGGTGTGCAGGAAGCAGCCGATCAATGATTCTCATCATTGATGTTTCTATCTCTCTCTCTCTCCCTCTCTGAAATCAATAAAAATATTTTAAAAGAAGACTGTCTAGAGTTTCTCAATTCATCTTTTTTTCAAAGATAAACCTGAATGATTACAAGCAGACCCCACTTAGTGATGGCTGACCTCATATTTACTAAGATTCCAAATTCTTCCCAATCGAAACTACCTGAATTAATTCCTTATAGTCTTTCAACTATAGTCACAGATGCCACCACAGTACACATTTGGTATGTGTTTTAGTTTTCAAGGAAAATTTTCAGATCTGAAAATGCGTGCAACACAAAAAGCTAAATTCTGAAAGGACGCTGTCAGTCTTTAAGGACATTACACTTTACCTTTGTGAAGATGGCCAGGGGCATGCCATACTGGTCCTCTTCCAAACCGGAAATTAACCCTGGAAGCAGGACCACCTGGCCCATATTAGCTTGAGGTTGTACAGTAATTGGAGCACTGTCTGAGGGCACCGACTCCCTGGGAAATGAGTTTGTCTGTTCTGACCCCACCTGGTCCCTATCTTTCAAGGTGGGGTCCTCTAAGATACTAGGATCCAAGGTCTCCCAGTCACTTTCTGAAGACTCTGGAGATGGACGAGAAGGAGGTTTCAAATACGGACTGGTCTCACTGAGTCCCTGCCCTTTGCTGCTGCTTTCTACCGGGAACAAAGGTTCTTCCGTTGTGATGGCAGCATCTCCACCGTGGTTTCCTGTCAGGATTTTCTTGACAGTTTCCAAGTTGGTATATGCAATGTTAGGAGCAGACACAGAAACAAAATCATCTGCAGGGGGGTTGTTTTCCTGAAGCCCAGCATCTTCAGACATACTCTTCCGAGGTTTGTACTGAGAACAGTCCCTGAGACCATGTTCGATCATGCCTAGAACATAAAAGATTGGAGGACAGCTTAGTTTATAATGAGGAGGAAGAAAGTAAGAGTTGTGTATTCTATTCTAAGCAGCAGAACTCTCCTATAAAAATGTTAAAAGCTACGCTTACATACATTCCAATGAAAAATAATGAAAATGTCAGACAACACACACACATAAAAAACTACTGCCAAAACAAAAATGTCATATTAAACTAGGAATGTTGACCCTGATGAGTTTATCCTTGAACACCGTTACCACTGAAAGTTCCAGCACAAGCTAACCAACAGAAAGAGTAGATACTGTTCCCTCTTACCTGGAAAAAGGGATAACACAGTCATCAGGGCACCCACCAGTTTATTCACTGGAGAAATATAAAAGAGAACCTGAAATGGATTCAATACAATCCAATTAGAAAATCAGAGTCCGCGATGACACTTTAAAACAAAAAGAGGGGGAAAGAGAGGAGAAAACTCTTCTTTACAGAAGAATAACGGTTAATTAATGACAGAATTAGAAAATCACCAGGTAAAAATTACCAGTGGACGTTAAAACTATTGTGAAGGGTTGCTGGGCAACAGGATATTCACATAGATTCTAATTTATCATCCCACAGATAGTCTATTAATTGTAAAGGGAAAACCGAGTACCTTACTATGAAGAAATCTGGCAACCACCACCTTAACCAAACAATTAAACCTCACATCATCAATAGTAGTACAGGAGGTGGGTGGGAAGAGATCAACCAAAGGCCTTGAGTGCACATATGCATAACCCATGGACACAGACAATGGTGTGGTGAAGGCCTGGGGAGGGAGCGAGAGTGGGCTAGAAGGGGTCAATGGGGGAAAAAAAAGGAACATATGTAATACTTCCAACAATCAAAATTTAAATAATAATAGTATAGTTATGGGCCCCTTGATGTGGTACCCCAAAGACACACCACCACTTTGGTCCTCAGATTTTTTTAAAAAAAAAAACAACCAGCCCTGACCGGATTGGCTCAGTGGATAGAGCGTCAGCCTGCGGACTGAAGGGTCCAGGTTCGATTCCAGTCCAGGGCATGTACCTTGGTTGTGGGCACATTCCCAGGAAGGGGTGTGCAGGAGGCAGCTGATCAATGTTTCTCTCATTGATGTTTCTATCTCTCTATCCCTCTCTTTTCCTCTCTGTAAGAAATCAATAAAATATATTTTTTAAAAAACAGTTTATAGGACATTATTGTGACATATGTGGAAATTTAAAAATGGACTTCGATATTAGGTATCATTGATTGTATTAATGTTAAATTTCTTGAATGTGAAAATGGTATTTTGGTTATGTAGGTGTATACCCTTAATTCTTTTTATTTTAAATATATTTTATTGATATTTTTACAGAGAGGAAGGGAGAAGGATAGAAAGCTAGAAACATCGATGAGAGAGAAACATCGATCAGCTGCCTCCTGCACACCCCCCACTGGGGATGTGCCCGCAGCCAAGGTACATGCCCTTGACCGGAATCGAACCCGGGACCCTTCAGTCCGCAGGCCGACGCTCTATCCACTGAGCCAAACCGGTTTCGGCTACCCTTAATTCTTAAGAGATATATCCTCAAGTATTCAGGGATAAAGTATCATGATATCTATAAATGACTTTAAAATTATTATGATTTGGGGGGAAATGAACATATATAAAGCAATAATGCAAAAGTGACAAAATGTTAACAACTGGTAGATACAGATGAAGAGTGTAAAAGTGTTCATTATATTATTATTCTATCAACTTTTCTGTAGGTTTGACATTTTTTAGAATAAAAATTGAGAAAAAAATTAATCTGAAACAAGATTCAGTTAGCTATTGCATTGAAACACTGGTAATAATTAAATTAGTTGAAAAAAAAACAAGCAAAGATTTGCTTAGGTGAGTTTTTTCTCTTTTAAACAATTAAACCATTTAGTGATACTAAAGTGCTATTTCACAAAGCACAGCACCCACAATTGTGTTCTCCTTACACCCTGGTCTTCTTTAAGGAGTAGCTTGCAAGTAAGAAAGTAAATCTTGCATTAAAAAGGACGTCCTTATTTTATCAAATCGATACAAAGAATGTAGGGGTGATTTGCCACATTAGATAAAGTTTATTTGATCGTAAATGTTACTGCATGAAACTAGGCTAAGTATTATTTTGCAAAACTTTTGTTTCAGATACATATATCCATGTGTGCTCCCGGTTGCCATGTAAAACATTTTTTTTATTATGCGTTGCAATAAAAAAGTCTGAAACCTATAACTCGACAACAAAAAAATAAACAACCTGATTAAAAAAGAGCCAATGGACTTGAACGGACATTTCTCCAAGAAAGGTATACAAATGGCTGACAAGCACATGAACAGGTGCTCCATCTCACTAATCATTTGGGAATGCAACTCAAAACCTGGAGATACTGCCTCACCTACTAGGATGGTTACTATCAAAACCCAGAAAATGACAGGTATTGATGACGATGTGGAGAAACTGGGACCTTTGTGCGCTCTTGGTAGGAAGGTAAGAGGTGCAGCTGTTATGGATGACAGTGTGGTGGGTCTTCAAACTGAAAACGGAACTACCATCTGATCCAGCAATACCCCATCTGGATATAAACCCCAAAGAACTGAGAGCAGAACTGAATGCCGTCACACTGCCTCCTCAAAAAAGAGCGCATGAACTTATGCTTCTATGGCAGTGAACAGGAATATGGGCTTCAACAGAAAAAAGAAAGGAAGAAACAAAATAAATGAATAAATAAATAAAGAAAAAAGAAGGTGGGCTTCAGCTCATCATAATTTGATAGGCAAAAAACATTAATTTATACTTTATCATTAATTTTAATTGTATACAGTATTTAAGAAATGTCAATAAAAATTGAATATTCCATCCCATCAAATCTCACCTTTTTTTCAAGAAGAATTAATTTAAACAGAATTAAGACCTAAACAAAAAAAGAAACACTGTATTAAAATAAGAAATGCAAGCCTATTATTTATTTGCCTTTTCCTGTCTGCAAAGATACCATATATCATCTAATCAATAATATTAAAATAATTACAGTGCTTTAAAAATTACATTGAAAATCATGAATTTATACTAAGAAATTAAATATTACCTGTGTCCTCTAAAAAGTGTGAAAACCACTTAAATCTCTAACAAATTGTGTTTTTGGAAGGAGTTGTGCCATTTTTGCTTGAAATATTGCAAGCTCCTTAAAGGGTGGGAACTACTCATTTATTTCTGAACTAGAGGCCCGATGCACGAAAATTCATGCAAGAGTAGGCCTTCCTTCCCCGGGCTGCTGGCACTGGCTTCCCTCTGGCACCTGGGACCCGAGACCCGGGACTCGGGCTTCGCTCCTTCAGCCACCAGCAGGCACCCAGGACCCCGGTTGGCTTCTCCGGGGCCACCCACAGGCACCCAGGACCCCGGCTTTGTCAGGAAGGACGTCCAGAATGATGTCCGGAAGACATCCGGTCTAATTAGCATATTACCCTTTTAATATTATAGATTATTATAGATATCTCCAGAGCATTCACCCAACAGATACTCAGTAAATGCTTGTTAAATGAATGATCAACGTGTGCAGGTGCTAGTCAACACATGCTTCAGTACTAAGATCAGAAGTAATACCTACAGAAATTCTACTGGAAAATGTTTCACACTTAAGGCAACAAATAAAATATTCTGAAAGACTGAAACATGTGTCTTCCCACTCTAACTTCGTGGTACCGGAAATTACAAAGACAATGGGAAAAAGTACTCTATCCTATATCACAGATGGTATTTGTACACGTTTAGAAATTTCTCTCATACAAGCACTACCAGAACTTTCGGCTCATGTCATCACGAGAGATGTCTTAGAACAGTGGTTCTCAACCTTCCTAATGCCGCGACCCTTTAATACAGTTCCTCATGTTGTGGTGACCCCCAACCATAAAATTATTTTCGTTGCTACTTCATCACTGTAATTTTGGTACTGTTATGAATCGTAATGTAAATATCTGTGTTTTCCGATGGTCTTACGCTCTACAGCAGCGGTTCTCAACCTGTGGTTATGCCACAATCTGCATTTGACCGCGTAGCCCATGGAGTCTGCCCAGTTACACGAACACACTTTCAGGACAGCAGAAGTTAAATGCGTACCTTGTGTCGAAAATGAAGCACAAGATCCCGAGGAGACAGACCTACACAGTTAACAGAAAAGCGAATCTGTAACGACACCCTGCTGTTTTTGTCGAAAAAGTTTTTTTCCTCCTCAAAGGAAAGTCAAGTAAAAAAAAAAAAGTAGGAATATGCAAGTATTGAAATATTATACAGTATTTGATCACATATACATGTACTGAGAATTTATCAAATTACTAATAGTCAAACACAGCACTGCAATGATGAAAAGGTAGAACTGTCTGCAGTGATGGAACTTCCTAAATCGGGGTTGCCCAATCCAGTGGCCATGGAGCCCTTGAAATGTGCCAAGTGGGACTGGCAAACTAACCTTTTCATTTTATTTGATTTGTATTAAATCTAATATAAATGTAAACAGTCATGCCCTGGCCGGATGCTCAGGTATGATTCCCAGGCAGGGCACATACAAGAACCTACCAATGAATACATAAATAATTGGAACAACAAATCAATGCTTCTCTCTCTCTCTGTCTCTCTCAAAACAATTAAAAAAAAAAAAAAAGAAGTTAAATGGAAAGAGTCACATCACTAGTGGCCACTGCTATGGACAGTGTAGCTCTAACACTTTCTCCCATTCTACAAACAAACATCTTACAAATGACACAAGCTTAGAGATTATAAAGCTGGTACTAAGGTGGCAATCAATCATGTAAACATGCTTTTTTTGGTCACTACACTCCACAGGCTATTATTTCTGAGTCACAGTCTTCTCTGATTATTTGTCAGAGGAAAAGAAAATAATTTAGAGAGAAATATGTTCTCAGAATAGGAATTTTGTAACCAGCTTTTGTAGCACACAGGATTACAAAAGTGAACTACCTGTTTGGCGACTTCATGCTGAAATAGGAATTGAGTGGGCATAAATCACTTTCGTTTTAATCATGAAAAGGATATTTACTGAGTGCCCACTGAGTACCATGGACACCAATGCAGATTCTGGGTTGTCAAATAGTTCAAATTAAACAAACCCCCAACTTGGAAAACCTTAAAATAGAAAAGTGCTAAGCAGATCTCTCTCTTGCCCTCCCTCTCTATTATGCCATGGAATTGACCCGGTCAGTAGTAATGTAAGGAAAAGAAAAAAACTTCCATTATTATTCTGAAACCAGAAATGTCCTTAAACAATAATAGTTGCGAATATTGGTACAAGTATGTTATACTAATGAGCAAAATAAACTGATGAATAAAATAGAAACAGAGGCATGGATACATGGAACAGACTGACAGCTGTCAGAGGGAGGGGGAGTGAGGGACTGGATGAAAGAAGGTGAAGGGATCAGCCAAAGAACACACATGCATAGCCCCTGGACACAGACAGCAGTGTGGTGATGGCCGGAGGGAAGGGGCGGGGGGCTGGGTGAGGTGGGGAAAGGTGGGGAAAACGGGGACATCTGAAATAGTGTCAACAATTTAAAAAAAGTTAAAAAAACCACAAAAGTCTGTTATACCTTAGCCAATATAAATACTGGCTAAGAAGACATGTAAGGAAGCAGCAGCACCAAACGTTGAAGAGTTTAAATCCATATAGAAATGTAGTTCTGATCATGAAGTTTCACATGCAACTAACTCGGTGCCCCAAACAAAGAGAAGTTTCTTCCCACTTGTCAAAAAGCTACTTACCGAGGTACACTTGGGACCCCTCCAATGACGTTCCCCCCAAGGAACTATTCATATGTTCATAGAGTTCCTACAAAAGACAGATTCTGTTTAGACATTTCGGGCACTGAGTTAGAACTATGATGAGCAGGAAGAGACTGCTTCTTTAGTTGAGGCAGTTTGTTTTGCCAGGCCCTACATTTATTTACTTTTATGTTTAAATATATTTGTATTGATTTCAGAGAGGAAGGGAGAGGGAGAGAGATAGAAACATCCATGATGACAGAGAATCATTGATCAGCTGCCTCCGGCATGCCCCCTACTGAGGATCGAGCCTGCAACCTGGGAATGTGCCCTTGAGCGCAATCGAACCCGGAACCTTCAGTCTGTAGGCCGATGCTCTATCCACAGAGACAAACTGGCTAGGGCCAGGCCCTAAATTTAGAAACAATCAAGGTCTCTCTCTGAAGACTTGCCTTGCCAGCACTCTTTCCATCCTTTGCCTCTACATTTCAGACCTTGATTCATTCACATGGTGCTAAGGACTCCCGGATAAATTCCCCCTACTTCCTTGCTGAATACCTAGCTGTCCTGCTCTCACTAGAATCTATGAGAGACCCATGTTCTACCTATGCATGGCAGCCTTGAGAAAAACATGCTCCCCGTTTCAATAAAACAGTCATGTACTTTTCCAGGGTTTTGCAATGGGGGTTAGGAGCCAGAAGCCGGATATATAAGCATACTGAGCAGGGTATTAAGACAAGCAGATTTGGAGAAGCAATGCCATAGCAAAAGGGCTATTACCCTTTTATTAATAGAAACATTTACGTTAGTTGCAGTCATTTGCATTATTTCCTAATAAAAGGCAGTTTGGTTACATGTAGGAACTGTACATTTTGGGCAGATCCCTATCCTTTCAATGTTACTTTCAAAGAAGAATGTCTTTCTTAAGGTAATAAGTGATTATCTTTCACAATATTACTGACAGGATTTACTCGAGTCATCAATCTGTCTTCGGCCAAACACATCTGTAGAGGGGGTACAAATTTACCTTTAGAATGGAAATTTGGGAAAAATCCTTCTCTTCAAAATATGCATGTGTAATGAGCTGAAGTTTTGCTTGAAGCAAGCCATAGAGAGGCTTAAAGGAAAAAAACAAAGAAAACTGCCATTAGTATGAGAAGAGTAAAAAAACAACCCACACAGCCTTTCAACTTGGAGAGAATAGGAAGAAGGAAGTTAGTAATTCTCAACGTCAGGGTCCTATTAGTCCCTCGTGCTGGCTCCCTGGCTGCAGCTGGAGGTGCCGGACCCACTCAGCGGGCAGTGGTTGAGTGTGGGCACCAACCTCCTGGGTCTCCACCATCACTCAGCTGAGTAACCGGCCACTTCACCCCTGCATACCTGCCTGCCGCTGCGAGCGTGGGTATCTGAAAAGACAACATCTCAAGGAGTTGCTTTCAGAATCAAATAACCAGGGGGAAGCACTCAGGAGAGTAGTGGGCACCCAGGAAGGACGTAGATGTTAGCTCTTATGATCACAATTCAAATCATCGTCTAATACTGCACACGGTGCTGCGGGCTTCTGGAGACTTTTACCGTCCTAGAAGCAGCCAGTTCTTACAGCTAGTTGAACATTCACAATTAAATTTCCGTTTTCGGTCCTCTGTGGAGGCTTACAACTAATCTGTGTCCTCTATCATAATACTTTTCTATATACTTAAAGTTATTCCTTAGTTCTTAATTTTCCTATTTAAGGCCCTCTCTTACCATTTCCATCCTTTTATTCGTAATGTTCTTTTCTAGATATTTTCTGACTTCTATGTCCTTTTTAGGATGCAGAGACCAATGCTGCATTTTTTTTAAATTAATTAAGACAGGTAATACTGGAATAGTTCCCCCACTACTCCCAGTATTCCCGTTACAGTATCATTATTACCATCTGAGTATAAAGTCAGCATATTTTAATCTATAGACTACAATGCACTATGAACCACCGACCCCCTTAGTGTGAGCTAGCTCTCCCCACGCCCCAGGCCTGTTTACAGACAGGACGGATTTTCAGCCCAATTTTACCACTTAGTAGTTATATGTCTACGAGAGACATCTTTTTCTCTGAAACATATCTTTACTTGTAAAATGAGAACAGTAAATACTTATAGCTCACAGTTGTTATGAGGATTAAAATGACAATTATATCTAAAAAGTGTGTGGTATAGAATTAATACCTGACACACAGGCACTAGATAAATGACATTTATTTTCATTATAGCTGTTCTTTGAAGAATGATTACTGAGTAAGCTTTTCAACACCTTGCATTTGCTTTAGTATCTAGTACTCCTATGCTTTCTTTTCTTTGGTCATCTGACCCAATATAAAAAAAGTATTGCACGGATGTATATTTTTCAGGCCACCCTTCTAGTATCTGTACACGGATCAGATTCGCAATCTACCAATTTCCTGATATTTATAATCATTCCTTTTCTTGACTATTCTTGCCCTATATATAAAATTACTGTCTTGGAAGAAATATTCTCATCCTCAAAATCTTAATGTTAAGGCCAGTAAGTATTAAATTATTATTATTCAGATATTTTCTTTGTTTTTAAACTTAGTAATAAAAACCAAAATACATTATCTCTTGCAAAACTCAACTTATATTAAACAAACTACTTTTAAATTGTCTGCGGGTATAAGAAATTGGATAATTGCAGAAGAAATAATTAAACAAAATCTACACACATTTAGTGACTAGGCTAATAAAATATTCTCATCTTTGGTTTAGGTTAATGGCAGAAACATCTATATTCAGTAATCATATAGCGCTAAGGTAATTAACATGATAGAGATCTGGATTTCCCCCACAAAGGAGGTTTGGGTATTATATATTACATGTAGGCTTAGGTATCTGGTGTTATTGGTAAAGGTGTTATCCTATTAGCAATAAAAGTGGAACATCACACGTGATTTAATGAAGAGAGATATAAAAAAATAAATGTTATATATTCCTTTTAAAAATATAGTTAAAATAATTAAAAAAAGGACCAGTAAAAAAATATATACATATATAGTTAAAATGATGATACATTTGCAACTGATCAACTTGTACACAGAAGAAGCAATTTAAAGCACTGTTATAGTGCATTTCATTATGCACTTCCCTTCCTCAAACATTTTCAGTTTTTAAAGAGCAAGTTAAGGCTACAATTTCATCATAAAAGGGTCATGCACTTCTAGTATCATCAATAAAATCTGAATATGATGATAGTACTTTGAATTTTCGTAAAATATTATTTATTCAAAGTCTTGGGAACAAAACAAAAATGTATAAATGAAATGTACATTTCGATCAGGTGTTCCCTCCTTCCCCACAACCGATCTATTAGATCTTCTTCTCTGACCTCGTTTTGGGTGGAGGGCAAATGAACATGCAACTGCCGAAGGGCAAAGAGAACGAGGAGCTGCGAGAGCCGAAATACTGAGTCCCTGGAGAATCTGAATATATTTTCTGGATCTGTCCTTAGACTAACAATGCGGATCCTCGAGTGGGAATCTGTCCTGAGAGTTTAACAAACACGTTCACAGGGAGCGATCTGGTCTCTTACCAGCTTGCTTAGAACACAGACGCTTTTCTGCACCGTCTCTCTGGTGACATCTGCGTGCCGGACTTTCAAAGCCTATTACAAATAGTCATTATTAGAAATACTGAAAAATACTTCTTCTTCAACATAAAAACAGCAAGGCGATAGAAAACATTTCTTGCATTTGCTTAATTACATGCAAAAAGTATTTATTGAGAATCTCAGAAAATACTCCTTGGATGAGTAAGTGTCCGTCGGCCTGGGCACTATGTGCTGGAATCGGGAGGCGAAGGGAACAAACAGTGAGAAAAGTCTCTATTATCAGGAATTCACAGTCTGGTGGAGAATACTTTATGGGCAAGTTGCCACACTCAAGGCCCATCAACCATCCTTGTTCTGGTTGTAAAGTGGGCTGTCCGTTCGGAGCCACTGTTTCTGGTGAGAAGGAGATAGTTTAAGAGACGACAAAGCAGCTTTGTGAAGGTGGCTGTCCCAGGCCCTTGGGGTCTATTCTGGAGGCTGGTATGGCAGCCAGCTCTGAGCTGTGTCGCATGCCTCCATGATTCCGAGGGTGACCGTGTGGGCTTTCTCCTGCTCTCTGCTAGCAGAAAACAACCTGATTAGGTCAGCCCCGGGTGAGGCTGTGAGGGAAGTAAGAATGACTCTCCCCGTCCTAGTGCCCTGCCTGACAGCTCCTGGGATCTGTCCTGAGGACCAAGGAGCTTCCCTGCCTTGAGCTGGCTGCGGACTAGCGGTTGCATGAAGTTGGGTGGGGAGCCTTTCCTCGATCTGTTTCTCCCTCTCTACCTTGACCGGATTCATTCATCAAGTCTCCCCTCATTCAAAGGGGATTCAAGTCCTTCTCTTAGGCTCTGGGCCCCTCTGCTATCTGGCTTATCTGTCTGGTTACCCGAAGAGGCTAGAAAAACGTGGAGAAAAGGGCAGCCCCAGTATACTCTGGAGAGGGTCAGACCGGGGGGAGGGAGACAGGCAGGATGAAATGCCACCTAAAGGTTACGCAGAGCATGAGAACTGTTGATAAAACTGTAGGGGATAAGAGGGAGCAAAGGAACAGACTTCCAAGAAAGGACAGGAGCTCAATTCATCTCATAGAAAAGAGTGTAAGGGGAACAGTATACGAAGAAATCAAATGCACAAAGCTACCATACAGAATATCCCTTCCGCAAAAAACCCAAGTGCTGTTCAGAAGCAAACCATAAAAGGGGAAGCTGCTCACCTAAGTGTATGTGAATTTATTAATTAGAGCTATTAAGCTGGCAAGTAGTTTAAGAATTATCAAAATCGTAGTCAGATAACTGGCAAGTAGTTTGGAACTACTATAAGTACTTTCTACTACTTCTAAAATGCTGCTTCAAAAAACAAAAAACAAAAGACACCCATTACCACTCCATTTTTCTAAGTTATTCACCAAACACTAGAAATAGAAAGTTCAAGGACACCATGAAATTTAAATACAGTATTTTGCAGACAAATGACTAAGTTTGGTATCACCATCAGAAAACAATGTGCAAAATATTACATGATACAAATATAATTATCGTCACCCATATCAACTCACAAAGACATTTATGTGAATAAATTGTTACTATTGGGCAAAGAGCTACAAACCGTTTATAAAAATGTAAAACAATATCACAGGTCCCATATATGCATGTCCCCAAATTTTACATTTTGGGCGGGCAATATTTAAGAAAGAATTTTCAAGGGTTTTTTTGTTGTTCACTGTAACTGTCGTACCTTGGCTTCAATCTGCCGATAGCAAGAGATACCATATACGGTGGCTCCGTTTCCATTTCTGGGTGGCAAGTGGAAAAACACAGTATCTAAGAGATACACAGAAAAAGGTAGATACGAAAGTGATTACCCTTATGAGTGAATCATGACCCTGAAGTTATTATAACGCAGTCATTACAAACAAGACTGTCACAGGAACCCGGGCGCGCTTCCTCCCAGCATCACTCCCACTGGCTGTGGGAACGCCTCTCACGGCCTTCCAGTACACACCCATCACCAGCGCACGGGAGGCTGAATCAGAGCCGGTCTCACCGCGATGACGGTCACTTATCTCAGAAAACACTTGATCTATACAGGCTTCTTCCAGATTAAAACAAAACAGAGAACTGAAAAACTAAAAGCAATGCCTGATTCTTGACCAGAAACTCCCGCACAACTGGGGAAACCTGAACACAGCCTGGGTATTAGGTGGCATTACGACTTACCGACAAATCTCTTGGCTGTGATACTGATATTGATTATCCTGGGGATGACCTTATTCTCGGAGATGCACACTGAAGTAACAAGAGCTAAGGTGTCATGATATTTACAACTGACTTTCAAGTGGTACAGGCAAAACTGGGCACCAACACAAATACAAAGAACACTGGGGAATATTCGCTACACTGGTCTTTCAACTTGTCTGCATGTTTGAAAGTGTTCATAATACAAAAAATTGGGATAAAAACATCTGTAAGGCCCTCACCGGTTTGGCTTAGTTGGCCTACGGACTGAAGGGTCGCAGGTTCGATTCCGGTCAAAGGCATGTACCTTGGTTGCGGGCACATCCCCAGTGGGGAGTGTACAGGAGGCAGCCGATCGATGTTTCTCTCTCATCGATGTTTCTAACTCTCTATCCCTATCCCTTCCTCTCTGTAAAAAATCAATAAAACATATTTAAAAAAACATCTGTAAAGTTAAAATACGGTATTTGAAGTTTATTTACCTGCGTAGTAACATTTGCTCCATTTCATCAAAAATTAAACAGTTAATCCAACCAAGTTCAACCTCGTGTTTTGGTAGAGCCTCTACTACATGACAAAATGTAGTTCTTCGTTAAGCCTGTCAAAGCACGCATTACGGGCGGTAGGAGGCAGTGCTACCAGCAGGGAATGCCCTAATCTGGCTAGTCACTTACTCTGGCCAGGTTCCTGGCAGAAGCCCAGGTTCACCACCCGTTACAATGCAAGCCTGGCCCTCAGCTGGAGATCCTCTTCAGGGGTCCTCAAACTATGGCCCGCGGGCCACATGCGGCCCGCCGAGGACATTTATCCGGCCCGCCAGGTGCCGCTGCCTGTCCTGCTTAGCAGCCGACTCGTCCCGGGCCCGCAGTGCGCATAGGAATTTGTTCACAGTTTTTTTTTTAAACTATAGTCCGGCCCTCCAACGGTCTGCAGGACAGTGAACTGGCCCCCTGTTTAAAAAGTTTGAAGACCCCTGCCTAGATCCTTAGAGCACAAGGAGTCAGCTCCAACCAGTTCTTAAACATTTTATAAATAAGCACAACCGTCCTTTTTTCTTTTTCTTCTTTTTTTTTCTTTTTACCAAATGACTGAACAGCAGGCTGTGTGAGGCGACTGTCCTTTCATTCCTTCATTTATTTATTTGTTTGTTAATCCTCGCCCGAGGATATTTTTCATTGCTTTTTAGAGAGAGTGGAAGGGAGGGGAGAGACAGAGAGAGACAAACATCAATGTGAGAGAGACACATAGACTCATTGATTGGTTGACTCCCAAATGTGTGCCCTGACAGCGGTGACCGAAGCAGACCAGGGATCAAGCCTGCAACGGAGGTACGTGCCCTTGACCGGAATGGAACCCGAGACCCTTCACTCCGAAGG
Organism: Plecotus auritus; assembly: GCF_963455305.1. Lineage (NCBI taxonomy): Eukaryota > Metazoa > Chordata > Mammalia > Chiroptera > Vespertilionidae > Plecotus > Plecotus auritus. The sequence goes on along the minus strand of NC_137775.1, from coordinate 184,840,056 downwards.
TCGACACTCTAGCCACTGAGCCCAGCCGGCTAGGGCCAAAGCATTTCATTTACAAAGTACTTAGCGTCACAGCCGTGGGCAAACTACGGCCCGCGGGCCAGATCCGGCTGTTCTATCCGGTTCTCTTGCTCTCCTCTCCGCTCCTTTACTTTGAATTTATATTAGTTCACACAAACACTCCATCCATGCTTTTGTTCCGGCCCTCCGGTCCAGTTTAAGAACCCATTGTGGCCCTCGAGTCAAAAAGTTTGCCCACCCCTGGCTAAGATGTCTTGTCAAATTAAAAAAATGACACTAACTGCCCCATCGCCTGTTTCATACCTTCCTGGTAGTTGTGTGCGCCATCGGGTAAGGCCAGGAAGGGCAGGTACTTCCATTCCTCAGGTATGGTGGGGCTGTCGTGTCCATCTCCTGGAATCAGGGGCGGGTAAGAGAATTCAACCTGAAACGGAAAGGAATGTTCTTAGCCAAAGGTTGTTGATCAAAGGGAGAATTTTATCTTGAAAGGCAGAAACGCTTTTAGACGCTGAAGAACAATAGTAAGGGTAAGCCACACTTGTTGACATCATTTGACAATATCAGCAGACCTATGGGATAGATGGGGGCGTGGAAAGGAGTAAAAGAAGAAGGACTTGTACGCCTCTCCCTCTTGCTGATTTAACAGGCTGCTACATTTTCATGTGCATAGGAGGGTGGTGGGCAGTGAGTGGGCCGAGATTTACATTTGGGAGCGGTCATCAGAGAGATGGTAATTGACGCCATGGAGCCCTGAGGAAACCCAACATCCTATCGAACAGAGTGGAGGACGATGCCCAACCAAGGAGCCTGAGAAGTGAGCCAAGATCTAGGTTTGCTTCCCATCAATTGGCTTCCTTGTTCCCAATACTTACATCTTCAAGCTTATGGTTTTGTTGGGTGGGGTGTGAGGAGGTGTTAAGCAACATTTTGGATTTATTATTATTTTTCAAGATGGAGAATTGATCAATGAAAGTTCAATGAAGTCTCTCCAACACTGTGTCTTATAGAAAGAACAAAGGTTTTTTTTTTAAATATATATTTTTATTGATTTCAGAGAGAGGAAGGGAGAGGGAGAGAGAGATAGAAACATCAATGATGAGAGAGCATCATTGATCGGCTGCCTCCTGCACGTCCCCCACTGGGGACCAAGCGAGCAACCCAGGCATGTGCTCTTTGACCGGAATCGAACTTGGGACCCTTCAGTCCACAGGTTGACGCTCTACCTCCTGAGCCAAACCAGGTGGGCAAGAACAAAGTTTTTAATATGTGCCCCCAGGTGCTGGCATCCCCAGGCTTAATAAATAGCACTTTCTCTGAGCTTCTAATTCTTTTTGTTATTTCAATGAGACTTTTGGAGAGGAAGGCAGAATAAAATACTAGTTAGCTATTTTAAAATGTTATAATTCAGCCTGGCCAATGTGGCTCAGTTGGGGTCACTGGTTCAATTCCTGGTTAGGGCACATGCCCAGGTTGCAGGCTCCATTCCCAGTAGGGGGTGTGCAGGAGGAAGGCAAACAATGTTTCTCTTCATGTTTCTATCTCTCTCCCTTCCTCTCTCTCTCTCAAAAAAAAAAAAAAATAAAAAATTAATAGAAATATATTTAAAAACAAAAGTATTGTAATGTTATAATTCAGTATTGCTTAATATGAAAAAATACTAATGGTATATTGTTACATAAAAAGGCAAGTCATAAAACTTCATGATAACATAATATATTTTTGGAAAAAGTTATGTATAGTCATAAAAAATAACTGGAGTGTGCCCCCTCCTGGGAGCATGCCCACTCTTCACCCCTGCCCTCTTTTTTCCACAGGTGTGCACCTCCTAAACTCTAAGGGACCCCACGAGACTTGCAACCAGGGGAGCCATGGGCAATGACAGCTTGTCCCAGGTTAACCCGGAGCCTGTCCCAGGCCCCCTTTTCTCTGACTCTCCAGTGAGTGACAGCAGCCCCCCCTTGGCTCGCTTCTTTCCCATGCCATTTCCAGAGGGCCAGAGCAGCCCGGCCTAGACTCTCTCCTGTCGCTTCTTCTGTCCTCAGCCTTCCTTGCTCCATTGTCCCCGCTTTAACAAAGGACTCTCAGAATCCAAACAAAACAGAACGGGAAGGATATTCATCAAGTTGTTAAGAGCAGATTTCTCCAGGACTTCAAGGGCTAGTTTTCTCTTTTTCTTCTCTGTATTTTCTCACTTTTCTACTACAGTGAATACATATTACTTATGATAAGAAATGTTACTTTTTAAAAACAGCTGGAATACGACTTAAACATTGTCTAAAAATACCAATTTTAATAACAGCGGAGGCGCTGTACCGGTGTGTTGGGGTCAGTAGATGTTTAGGTTCTTTGGTAGAACGGGAGGAAGGAACCGAAGATCCTCCCACTCTCGTCCCTGTCCATCTCTGTCTCCCTCTTGTGGTGCCATCCCTAGGAGACCAGGGCCTTCTGCAGTCCTCCCTTATCTAGCAAAGGCCAAGTTCAGCAAAGGATCTCAATCACTAATATGAAAGAGAGTTGCCCATGATGCGTAAGCATTTTACCAGAGATGAAGACTTAAGCCAAAGAAAGAAATGTAGGCACTTTCTAGCTACTGGGAGGATTCCAAGAGGACAGAAGCACCCTCCTGATATCTCTAAATTTCCCTTATTCAGGTTGACACCCAGCCTGCTTAGCTGCGATACCAAGGCCTAAATGACAACTATTCCACTCTCTACCTGTTAGTATCGCAGCCCTCCAAAGCTAGGATGTTCACCGTCACAGCGCATGAAGAGCATGGTGAACATCAGGAAAAAACCTCCACCAAAATATGAAAGTTCAAGGAATAAAAGTGCTGGGGAGTTGGGGGACGAGGCAGTATTGTTTCGCAAGTTTCTCTGAGTAGCTAAAACATCTCTGGACTTATTCCTCCCTAACCTCTGACTCTCCAAAGCTTGCTCTTTCTGTTCCAAAGGCCTACTTATTCCAACAAGAATCACAAAGGACACCTCCTTAGTGTTTCATCATTATCGCCACGGGATTTCATCAACAGCAGGTGCCAAAACTCCATGCGTCAGCCAGCCATCTGTCACCAAAACCTGAACTGGTCAGAGCTTGCCAATATCACCCTAACACAACCTCCCCCCGAATCTCCACAACCCATCCCCGAGTTTGCAACACAACATCCTGTTACTCGAGGAGATGTTCCTGGGATGGGACCACTCAGACCACCAGGAAAATATAGTTGTTCTCTTCCTCATTCTACTTGCTTTACTCACCGTTGGAAATGGTGTAAACATGAGTTCTAGTACTTTCATAATTCTATTTTTTTAAGAAATACAATCTGGTAGGACCAGTTTATTCAAGAATTAAAATGTCTAGCCATGTATACAAAACCACGAACAGAACAAAATCAGAACAGTGGTCAAAAATCAAGTAATACTTCCAACTTTTTAGACATCACTTTGGAAAATAACTATTCCCTATTAATTTGAGTGTTTTTAAAAAAGTTCCAGTCTATGAAAGAACCAAAAGGTTTAATTGATATACATTTGATATTATTTTGCCAAAAAATACACTAACCTGACACATACAGTTTATATTATTTAGTGCCACAAAGCAAATAAGGAACAAATAAAACTCTGGAACACACAATCTAGAACAAGCAAACTACTATAGGGGAGGAGTCCATAAATTATATCGCGTCAAAGACTAATTTCAGATGAGTTTTTAAGGAAGAAGGGTCCTTTGCTAAATACTCAGTTTTTAAAAATTTCAGGAAAAGAATGGGAATAGATAAATATCTCAAAACTATTTTAGATGTCTTGGTAGTACTTTTACTCACTTAAAAAAGTGTTCTAAATGTTAAGTATAGCCACCAACTAGAATTATCACCTCTAGAAATTAATATTATCTACGAAAGAATTCCCTCCCACAAATTATCCCAATAAATGTGAAAAAAATGGCCAAGTGATAAAATTATTAGATGTTCACTTTAATTTAAATGGAGGAATTTTTCATTGAAATGTATTTCATTAAAATATATCTGAAGGCCTCAAAGGTGAAAAAAAAACAAACTGGAGGCAAGATGATGGAACATCTGTCGACATGCCTCGTTTGGGGGTCCTCCGCACGGCTGTACTGGAAGATAGCTTTAACCTTGTGGTCCAGGTGAGTGGACCTCACTCCCGTATCATAGCAGCCGCTGTAGAGCAGCTTTTTAACAGGAGAGCCTGCGGAGATTTAATGCATCCCCCTACGCAAAGTCGTCATGCTTAATTAGCCCTGCCGATTGCTGCAAGCCATTTCTTTACACAAAGGTTTTACTTTGGTTCCCTTGGATCTAAAAATGGCAAATGACGCCCAAGTATGGGAATTTTCGCGATGAATCATCTCAGTGCAAGGAAAGAACTGGTGATCAGCATGACCTGCCGCATCTGGCACATGGGAAGGCGAGCCTAACAGAGCGCCCTCCCGCTATCTGAAGTCAGAGTCACAGGTCAGTGACCATGCACTCTGTGCCTCGCACCTGCAAGGACCGTCTTAAAATGGAGAAGAAGGTAGGTGATGAGCACATCCCAAGGGAAATCTTACACAATCGGACGCTCTGAAACACCGGGCATACTGATTTTTGTCTCTGCGCTGTCTGATTTTGGCAAGAATCCTGTTTGGTTTAGCCAGAAACCCCCCTTCTCCGCTGACATAGTAAATTCCCATTCACCGACCCCCAATCTGCTCCTTGCCTGTAAATTCCCACTGTTCCCTGTTGTATTCAGAATCGAGCCTTGTTCTATAGTGAGATCTCTTTTTCCCTCCTGCAACAGCTTTTCTGAATAAAATCTGGTTCTACCGCTTTTAACGATGGTCCAGCTCTGGTTTTTCTGAGAGCACCAAATTAGCTGTAAGTATGCTTGACCTTTAACCTTTCTGGGTTTCAGCTGACTTACCTGTAAATTTAAGAGGGATGGAGTAGATGATCTCTGAGGATCCCAGCCAGGTCTAAACTTCTCAGGAAGAAATAAGGCACAGAAAAAAATCAGCAGTTTGGACTTGCTGGAGTTCTGGGAGCTATGAGGCCAGGACACCCTGACTCTCCTTTTACAGAACCAGTCACCATTATAAACCTCAGTGCCGAAACCCCAAACCAGACATATCCACAGAAATGCCAGGGTGCTACTTCAGCCCAAAGTGCCTCTTGCACCTCACAATCTGTTGTACAGTTGTCGTTAATCTCCAAGCAGCAAGCAGCACTGCATTCGGTTTTCTAAAGTAAAGTAAGCCCAGCGGGTGTGGATCGGTGGTTGAGCGGCAACCTATGAACCAGGATGATTCCAGGTGAGAGCACATGCCCGGGATGTGGGCTCGATCCCCCGTGTGGGTTGTACAGGAGGTAGCTGATCAATGATTTCTCTCTCTCCCTCTCCCTTCCTCTCAGAAAGCAATAAAAATATATTAAAAATAAAGTAATTTTTCCTCTGTGGAAATAAAAATTATATTACTTTTGCCCGTAAAACAGATGTACGACATAATAATTAATCTCGACTTTAGATGACAGCAAAAATGAAAAGATCTTATTGTATCTCCTTACCAATAGTTCCTTCTTTTCTGTCTTTAAAACAGTTTGGTTCTGAAGTGGACTGCCACTTCTTACTTTACTCCGAAAGACTCCTAAATGCCACATGGCTCCGAGAATGAATACAGGAGGTGCCAGAGCGATTGTAAGTCTGACTCCTGGGCTGTCCTGCAGTGTGACCTCAGCGAGATCATTTTACTGCCTCCAAGCTTCAGTTACTGCACCCATATCCCAAGGAAGTTATAAAGTGACAAGATTAAAGCTGCGAAGTTTAAAGATCTGATGATGATGAACACTTTGCATGCCATGATGCAAACTCAAATATCTATTCTCTCACCTGTAAATATAGGGTCACATTTTAAAACCTTATAATGTACGGCTGCTGGGAATGTTTCAGATATAGCACTGAATAACGCCCCTTCCTCCGTGGTCTCTCTCAATGCCATTTCTACCCGAGGGACAAGGAATAGCAAGCAGTCTTTAAAACACACAACCACCTTCTCACTTCTCCATCATTTTTTTTCTGTTATCATCCTTCTAACAAACTTAAATTTTGCCCACAGACATCTTCTAAAATGTTGCATTCCTGTGACATACAAGAAAGAAAATGCCACATTGCCTAGTGGCAGCAATGAGCTTTTTCGATATTTTAAACATTTCCATTTCCTGTTCGCCAGGACATTGTGACATCACGGCCTTCCAGGGTTTGTGCTCATTCTCTAACCCTGCTTCTATTTTGTTCCCTTGCCTTCAATGCATCGACTGCAAAGGTGCCATTGTCCCCTTTACCATTCCGTGAAGAAGCTTAAAAATGACTTTGTATTTGCACATTTCTTCGCTCGGTAATACACTTCTTTTATTGCACTTGAGCTGGGGAGGTCAATCGCTCACCTAAAGGCAGGAGTTGGACGAGATCAAATAGCAAGACCAAGGCCCAATGGGAAGGCGGGGCGGGGTCAATACACCTCCCCAGGCGACCGAGTCCAGGGCTTCCAAGATAAACAAAGGAAGTGGATTTTGTCACCGCGCGGCAGGTGCTTCAACCGACCCGGGGCATTCGTGTGGCAGCGCAGCGAGCTCAACACCTTTCAAACGCAGCCCAAGTGCTGACTTTTCCTGAAGGCTCGCGTCATGGGTGGGCACCCAGAAAGTCAACGGAGACAGAGATGGACGGGGGAGGGGGGGGGAGAGTGGGGCGGATCTTCCATTCCTTCCTCCCGCTCCACCAAAGAACCTAAACACCTACCGACCCCAACACACCAACACACAGCTCCTCCGCCGCTGAGTGCAATGGTTCAGGGGCAGGAGAGAGAAGGGAGCGTGGGGCCGGCTGCAGGTGGGGCGAGCGGAGGATCTGCAGAGAGGAGACGAGCTCGGAGGCAAAGAAGGACCGAGGGCGCTGTAGGGAGGACGCGGCGGAGGGGATGGGCGCTGCCGGCGAGAGGACGCCCGGGCAGCCGGGGTGCGGGGCGGGGGCGATCGGGCCCCTTCCTCACCTGGCAGCCCTTCTTGTGGTGAAAGCCGACCACCACGATGTGCAGAACGGGCCCCCGCGGGGCGCCATCGCAGCCCCGCCCGGCCTTCTCCATGGGCAGCCGCCGCGGGCCCGCACGACCACGACTTCAACCGCCACGGGCGGCGGCCGGGTGACCGGCGGTCCCCAGGCGGCCGGCGATCGGTGGATTCCAGGTGTCACCCAGGGCGCCGCATGAGGCCACGCCGGGGGCCTGGAGAGGCTGAGGCTCCCGCAGCTCCGCCCCGCCCCCCGGCCGCCGCTGCCGCGACGCGCTCGTCAGCCTCCGCTTCTTCCGGGCGGTCAGCCGACGCAGCCGCCGCGGCGGGAGGGGCGGGGCCTAAGGCGCGGGGCGGGTCCGGTGGGCGGGGCCTGCAGTGACGTCCCTGCACACCTGTCCCCTGTTCTCCTATCCACCTGCTTCCTCCTCCTATTCCTTCTCTTCTTCCTCCCTAAAATCTCCGCCCCTCCCCGCATCTTTCCTCAACTTTACTTCCTTTTTAATGTGTTTTCTGTTCATTCCTTCACTTCCTTTCCTTGGACTCTCTGGCCTAGGGTCTCTCTACCCTTTATCCTTAAATATTGGATGACATATTGGTGCTGTTCTGTCTGTGTATTCAATATTTAAATGCTTGCCCTGTATTTCTCTTTTGCTTCGTTCTGTGTTTTTGTTTTTCTTCCTATGTAAATATTGTCTATAGGAATTTAGAAGCGACTCAAGGCCCGAAGCAGAATATCCTTGACAAAAAGGAAGTTTACAGGGAGACCTATAAAATGATTATTCTAATCCTGCTATTAAAACAACAACATTAAAAAGAAAGAAAGGAAGGAAGAAGGAAAACAACAACATTATTTTCAGTCTATCTTGTTTCTGGGTTTAGTGCTCTGGTCAGCACAAAATATATGGGAGCTGTAGTCACTAGAGTTTTTAATTTTCTTGCTGTTATACTACTTCAATTTTTTAACAAGCATTGAATCTCATCCTATGCCCATTTAGAGTGCATAATGGAAATACTAACCGATTTAACAAGTCTTATTCAGGACAGTTTGGGAGTAAACTAAAGATAGGTGCCTGCTTCAAATGGAATTTGAGATCACTACAATAATTGGCTGTAAAGTTTATCATTATAGTTGCACCTCCCTTAGTTTAAACAACCTTAGCAGTTGATATTTTTCACTGTTGGCCTTGACATTTAAGGACCTGCATTCTAATCTAAGTATAGCTGAGAAAAAGAGTAAGCTTCCTGTGACCAAGTTTAGTTCCTATGATTCGGTAGAACTGTTTTGATGCTAATAAAAATACTGTAGAAAATTTTCAAGATGTTGCTATCATTTCTATATTACAAAATTCTTGGCGTTGGCTCAGAACTGTGTGAAACTATATTATTCCCTGTATGTAGAATATGTTACCATTTTCTTCCATCTGACTTGATATTTTTCACAATTGGAATAGCTAAAATTAAAATGTAATTGGACATTTTTTAAAAAAGTAAGGGTAGGGCATTTTAGAACTCTGTATCTATAGTGAACCCCAATTATTTAGTTCATTGTGCAGGAGACCAAATAACAGCTTTAAAAAACTCTGTATCAGTTTGTATCCTAGCGTTCCCAACTAAGATTAAATAATTTGCTCATAACTATTGTTTTTGCTTAAATGTTTAAAAAGTATATAATTTAAAATATGCTGTAAGCAAAGAAGCTACATTGTGGGAGACATTGGGAGTGAAAGTAAGCAAGGGAATTTCCAGAAATTTTCCATCTCTAAACATACAGACTGGCCCATTTCACAGTGTAGAAGAATAACTTTTATATTAATTTCTTGAGTTGCATTAATATCATAAATTCATTAATAAAATGCCTATAAGGACAAATATGTATTGAGAAAAAAAACAAAGAAATTTATCCTCTATTAGAAAAAGTGTTGGAAGGAAATTATCAAGATTGGAAATAACAATTTGAGATAATGGAATACTTTCTGAACATTATTTTGACAGAAAACTTGCTTGTATTTTGATGGTATTTTTCTCCAGGGAAAAAGTTAGAAATGCTTTTCTGAACACATAAAACATTGAAGAGCCTCTTCTAGTTACATATATTTATGTTGGATATAAATTCTATTTTGTGACTGCTCTATGAGAGCTAAAGGGAGAAAAACCCTGGAGACATCGAGCTAGGACGTTTTCAAGTTCATTCCAAGTGAACTCTCCATCTGGAATCGGCTTGTTGTTTCAGGAAACAACACGATAAAATAAAACCACTCCCTTCCTGCAATCTCCATGAACTCTATCTCCTTTCTCAGGTTACAGTAGCCCCCCTTTTCCTTCTTAAGTTGAAATCATTCACCTTTCCACTTAAAGGAAGCACTTGGCAACTTCTCTTTGGCGTGTCTGAATTGCCAGCATCCATACTCCTGCGCTTTGGGGCCATTATTAAGTAAAACAAGGATATGTGAGCACTGAGATACCACAACCGCCAATCTGGTCACCAAGAGGGCTACTAAGGGACTAATGGGCGGGGGCGTGTACAGCCTGGAGACCCGGGGCTAGGGGATGAATCACTTCCAGATCCGATGAGAGGGATGATTGGAGATTTCTCCACTGCTCCGGGCATGCAATTTCAAAGTTATGTGTTGTTTATTTCTGGAATTTTCCATTTAATATCTTCAGACCATGCTTGACCAAGTATAACTGAAACCATGGGAAGCAAAGCCACAGATAAGCAAGAACTACTGTATAAAGAGACTTTCTCTGTCCTTTATCAATAGTATGGAAAAGTGCTCACGGTCATTTTATTACTGTAAAGGAACACAAAGTATTAACTTTTCTTAAAGCATATTTTCCTGAATTTCAAACTCTATCAAGTAATGCCTTGAATTTGGTCTCTGCTCTCATTCCGGAATGGAGAAAATAAAACAAGACTAGAGATAGGAAAGAGAAACCAGGAAAAGAAAAGGGCTTCACAAACAAATTTGGCATTACCTTGGCTTTAGAATCTTTTTTTTTAAAGTATATTTTTATTGATTTCAGAGAGGGAGAGGGAGAGATAGAAACATCGATGATGAGAAAGAATCAATGACTGGCTGCCTCCTGCATGCCCCACACTAGGAATGGAGCACACCTGACTGAGAATCCACTGTGACCTCCTGGTTCACAGGTCCACGCTCAACCACTGCCCACACCGGCCAGGTTGTCTTTAGAATCTTATGAAGATCTAGGATGATATTGATGGATATGACTGAAATAGAATCAATTTAAAGAATATTTATTAGACTGTAAAATACACCTGGAACTGTGTGTAGTAAGTTTTGTGCATTTCAAAAAGAAAGAAAGAAAGCAAGCAAGAAAGAAATTGCTGCCTTAAAGTGGCTTATGTCTAGCTGTAAGATGAAAGCGAAACCAGCTAGCAACACTAGCTATTGTAGCACCCACTCTAAAGCAAAGCATCATGTTCAGTATTAGGAAACGCAGATAAGTAAGCAGTAATAGCTCAGATTTAATAAATAAGCACTAATATGCCAGTCCTCTGCTAACCACTTTTGATGGATTATCTCATTTAACCTTCACAACAATGGTACAACAAGTATATTTTTCCAATGTGTAAATTAAGACTTACAAAGGTTAAACTGGCCCAAGGTCAAATAACTTGAAGGAACTGTAGTGGAGACAAGATTTGAACCAAAGTAATTTAACTTTAGAATCAATCGATGTAATCATCATACTGCTTCCGAAGATTCTTGACTCTGAAGAACTCAGAGTTTTTGTGGAGGTGGTAACCCCTTGGATAGATAATTAGAAGAGAATACATTGGAGCACTCCAAGAACTGTTAACATTGCTGCAGGATAGTGAGAGCCCACCAGGTGTGCAAGTCAGAGAAGCTTCCCAGAGAAAGTCACATTGGCCTTGAAGGATGAACAGGATTTCTCAGAACTTGGGGGCAGAGCATCTCAAGAGTAATAAAGTCAAATCACTAAGGACTGAAGTTATTAAGGTAAACATTTGGGAAAGAAAGGGTTTTATGCCAAACTTAGAGAAAATATGTAAGATTAGAAGTAAAGTGCAATAGGAGATGTTTGGAGGTGAGCACATGCCAACTGCACATGGTATTCTCTGCTTGGAATGCTGCTCCTGCCCGTTTCTGCCTATCCAATTCTTATTCATCTCCATGACTAGACTCCTGGTAATTCCTCTGAAGCTTCCCAAGCTTCTCTATATGGTCAGTGGGCACATTACTTAATCTTTCTGAGTATGAGGAACTTCATCCTAACACCTGCTTCAAAGGCTAGTCATAAAGATTAGGAGTAAGTATATTTGTTAAGTTTCCTGGCACACAGTAGGTGCTTAATATTTATGAGATGCAAAAAGCCAGGACTGGCTTGGGGTTTCAAAGGAGGTTGAATCCTATAGGGTTTTGAACTCAAGGGCCCATCTGTGAGGGCTTCTGAATCTCCTCACTGACATTTGCCTTAAATCATATCTACTTCTCTAGAAATCTTGAAGCTAAAAGCGGTCTTTTTGCTTAATATATTAAATGTCATGTGCCTTGTAAATGTTTGTTTGTTGTCTCTGTCCCCCATACATCCTCAAGCTCCTTCAAGGGCAGCCGACCCTGTAGCTCTATTCTGTACACTGTTTTACACTCAGCAAAACGTTGGGCAAATGGTGTGCAACTAATATTTGTGTATTTGTTCAATGAGTAAATGATGGGAGCTTTACAACCATTGGTTGTATCGATAAATAATGTTCTTTTGGCCTCTCCTGGTTGGACTCTAGCTTTAAGTTCCTAGGATATAAATGTAAAATAGAGTAAGGCAGAGAATTTGCTTTCTATTCAAAAGTGCATGGGGTATGAGGGCATGTATGGGAGTGAGGTGGGGGGGGGGGGCAATGGTAAGATATGTACACATATAATACCTTAATAAAAAAAAATAAAAAAAAACAACAACAAAAGTGCAAAAGCTGTAAGGTGTCCTAAGAGTGAGGACATTAACGTGGAGCGCCATCAGGTGGCTGCCCGTTAGACAATGCCTTTTCGAATTAGTGAATACAGAAAGCCTAAAAAAATTACACTCCTCGATATAACAAGGTTAAAAAAAATGAACTGACTGCAGTAGAAAAAGAAAAAGAAACAATTTATCCCCACCCTACAAAAGCTTACAAAAAATGCCAATTGTGGGATTCCTTGGTGTCTTCAAATGAATTTATTCACAAGGTAGGGTATTTTTAACGTCCCTCAGAAACTTCGAGGGGAGAGTGGGTACCTGTCGGGACCACAGAATGGTCAGTGGACAGAAATATGTCCCGGATCTCACTGCCGGGGAAAGAAGGGCCCGGGTGGGATCCACGTGGACGGGCCCGATCGCACGCTCGGCCTTAGATTGGTCGAGCCTGCCCGGGCTGCGTGGGGGCGGGGGCGGGGAGGCGGAAGCGCGCTCTTTCAAACTTGCAGTCCTGACGTCGATGCACTTCCGGCGTCGCCATGGCGGCTAACGCTACCACTAACCCGTCGCAACTGCTGCCTCTAGGTAATGGTGGTCCTGCGGGAAACGGGGGCGAGGAGCTGAAGCTTAGGATTGGGGGCCACGGGGCCGCGGGCCGAGGCAGCCCCGGCAGCGGGTTAGGAAAATGCTTTCCCCTCGCGGCTTGTCTCCAGGCCCCACGTCTCCGCGGTCCCAGGCCGCCTGCCTCCTGAGCGTGCAGGGTCTTTTAGGCCTGAACCCCAGGGTCCCCGGAACCCCAGGGTCCCCTGTACCGGGTAAATGCGTCGCCAGCCTTCTTCGTCGTGAGCAGCCCCACTCCTCAGCCTGGCGTTTAAAAGCTCCCCAGACAGACCCTGTCACTTACCTGGCCGCTTATGGGGAGAAGCACTGGGCTCTGGAAGGAGCCTACACGAGGAAACTGGAAACTCGCCCTATTTGTCATTCATTCATTCATTCATTCATTCATTCATTCATTCAACAAGCAGTTATGGGGCATCTGCGCACCATCCCGTGGCTGGGCACGATTCGACACATTTAGTCACGTCCATTGCCACCTTTAGCACAGAAACCAGTGGAGGAGAGAGGATGCTGGACAAATAAACCTCATACCAGACAGCGCCCGGCCAGCCGAAGAGATGTGCGAGCTGCTGCAGAGGACAGGGCAGAGTTAGGGTGAGGGAGGCGGCGACCAGGAGTCTCTGGTGAAGGCAGTTGTGCCTCTCTCCCTCATATTTACTAGCCGAGAGGGATTGAGTCAGTGGGTGTGGCTGTGACAAGTTTTTTCTCCATTTGACAGTCTTTTTAAGAAATTACTTTTCAATAACTATTTTTAAAAAATATATTTTATTGATATTTTACAGAGAGGAAGGGAGAGGGATAGAGAGTTAGAAACATCGATGAGAGAGAAACATTGATCAGCTGCCTCCTGCACACCTCCCACTGGGGATGTGCCCGCAACCAAGGTACATGCCCTTGACCGGAATCGAACCCGGGACCCCTCAGTCCGCAGGCTGACGCTCTATCCACTGAGCCAAACCGGTTTTGGCAACTATTTTTAAAAGTTATCTTTATTATTGAAAGTATTACAGATGTCACTACCCCCCTCCCTGCGTCCCGCCCCCCCACACACACCCCAGGCCATCACCACACTATTGTGTCCAGGGGTTATGCATGTCCTATATAATAAGAGAGGAATATGCTAATTATCCATTAATGCCTTGAGGCGTAAGGACCAGATCACAGATCTGCAGGAGGGTGGGGCAGTGAACTATAAGCGGGCAGCGAAAAGCTACAGAAGGGGGCAGGGCAGCAAGCTATGAAGTGGGGGGAGAGGGGGGCGGGAGGAGCTACAGGAGGGTGGCAGCTACTGGCGCACAGATTTGTGCGCAGGGCTACTACTGTGCATGTAAGTTCTTTGATTCATCTCTCCCCCCACCCCCGCCACCAACCTTCTTCCTGAGGTTCTCAGTCTGTTCCATGCTTTTATGTCTCTTGATCTATTTTGTTCATCAGGGTATTTTGCTCATTGAATTCCACATAGGAATGAGATCATGTGGTACTTGTCTTTGACTGACTGACTTGGCTTAGCCTACTACTCTCTAGGTCCCTCCATGCATGACAAACGCTGAATACTCAGCATATGCCAGGCACTGTCCCTTGAGGACCCAGTGATAAGGAAAGACAACCTGTTTCTGCTCTCATGGGCTGAGAGTCTAGAGAGGAGTTCTTACATTAAGCAATCTATATGTGTGTGTGTGTGTGTGTGTGTGTGTGTGTGTGTGTATATATATATATATATATATATATATATATATATATATATATATATATATATAAAAGCCTCAGTAACTGGCAGACCATCGGACCATCCAACCGGTAGCTGTGACATGCACTGATTACCAGGGGGCAGAAGCTCAATGCTGGAGCTGCTGAGCTGTGGTGACTTGGCAGCTGCGGTTCTCGGGTGACGCATCTGGAACCAGAGAGGAGGGAGCCCGATTCTGGGGTGCGTCACCCGAGAACCATCCTCTCACAATCCGGGACCCCTCGGAGGATGTTGGAGAGCTGGTTTCGGCCCGATCCCTGCAGGCCAGGCTGAGGGACCCCACCAGTGCACGAATCTGTGCATCGGGCCTCTAGCCTAATGTAAAACCACAACCATGATAAATTGCTACAAAATTGAGGTGAGCGGAGAGCAGGGGAAACTTCAATGTAGTGATTGAACAGAGATATGCGGTATAAAACCAAGTTTTAGAATGAATACTTTTCCTGGTTTATCTTTCACCATATGCAAGTACTAAGTGCCAATAGGCACCCAAATATTTATTGTCGTAATGAGTTGGTAAATAATCTTTTTCTTCTCTCTTAAATACGTAGAGCTTGTGGACAAGTGTATAGGATCAAGAATTCACATCGTGATGAAGAGTGATAAGGAAATTGTTGGCACGCTTCTAGGATTTGATGACTTTGTCAGTATCCTTTTAAAAGACGGTGGTATGAGTTTTTCTTCAGTATTTAAGAATGGAAGTAAGAACTATAGACAGTCTACTTACTGATAACTATAAGGAAAATCAATGCATTCTCAGGGAAGCTATAATAGTATTTTAAGTGGATGTGTAACTGAAAGAAGATAAAGTTCCTACCAATCACAAGCTTTTTGAATTCAAGTTATTGTGTTAAATGTTACCATTGAAACTGAATAAAGGCAGAAAGCCAGAGTAAATTTCACCTCATATGTTATTTCCTTAACACAAATTTCAGATATGGTACTGGAAGATGTCACTGAGTTGTAAGTAGTGTTAAAAATTAAAGAATTGTCAGGGCGGGGGGAAGAATCCCTCTTTAAGGCAATTTTAGTACTGTTGAGTCAGTAAAATGATGTATGAGAAAACATTGCCTGTTGGAATTACTACTAGAAATTTTATCTACTGACACAATGCTAGTAAATTTGGATCTGAGGGTTACCTAATGAAATGTTACTAAATTGCTAGGAAATTAGTGGAGACTAATTTAGTGGAAATTATCTTTAAGATAAAAGATACTAAAATAGGGCTCAGGTCAAATCAAGGAGTTGATAGAGCATTTAATGTAATTTATGTATAATATAAAATGTAAATGATGGCTCATTTATATTAACATAAAGATGGCAACCAGTATCTGCTTTCAAATTTGAAATGACTGTGGATTGGTTTAATGGATAGAAATCAATACTAAGTAATAGTAAAAGAGTGAAGATAGTAAACCTTTTATTTCATATTTGATCTCCTTGGTAAGTTTCAGCTTCTTTTACGAAGATCAGCCCTAGTCGATGTGGGCCTTGGGCCAGTCAGTCCACGGTGTTGCCTTTGGTAAAGATAGTACATCATCCAGGAGATATAACCTGTGTCTCTGAAAACGGTTGATACAATTGTCTGACCTCATGTTCATTTATATACAACTAGAGGCCTGGTGTTCATGCACGGGGTGTGTGTGTGTGTCCTTCAGCCCAGCTTGCACTCTTTCCAATCTGGGACCCCTCTAGGGCAGTTGAACATCCTTCTCACAATCCAGGACTGTTGGCTCCCAACTGCTCGCTTCTGCCTGCCAGCCTGATCACCCCCTAACCACTCCCCTGCCAGCCTGATTGCCCCTAACTGCCCTCCCCTGCAGGCCTGGTCCCCCCCAACTGCCCTCCCCTGCAGGCCTGGTGCCCCCCTCAACTACCCTTCCCTGCAGGCCCAGTCGCCCCCAACTTCCCTCCTCTGCCGGCCTGGTCACCCCTAACTGCCCTCCCCTGCAGGCTTGATCACCCCCAACTGCCCTCCCTTGCAGGCCTGATCCCTCCCAACTCCCCTCCCCTGCTGGCCATCTTGTGGTGGCCATCTTGTGTCCACATGGGGGCAGCCATCTTGTGTGTTGGAGTGGTGGTCAATTTGCATATTACTCTTTTATTAGATAGGATAATAACTTTTTTAGGGCTCAAAATGTTGGTTTTGATTATCTGTTTATCTTGACTCTGTTTTCTTGAATCTATTCGTTTAGTGAAATCACACCAGAAGGAAGAAGGATCACTAAATTAGACCAGATTTTGCTAAATGGAAATAATATAACAATGGTAAGACAGCAAAGCTGTTTTATTTCGATGTTAGACCATTTTTGTGGGGAAGGGATTACAGAGCTACCTTGCTTGACTAAGTGTTCACGGCCCAGTGATGCTTTAGATGGGATAGGGATGCTCTGGTGGTCAGGACTCGAAAGCTGAGCTATTGATGATGACATTAGGCCTGAAGATGAGTTTGCTTGTACTTTTTAATAATTTATGTTACTAAAGATTATTGTTGAGGCACTAAGTATTGCTGATGGTGGAATTGTGATGGGGCCATGGAGAAAATGGGAATGTGAGGGAGGGGCAGAGGCAAAAGTGGCTTTGGTCAAGGAGAGCTCTCAGTAGGTGTTTTTAAATGATGGTAGTGGTGGTGTTATTCAACTTTTTCTCCTTTGCAGCTGGTTCCTGGAGGAGAAGGACCTGAAGTATGAATGGATTTCCTTGACTTACATTAGACTCTGTTTTGTCTTATAATGACAACAAAATATAATTTTTTTAAAACCTTTCACTGTCTGGATTCTGTGAAGCCAAGTTTCCCGTTAAAGGGGAATGCTTTGAAGAGGCATTGTAAATGCCATTTTTTAAGTTAATCATGTTATCTTGGGGGGAAAAAAGAACATTGAAGACTAAAATAAAGGTGGTTTTGGTTAATTGTCATTTATTTATTATACTGCAATGGCCATTGGAACAAAGTTTGTGATTATTTTGTCAGTTGCTCTCGTCATTTTACATCTGTTTCCTTATTTACACGACCACTTGTTCTCAAAAATTGTTCCAAACAAAATGGTGAACTTTGGATTTTGAACAGGTGCATTTAACCTGAAATTATTCAATTTAGTTCAAACTGTGATGCTTTGAAATTAGGATTTCTCTACTGCACTCAAGTTTCAGTAACTTCTCTTAAAGACAAACAAGCCAAATAGGTAATCTGTGCACATTGTAGAAATGCAGACAAATGAAAAGGAAAACATAATTTGCTGTCTATCCTCTTAGACTTTTTCAGTACACATTTTATATTTACAAAAACTTGTTCACCCTGATTACGCTGTTTTGTGGCCTCCATTGAAGAGTTTTTAAAAATTTAAGTAGTGAATGACTTTCTGTGTCATATTTCAGCAACATTAATGTGTGCACAGTATTTCATTAAATGGGTTTACCATAGTTTATTTAGCCTATTCTTATTATTGGCCACAGTAGTCTAACTAAATCTTTATACATTTTTATTTTTCTTAGAAGAAATTCAGAAGTGTGTACTGTCAAAAGGTATATATTGTCATGTTGCTAACAAAATGTCAACGGTTTTTCATACTTTATTTACCACCTTTGGCTATGTTCTCTCTTCTCTCTTTGTCATTGTGATAGGCAAAACTTGGTATGTTTAAAATTTTCTTTACTAATTTTGTATTTTGTGGATTATGTCTATGAGGATTTTGCATTGAGATGCTTGTCTTGTTTCTTACTAATTTGTAAGAATTCTTAATAGTTCCTCTTAGTCATGTATTTTGCAGGTAAATTCCCCAGTTTGTAGTTTGCCTGTTAGGGGTACCCTTTTTGACAAATAAAATATTTTATGTAGTCATATGTTGGTCTTGTCCTTTATGGTTTTTGTCTATGGTATTCGTGATTAGAAAGACCTTCTTTGCTGTAATGTTTTCTTGGTACTTTATATTTTCTTTGTTTAAGTCTTGAGTCCATCTTCAGTTTTAATGTTTCCACATGAGAAAAGGACCAACTTTATTTTCTAAAAGCAAAGCACTGATTTGTGGTACTCTTTAAATTTTATTTTCATGTTGTAAATACTCCTGCCGTGGCTGATTTCAAGCTGCCCAGGGTTTAACAGCTGGCTTGCAAACTTCCCCAAAGTTTAACGGTTGGTTCTCAGGAGCCACTGCTTCTGGCCCTCGTTGGAGGAATGCTTTCCCTCCCGTTGCTTCTTTCCTTTGGGAGGGAGGCTAAGTGATGTAATGTCATCCTCTTACCACCCTTTTACTCTATCTGCGGTGGTCAGGCCCAGCTCTTTCCTTTTTCCTTCCAGGGGTTCGTTGCCTGCAGGGAGCACATGCCCTTGGTTCCAACATGCTCTGAGTGTCGGAGCGGCCTGACCTCACTTAGGGAGGCCTGCAGTTATCTTGTCGGTGGCCAGGTGGCCCAGTTGACTTCTGGGGTTCAGTAATAGGAAGTTCACTTGCTTTCAGATAAAACTGTCTCTTAATCTAGTCTTTAAAAGATGCTTACACATTTACAAAATTTACAAAATTCAAGTAGATACTGTGACTTATAGGGGTCGGCATGAAGACATGAAGTCTGGGGTGTCCAGCAGGCCTGTGGTTTGGTGGTACATTTGAATAATTTGGGAGTTCCAGACTAATAAGTTAACTGCAGCCCACAGATATAGCTGCATCATCTAGCATCCGTCAATAAAAATGATATTTTGACCCCTGTCTTTATCATTTTGCCTTTTTTCTCAGTTGGTTCAGACCTCAATCTTGGAAGAGGGGTGCTGATTATTGGTCCACTCAAGTCTCTGCTATACTAATACAACTTCCTTTGTCTTCCTGACAGCTTCCTGTCACCCCGTGCATCTGTCCTCCATGCCATTAGAGCATTCGAGTGATTTATTTAAAATGTAGAATATAGTCATGTGACACTTTGTTTTTCAAGCCTTTCAGTAACTTACCCTCTGTACAACAAAAGCCCAAGTTCCTTGAGACCATGAGGGAGGGATACCTGTTGACCTTGACAACCACATCTAGATCTTGCCTTAGTAACACAGAATTTGTAATGCTGACTGAACTTTTGGCTTTACTCATGTTGGGCCCCTGTGGGAACGCCCTTGACGTTAAACATTATTTGATCTCTTCAAGCGTAACTTCCTCCAGGAAGTCCTACAAGACCCCCACCACCACCACCACTTTTCAGTGCTTATACGTGATAGTCGGTCATGGAGACTTCACAAGTGATTTTGCATTTACTGTCTTTTTTTTTTTAAATATATTTTATTGATTTTTTTACAGAGAGGAAGGGAGAGGGATAGAGAGTTAGAAACATTGATCAGCTTCCCCCTGCACACCTCTTACTGGGGATGTGCCTACAACCAAGGTACATGCCCTTGACCGGAATCGAACCTGGGACCTTTCAGTCCGCAGGCTGATGCTGTATCCACTGAGCCAAACCGGTTTTGGCACATTTACTGTCTTGAACAGTATCTTCAAACAGCTCATGCTATGCAAAGTCCTGTTTTCAGGGGAAACAAATCCTGTTGCACCATTGGATCAGTATAGAGTTTGGGCTGCCACCTACACAACCAGCGCTGCCATCATCTGAATATCCTAAAAACGTTTTTTTTTAATTTCATAAAGTGACATTAGGGATATTCAAGGATCTTGTTGAGTTTTTGTGAACCATGTATTTTTTTTTTTTAAAGATTATTTTTTAAATATATTTTATTGATTTTTTTACAGAGAGGAAGAGAGAGGGATAGAAAGCTAGAAACATCGATGAGAGAGAGACATCGATCAGCTGCCTCCTGTATGACCCCCACTGGGGATGTGCCCGCAACCCAGGTACATGCCCTTGACTGGAATCGAACCTGGGACCCCTCAGTCCGCAGGCCGACGCTCCATCCACTGAGCCAAACCAGTCAGGGCTGAACCATGTATTTTATTTTTTTTTAAAATATATTTTATTGATATTTTACAGAGAGGAAGGGAGAGGGATAGAGAGCTAGAAACATCAATGAGAGAGAAACATCGATCAGCTGCCTCCTGCACACCCCCCACTGGGGATGTGCCCGCAACCACAGTACATGCCCTTGACCGGAATCGAACCTGGGACCCTTCAGTCCGCAGGCCGACGCTCTATCCACTGAGCCAAACCAGTTTCGGCTGAACCATATATTTTTAATTACAACCAATGAATTAATGATTTAATTGATACAAATGTAGAAATGAACAAAGAGACCCAGATATGGACCAATGGTAAAGACTGGTGGCGAATGAGTCATAGATGAAAATATATATCTAAAACTGAGGTCCAATGTGGAACTTCATTAGTCTCTTTCCTCTATTGAAGCTATCTCTATAGAGAGATGCTAGGAATAAACAAAGATCATACTCTTACTGACTTTATAAATGTAGATTTGATACTAATGGGATAATGATAGAACTATTAAATATAAATGTATAAAGGACAGTGAAGCATTGTTCAACTATGAGAATGTATGTGGTGGGGTAAGAAACACATTGAAAACCCTTATGCGAATTAAGTAGTAAATGGATACAGGCTTCACCTCTGACTAAGGTCGTAAAGATTCTGATTAGGAATTTTATTCTGGGTCAGCCTCAAGACTGTGTTGTTGTTGTTTTTTTGTAAAGATAATAATTATGTATACTAAGGAAAAGACACTCCTAAATACTGAATCAGTGAAATGTGGAAAGGAAGGATTAATGGTGATTAGGTTAAGAGTTTGGCTGGCATGGCTGATTGACAGAATGGGAAGATCAGAGGCAGGACCTCGGAGCTCCAGCGGAGTCCCACCCACTGACACCTGAGGGGTGTAGCTAGCACTTATCTCAGCCCAGCCACATCCCCAGGTCTGTGCTCTGTCTCCTCCGGTCGTGAGGAGTGTGAGGTCAGCAGGCATGAGGCTGGAGCAGAGAATGGTCGGAAAAAACAACCTACTTTATCCGAGGTGTTGCTGGCTGAATCTTTGATTACTAGACTTTGTATTCTTGAGTTTAATAAGAAAAATCATGTATGATATCAGCTGGTCGCCAGAGGGCACTGTGGAACAGGCAGCTAGTTGCTAAGCCAAGGCTTTTAGTTTTCCTCAGAACTTTGTTGGAGTTCAAGAGGATGGTGACCTCTGGTTGACCAGAGAGCTGGACCCCAGCACTCAGGCTCCTCCCCTGTCCTTTATATGTACGTTCTGCCCATCATAGGAACACAGTAGGAACTGTTTCCAGGATGCAGCCTTGAGAGTAAGGTGTTGAGACCATCTGGACAGAAATTTCTGAACTCAGGTAAGGCCTCTCTATAAACATTTAAGATTCGGGTGGGTGGGTGTGGATCTATTTGTTTTGAGGTTGCCCAAGACAAGCCTCGTAAGTTACTTCTCTGGTTTATTAAGCCTGCCACCTACTAACCTGAAGTGCTCTGCCTCTTTCTTCAGTCTCTCTCGCCCCCCATATATAGGGTCAGTTTCAAATTTCACCCAGCAGGCCCCAAGGTTTAATTTTGAACCAACAGTTCTTCATTTGAACTCAGATTTCTAGTCTTCCACTCTGTTATACTAACTATTGGATCACACCACAGAGCAGGTAAAGAGTTCAAAATTATTTTATTTTACACTGCTTTTTTTTTTGAAAAAATTTAAAATAATTCTTTATTATTGAAAGTATTACATATTCCTATTTTGTTTTTTTCCCCATTGACCCCTTCCAGCCTGTCCTGCTCCCACCCCAGGCCCTCACTGCCCCATTGCCTGTGGCCATGGGCCATGCTTATATGCACACAAGGTTCTTGGTTGATTACTTCCCACCCACACACTCTCCCCTGCCTTCTCTCCGAGATTCCCCACTCTGTCCCATGCTTCTATGTCTCTGGATCCACTTGGTTCATCAATTTATTTTGTTCATTAGATTCCACATATGAGGGAGATCATGTGATACTTGTCTTTCTCTGACTGATTTATTTCACTTAGCATGATACTCTCCAGGTCCCTCCATGCTGTCTCAAATGGTAAAGGATTCTTCTTTTTTTACTGCTGCATAGTACTCCATGGTATAAATGCACCACAGCTTTTTTATCCACTCACCTACTGATGGGCACTTGGGCTGTTTCCGGATCTTAGCTATTGTAAATTGTGCTGCTATGAACATAGAGGTGCATACATTCTTCCTGATTGGTGTTTCAATTTTCTTAGGATATGTTCCTAAAAGTGGGATCACTGGGTCAAATGGCAGTTCCATATTTAATTTTTTGAGGAAACTACATACTGTTTTCCATAATGGCTACACCAGTCTGCATTCCCACCAGCAGTGCACTAGGGTTACCTTTTCTCCACATTCTCGCCAGCACTTGTCATTTGTTGATTTGTTGGTGGTAGCCATTTTGACAGGTGTGAGGTGATACCTCATAGTCATTTTAATTTGCATCTCTTTGATCAGTGACTTTGAACACTTTTTCATATGTCTCTTGGCCATCTGTATGTCCTCTTTGGAGAAGTGTTTATTTAGCTCCTCTGCCCATTTTTTAATTGGATTGTTTGTCTTCCTTTTAAGTTGTATGAATTCCTTATATATTTTGGATATTAATCCTTTGTCAGATGTATCATTGCCAAATATGTTCTCTCATACAGTGTGCTCCCTTTTAGTTTTGTTGATGGTTTCTTTTGCTGTGTAGAAGCTTTTTATTTTGATGTAGTCCCATTTGTTTATTTTCTCCTTAGTTTCCTTTGCCCTAGGACCGTGGTCGGCAAACTGCAGCTCGCGAGCCACATGCGGCTCTTTGGCCCCTTGAGTGTGGCTCTTCCACAAAATACCAAGGCCTGGGTGAGTCTATTTTGAACAAGTGGCGTTAGAAGAAGTTTAAGTTTAAAAAATTTGGCTCTCAAAAGAAATTTCAATCGTTGTACTGTTGATATTTGGCTCTGTTGACTAATGTTTGCCGACCACTGCCCTAGGAGATGTATCTGTAAACATATTGCTACAAGAGATGTCTGAGATTTTGCTGCCTATGGCTTCTTCTTGGATTTTTATAGTTCCACAACTTAAATTTAAGTCTTTTATCCATTTTGAATTTATTCTTGTGTATGGTGTAAGTTGATGGTCTAGTTTCATTTTTTTTTCATGTATCTGACCAATTTTCCCAACATCATTTATTGAATGAAGAGACTGTCTTTTTTTTTTTTTTTTTTTTAAATATATATTTTTTATTGATATTTCACAGAGAGGAAGGGAGAGGGATAGAGAGCTAGAAACATCGATGAGAGAGAAACATCGATCAGCTGCCTCCTGCACACTCCCACTGAGGATGTGCCCGCAACCAAGGTACATGCCCTTGACCAGAATCGAACCCGGGACCTTTCAGTCCGCAGGCCGACGCTCTATCCACTGAGCCAAACCGGTTTTGGCGAAGAGACTGTCTTGACTCCATTTTATGCTGTTGCCTCCTTTGTCAAATACACTGAGTGGCCAGATTATTATGATCTCTGAACGCATAATAATCTGGCCACTCAGTGTATATCCTATATAATAAAAGGCTAATATGCAAATTGTCCCCTCGACCAGGAATTCGACCAGCAGGCAGGCCAGCCAACCGCCCATGTCCCCTCCCCCTGGCCAGGCTGGCCGGACCCCATCCATCCCACCCATGCATGAATTCATGCACTGGACCTCTAATACACACACACACACACACACACACACACACACACACTGATTGGCCAGATTAATGGCTTGTGTCAGTTTCTGGGGTCTCTGTTCTGTTCCATTGATTTATATGTCTGTTCTTGTACTAATACCAGGTTGTTTTGATTATGGTGGCTTTGTAGTATAACTTGAAATCTGGTATTGTGATTTCTCCAACTTTGTTTTTCTTTCTCAAGATTGCTGCAGCTATTCAGGGTCTTTTTTTATTCCATATAAATTTTGGGGGTTTTTGTTCTAGACCTGTGAAATATGCTGTTGGTATTTAATAGGGATTACATTGAATCTGTAGATTGCCTTGGGTAGTATGGACATTTTAATGATTTTGATTCTACCAGTCCATGAACACGGTATATTCTTCCACTTGTTTATATCTTCTATCTCTTTTTTCAACATCCTATCGTTTTCTGAGTACAGGTCTTTTGCCTCCTGGGTTGTTTATTCCTAAGTATCTTAATTTTTTTGTTGCAGTGATAAATGGGATTGTTTGTTTAATTTCTCTTTCTGTGAGTTTGTTATTGGTGTTTAAAAAAGCCATTGATTTTTGGGTGTTGATTTTGTATCCTGCTACATTGCCAAATTCATTTATTAAATCTAGTAGTTTTTTGGTGGGGTCTTTAGGTTTTTCTATGTACAATATCATGTCATCTGTGAATAATGAGAGTTTTACTTTCTCTTTTCCAATTTGGATGCCTTTTATTTCTTCTTCTTGTCTGATCTCTGTGGCTAAATCTTCCAGTACTATGTTGAATAAGAGTGGTGAAAGTGGTCATCCCTGTCTTGTTCCTGTTCTTCCTGATTCAGTTTTGGGAGATTGTATTTTTCTAGGAATTTGTCCATTTCATCCACATTGTCGAACTTGTTGGCATATAGTTGTTCATAATATTTTCTTATAATCCTTTGTATTTCTGTGGTGTCATTGGTAACTTCTCCACTTTCGTTTCTGATTTTATTTATTTGGGTCCTCTCTTTGTTTCTTGATAAGTCTGGCTAATGGTTTATCAATTTTGTTTATCATTTCAAAGAACCAGCTCTTGGATTCATTGACTTTTTGGTATTTTTTTTTTAGTTTTTGTGTTATTTATTTCTGCTCTAATCTTTATTATTTCCTTCCTTCTACTTACTCTGGACTTTTGTTGTTGTTCTCTTTCTAGTTCTTTAAGTTGTAGGGTTAAATCGTTTATTGTTGATTTTTCTTGTTATTTGAGGTAAGCCTGTAATGCTATGAACTTCCCTCTCAGGACTGCTTTTGCTTTATCCCAGAGATTTTGTGTTGTTGTGTGTTCATTTTCATTTGTTTCCAGGAAGTTTTTGATTTCTTTCTTGATCTCATTGGTAACCCATTCATTGTTTGTAACATGCTATTTAGCCTCCATGTTTGAATATTTTTGGGTGTTTTTACTGTAGTTGATTTTTAATTTCATTCCACTGTGATCTGAGAAGATGATTGATATGATTTCAATCTTCTTGACTTGTAGAGACTTGTTTTGTGTCCTAACTTGTGGTCTATTTTTGTGAGTATCCCATGTGCACTTGAGAAGAATGTATATTCTGCTGCTTTGGGGTGACATGTTCTATAAATGTCAATTAAATCTATCTGATCCAGTGTGTCTTTTAGAATCACTGTCTCCTTGTTAAGTTTTTGTCTGGAATATCTATCCAGTGAAGTCAGTGGGGGTGTTAAAGTCCCCTACTATGACTGTATTGTTGTCCATCTCTTCTTCAAAGTCCTCTAGAAGTTCTTTTAATATACACTGAGAGGCCAGATTATTATGATCTCTGAACGCATAATAATCTGGCCACTCAGTGTGTGTGTGTGTATTAGAGACCCAGTGCATGAATTCATGCATGGGTGGGGTCCGGCCAGCCTGGCCAGGGGTAGAGGACATGGGCGGTTGGCTGACCTGCCTGCTGGTTGAACTCCTGGTTGAGGGGACAATTTGCATATTAGCCTTTTATTATATAGGATATAACTGAGTTGCCAGATTATTATGCGTTCAGAGATCATAATAATCTGGCCACTCAGTGTATTTAGGTGCTCCAATATTGGGTGCATATATGTGTACCAAGGATATATCCTCTTGTTGGATTGATCCCGTTAGTATTATGTAGTGACCTTGGTTGTCTCGTGTAGTGGCCTTCATTTTGAAGCCTATTTTGTCAGATATGAGTATTGCTACTCCAGCTTTTTTGCATGGAAAATTTGCATAGAAAAATTTTTTCCATCCCTTCACTCTCATCTTGTGTGTGTCTTTTGTTCTGAGGTGGGTCTCTTGTAGACAGCATGTAGTTGGGTCATGTTTTTGTATCCATTAGCTACCCAATGTCTTTTGATTGGAGCATTTAATCCATTTACATTTAGGGTTATTGATAGGTACTTATTTATTGCCATCTTAATTCTGTATGCCTAGGTTTCTTTCTGTGTTTCTTGTTCTCATTACAGCATTCCCTTTAGCATTACTTGTAATGCTGGCTTGTGATGTACTCCTTTAGTCTTTTTTTTTGTCTGGGAAGCTCTTTATTTGATCATCTATTTTGAATGATAGCCTTGCTGGATATAGTAATCTTGGTTTCAGATCCTTGCTTTCCATTATCTTGAGTACTTCATGCCATTCCCTTCTGGCTTTTAGAGTTTCTGATGAGAAATCAGGGGTCAGCCTTATGGGAGCTCCTTTGTAGGTAACAGTTTGCTTTTCTCTTGCTGCCTTTAAGATTCTCTCTTTGTCTTTCATTTTTGGCATTTTAATTATGAGGTGTCTGGGCGTGGGCCTGTTTGGGTTCTTCTTGCTTGGGGTTCTCTGTGCCTCCTGAACTTGTGTGACTTTTTGCTTTATCAGGTTAGGGGAGTTTTCTGCCATTATTTCTTCAAACATGTTCTCTATCCCTTTCTCCCTCTTCTGGCACACCTGCTATTCTAATATTGTTATGTTTCACATTGTCCCACAGCTCCTTTAAGCTTTTAATTGTATTTTTTCTTTTTGTTTCTCTGAGTGATTTTTTTTCAACCCTATTTTATAATTCACTGATTCAATTTCAGCTTCTCCTAATCTGCTATGTATTCCTTCTAATGTGTTCTTTATTTGTGCTATGTCATTCTTTATTTCCACCTGTTCTTTTGTCATAGTTGCTAAATCTTTTCTCATGCTTTTGAGCGTCTTTACCATCATTACTCTGAACTCTGTTTCACACAAATTTTTTATCTCCATTTCATTTATCTCTTGTTCTGGAGAATTATGTTGTTCTTCCATTTGTGGGTTGTTTCTTTGTCTTCTCACTTTGGCTGCCTGTTTGGGTTTGTAACTATGTATTAGGTAGGTCTGCTACGCCTCTCAAACTCTGGTGCAGGACAGTGTCAAATGCTGTTTCTGGCTACTTAGATCAGGCAAAGATTCAAAGCCTCCAGACTGCCTCTGCCTATAAACTGATAGGATTGACTTGAATTGCCCTGAAGCAATTGTCCTCAGGTGTGGCCAGAATTTTTTTTCAACAGGGTGGGCAGTTGTTTCTGCTTGGAGGCTAATTGTTATTTTCATCTCTTAATGCGCCTCAGGAACTCCGAATTGTGGGGCAAGGTGTTTACCAACAGGGTGGGTCAGCTGTCTTCTCGTGCAAAGCTGCATGGATAGCTAATGCCTGCATGAGAAAGATGTCCTCCCCAGCGAGAGGGAATGTCTCAGCACAGGAAACCGGGGTGTCTGCCTTCTGAGCTCTTACTCCAGAACCCCCAATCCTGGCATCTGCTCACCGAGCTCCAGTCCACTCTGCCCTCCCTTTGCCGGAGCACAAGGTGGGTGGCTCCATAAGGAATTTTGTGCATTGGCCCTTAAGAGGGTACCTGAATTTCCAGCCGTCTCTCCCTGGCAGGCAGCAACTCCACTGCTTTTCACAGCCAGTTGTTAGGTGTGTACCCTTCTCAACTCTGATGCTCTCTGCTGGGGGGCCCAGCTTGGGGGGTAGAGCTCAGAGTTCTCAGTGGGAATCCCCCTCAGCTGAGATATCTCTCCAGAACTTCAGTTGCTGTCTGTGGGCACCCGGCCAGCCTTTCCCCACTCTCCCCCTCCTACCAGTCTGTGTGGTCTCCACGTTCAGTCTCGGGTATGAGGGTTCTCTGCAGTGAGTCTCCCATTGATTACTCAGGGTGTTTTTCTGTATTTTAGTTGTAATTCCAGTTTGTTCCTGGGAGCATGTCCGTGCAGCATCTACTTACTCCGCCGCCATTTTTAATCTCCTATGCTGCTTTTTGAAAAAGGAGCCTTTTTCATATTTTCAATACAAGGTGCCTTTTTAATACGAGGTGCCTTTTCATTGTCTAAGTGTAATGTGAATGGAAACATGGGCTCTAGAATCATACTATGTGGAGTCTAATCCCACTCGGTCACTTATTAGTTTTGAGTGTAGGTGGCTACTTAATGTCTGCGGCCTTAATTCTCTCATATGTAAATTGGGAAAAATAACCACCTCCGGGATTGTAAAAATTAACAGATAACATATATAAAACATCCAGTATACTTTCAGTCATAGTAAGTGCTCAATAAATAAATGGTGATTATTACTATTATTTAAAGAGCCTCCAGATCAGCTTATTTTTATGTTTTTTCTAGGACAGCAATTCCATTTCAACAATTCAAGCTACCTGTCACTTAGTCCATAACATCCCCCCTCCCCTCAAGAACTGAGCCCTTAGTCATCTTTGAATCTTTGGTCACAAAGCACATGCTAGGACACTGGGGCTCAAATGATATTTGTTGAATTAAGTGGTGACGATAGAGTAGGAAGTTATCTCTTGTCCCATAATTGCTGCCCTTGGGAGATGGGCCCCATTAACACTTCCTCCTGGCAGCCTTACTATTTGTCATTGGTTTTAGCCAGCTTCAAGGCCAGTGTCTCATGAGAGTAGTAAGAACTGGGAAGCACCTTATTTTTCCCTCTACCGAGTCACCTGGAGAGCATCTCTCGGTGATTGCAGCTGGAAGTGTGACATTTAATTAGTGGAGAAAGTCGAGTCAGGCTAGAGGCAGCCTGTGCCAACAAGAGGGTGAGGAAAGGCTGGGGGAGAAGTGACAGGCTCAGTGGGCAATGTGGTCCAGGTTTTCACATCACCACAGGTGGCGACAGCAGAAGCTTGAGGAATGGGAACCACAAATGGGTGGCATGGACACTTAGTTTCTTCTGCCTGACATTTATTTAGGAAAATAAATCATGAGCTCCTGAGAGGTGAGGCCCTCATCCAACGAAGCCTGGCCTCCTGCTGGCTTAGTGGCAGGTGCTTGAGGATGACACAGGCTTGACTGAGATCTCTGGCCTCTCACATCACAGGACCCAGGGGGTGCTGAGTTGGAACAGAGCTTTATAGATGAGTGGTCTTGACTGAGGGACTCGGGAGCTGAGCAGAACCAGTGCTTAGATCACTGGCACCTGGTTCAGAGCTCTTGGCTGTGCTATTTTGCATTCCTGACCTAGTGGTGATGGCTGGGTTACCCTGCATAAAATTACCGGCCTCTGCCCCAGAAGCTGATTGAAATCACCTGCACAGTTTGATTCCCGTCAGGGCACATGCCTGGGTGTGGGCTCGATCCCCAGTGTGGGGTGTGCAGGAGGCAGCCGAGCAATGATTCTCTCTCATCATTGATGTTTCTATTTCTCTCCCTTCCTTTCTGAAATCGATATATATATGTTTGTGTGTGTGTGTGTATGTATGTATATATGTATGTGTGTGTGTGTATATATATATATATTTTAAAAAAAAAGAAATCACCTGCACTTCCCCATGAGCATCCTAGAGATGTGTTTTCCCAGTTTATTTCCCGTATGGGTGCAGTACTGTTGGAATGATGCCTCACCTGCCTCTGGGCCCCTCACACCTTGATAAAGGCTGACAATCAGCAGCAGGAGCCAAAGGGCCCAGGAGGAGGGGCTTAGATGGGACAGGAGCCTGAGAGGAAGCATGGCCCTAGCTGGTATGGCTCAGTGGATGGGGCATCAGCCTGCAACTGAAGGGTCCCGGGTTCGATTCAGGTCAAGGGCACATACCTTGGTTGCAGGTTTCTCGGCCTTGATTGGGGTGAGTGCAGGAGGCAGCCAGTCAATGTGTTTTTCTCACATTGATGTTTCTCTCTGTCTCTCCCTCTCCCTTCCACTCTAAAAATCAATGGAAAAATATCCTTGAGTGGGGATTAACAACAACAAAAAAGTAAAATAAAGGAAGCATGGCAGTGGGGTGGGTCTGGTTTCTGACACCTGCTCTGCCTCTTCTCAGTAATGTGCTCTTGGAGAAGTTCCTTAACTCTAACCCTCGTGCCCTTCTCTGTCAGTAGGAATGATGAAGTGTATTTCTGGGTTGTGTGAGAATCAAATGAGATAATGTACGTGATAAATGTAGAGAGAACATGAAACATGAAATCCGAGAGCACCCAGTGCTGGGTGTGCAGTAGGCACCCTCAGGTCACACACAGCTTCCTCACTCCTCCTGGGAACTCCTCTGCTCAGGTCTCTAGTCGTGCAGGTTGCATGTTACAGCGACAAAGGTCAAAGCAGTTAGTGTTTTGTTGTTGTTAAGAAAAAAAGATCCCTGACCGGTTTGGCTCAGCGGATAGAGCGTCAGCCTGCGACTGAAGGGTCCCAGGTTCGATTCCGGTCAAGGGCATGTACCTTGGTTGCGGGCACATCCCCAGTGGGGGGTGTGCAGGAGGCAGCTGATTGATGTTTCTAACTCTCTGTCCCTCTCCCTTTCTCTCTGTAAAAAATCAATAAAATATATTTTTAAAAAAAGAAAAAAAGGGCAGGGTATTTATTGTTTCACACAATTTAACATTCCAGTTACCCACATGGCTAGATCCAGGGGTCCTAATGATGTCAGCAGTTGGTCTCCTTGGCTTAGCTCTGCTCTCATTGTCTGACTAGTCTCAGGCCAGCTCTCCCCAATGGAGATGAGAGCGAGGATGCAGGCCCCCATACTGATGTGAGAAAGCCATCCAGAAACAGCACCAATAGAAGTGATGGTAAGACAGTTTTTGTGGGGGACCCTGGAAACCTGATTTTTGCCACCTCTTGCTAAGTGGTCCCCAGGGGAAAGAAAGGAGAATAAATAGCTTTTATTGCTTGGGCACAGTAGTGGAAACTGCTGGTTGTTCCCCATTTTCACTCTCTCCTTACATGGTTGCTCAGCTAAAGACTACATTTCTGCGTCTCCCTTTCAGCAAAATAGGGTCATGCAAGAATCACCTACCCACATTATGGAGGGTAATCTCCCTTGATTAAAGCCAACCGATTGTAGCTATTAGCCACAACTCTGAAATACTGCACAGCAGCACCTGGATTTGTGTTTCATTAAATAACTGGGTACTGTAGCCTAGCCAAGTGGACACGTAAAACTAACCATCACACCCCCTTATACAGATGAGGAAACTGAGGCAGAGAGTTAAGAATGCCCAAGGTGTGGGCTGGGATGTGGCAGACTCAGAATTCCAACCCCCCCCCCCCCCCGCCACCTTCACTACTGCCCTGCTCTACAGCCTAACCGGCTGCACTTCCCTCAAGTACAGATGAGGCTAACGGTGCCTGCCTCTTTCTCCTTGGGATTCCTGTACTTAGTCATGTGCTTTCGTTACGTCCCACTGCAAACGGAATTTGAGGAGGCTCTGAGAAATCAATCACAATTCCCACAAGAGCATTTGGAAGAATATGAAGTGAAAGAAGAGGAGACCCAAGTTGGCTGTACCCCTTTATGTGCCAGACACAGTGCCAGCATCTGCACATCCGTGGTCTCATTGAACACTCAAAACATGCAAATCTTCCATCACTTGGAGTTTGTTGCTCATATTAGATTCCTTAATACTTTTTTCTTTTTATTGTCTAAAGTTTTACATATGTCTCCTTTTTCTCCGATTGACCCCCCCCTCCACCCCCCGCCTTGATACTTTTCACAGGGCCGGGAGTAGTGTAGACACCATTAAATGCCTGTGAATCAACGGAATTATTGCCCAGTGATGTAACAGGAAACCAAGGTGATCTCTTGGTAAGAGCTTCCTGGGCGGGGCAAAGGATTTTATGTGGGACCCAGTACCTTTCAGGGAATGAAAGAATAATCCCAGCTCCTGCTTGTTGCCCTGGAGAGGGAGGGAGGGAGGAGTCTTCCCCAGAGACTCATTGGGGAAATCACCTGCAGGTGAACTTGCTAAAATTACCCAGTCCTTTTGTGCAGCACACTCCCCAGGCTGGAAAACAGCCTCTTACGTCACCTGGACTCTGAAACCTGCTCCTCCTGTAGGCAACGTCTCTCCACTTCCGAGGCACTGAGTCCCTGTCATCCCGGCCCTGGAGAGTGTCCCCTGGAGGGAGGTACGTGCGTAGGTTTCTGCCCTGTGGCTTGTTCCACATCAATCCCTCTTACAAACTCCAAGCAGTAAACACAGCCACCCGGCCTGCAAAGGGTTTCATGATAAATGTAGGCAGGGTTCAGAATTCCAGTTAGTAAAAGATACCCTGGCAGACAATCCAGTCGATTTCCCCCCTCCACGCTGGGAGGACTGGTGCTTTCGGAAGTTCCCTGGAATTCTTTAAAACTGGGTTTAAGGGACGAGCTCTTCCTGAGAGTGAAGAAGCAATGCTCTCTCTGTGTGTTAGGAGCAAAGGGCAGGAGGATTTGGAGTTGGCTTCACCTGGTCTGAGTCCAGAAGGTATCACTTCCTGGCTATTTGAGATGGAGCAAGCATCCCTCTCCAAGTTGCAGTTTCCATGTGTATCTGTATATGATGTGCATACATGGAATTGTGAGGCTATCACGCGCCTCATAGGGCTGTGGTGAGCATTACCGTGAGACAGTATTTGTACAGAACCTGGCCTGCAGTAAGGTGCTCAGTGCACGCTGGGTCCCTTCCTTCCTCGAACCCGATACCTTGACGTATCGGGACAATTTTCTAACCAACTGAGCTACCCGGCCAGGGCTGAATTGTATACTTTAAAATGGTCCATTGTATGCTATGTGAATTTCACTTCAGTTACTCCCCCCCCACCCCACCTTTCACAGCCCCACATTCTGCTTTGCCTCTTAAGCATATTCATGTGTTACAAGGGATGCGAGGTGACTACCTGGCTTTGGGTGACTCATCATCATTTATTAAGCTACCTGGAGGCTTGAGAGCAGTGCATTTCGGGCAATTTGCTGATTCCGTTAGGGCGGCAGTCTTAATGCCGAGCCTCGTGGGTAGCAGAAATAGCATATGATTAGAGCAGAGGCAATTACTCTTAGAAAAGCACCATTTCAAAAGCTCTTGTTCTGAGCCATGTGGCTAAGTGGAGACAAATTAGGATGCTGCCTAGAGGAGAGAAAGTGAAGTTGTTTTCCCCTCTTTAGGACGGAGAGGAAACCTAAACTCTGTTCCAGGTGGTTAATTCTTCGTCTGGGGTTGGGAGTGGTGGGTTTGGGAGAGGGCTGTTGGCGATGGGGTAGTCTTAGGAGGCCTAGTGTTTGTATTAATTCTCCCGAAAGCTGCTTCAGTTCTTTGTTGCTGTCTCCCCGGTGATAAGAAGGAGCTGTTCACACTTTCCATTTGTCTCCATCATAGAGTCTTCCTGGGGTCTAATTAGTGAGCAGGAAAGGGCAGTGGCCCGTTCTCAGGGGACCTGGTTTCTTTTTCTGTTCCAGGATCCCTTTCTGGGCCTTGCCCTTCAGTAACATAAATCAGAGCAGAGCAAAGCAAAGGGGGATCACCTCCCAGGTCCTTATTTGGAAGCAGATCCTGAAACGCACATTCTTACTAAGAAGGAATTCAGAGCATGTGGGTAGTGGGAACTTCTACTCTTCACTCTGAAACCCTCTCAGACAGGATGTCAAAACAAAACCCTCACTGAATGCCTTCAGCCAGCATCGTCTTCCACTGCCTACCCACCACCGTAAGCTCTGGTACAAGTCCTGGCTGCAGCATTGACTTAAAGGACAAGTCACTTCACATTTCTGTGTCACACTTTCCACATTGCTGGGTAACTGTTCCTAAATTTCATTGTTACTGTGGAGACCAGAGGAAGTGGAAACGCCCTGGTCACAGCTGGGCACTGCCGCTTCTCCTGCTTCGACCTCCCGTTCCGGTTAGGTTGCCAATGGGCTCCCCGTTGGTTGCTGGGATTCGGCCCCCTCCTCCTAGCCCAGGGCTGTGACTCGTCCTGTGGTTTCCAGGCCATAGCTTGATAATCTGCTGTGACCCCAGCTCCATTCCGAATGAATGGCCTTTCAGACAAATGGGCAGAAAGTTCTTCCGAAGTTAACAAGTAGAATAAATGCACAGGATCCAAAATAAGCCTGTCATTTTCAGAATGCTGCAGATGAGATAAAGGGTGGGAGTTTGGCATGACACAGTGGTTAAGAACATGCGTGGGGCTGCTGAGTCAGAAAGACCTGGATGTGAATTTGTACAAACTTGGACAGGTAGCTTAAGCTCCCTGAACCTGCTGCCTTGTCTGTAAAGGGATTAATACCGTACTGACCTCGCTGTGTCGTAGTGAGGACATGAGATAAGGTGGCTAACGTTTTAATATTACTGTAGGCCAGCATTTTATACAGAGATTTCAGTGGCAAACTTACTATGTTCCCCCATTTCACAGGAGGATAGAGAGGTGCGATAATCCCCAACATCACACAGCTAGTAACTTGTGGAGCTGGGCATCTAGGATATGTCACCTGAAACCCTGCTCTGAACAATAGGCTAAGTGCTACATTTAATCCCCCAGCACCGTGGTCGGCAAACTGCGGCTCGCGAGCCACATGCGGCTCTTTGGCCCCTTGAGTGTGGCTCTTCCACAAAATACCACGGCCTGGGTGAGTGTATTTTTTTTTTTTTTAAAATATATTTTATTGATATTTTACAGAGAGGAAGGGAGAGGGATAGAGAGCTAGAAACATCAATGAGAGAGAAACATCGATCAGCTGCCTCCTGCACACCCCCCACTGGGGATGTGCCCACAACCAAGGTACATGCCCTTGACCGGAATCGAACCTGGGACCCTTCAGTCCGCAAGCCGACGCTCTATCCACTGAGCCAAACCTGTTTCGGCTGGGTGAGTGTATTTTGAAGAAGCGGTGTTAGAAGAAGTTTAAGTTTAAAAAATTTGGCTCTCAAAAGAAATTTCAATCGTTGTACTGTTAATATTTGGCTCTGTTGGCTAATGAGTTTGCCGACCGCTGCCCCAGCACACAGGAAGCGCTTCCGAAAGACCAAGTCGGACTGTTACTGTTCATAAGTAAACGTTAAGTGTGAAGTGTCACTGGATGAATTTGTTTAACATTACTTAAAGTGGATGAAACAGAACAATCAGCCCAGCACATGCAGATGTCCTTCAAAGTCGGAGGGAATTACAGACATTAGGTTTCCTTTTCTGGCTTTACTTCCTACCACAGGGTAAGGGCAATTAAGGACAATTGGAACACTCCTGCTTTAGATTTCTATCACAGGGCCTTTGGCAAAAACTGAGCCGCAGTAAACCCACTGGGCCTTGCTGGCAACACGGTGGCCTGCTTGCCCCTCTCACCTCTGTCTTTGACAGACATCTTTAATCTATCACTGAGCTCTTTCCTGCTCTGCCTGGATGTGGCTCCAGGTTCCTGCTGAACCCAGTGCTGCAGGCAGACACTACCAATCAAAAGCAGGCACACTGCATGGCACCGATTTGCCACGTCTGCTGTATTTTTCTCAATCTTGATCTAACAGAAGCTGAGATGTTAAAATTTATCATGTGAAGAAGAGTTGAGGAAGCTGGAAAGGGGGACTCCTGTGCCTTTCAGATTTGGTCTTTTTTATTTAGACCATGAAATCTAGTGTTTTATTTTTTCTTCTTTGATTCTTGGAAGTGATTCAATTTCATTTCATTTAACACAGCTAAGGCAAAACATGAAATTAAGTAGAGTGGGAATAGTAAAAATTCTGCATTTAGGTTCAAAAGCCCATGGACCAAGTGGGGGAAGCATCGCCCACAAAACGGGCCTGAGGTTTCAGTTGATGAAATTCTCAGAACACACTGCTGGGAGGCCTCAGTCGGCTAGAGGATAAGAAGGAACAGTTCCAAAGCATTCTGTCCCAACGAGACCATCTGTATCATGGTCTCCGGTTCAGGAATTCAATTTTAAGAAAAACATACAACAACAACAACAATTAGAGAGTATTATAAGGAGCACATGGCCTGGCCGGCATGGCTCAGTGGTTGAGCGTTGACTTATGAACCAGGAGGTCACGGTTTGATTTCCGGTCAGGGCACATGCCCGGAGATCACCTCAATTAATCAGGGGGGCAGCTGATTAATGATTCTCTCATCATTGATGTTTCTCTCTCTCTATCCTCTCTTCTTCTCTGAAATCAATAAAAATATATTTTTAAAAATAAAACATGGAGGAGAACAAAGGGGCTGAACAACCTGTCACATGGGGAAAAGCTGACGGTGCTTGAAATAGATGCGGATGGGAACACAATGGCTATCATATATTTATGATTTTATCCCCTAGAACAGCGGTCGCCAACCTTTCAGACCTCGCGGACCACCGGTTGGTGACCACTGCTCTAAAGGTTTCCTTAAACCAGCAGTCGCCAACCTTTCGGACCTCACGGGCCACTGGTTGGTGACCGCTGCCCTAGAAGGAGACACGGTTGATTTGGTGTTGCTCTGTCAAGTCTGTTTCTTTATTTTCAATAATTCGATTAAAAATTGTGGTAAGATATACTTGGTATAAGATTTACTACCTTAATCATTTATAAGAGTACAATTCACTGGTGTTTAATATATTCACATTGTTGTGCAACCAATCCCCAGACCTTTACATTTTTCAAAACTGAAAGTCTGTACCTGTGAAACAGTTCCCCTTGTCTCCTTCCCCCAGCTCCTGGCAACTACACTGTACTTTCCGTTCCTGTGGGTTTGACTGTTTTAGGCACCTCATCTAAGTGGAATCTCATAGTATTTGTCTTTTTGTGACTGACTTGTTTCACTTAGCATCTGGTCCTCAAGGTTCTTCCACATTGTAGCATGTCAGAATTTCCTTTCTTTTTAAGGCTGAGTAATATTCCATTGTATGTATAGACCATATTTTCTTTATTCATTTTTTGATGGACATCTGGGTTGCTTATACATTTTGGCTACTAGGAATATTGCTGCTATGAACATGAGTGTAATAAAATCTATTTGAGACCCTGTTTTCAATTTGGGGGGTATATATTCAGAAGTAGTGTTACTGAGTAATATGGTAATTCTTTGTTTAATTTTTTGAGGAACTGCTATACTTTTTCTATAGTAGTTGCACCATTTTACATTCCTACCAAGGGTTCCAGTTTCTTCACATCTCTCTAATACTTGTTCTTTTCTGTTTTGATGATAGCAGCCATCCTAATGGGTGTGCGGTGACATGTCATTGTGGTGGGGAGTGTTTCCTAACCTATGGGAACCCATGTGCCTTTTGAAAGAAGAGAAAAATCTCAAGCCCCTTTAAAATGTTAAAAATCATCATATACTTTATCTGTATTTTAATATCAAGGAGAAAATAAAAGATATGTCAATGTGGTGGGATTGAGTAATTTAAATTCTATTCTATTCTATATACTATTTTGACATGTGATTTTTTGCAGTAACATAGTTACTGCACGAATCTTTTTTTCTAATTAATTTCCTTTCAATGAGCATGAATCCATGCACTGGGCCACTAGTATGTTATAAAAAGTAATGACCTCTCCATTACTAAGACATTTATTAGGGGCTGTAAGTCTTACTTTTACTTTTTTATTTTGTCAGATGTTATGTGTCACCTCAAAACAAACTCAGTCATGTTCTTTATACTTTAGATTTTTTGAATTGCGATGCAGAGGGTCATACAGCAGCCGAAAGGCATCGAACCTCCTGTACAATAGCCTCCGTGGGGTTAGCCCGATGGAAGGATGCACAAACTGGACAATGGTTTGGACCAGATCCAGTAATGATGTGGGGAAGAGGTTGTGTTTGTACCTTTCCAGAAGGAGCAGCACAGCCAATTTGGGTGCCAGAGCGTTACGTGCATCACCACCATGGACCCAGAGAAGCTCCTTGTCCCATCGTTCAAAAGACTGAGAGTTGCCCTGATGACAGCAAAGTGGAAAAGGAAGATGACGAAGGCTACGCAAGAGACCGAGGTGCCAACATGGGGTCAGCTGAAGAAGTTAACAACTGAGGCCCAGCAGATGGCAGAAAAGCAAGAAGTGGAAGCTACTCCCTCAATCATGTTTCTGGCCATGCTAGCATTGGTTAGCTGCCAGTCTTCTGCAAACTCTTGCGCAGCCAAGTCCGAGGACTCTTGAGTAAATCAGCAAAAGAAACTTTTATTTAGTAGAAAAATGTTACTGTAGTTTGATTTCTCTATTATTGTGTTGCATTGGCATTGTTTTATTAATAGCCATGTCTGGGTTTTGCATTGGCATTGTTTTTTTAATGT
Source organism: Plecotus auritus (assembly GCF_963455305.1). Taxonomy (NCBI): domain Eukaryota; kingdom Metazoa; phylum Chordata; class Mammalia; order Chiroptera; family Vespertilionidae; genus Plecotus; species Plecotus auritus. The sequence continues at coordinate 184,801,552 of NC_137775.1, read as the reverse complement.
TTTAATAGTCAGAACTTTGTTCTTGATGTTTAAGTTTTACTTCCATTATTAGTAGCTTAAAATTAAAAGAAGGGCAAGATGTAGGGAGCGGTTATAGCAGGGGTGGGCAAACTTTTTGACTCGAGGGCCACAATGGGTTCTTAAACTGGACCGGAGGGCCGGAACAAAAGCATGGATGGAGTGTTTGTGTGAACTAATATAAATTCAAAGTAAAGGAGCGGAGGGGAGAGCAAGAGAACCCTCCGCTCTTTTGGCTCAGCAGGCCGGATAGAACAGCAGAACGGGCCGGATCCGGCCCGCGGGCTGTAGTTTGCCCACGGCTGATCTAGAACCTGACTCTTAGTTGAGCAGAGCCTCCCCCCTGGGGGAGGGTGTGCGCATGCGTGCCAGGGAGAGGCCAGGGTTAGCCTGTGTGCTGGAGGGACTCGGGGCGCTTAGCGAACTCTTTACCATTAACAAGTATTACGTTCATGTATTTTCCCAGTAAGTACAGCCAAGTGTCACTTAGTAGGTCCAGGACATCTTACCTCCTTCCATGCCCACCTATGTGTTATTGCTAATGATGCCAATGTCAGGTTTGCAGGAAAACCAAGTCAAGGTTCAAGAACAGGAAACGTTTGCCGAGGGCGCTCCCTTTCCAAAAGGCCATTTGCCCAGGGTGAGAACTTTTTTTTTTACTACATGTCCATCGGATGAGCAAGGAAAAGATAAAAAAGGATTAAATTATTAAAAAAATTAATATAGCCTCACAGACCCTGTTCTTTCCTTTTGCCTGCCCTGAAAAGATGGGTTGCATGAGGACACTGCCCCTGGGGACACCAACATGGTGTGGGGATTATAGGGTGTGTTCTCCTACATGGTGGTGGGTCCTTTGTAAAATGTTAGCCCAGCTTCTGCCCATCTCACAGGAAACAATGTCAAGGACAGTGGGCTGTGTTAGGCCCACAATTATCCTGTCCCAGTTAATCTTCAGACTTGTCTCCACTTTAAATAACAGCGTGCTGGGCATTGAGTAGGACCCGGGGAGGTTGGGTTCCAGGCCATCTGAGAAGTCCCTGTCACATATTCCAACCTTAGATTTGCTGTGTATTGCACAATTGTCTCGCTTCATAATCCAGTGTCTGAAAACCTCTGGAATGCGGAGCAGTGTGGGTAGGACATTGGATCTAGAAATTGTAGCCCCAGGCACAAGACCCAGCTCCACCCCAACTAACTGGCTGACTGTGGGCAAGACCTGTCTGGGTAACAGGACTGTGGCTGGAACGTATCCCAGGCTGCCTTTCTGCTTCTGGCCCCACCTTAGGCGTCACCACCTTTCCACTGCTGCCAGGGAAGGGACGGAGCCAAGGGCAGGCCTATGAACAGGGTCCGGCTGCTTTGGCTGCTGGTCAGGAGAGCTCCCAGGACCGGCTGGCGCCTGCCTCCCTGCTTTCCTGCACAGAACCAGACACCCTGGCTCCGCTGGCACCTCCACCGCCCTCTCTGGCCTCCACCCTGCGCAGAAAGGGTGGGCAGTCTCAGTGCCCAGGGTGAGGGGCATGGAGGAGGCTCTTTTTTTTTTGGGGGGGGTACCAAACCTTCCTGGGGCAGCGGTGAACAGGGCTCCTTGGGAACGCACAGCCTGGAAAGTAGTGATATTGGCTCCAGAGAGCAATTGAGAAGAAAACACAGGCTCCTCCTCCCGGCTTGCTAAACTCTCCAGTCTCCCGGGGGACAGAGGCGGCCAGCCGGGTGGGGAGGAGCAGGAAGGACGTGCGGGGCTTGGGCCCCAGGTGAATCAAGTGGAGAAAGAAGAGAAAAATGAATCCCTCACTTAATGCCACACCCCTTCCTCTCCGCCACCCCCGCCCCCCGCCCCAACCCCCTAGTAAAATCTCCGGACAACCTGTGCACACGGATCCCTCCAAGTGCCCCCATCCACCCATTCCTGACTGTAACAGGCGTGGACACTCCCTGAGTTACCCTTCGTTTGCCTGGGATGGGCGCGCAGCCCTCCCTGCAGCCTCCTCCTCCTTCGCCAAGGAGGGACCACGGAGTGACTGCAGCCCGAGAGGGTCAGAGGCGGAGCTGAGGCTCGGGGGCGCTTTGGTGCGAGGAGGAAGTAAGCCTTTGGCAGGCTCCGGCTGTGGGTCCCGTGGGGAGCCCTGGCGGCGCACCTGGGCCCGCCCGGCCCTCTGAGATGGGCTCCGTCTCCTCCACGCTGGCGCGGTCCCGCAACGCTGTGGTGCAGCTGGGCTCGTCGCCACCGCAGCCCGAGGCTGTTCCCGCAGCTCGCAGAGACCCCTTCGCGCTCCCGAAGACCCGGAGGCTTGGGTCCCGGCTGAGCGAGAGGCCCGCCCCTCCTGCAGCCTGGGAGGCTCAGCCGGCAGCGGAGAGTCCCGAAGGGCTCGCGAAGTTAGCGAGTCCGGAGCTGTCCCCGGTGCTGAAACCTGCGGCCAGCGCGTCCCAGCCCGACTTCCCGGGAAGCCGCCGCGCTGCTGGTAAGTCCCCTCACCCAGCCAGCGGGAGGATCATGGGGGCGGGAGGGGCTGCTGTCTGGAGACCTGGGGGTCGGGGGTTGAGGGGGGGCGTGCTTCTTACCTTAGGGGGAGAAATGACGGCTCTGTCTCCCAACGGGATTTTGCCCATAATTTCTTTTACAAGTGAAAACTCATTTCTGGCCCGACCAGTGTAGCTCAGCGATTGAGCATCGAGCCATGAACCAAGAGGCCACCGGTTCGATTCCGATGCCTGGGTTGCGGGGCTTAATCCCCAGTGGGGGGCGTGCAGGAGGCAGCCCATCGATGATATTGCTCTCTTATTGATGTTTCTACCCTCTCTCTAAAAAAAAAGTCAATAAAACATTTTTAAAAAGCATCATTTCTGGTTCAACAACGGGTATTTCAGAAGGACCATCTTTCACAGGGGCAGAGACAGCAGCAGGCAAGGCACCCTAGGGATCCCTCTCCCCAGCTCTCTTCCGGCCCCGGCCCCACGGGGAGAAGCCTTCCTTGTCTGGGAAATACAGGGGTAAAGGAGGCGCCCTTCCCTGACTCCTCTCAGGGGACTGGAAAGGGGCTGGGGTTTCCTGCTTGTCCAAGACTTAGGGCCACGTGCGAAGAAGGAAGTCGGTATTTGGACTAGTCTTTTCTGAGGGAACGTGGGTGTGTGTGGCTGGGGGAGACCTGTGTAGGACGGGTAACGGGAGCAGTGGAGACACAAGCTGTGGAGTCAGAGGGGTCCGGGACTCCATCTGCTGCGCTCATTGTGATCTTGGGCAGGATACCCTCCTAGCGCTTCGGTTTCATCTCCTGTGAGGCAGGGCTGACGGCGGTACCTCGCTAGGTAGCTGGAAAATCTGACCACACGCGCTGTATGTAGAAGGACTTGGACGCTATAAAGTGCTAGCCAATATTCAAGATGATGCCGGAACCAAGTCTCTGACCCTCTTCAGCTGAAACTGAAGGGAACAGTGAAACCTTTTCATTTTTCATTGATATATGCAAAGGCTCCATTTCGTAGGGCAGGTCCTGTTTTGTGTAATTGGGAGAAAACATCCTTCGTTGGTACATATAATAATAAAAAAAACACTTCATACTAACCTTTTGGTCTCATACATGAATCCCTGCTTCATCCCACACAAGGTTGCGATGCTCAGCGCTGTTGTTTACTACTGAGTTTTCAAGAAGGGTTCAGTAGATTTAGTGAGCAAAGTTGGTTCCCCTAAAGAGAAAAAGACGAGGTTAGTGGATTGGCTGGCTTACACTTGGACTCATGAGAGGTAAGGATACATGTGTCTTTATATACCTAGAATTTTCTTTTAAAAAATATTGTGTTTATTCATTAGCTTTTATTTGTTCTTGTTTCATTCAAACAATCGTTTTAAACAAAAGTTAAAAGATGCCTGCACATTGTCCTTGCAGTGGGGGATTTATCATGATAAAATGTTAGTTTTTTCCGTTCATAGGTCATGTCTTTTTTTTTTTTTTTTTAAATATATTTTTATTGATTTCAGAAAGGAAGGGAGAGGGAGATAGAAACATCAATGATGAGAGAAAACCATTGATAGGTTGCCTCTTGCATGCCCACACTGGCGATCAAGCCAGCAATCTGGGCATGTGCCCTGACCCGGAATCAAACTGTGACCTGGTTCATAGATCGGCACTCAACCACTGAGCCACACCAGCTGGGCTGTCTCTATAATTTCCCTGTTCATTTCACATGAACAGAATGGTACAATATGTGGACTTTTGTGTCTATTTCTTTCCCTTAGAGTGTTGTCAACATTCATCCAAGTTATAACATCTACTTCGTTTCTTTTTTACGGCTGATAATATCCCATTGCGTGGATAGGACACATTTTGTTGACCCTCCCATCCGTTGATGGCATAGGTCATGTCTTTTGGTTATTAATGGAAAGAGAACCAGATTTGAAGTCAGGATACCTGGGTTCTGCATCCTTGGGCAGGAGACATGTATTTTCAAAGCCTATACTGTCTTCTCTTTCAAAATGAGTACAAAAAGAGTTGCACCATCTTTTATGCCAGAATTTTCAAAGGACATTGTGGAGATACAAGCAGTTTGTAAACTAAGAACTGTACAACTGTAAGGCATTATTAAAGGACTACCTGAGGTTTAATATCTTCTCATGTGTAGGACACAAATTTAGATTTTTTTTTTTAAATATATTTTATTGATTTTTTACAGAGAGGAAGGAAGAGGGATAGATAGTCAGAAACATCGATGAGAGAGAAACATCGATCAGCTGCCTCTTGCACACCTCCTACTGGGGATGTGCCCGCAACCAAGTTACATGCCCTTGACCGGAATCGAACCTGGGACCTTTCAGTCCGCAGGCTGACGCTCTATCCACTGAGCCAAACCGGTTTTGGCCAAATTTAGATTTGATACAATCTTATGGTCTAAGTTACATTGGATAAAACACGGAATTCCTTTGTGAAACTTCAATATTAATTTGTGTGTGTGTGAGAGACAGAGAGAGAGAGAGAGAGATCAATTGCATTATAAATCTATGTATCCCTGGAAAACTATTACCATATTTTTTTCTCACACTTTTGATAATGTGGATGGAACATTTATAATGCCCGAAAAGCAATGTCTATGAATTTGCATCCAATTAATTTCTGTTCTGGATTTGATTACCTCTTGTAACATTTTGATTTTACAGGAATTAATTTTTTTTTCTACTCTTGCCCCATCTCTCATTAGGAGAACCAAGGGAAAGTGCACTAGTCCTGAGAAGGAGGTGTCAGAGTTTTAAGGTAGAAACAGTCTTTGCTGGTAATAAAGCCAGAGAGCTTTCAGGAGAAAGTAAAACTCAGGGTCAGAGTCGGGCAGCAAGGCCAGCTGTCTCTCCTCAGGTAAATCTAAACGCGTCGAGCCCCTGAGGTTTGTTTTATTGAGGACGGTGATGGTGCCCTACTCCTCTCTCATCCTATTGTTAGGAAGGTTAATGAGATGTGGTGTCAGAACCCAAGTGGGGACCTGGCATATGCTAAACATGGGTGTTCTGTACGCTTGTTTCTTTTTAGAGCTTTGGGGCCACACTTCCTGGTAGAAAGAAAGGAACAAGGTGAACCATTTTCAATAAAAGGGTATCTCAGAATAAACAGATAACCAAATAAAACAAAAACCCTTCCATTGCCATCTGTCCATCTATTACATAAAAAGCCTGTTGTCATCACGCTGTCATGCCATAATGACCAATCAGCAGGAGACTGCATGCGCGGGGTGGGCAGGGTTGCGTGTTTGGCAAGGCGTGTGGGTGGGTGGGGACTTGACTCTGGAGGATTTGAGTGGAGGCGCAGGTGGGTTTCTGGTCCTGCTGGGGTGGCGGAAGGGTTTCTGGGTCCCGCCACGGTGGCAGTGGTGACGGCTGCGGGACTCTTTCTGGGTCCTGCCCAGCCCTGGGACTCTGGGTCCTGGGTCTCACGCGATTTTGTGCAATGGGCCCCTAGTTGTGTAATAATCTGCAATAGTTTGTCAGAGGCTCCCAAATTTTCTTAGAAATTCCTTTGGCAGGGGAGAAATTTTGACATTATTGATTAAAATGATTTTTTATTACTAATCTGTACATTAAAAATTATTAGGGCTCGTTGAGCTGGCATTGCTCAGTGGTTGAGCATCAGCCTGTGAACCAGGAGGACAAGGTTCGATTCCTGGTCAGGGCACATGCCCGAGTTGCGGGCTCAATTCCCAGTAGGGGGCGTGCAGGAGGCAGCTGATCAATGATTCTCTCTCATCATTGATGTTTCTATCTCTCTCCCCCTCTCCCTTCCTCTTTGAAATCAATAAAAAAATATTTTAAAAATTATTGGGGCTTTTTAAGTTTTCAGTTGTTATCCCTTTAATTTTTTTTTTTTTTTTTGGTTTGCTGTATTAACATTTGGAAAAGGTGTGTCCTCCATGATCTAGCTTCAAAGTGCCGTTGATATTTGTCAAAAGGTGGTCTTAGAACATTGTGTTGCTGAATTTCATTGTCTACTTTTGGTTCCAATCTAAGTCTTTTGTGACTCTGATAAGGTTACCATTGTTGGGAGAAAAACTTTTCCTTTACTCACTTAGATTCATGGTTAGGTCTGCAAATGAACTAATAATAGCCATTTCAATAGGAGAACAGACAAGGTTTATTTAAGCCCTCCCACGAGTGAGTACTTAGTCCTGAGTAACTTGTTGAATAGCCAGAGGTCAAGTTTATAGACAAAAAAGAGGGCCACTGAAGCGCTTCAATGAGAGAGTAGGTCCTCTCCCACTTTTTAAAAATATATATTTTATTGATTTCAGAGAGGAAAGGAGAGGGAGAGAGAGATAGAAACATCAATGATGAGAGAGAAACATCGATTGGCCGCCTCCTGCACACCCCACACTGGGGATCGAGCCCACAACCTGGGCATGTGCCCTCAGTGGGAATTGAACCGTGACCCTCTGGTTCATAGGTTGATGCTCAATCACTGAGCCACACGGGCCGGGCCAAGGGCTGGGTCACACTTAGAAACCCACTGGCCAACGCATAGAGCCCACCCGGAAGGGGCATTATTCTTACATGTACTGTGTTAGCCACGACCGAGTTCCTGATTCAGGGTCTTGACAGATGCTGTGGTGGAGAGAGACTTGGGGTTCAACCAGCTTTCACTTACCCCTCTCCCTCCTTAACCTGCCTGGCCCCTGAGGGCCACTCTTTTGACAATTTCTAAACTGTCAGGGTAGTTATGATTCTTTACCAGTGATGCTTTTCATTTGAGATTAAATTCTTTGGAAAATTTTGGCTGACTTGAAAGGACTGATCAACATGAAAATAAAACTCTCATTATTTTAAAGATCAGCGGGTGGATGGGTGGAAGTGGTGACGCCTCCAGGGTCTTAATCCTCAGCACCCACAGCAGCTCCCTGCTCGGAGTTAATTTAAACAGACACGAGCAGCCTTCTGCAAGCTTAGAGAGTGACAGGCCTACTGATGAGAACAGAGATGTGACAGGCAAGGGCAGGACCCCTCTGGGTTTGGCGTTCCCTCCAGGAACTGAGTCCCCACCCCACTGCCCTCCCCCTGGGGAGGCAAGCTGGGTCTCAGTGTCCTCTGAAGGCTGAGAAGTCTGAAGCCCTTCCCTTGGATTCTCTTCCCTGGCAGTTCCTGGAGTCCTTTCTTCCCAAGGCAGCCTCCACTCAGCCGAAGGCGGGGACGTGAAGGCCCTGAGGAGGGTCAGGCTGGAGGGCTCTGTCCTGCTGGTGCTGGTAGTTGACTGGAGGCCCAGAGCTTTGGTCCTTTGGGGCCTTCAGGTCAGTCTGTCCCCTGGGAGGCAGCAGCATTAAACATACTGTCCTCCTCCCGAGCCAGGGCGGGGAGAGCAGGGCCCGCGGTGGGTGTTCGAGGCGAGCGCCGGCTGTGGCTGCTCTTGGGCCTCTGGAGACTCACACAGGGGCAGTGGCCCCTCAGCCCCTCCTGGGTCACTCCCAACACAGCTCACAGCGGGCACGTCATGTTCCTCCCCAAGAAGCCGCCCCTGCCCAACGCAGGGGAAGACTGCTCTGCAGGGATTTCCACCCACCAGCGGCCTTGCTTCTGCTTTTCCATTCTGTCACTTTTTCCAGGCCCTGCCGTCGGTGGGCTCCCCAGGGGGAAGGGAAGGCCGCCTGTGCTCCCAGCAGGCCCCTCTCCGGCCTCCAGCCTTTTGCTTTGTTGTCTTCAGTCCTGGGAACCTGCTCCATCCGGCAGGGGAACAGGGAGGGTAAGCGTGCCCGTGAGGAGGGCCCCAGACCTCTGCCTGCGCCCACACCGCTTCTCCGGCCGTCCTGTGAGGGAATGACCAACCTAAGGCAGGTCCTGTTTTCCCCTTGGAGAAGATTCCTAAAAAATAATTGTTTTTTAATGGCCTCCTTGAACATACAGCCTTTGAAGGGACTAGAAAAAACCCCACGCGCGTGCTTCTAATCCTTGTTTTGTTATTTTTGTTACACCTATTTAAAAACCTCAAGTTGCATAAAATATATTTATTTATTTATTTTACATGCAATAAACATTAATATTTCAAGAAAAAAAGGATTTTAAATATAATAATATTAACAAAGTTGTACTAACATAGAATGATATCACACAAGTTGTAGGCAATATTAAAAAATCTGCAAATAACAGGATGACTTCTATTATATTCTAAAATATTTTTTTTCCTCGGGCTCTATTTTTGTTCATCAGTTTACGTTGTTCATTATATTACACAAATGAGTGAGAGCATGTGATATTTATCTTTCTCTAACTGGCTTACTAGTATTTCGCTTAGCGTGATGCTCTCCAGGTCCATCCATGCTGTTGCAAATGGTAAGAGTTCCTTCTTTTTTACCGCAGCATAGTATTCCATTGTGTAGATGTACCACAGTTTTCTAATCCACTCATCTGCTGATGGGCACTTAGGCTGTTTCCAAATCTTAGCTATGGTGAATTGTGGTGCTATGAACATAGGGATGCATATATCCTTTCTGATTTCTTAGGATAAATACATTCATTTAGAATATTACTTTTTTCCACTCTTACTTTTTTAAAAAAATTCTCACCTGAGGATATTTTTTCCATTGAGAAAGAGACAGAGACAGAGACAGAGACAGAGACAGAGACAGAGACAGAGACAGAGACAGACATGGATTGGTTGCCTCCTGTACGCACCCCCATGGGGGCTGGGTACTTGCAACCGAGGTATGTGCCCTTAACTGGGGAATCAAACCCGAGACCCTTCGGTCTTCGGGCTGACACTCTAACCACTGAACCAAACAGCCATGGCTCCACTCCTACATTTTATAAAATAATTTTATTTAATCTTTTTGGCATGCATTGTCTTCACTAACACCATTGTGGGGTCATCAGACAGTTTTCCAGAGCACATGACTTACACCTGTGTCTAAGTTGTTTGTATGGTAGCACTTTTGGAATCTGTGAGTAACGCTGTCCCTGGAAATTTTGCAAGGCGAGCCCTGACTGAGGCTTAGGTTTCAGCCACTCAGATTCCTTCCTCCTCGCCTGTGTGAAGTCCGCGTCTAACCCCCTGGAGAGGAGGGCAGTCAAGTGCACGGGCTGAAGCAGGACCGGTTTACGAGTTCGCGGGCTGTGCACCTTCCTCCGGGCCGCCCCGCATTCCCACTCCCAGCTTGTCCCGTTCTTCCCTCCTGTTGCCGGGCCGTCACCCTCTGCAGCCGCTCTGGATTGGGCTGTGATTCTGTCACTCCCCAAAGCACACTGACCCAAGCTTGTGTCTGCAGCCATCACAGAAGCTTTAGGGACAGCGGAGACGGGGAGCGTGGAGCTCGGCACAGCACACAGCGCACAGGCCTACGTGAGCCGCCTCTGCTCTTCCCTCGCCATCGTCCGTGGCTGCCTCCTGTGGCCACGCTCGGTCCTCCTTCCTGCCTGTGTCCTCTCCCCGCCCTCCCAACGCCTCTTGTTACCGCGTTTTCTAGTTGGCTTACTTCTCCAGTCGATACGCTGGAGCTTATCTTTCCACGTGAAATCCAGCAGCAGTGGTGCCCTGGGGTGATGGCATTTGGACACAGCACAGCTGACAAAGTCTCTCTCCCTCTGCCCAGCTAGACTTTACATCCGGTCACACGGGGGATGTGTGGGTGAGGAAGGGCCTCCTCTGAGACCTGGTGGACCGTCCTGCCTTCCACCCGGACACTGACCAGGGGGCCGAGGCCACAGCCCTGACCACAGCAGCTGGTCAGGCGCAGAGTCTGAGCCCCGTGCGATTCTGCCTTTTGCCTCCCTCTTCCCACCCAGGTTACACCCACAACGTGCAGGGTGTCTCCCTGCCCCAGGAGCACCCCGGTCTCACATGCACGCACATTGTACAGTAGCTGCACACCCCGCGGGAGAACACCGCTTTCCACTGACCTTGCAGGAATGTGACGTCAGCGTTTCGTGTGGTCGGGTTTCTGGGTCCCACTTTGTGCGCTGGGGACAGGTTTGATTGTGAGCACCCATACGTTTTGCTGAGCGAGAGGAAGTCTGCCGCCAGCTTGGATGAGCCCCTTCCCTCCCTCACGGCCTAGAAACAGGTACCCACGGCACCGGGAAACATCGGATGTTCTCCCCCTACCGTCCCCTCCACAGTTTGCATGTGAGCGGATGGCATTGGGGAGTTTTACTCCTGTTCCCCTGCCAACCTAGGAGCCCCTGGGAAGGGGTTCTTTTCTTCATTTATTTATTAAAAACATTTTTATTGGTTTCAGAGAGAGAGAGAGAGAGAGAGAGAGAGAGAGAGAGAGAGAGAGAAACATCAATGATGAGAAAGAATCATTGACCGGCTGCCTCCTGCTCGCCCCACACTGGGGATCGAGCCTGCAACCTGGGAATTGAACCATGACCTCCCAGTTCGTAGGTTGACACTCAACCATTAAGCCACACAAGCTGGGCTCTTTTCTTCCTTTTTAAAATCCCAGTGCCTGACCCTGGCTGAGGAAGTGTGGTGGAATAAGTCCGTGTATTGCTATGATGGGAGCCTGATGGTGCAGGGGAGGCCAGGGGGTGAGACCCAGGGAGGCCAGGAGGTGAGACCCAGGGAGGCCGGGGGTGAGACCGAGGGGAGGCTGGGGGGTGAGACCCAGGGAGGCTAGGAGGTGAGATCCAGGGGAGGCCGGGGGTGAGACCCAGGGAGGCCAGGGGGTGAGACCCAGGGGAGGCTAGGGGGTGAGACTCAGGGGAGGCCAGGGGTGAGACCCAGGGAGGCCGGGGGGTGAGACCCAGGGAGGCCAGGGGGTGAGACCCAGGGAGGCCAGGGGGTGAGACTCAGGGGAGGTCAGGGGGTGAGACCCAGGGAGGCCGGGGGGTGAGACCCAGGGAGCTAGGGGGTGAGTCCCAGGGAGGCTAGGAGGTGAGACCCAGGGAGGCCAGGAGGTGAGACCCAGGGAGGCCGGGGGGTGAGACCCAGGGAGGCCGGGGGGTGAGACCCAGGGAGGCTAGGAGGTGAGACCCAGGGAGGCCGGGGGTGAGACCCAGGGAGCTAGGGGGTGAGACCCAGGGAGGCCGGGGGTGAGACCCAGGGAGGCCGGAGGTGAGACCCAGGGAGGCCAGGAGGTGAGACCCAGGGAGGCTAGGAGGTGAGACCCAGGGAGGCCGGGGGTGAGACCCAGGGAGGCCGGGGGTGAGACCCAGGGAGGCCGGGGGTGAGACCCAGGGAGGCCAGGAGGTGAGACCCAGGGAGGCTAGGAGGTGAGACCCAGGGAGGCCGGGGGTGAGACCCAGGGAGGCCAGGGGGTGAGACCCAGGGAGCTAGGGGGTGAGACCCAGGGGAGGCCAGGAGGTGAGACCCAGGGAGGCCAGGAGGTGAGATCCAGGGAGGCCGGGAGTGAGACCCAAGGAGGCCAGGAGGTGAGACCCAGGGAGGCCGGGGGTGAGACCCAGGGAGGCCGGGGGTGAGACCCAGGGAGGCTAGGGGGTGAGGACCAGGGAGGCTAGGGGGTGAGGCCCAGGGAGGCTGGGGGTGAGGCCCAGGGAGGCTGGGGGGTGAGACCCAGGGGAGGCTGGGGGGTGAGACCCAGGGAGGCCGGGGGGTGAGACCCAGGGGAGTGCCCCGGCCCGCGGGGCAGCAACGAGGGCACGCAGGAACCACCTAAGAGAATGAAACAAACAAGGAACGCGAAGAACGGAGGCAAGACAAGGTTCCTGATCAAGCCTCGTTTTTTTATTCGAGTGTTGCGGTATATAAGCACTCAAGAGGGGAGGGGTAGGATAAGGAGTTGCCATGGGATGATTGGTTGGGGACTGGGTATCTGTCCTAGCTGATCGGTTATTCTGATATGGGGGGTTCTTCTGGCCCTTGGGCGCTCGGGCTTTCTTTGTCCTTGCTTTGTCCTTGCTCAATCAGGAAGTAGGGCTGACCAGGAAGTAAGACCAAATTCTTCTTTTATGGCCCCCGGCAGGGGAGGCGGGGGGGGGGGGGGGGGTGAGACGGGTGCTGCTCCTGGTCCTGCCTCTAGTTTGCATTCTGGCCTCTTTGGCCTCTGAGCACCGTTCCTTTTTGGTGAAATGAAGGTGGTGCCTGTTCTGTCTCCCTCATGGGGTTGGTGAGTTTACCATGGGATGTAACGGACACTTTGAAAAGCAGATGGAGCCTCAGAGCGTGATGGTGCTGGTTTGGCGCATGGGGCCGGGTGTGCATCTAAATCAGGGGTGGGGAACGTGCTGATTCGTCTGGCCCTGCGAGGCACTGGGGTGAGTTAACGTACTCCTTTAGCCCTCAGAACAACCCTCCGAGGCAGGGACCACCATGTAATGCCCATTTCACCCACGAGCAAAGGGGGGCACAGGGAGTCCAGAGAACTTGAGCGAGGTCTCGGATCCACCTCCCCGACGGGAGCCAGGGTCAGCCCAGCTGTTTGCTGCAGCCCAGGTGCCGGCTCAGTCATCGGGCTGATGTGGATGCAGCAATGGAGGGCTTGGTGCAATGGTGACCCGTTTTGTGGTGGGGGAGGGGACACGGGCAAGTGCTGAATTATTATTATAATTTTGTCTTTCCTTAACCTCGCTATCCTTAAAATTAAAATAAGAGGAGAAATGGACCAAAGGGCAGCTGTCATCTCTGTATCCTCTCCCCTAGGACCCAACGCTGGTTCTCAGTAAGAGCAGTTACCGCGAGCATTGGTGAGTCGTCAGCATAAAGGGTGATTCAGAGAGCTCCCTGCCAAGGTGTCCGGGTGTAAGAAGTGTTTATTGAACGGAATAGGTTGACCCCGGGAGCAGTTTCACGTTGATTGCAAATAAATCCACTGCAAACGGAGAGGGGCGAACCCAGCCAATATCTCCCCAGATTGAGGGAGGGCGAGCGCGTGATGGACTGCCGTAACCTTCCTGTCTCTGGCCACTCCGGGTCTGAGTGATGCGCGACCTTAGTGCTTGTTTTTTTTTTTTTAATAAATCTTTATTCAGATTATTACAATTGTTTCTCCTTTTTCCCCCCATAGCTCCCCTCCACCCGGTTCCCACCCCACCTTCTGCCCTTACCTCCCCCCCACTGTCCTCATCCATAGGTGTATGATTTTTGTCCAGTCTCTTCCTGAACCCCCCATACTCCTTTCCCCCTGAGGATTATCAGTCCACTCCCTTTCTATGCCCCTGATTCTATTATATTCACCAGATTATTCTGTTCCTCAAGTTTTTAATTCACTTGATTTTATCTTAGGGCTTGTTTACATTTAGGATCTGGCTCCTTCCTGCTGGGTGTCTCCAGGCCTTCCAGTGTACCCTGCGGCTCCCACTGCGGCTCTCACTGCGGGAGCGCACGCCGATTATTTCAGGATTATTTCAGGAGCGGCGGAGTGGGGGATGAGTGCTGCCGACGTAGAACTGGGAAAGGGCACGGGGAGGTCAGGAGTGTGGGGGCGGAGTCAGTGCTGCAGAGAGGTGGGGGGGAGTCCGTGATGTCAGCAGGCTGTCCGGGAGGGCGGGCCTGGCCCAAGGCGTGGGATCTCTCTCCTACATCTTGGAGCTAAAAATGTCCATGATTAATTTAGTTGTCCTGCTAGAGAACATGAATGATCAGTGAGTTCTTCCCTCCAGAGAGAATGGAAAGGCTTTCAGAAACTTGCCTGGGGAGCACAGAATCAGAGTAGAAGTAACTGACGATACTAAAGCTGGGAGGCAGGGAGGTGGGGTGACCGCAGGCTCTCCCCTTCATTTCAGGTGGGGCTGCCCGGCAGCCCTGACACCCCACCCCAATGCCACCTCGATGGGGCAGGGCAGACCCACACATCCGTGCCCTCCTGGGGCCCCCTGCAGCCCCCTTCTCTCAGCACCTTCTTCTGTCAGATGGGGCCCAACATGATTCACTTCCTTTGTACTCTTATCCTGATGCCTCACCCTTGGCACCTTTGTGGGGACTCACCTGGGGTTCACCAACAACTGCTGACATTGAGCGCAGGTAAAGGGTGGAGGCTCAGGGAGGGTGAGTGGGGGGCCGTGGAGAGTGGCGGTCGGGAGTCAGGAATTTGGACTTAGACGGACCTGGCTTTTGCTTTTTGCTTCAGGCAAATCACGTAGCCTTTTAGTGTCTTGTTTTCCCCGAGTTATTAAATGGGATAATGCAACCTTCACTGCATGGCGGATGGACCAATAAATAGATAATGTGTATCAAAGTGCTTAGCAGACTGCCCACACCTAGAAAATCCCTGTTAAATGGGAGATGCTATTAGTGCAAAAAATTTGTGCTCCAGCCCTAGCTGGTTTGGCTCAGTGGATAGAGCGTCGGCCTGCGGACTGAAGGGTCCCAGGTTCGATTCTGGTCAAGGGCATGTACCTTGGTTGCGGGCACATCCCCAGTGGGGGTGTGCAGGAGGCAGCTGATCAATGTTTCTCTCTCATCGATGTTTCTGACTCTATCCCTCTCCCTTCCTCTCTGTAAAAAAATCAATAAAATATATATTAAAAAAAAAAATCTGTGCTCCAAGTCACCTGGCAGCAAGTCAAGAAAATCAGAATTTGAACCCAGGCCCAGGTCAAGCTGAAGCCATGTTCTCCCGCAGTCTGCTGGCACCCGGTCCTCCCGGAGAGGCAGGTGCCTGCCCGCAGAGCTCCTCTGCTCAGCGCAGGGGGAATGGGGGCCAGATACAGCCCCCACTTCTGCCTCCTTTAGGGGGGCGCCTACCTGAGCCTCAGCTCTGGCGTTGAGCACTCCCCTGATAGCTGGCCATCCCCATCGTGCCTCCCGCTCCTTCTCTCAGCTCTTTCCGCAGTTTCCATCGGATGTGCTTTTTAGCCGCTTCCTCACTGTTGGAAGAAACATCTCACCAGAGAGGCTTTGCCTAGTTTTCCACAACCTCTGCGCTTGCACCTTCATTACCAAGCCCCGGGGCCCCGCGGAGGGTCGGACAGCTCCGAAGCTGTAGTCGACTCTACAGTTAATTTTCCCACAAACAGCCTTGTACAATGACAGCTCTATCCGACGTCACTTCTGAGCCAGTAGTCACCTGTGCTTTTGTTCTCTGATCCTTCTCAAGTGCAGCCTAACGGGTATCCACCTCCCATAAATGTTGAACGGTGTGTGGCATTGGGAAGACAGCTCATAGATGCGGTAAAGGGATGGCGTGATGTGGGGTGGGTGTGAGTGACTCGTCCAACAATAAGACAATGTACACGATTTGAGTGTTGGCAGAAATGCAGGCAACACGTTTGGCATGGAATCGGAAGAGGCCTCCCCAGTCCCGGGGCCTCGGGTTATGGTTTTAATGACCTGGAGGCCCTTTCTGTCCTTCCTAAAGGTGCTGGGGTGTCCCTGCTGGCGGCGGCAGCAAGTTTGTTTCTTGGAATCGTTCAGGCAACAACTACTCAACAGGACGCTGATCCCTCCCAGGGAAACGGCGCCAGTTTACAGTGAAATAGGGTCTCCTGTCCTTTTAGGGTATAGCCTTGGAGGTTCACTTTCCCCCTTAAGCCAAGGAAAAAGATGAGGCCCGAAAGGAACGATGCGGCAGGACGTCCCGCTAGGAGTCAGGAGCCGGGCCCTGCTCCCGGGAGCGGGTTGGGGGAGTCTTCCCGGAGAGCCCCCCGAGAGCCCGCAGGGGCTGCGGGCCCCCCTAGGTTGGCACTGAGATGAAGGAGAGAAAGAAGGAAACGGGCTTCTCAGGGGTGGGCTCCTCATTTCTCTCTCAGCTCCGACCTGGTGAAGCCGCTCCGGGCTCTCGGCTTCATGGGCTTCCGCCTGGCCGTCCTCCTGTTTGTTCGCCTCCTTGCTTCCCGCCGGGAAAAGGGTGGGGGTGCAGGAAAGCAGCAGCAGTTCCTGGCCGGGGTTCTCCCAACACGATGGCACTTCATCCTCAGGTGCGTGAGGAAGAAGCAGTTCTCGGTGGCACAGGGCGGGGACCCGAGCGCAGAGGCCTGGGGAGGCCGCCCAGCCGGTTCAGGGCTGCCCAGCGCGCGGCCGGACAGGACCTGGCCGAAGGCTGGCTGACTCCGGGCTCACGCCTCTCCCTGCCCCCGGGCCCCCCCCCCCATACCTGTCTTCTCTCCTACCTCACATCTTGGACCTTTGATAAGACAACTGCATCTCTAATTTTCTGGGTTTTTGCAACTTAGCACATTCTGTTCTTTGCTCATCGTGGCTACCCTCGTTCGCTGTGATTTTTATTATTTATTTATTTTTTTATTGTTTGAAGTATTACAAATAGTAGTACATATGTCTCCTTATTTTTTTCCCCCATTGACCTCCCCGCTGGCCTCCCCTACCCCCCAGTACATGCCTTTACCTGC
Source organism: Plecotus auritus (assembly GCF_963455305.1). NCBI lineage: Eukaryota > Metazoa > Chordata > Mammalia > Chiroptera > Vespertilionidae > Plecotus > Plecotus auritus. Next base: position 184,784,832 of record NC_137775.1, on the reverse strand, counting down.
CCCCCCCCCAGTGTTTTTTATCCATTGGTTATGCTTATATGCATGCGTACAAGTCCTTCGGTTGATCTCTTACAGCCCCCCCGCCCCCCAACCTCCCCTGCCTTCCCGCTGTAGTTTGACAGTCTGTTCAATGCTTCTTTGCCTCTATATCTATTTTTCCCCCCATTTCTTTCCTTTAAAAAATCTTGCCTCTGCAGACTAGAAATAAACATATAATAACAAAAAATGTTTGAGTCCCAATTTCCATGTCCAACAGTTCTGAGTCCCCGTTTCAATGTCAAACAGTTCCTTATGTGTGCATGTCAGCAATGATATCTGGATGGTGGGCACATGGTGGCAATGCGGGTCCGACCCTCTCTGGTTTGGTCCTAGGCAACCTGCTGCGACGCACAGCTGCTGACTGCTAGCGTGGCAAGGCGTCGTCAGCGTCTTCCATCTCTGGACTGTTTCTCCTCTTGTCTTCGTGGTTGGAGCAGACCTGTCAATTCCTCTCTGTTGCAGGAATCCACATGGTCTTGGAGTTGTTTTCTGAAAATATACAAACATATTCTCGACCAAAAGTTAATAAAGGAATCTTTTCTATATAATTGATTTGGGATCCTTTTTATTTTTGCCCAAACGATTTTCCTTTGTCTTATTTAGACACCATGTGTGTTTTTCATGGGTCGCTGTGATTTTTAAAACCAGCCCCGCCCGGGGCTTTGCTTTGCCGGTTGACTCCTTGCTCCAGAGGGACGACTGAGGGCCCACCCTGCACTGCCCCTGACAGGTCGCCTCCTGGATGACACCCACAGGGACCGTGTTTCACTTTCTGTCGTGAACACGGAGCCTTTCGCACCACCACAGGACACACAGCACCGTGATGGGGTGTGGGATTGACAAGCTGATTGCGTGTGGCCCCTCGTTCTCGGCCCTGTCACACGCTGGGTGGCGCAGTTCTCTTTTCCTCCCAGGATGCTGGAAGCTCCTGTCGCGTGTCGGAGAGAAAGGGTCAGCCTCCGAGGAAGACGTGCTGTTGTTATATTCCTGGGGCAAAGCGTCCAGTGGATCCAAGTGCAAATGCAGGTTGCAGTCTGTAAGGACCTCAGAGCTCTTCTAATGCAAATCGGCTCTGAAACCAGGAGGGCTCAGCGAGGAGAAGGCGCTTGCACTACATCCCGAAGCTGGCAAACAGAGGCGCCAGCACCGTGGGCCTTCACTCTCAAGCTGGAACGCTTTCCCACGCTCACCCGGAGCCGCTGCGGGGATTCACTGGCCTTGACGCTGCAGCGAGGGCGCCGCCCTGGGCATCACCACTGACATTCCTTAGGTTGCTTTGTGCGGGAGGGAATCCAATTGGGGGAAGGAGGAAGCGGCTGCCACAGAGCCAGAGGGAGAGAAGGCTCTGTGAGGTGCTGCTGTTCTTCGCCGGGGGAACTCGATGCCACGGGAAAGGGGAGGTGCGAGGGGCGTAGAGCATCCCCCGCGGGTCTGGATGGGCCAGAAATTCACGGGTTCCATGCAGTTCCATCGTTTCCAACTCCCATTGTTCTGAGAGAAATCAGCTCTCAGGTTAGTGGGTGCCTGACTGGGGCGTGGTCATATTCTCTCTATGTGTGTTTTGCAGTTTGAGTACAATGCGTTTGGTGTGTCTTCCCTTTGTTCATTCTGCCTGGAACTTACTGGTCAACCTGGGTCCACTTTAAGCTAAAAGTTTGCCTTGGGGTTTCTGTCCCCACAGGTAGCTTCATTCCAGCTCTGGTTGTGTGAGTAAAGCCTTGTGATGAAGAATTCTCTAGGGAGCCCCCCCCCCCCCCCACTTCAGACTCTCCCCAGGGTCCAGGTCAGTACACTCAAGGTCTCCGCTGTTGGCCCACATTGTGGGGAAGGTTTCGTTTTTTGGTTTGAACCCTAGGTCATACCATTGAGGGTGTGTTTTTTGGAGGTCCTCGCTTTGGTGAGCTCCCTAGCACAGCTCCTCACCCGAATGGTTCCAGCTCTATTTCCTGTCCTCCCGTGCTCCCGGGGCTCATAAAACCAGTCCCTCAACCGCTCGGGACGGACAGATGCCTCCAGAGACAGTGCCAGTTTCAGTACTTGCTCGTCTGCCTGGGTTCATGGCTTCTCGCCGTTTCTGATTGTGAGCATGTCTTTCACTCTCAGGCCAGCTTAGCCACGCCAGTGGAGCTGTGGTCATCTGTACTCATTCCTGCAGTTAGTGCCAGAGAGGATGCTCTGGTGGTTATTACTAAGTGTCGATGTCGATAGTCCTGAGATGCCCCTGCAGCTGTCTGTTCATTTTGAACAGAGACATCTGCCGGCTAAGACCTTGCCTCATGGTTTTCTGTGAGTGTGTGTGTGTGTGTGTGTGTGTGTGTGTGTGTGTGACTGTAACACTCAGAATTTTTTTTACCCCTGTTGTCTTGGAGATTCAAGGGGAGCAAGCAGACTCTGCAGGGTCTGCCTGGTGGCAGTGAGGAGGAGGAGAAGGAGGAGGAGGAGGAGGAGGAGGAGGAGGAGGAGTGGGGAAGGTAGGGAAGGAGGAAGAGGAAGAGGAGGAGAAAGAGGAGGGAGAGGAGGGAGAGCAGAGGGAAGAGGGGGAGGGCCCATCTTTGAAGCTAGTGTCACCTCCGGGTCAGAGAGTGGGGGCTGTGCCAGGTGGGTGGGAAGGAGCGATCATGCTCTGCGTGGGGTTTGAAGGTCGGTGGTTGTGGAGTAGGGAAGAGGGTGCGGGGACAAGGATGACTCCAGCGTCTTTGGTCTGAGTGAGTAGAAGGTGAAGTTGCCTTGTCCCTGGATCTGAAGAAGACGGGGTGGCGGGGAGGAGAAGGTATTGAGGGGAAAACCCTTCAGCCTGAGGTGCCTCAAGACATCTGTCTAATTGGGGTCACCAGGAAGCTGTTCGGGGAGCGATGGGAACTGGAGGCGTAGCCGGGGCATCGGGAGCGTTTGAGGGCAAGGCCACCTGGCGAGGGAGGATAAATGGAGTCAGGGAAGGCAGTGCCCTTGTCCACCCCTTCCCCGCCCCGGGCCTGCCACCCAGAAAGGGAACTCCACTTTATTTAAAACTATTAAAGGCCAAACCACGCCTCTCGGGAACTCTGGGAGAATTTGGAGGAGGGAGGGGTGTGGGTGGGCTGGGGGGTTGGAGGAGGGATTTGGTGGTTGCTGGGGAGGAAGGAAGGCATTCCATGCAAGAGCCAAGGCCGCAATGGGAATGACACAGTGATGCTGGGGGCAGTGAGGAGAGAGCTGAGTGGAGCAGTGCAGAACACAATGATACGGACAAAAATAAAACAGTTCCTAAGATTTATACAGTTTACTTTTAAATATAATAGCCATTCACAGGGAGGTAGTATAACACAGTGGTTAAGAGTGCAAGCTTTGGAGTGAAATTCCTTCCTTCCTTCCTTCATTCACTGCATGTTAACTGAGCACTTACTATGTGCTAGGCACTGTTACAGGCATGGAAGATAGAAAGGCAGAAACATTTCCTGCCCTCATGGAATTTCAGGTCTAGTGGGAGAGGGATGACAAGAGAATGTTTCTGTATTATTATAAAGAGTGTCCTGGGCCATGGCCTGCCCCCCTGGCCTGAGTCTTTTAAGAGCAGGACCTGCCTTGGCCTACTCACTGTCCCCAAGCCGCGGCCCAGGGCCTGGAGCACCGTGGCTCAATAGAATGAAGTGAACGGAATTGCATTTGGTCGTCTGTGAACTTTCTGGCGTAGCTAGAGAACTCCGGGGAGGCCACAGGTCACGGTGGGGGCTCCCTCTCGGAGGGACTGGGAGAGTCCTTGGCATTTGAGAATGGCTTGAAGTGATCCCCTTCAGGAGACAGTTCCTGGACCTGTTCTTTTGCAGCACGGCGCCCCCTGGTGGTCATAGGCTAGAATAGCTCCTTCAAGGAGCTGTCATTCACAGCTTTGGGTGTGTGGGGAAGAGGTTTTAGAATCCTTGTGTGATATTTATCTTTCACTGACTGGCTTATTTCGCTTAGCATAATGCTCTCCAGTTCCATCCATGCTGTTGCAAATGGTAAGGATTCCTTCTTTTTTACAGCAGCGTAGTAATCACTCATTTATGGAATATAAAGAACCTTATAAACCGTTGAACAAAAATAGACGGGCAAAGACGCATCGAACAGACTATCAAACTACAGGGGGAAGGCAGGGGAGGATTGGGGGGGCGGGTAAGAGGTCAACCGGAGGACTTGTATGCATACATATAAGCACAACCAATAGATGCAAGACACTGGGGGCGGGGGGTGGTGGTGAGGGCAAGTACCAGGGGGTACGGGAGGCCGGGGGGAGGTCAATGGGGAGAAAAAAGGAGACATATGTACTACTATTTGTAATACCTTAAACAATAAATTAAAAAAAATTTAAAATGGTAAAAAAAATTAGAATCCTTGTGTGTCTTAAGTTGAAGCTGGGTGGGCAGCTTCGGTCACTCACTGCCCTTTAACACAGCCGTGGCAGGCTGCGTGAGCGCCCCTGCATGCGACGAAACTTGTTTTGTCAAGTTGTTTCTGGAGTGGCTGTGCCATTTCCCATTTCCACTAGAGTGCTTCTGTCCTCACCGACACGGACCTGCCTTTTTGAGGACACCCTTTCTGCTGGGGCGTGGGGCATCTCATTCTGCCTTCAGCCGCATTTTCTTAAAGGCCTGTGGTACTCAATGTCTTTTCACGGGCTTGTTTGCTATCCGTGTATTTTCTCCGGTAAAGTATCTAACTCCTGGGCCCACTTGTTTATACGTTGGGCCGTCTGTCTCATTGCTGAGTTGTAAGACTTAAAAATACATTCTGGGCACAAGTCATTTCAAATGATCTGCAAACATTTCCTCTTCGCTGGGACTTGTCTTTTCAGTTCCTTTGTGGTGTCTTTTAAAGAGCAAGAGTTTTTAATTTTAATACAGTCTAATTTATCAATTTTTAATGGTTCTCCCTATTACTCTCCTCAGGGAAGACATCGGGGGCCATGGTGACAGTCACCTCTCTTTTACTGGGTTTGGGGCAGCGAGGGACAGAGTCCTCTCGACTGTATTATAGGCGCACAGAAAAGGAACATGGATTTTTCTATTAACAGGGGCTCTGTAGCCCCTCCCTGCCCCCCCCTTCATTGCAGACGTGCAGCGTGTGCGTCTGGGGGAGACTCGAGGGCAGGCTCAGGGGTGGGGGAGTCCTAGCGGACAGCTCCATCCTGCACATGAAAGGGAATGTCACACGGACATCCCAGGGACGGGGACCCTCGGGCCCTGGATGAGGGGTTTCCCCGAAGATCTGACGTCAAGGTCATGCTGGAGCGGGAATGGGCTGAGGCTGACGCTCTAGTTATTCTTTGTTTCAGAATCTAAGCACCACTCGGGGCTCATGGTTAACATCAACCCCAGTTTCGCTGAGACTGCAAATGGACGATAGCTGCAATCCTCATAATACCACTGGCGAAGAGATGACTCAGGACACTTTATGTTAGTCATACCTTCATGCTAATTTAAAGGTGTTTATTGAACACCTGTTGTATGCCAGGCGCTGCCCTAGGCCCTCAGGTGCCTAAGAGGACGAAGCAGACAGAAAGCCTTGTCCCGTGGAGCTCCCGTCCCAGGAGCGGGAGAGAGACAACATGTAACAAGTGAGGAAAATGATATGGTGTAAGAGGAGAAACAGTCCAGAGATGGGAGACGCTGACGACGCCTTGCCACGCTAGCACTCAGCAGCTGTGCGTCGCAGCAGGTTGCCTAGGACCAAACCAGAGAGGGTCGGACCTGCATTGCCACCATGTGCCCACCATCCAGATATCATTGCTGACATGTACACATAAGGAACTGTTTGACATTGAAACGGGGACTCAGAACTGTTGGACATGGAAATTGGGACTCAAACATTTTTTGTTATTATATGTTTATTTCTAGTCTGCAGAGGCAAGATTTTTTAAAGGAAAGAAATGGGGGAAAAAATAGATACAGAGGCAAAGAAGCATTGAACAGACTGTCAAACTACAGCGGGAAGGCAGAGGAGGTTGGGGGGGCGCTGTAAGAGATCAACCGAAGGACTTGTACGCATGCATATAAGCATAACCAATGGATAAAAGACACTGGGGGGGGGGCAGGTAAAGGCATGTACTGGGGGCAAGGGGAGGCCAGGGGAAGGTCAATGGGGAAGGAAAAAAAAAAAAGGAGACATATGTACTACTATTTGTAATACTTCAAACAATTAAAAAAAAATAAATGACTAGCAATTCTAATTACCCTAAAAAAAAAAAAAAGAAAATGATATGGTGTGATAGAAATGAGAAAACATTTAAAAAATACATTTTTATTGATTTCAGAGAGGAAGGGCAAGAGATAGAAAGACAGAAACATCAATGATGTGAGAGAAACATTGATTGGCTGCCTCCTGCCCACCCCCTATGGGGATCGAGCCCGCAACCCAGGCTTGTGCCCTGACCAGGAATCAAACCGTGACTTCCTGGTTCGTAGGTCAACGCTCAACCACTGAGCCACACTGGCCTGGCAGAAGTGAGAAATTTTATGGGAAAAACCGGCACTTGAGCCATTTCATACCATGTAGGTGGTCAGGGGAGAACTCGCCGAAGGGGTGAGGTTTGAGGTGGGGAAGAGATACCTGGGAAAGACCCACAAGGGAAGGGTCCCAGCCAGTGCAGAAGCCCGCAGGCCATGGCGTGGTGAAGGGCTGGTGCGGGGTCGGGGCAGGATGAGCGAGGAGGGTGAGACAGAAGACAGCAGAGAGGAACCGGGGCCAGAAAGGTCAGCCTCGTAAACCATGAAGACGTGAGCTCTCACACAGAATCAACGAGAACAAATTTTGCGCAACCGTAACATCTAAATTTCTGTTCCATTCAGGTGTGTAGCAGGTACATTTTTTCTCAGGTGATTTTTCAAACAATACAAGGAATTCAGTGTGTAGTTGAATAATAGTTAACTTTTCCAAACATGGCAAACGATGCTGTGTGAATAAGAAACGTGAACAAACTAAAATGTTATCACAGAGCTGTCAAAAAAGGTGACAAATGAAATCTAAATATAAAAATGCACCTATGTTCTTTGAAACAGGTTTTAGGTGGATTAATGAGACATGAGACTGTGGGGAATGAACAGAGCCCCTTTATTACAAAGCAGGCTTTTCTGAGAAACCACAGTGTGACAACGAAGACAGGCTTAGTGAGTGACTCCAGAGTATGCGATTGCTGGCAGGAGAAAGAAGCACACACAGGATCTCTCTGCAGCATATGCCTGAGTGCTGGGCCTGAGCGATACGGGGCAACGTGGGTGGCTTTCAGGGCATCTCCCCGCGCTGGGGCAGGGGTGCAGACAGCACGCTCACTCCCCCTGTGGGGCGGGCTGGGAACCCTGCTCAGACATCTGTGAGGGCGTGGGAGAATTGCAGCAGGCTCTACAAGTCAACGGCACTAGGACCCCTAGAGGAGGGTGTGGGGTATGCGGCTTCGAACTCAAATATTAGCAGTCACTTAAATCAGAGCTCTCCAAGCCAGGGGCCCGGCATCGCTGAAATGGAACCTTCACATGTAAAGAAAAAATTCCTGCGTGGGTCAGGCGGGGGTCCATCCAGACACACTTCACCTGTTTCTGCTTTTCTTGATGCTCACCTTGGCCCAGCTTTGTCAGAAGCCTGTTGGCGCCCTCTGGTGGCAGGTTGAAGCAGCTGACGAACATTTCCTAACAGCCCTTCATGAGATAGGCCCGGACCTAGTCTCCTGGGCAGTCTGGCATTCATTCCCCTTTGCTAATGATGCATATTTCAGAGCTTAATACTTGAATGCTAAGTCTGGCTTACAAGTAATCACAGAATAAATAAAAACAAAGACTCTGTGGAACATCTCTGCATTGTAATAGTAGCTAATACTTTTGGCGTAAGAGTAGCAAAGAAAGGGGGGAAAGGGAGAGAGACAGTTAAGAACCCCGAAAGCCAAGTCCCTGGAGGACGGCTGCCTGGGGAAGGGGAAGGAGGGATAGAACCTGACTCGGGACTTGTGCACAAGTGTGCTTCGGTGCTGTGGCAGGGGCTTGGCACGCTCACTAGAGATGCTTGTGTAATAGAATTCAGTGTAGCACTGTCCGCACAGAGCTGAACCAGGCAGCTCCCTGCTCCCCTGTGGAGAAGCCCCTCCCCCGTGGAGAAGCCCCTCTCCCGTGGAGAAGCCCCTCCCCCGTGGAGAAGCCCCTCCCCCGTGGAGAAGCCCTCTCCCGTGGAGAAGCCCCTCCCCCGTGGAGAAGCCCCTCCCCCGTGGAGAAGCCCCTCTCCCGTGGAGAAGCCCCTCTCCCGTGGAGAAGCCCTCTCCCGTGGAGAAGCCCCTCCCCTGTGGAGAAGCCCCTCCCCCGTGGAGAAGCCCCTCCCCCGTGGAGAAGCCCTCTCCCGTGGAGAAGCCCCTCCCCCGTGGAGAAGCCCTCTCCCGTGGAGAAGCCCCTCCCCCGTGGAGAAGCCCTCTCCCGTGGAGAAGCCCTCTCCCGTGGAGAAGCCCCTCTCCCGTGGAGAAGCCCTCTCCCGTGGAGAAGCCCCTCCCCCGTGGAGAAGCCCTCTCCCGTGGAGAAGCCCCTCTCCCGTGGAGAAGCCCCTCCCCTGTGGAGAAGCCCCTCCCCCGTGGAGAAGCCCTCTCCCGTGGAGAAGCCCCTCCCCCGTGGAGAAGCCCCTCCCCCGTGGAGAAGCCCCTCTCCCGTGGAGAAGCCCTCCCCCGTGGAGAAGCCCTCTCCCGTGAGAAGCCCTCTCCCGTGGAGAAGCCCTCTCCCGTGGAGAAGCCCTCTCCTGTGGAGAAGCCCCTCCCCCGTGGAGAAGCCCCTCCCCTGTGGAGAAGCCCTCTCCTGTGGAGAAGCCCCTCCCCCGTGGAGAAGCCCTCTCCCGTGGAGAAGCCCCTCCCCTGTGGAGAAGCCCTCTCCCGTGGAGAAGCCCTCTCCTGTGGAGAAGCCCCTCCCCCGTGGAGAAGCCCCTCCCCCGTGGAGAAGCCCTCTCCTGTGGAGAAGCCCCTCCCCCGTGGAGAAGCCCCTCCCCCGTGGAGAAGACCCTCCCCCGTGGAGAAGTCCCTCCCCCGTGGAGAAGTCCCTCTCCTGTGGGAAGTTTCCGATTGGCAGTGCTTGGAAACGTGTACAGATGTCCAGTGTGGAGGTTGTAGAAGGTATTTGGATGTTGCCAGGGGAGCTGTTCTCCAAGACCCCAAGTCACATCTCATCTTTTGTTTTTTTTAATTTTTATTTATTTATTTTTTCACATCTCATCTTTTAGGCCCGATCTTTCATCTGGGTTTGGAACGTGGTCTTACTTTTTCTTTTTCCTTCACACGTGTGCGCGCAGCAGCTTAAGCTCAGAGGTGCTAGGTGGGCGAGTCTCCGGGTCAGGCCGGCATGGTAATGTCCGTTTCTGTGTCAACTGTAGTAAGGTTCTGAGACTTAATTTCCAATCCCTCATTCGCGCCTGACATTTCCCGTTCTCTCCACGTTTTTGACATAATAAGGGCAAGGTGGTGCAGTAAAAGATTCAATGAGTGCATGAGCGCTGTCTCCTTCACGGTGTGGGCCGCGGTGGCTCACGCTGAGCCGGGAGCTGGCGGCTGGCGTGGGAGCGGGACTGGTTTCCTCGCTGGGTGATAACTGATAACGGAGCTCCAGGGGTGGGAAGAAGGTGGAGCTTGACTTCCGTTGGGGGGGATTCGCAGGCAGATCCAAACAACATCTTTACCTGGACGCACCTGCTCCCCTCAGACCCATTCCTTCACGCACTGTGCTCATTCTTCGACGGGGACTGGTTAGGGGCTGGATTGCGTGCCCCCCAGAATTCAGATGGCGAGTGTACCCCCTGGTACCTCACGATGGTGACTGTCGTGGAGATGAGGCCTGTGGAGAGGTGACTGAGGTAAAATGAGGGCGTATGGAGGGGCCCCAACCCAGCACGATGGACTTACACGGAGAGATTAGGACACGGACAGGCTCAGGGTGAGGCCCACGTGCCCACCAGGGAGGAGAGGGCCACCTGCAGGCAAGGACAGCGGCCCCGGAGGGAGCCAGCCCTGCTGACACCTGGATGGAGACTTCCAGCGTCCAGAACAGGGAGAAGGGAGATTTCAGTTGTTTCAGGCACCCAGCTGGCCAAGGGATCCGAACTCCTGACCAAACACCCGCAGCCTTGCTGAGACCCCTAGGCCACCCTCTCAGCCTCCAGGGTCTCGTGGGACACAGGGGTGGAGGGGCTGTCCCCGCAGGGCCCAGGTGAGGAGCAGAGGCTGTGCGTGGTGGGACCCATCCCGGGCACACACCCAGGTCCAGCCCAGCCTGCAGCCTGGAGGTCACTGTTCACCGCGTGGTCCTTTAAGAGATTCACCGGCACCTTGCTTACTGTTCCAGTGCTCCTCACCGCCTCACATCTTGAAAGCATCCGTGTGATCCCTGCACACAGATGCGTGTTCTCCTTTGGGGTACGTGGTAACGCTCAGGAATGCTCACGCGCATGGCCCCCCCGAAAGGGGGGGGAGGGGGAGAGTGCAGGGGAGGGAAGATCTTACAAATGGACACTTAGATTTCTGCCAAGACGTAAAAACCATAGAGAAACAAGTCAATTACAGGTCATTTTTTAAAAGGAGAATATTTTCTTATGGCATTATAAAAATAATGGATATTTATGGTGTAAACATGTACTTACCACAAAAGCGTAATTGCTCTGTATCCTTATTATTCCATACCCTCTGTTTTTGCCATTTTGAGATATTTATTGGACATTTTCCCAAGTCATCAAATATTCTTTGAAAAATGTAACTTTTGTGGTTACAGTTTACTGTCCATTATATAAATGTGCCATATTTTATTTAATTAATACCCAAGCTCATTTTCTAATAAGAAATGTGGACAAAATGTTAGTGGAATTGTGTTAAAAATATAGTTCAGGAAAAAAATATATTTCAGGAAAAACATCTTTTAAAGAACATATTATTCAGTTACCAAAATATTAAGGATCTTTAGACAATTGCAATGGACCTTATTCTTTCTTAGTACTTACGTATTGTCACTGGAAGTACTCCAGTTTTACTGAAAGAAATTTGAAATTCAATAAAGTAAAACGTATTTTTATGACTTTCTTGGACTTTCTTTTCACTGGATCACTAACTTGTGGCTCATTTTATTTTTACTGAAGTGTGTGCACCTGACAAGGTGTCTGTCCCATGAGTTCAAAGGTAAGGATCCATGCCTTACCTCCTTCTCTGTGTCTGCTTTTCTTTCCCCACAGACAGGGCCTGCACGTGTTTAACACCTTCTGAGACTGTCCAGTCTATGAAGCAAGTCCCAAAGAACTGACCTTTGCCCTTAAATGATGGCGGGGATAATGTTAATGTGTTTGCTTTAAAACGGGTGGAATCGCAAGATAAAGCGTCTGCTGCTGCTGTTGGGCATTTGCTAAGGGCTTGTATGTGCAGGAAATGACACAATTTTAACTTTCACTCTAGTCCCACAGGGTCAGAAGTGTTTCCTCACCTGGCTGGCGTGGCTCAGTGGTTGAGTGTCTACCTAGGAATCAGGAGGTCATGGGTTCAATTCCTGCTCAAGGGCGCAGGCCCAGGTTGTGAGCTGGATCCCCAGTGTGGGGCGTGCAGGAGGCAGCCCATCAGTGATTCTCTCTCATCACTGGTGTTTCTATCTCTCTCTCCTTCTCCCTCCCCGCCCCCCCCCCACTCTGTGTGTGTGTGTGTGTGTGTGTGTGTGTGTGTGGCACATTGGTGGGTAAGAGGTGGGCTGCAAAGCCTGGCTTTGGCCATTACACAGTACAGTGACCAGCACGGCGCCGCAGATGGCTTCTGGTGTTTGTAAGGAGCATTCGGTGGCCAGGAGCTTGCACGCCGAGGCCAGGTGTGCTGATGACATGATCAGACGGGTTTTGTGGGTGGTTACGGGAATCATTCTCATTGTTTCGTGGTCACAACCTTGTATTGTGTACAGTCCGTATCTTTGTGGGTAGATGGGCGTGGCCTTACATACACGTAAAAAGACTACCGGGAAGGGGATACGATGCTGCCTTTGTGAACCTCCAAAACAGAGCCAGCTCCACAGCTAAGACAAAGGTTGGCAGCACATGCTGTCATAATAACATATCAAGGCCCAAGACTTGAAAAAACGCTCAGAAAATGAATATTTGAAAATGGAATCATTTTACTATTTATTATTATTATTATTTTTTAAAATATATTTTTATTGATTTCAGAGAGGAAGGGAGAGGGAGAGAGAGATAGAAACATCAATGATGAGAGAGAATCATTGATTGGCTGCCTCCTGCACACTCACACTGGGGATTGAGCCTGCAACGCAGGCATATGCCCCGACCGGGAATCGAACCGGTGACCTCTTGGTTCCTAGATCAATGCTCAACCGCTGAGCCACACCCAGCTGGGCTTACTATTTATTATTTTTTAATCCTCACTCTTTTCCCTTGCTGCTTAGCACTGATTGGCTATGACCTTTGTGACCTTGGTTTACCTTGACTAACCCTAGCCCTTGGTTACTTATTGCAACTGTATTGCCTCCGGCTGCCATAGGCAAGTATTCCTCCTGGATGGTCCTAGAGTACACTTTCACTGACGTGTAACAGACATGTTTAAATGCAGACGACTCACAGGTTGATGGATTTTCATGAGATGACTCATGTAGCTGGCACCCAGATGAAGAAAAAGAACAGCACCAGCGGGCAGAGCCTCCTCGACCCAGTCTCCGTCACCATCGCCCTCCCCTAAGGTTCCCCCTGTCCTGACTTTTATCACCACCCATTAGTTGTGCCTATTTTTGAACTTCATATAAATTGAATGAGAAAAACATACTATCTTGCATTTGGTTTCATTTTTTAAGATATTTATTTTTTATTGATTTCAGAGAGGAAAAGAGAGGGAGAGAGAGATCAAACATGATGAGAGAGAATCATCGATTATCTGCCTCCTGCACGCCCTCTTCAGGGGATCAAGTTCGCAACCCAGGCGTGTGCCCTGATTGGGAGTCGAACCGCGACCTCCTGGTTCATAGGTCGATGCTCAATGGCTGAGCCACATCGCCCAGGCAAGACTACAAACAGGATGAGCTCCCAAGGCACCAATGTCCTTGCTTCATTGTTTGAGCTGGAAAACTCCCCTTGCTTAGCAGATGCCGTTCTTGGCTCTGTGGCCCTAACTCCCCTCCCACCCCTCGCCTTTCTAGGGAACTCTGTGCACTTCTGCTCTGGGGACAAAACAAGCTTGGGGGCTCGGTGCTGTTCCCAGGCCCTGCCTCTGACCTCTCCCTCTGGAACCGAGGTCCCCGGTGGTGGAACGAATCTTGGCCTGGGGCTCTGGAACGTGCCTCGCCCATCTGTCCGCGGCCCAGCTCCTTCCCCAAGTGGGGATTATTAACACACATGCTTCAAAGGTGGTGGCAGGCAGCTCGACGTCCCAAAGGCACCCCGGAAAGAGACAGGCCTGTGGCTTGCCGTTGGGGCGGTACTGAGGCCGGGCCCCCGGAGCTTACCTGCTCTATTAAGCAGTCCTCTGACCCCAGATGCTCTCCATCAGTGTGATGTTCTCTCCAGCCCCTTAGGTAGCCTGTGCTCACACTGTGGGTTCCCAGGCACTTTGACAGCCAGCAGGAGAGCCCCCTTCGTTCCTTTTCTCTGTATTCCTCCCCGCTCGGCGGGGAATCTGCCCGTGCAGCTGAACGAGGCCTCAGAGCCCGAGAGCTGGGTCCCAGCTCCATCCAGCCACTTGCTAAGTGGGACCCTGGACAGTTCACTGACCTCACTGAGCCCCAACGTCCTCTTATGCAAGTGGCGATAGATGGTGGCCAGCACTGTGGGGCCCTGCATGGGATGGTCCCTTTCCCAGTCTCCCATCTCCTGAGGAACACGGCCAGCTAGGGCTTCGGAATTTATCTGGCTGCTCTGGGAGATACTGGGCTTACTCTTTTTAAAATATATATTTTTATTGATTTTAGAGAGAGAGTGAGAGGAGGGGAGAGGGAGAGAGAGAGAGCAACATTGAGACCGCAACCTGGGCATGTGCCCTGATCGGGAATGGAACCAGTGACGTCTTGGTGTGTGGGGTGACGCTCGCCCACTGAGCCACACTGGTCGGGCTGGAGTTACTCTGGACTCGGGACAGCATTTGCTGAGTTGCTGTGGGTCTTGCCAGGCTCCTCGGCAGCCCCCACGGGAGACAGAGGCCAGGTGTGGACGGTGGTTTGAGCCGGCGAGCTAGAAACCAGTCCCGGCCCTGAAGCTTTTAGTGGTCTGTCTCCAGTTCATCCCAGGCAAAACTCCCAGCTACGCCGAATAACTAGATCCCCGGTGCCCTGCTGGGTGGTCCCACGCATGGCCTCTCTGAGCCTTCCCCACAACACTGACAGGAAAGGGAAGAGAAAGTGCGAAGGATTGGAGGGGACCCCTGATTTTTCCTGGTAGCAGAGTTCGGGATGGCTGTTTTCCCTGATCAATCCCTGCATTTTGTCAGTGATAATTTACTAGCATTATTTTTAGACCCTCCCGGCCAACTGTCTGAATTAAAACACTGGGCGAATTTGTTTACACGCTGCTGCACCTAGACATAGAGATGAGCCCAGGTAAAGTGGCGCGAAGAGGGAGCAGGGGGCTAGGGCCCCTCAAGGCGGTCCTGGGGGTTAAATCCCATGGGCCATTCAGAGGACGCACCGCTGAGGTTCCTTGCAGAGTGCCTGGGGCTCAGTAAACAGTGGCTAACGTATGACCAATACATGATGCTTCTCCTCGGAGCATCTCAGAACATGTTGCTTTATTGTCCTCAGTGAGGAAGGGTTGCTTAGCTTAGATCTCCCCAGACAGGGGTTCTGTTCATGAAGTCAGTCAGCTGGTAAAAATTTGTTGAGCTCCTCTGATACACAGTGCCAGGTACTGTGTATGCGTGGAGACCAGGAGAGTCACATCCTGCCCTCAAGGATCTCATAAGCCAGTGGAGAAGGTAGGATGTGAGCAAGTAAAGAAATAAGATGTGTGCAGATGGGTAGGTGCCGCAGAGGAAATGAACTTGATGGGGGGGGGGGGGGTGTGTGTGTCAGATAAGAGTTCTCACCCGAAGAGAGGATGTATAAGTTGGTACCTGGAGGATTCATAGCCTTAGGCAGGCAAGAGGTTGGGTGGGGGGTGGGGAATGGGGTTGTGGTCCAGGCAGAGGGAGCTGGGCTTGTTCAGGGAGAGGAGGGAGGCTGGTGTGCTGGGGCACAGGCAGGGGCCGGGGAGCTGCCAGGTCAGGCAGGGCTGTGGCTGTGGTTCAGGTTCATGCCTGGTGCAGTGGGAGCCGCTGGCGTGCTATGAGAAGGGGAATGGGATGTGCTGCTTCGTGTCTGAAAGACATTTTTCTGGTTTTAATTTGGAGAGGAGGTTGGAGGGAGGCAGACGTGGAAGCTGGGAGACTAATTAAAAGGCTTTTTAACTGGAACCACGATGAGACAGCACCAGACACCGCTAGCATGGCTAACATGAAGAAAGCATAATATCAAGTGCTGGCACGGATGCGAGCCACGGGGCGCTCTCTGCTGCGGCGCGTGTGCGAGGACATAACCATTTGGAAAGCCGTTTGGCCGTATCTCCTAAGGCTGGGTGTCTGCACACAACACCCATGAGCCAGCACTTCCACTCCCGAGGACACGCTGAGCGGAAATGCCTGCACGTGCGCACCCAGAGACGTGGAGGGAAGGTTCGTGACAGACTGTTCCTAACGGCCTCAAAACGCCATCCGGATCCTTATTACCCGTAGAATGGATAAACAATTCATGGCATATTCGTCCCAAGGAACACAACACACAAAGAGAAAGAATGAACTCTTTCTACATGCAAGCGGCGTGGGTAAAGCTCAGGAATATAATTTTGAGTGAAATCAACAAGAAACAAAAAAAGCTACCCTGTATGATTCCATTTGTGTACGTTTAAAAACAGACAAAACGAATCAATGTTGATGGAAGTCCAGACTTTGGGAGGGTGGCAAGCGCCTGGGAAGGAGCGTGGGAGAGGCTGCTGGGGAGGCCCAGAAGGTCCTACTTCCTGATCTAGGTGGTGGGTACCTTGACACAGGTGTGTCACTTTGTGGAAATTGGTCAAGCTGTGTACTTAAGATTTGCACGTTGTATTTCAGTCAGAGTCTCCCGTAACAAAGGAAGGTGGGAGACCATTGCGTAGCCCAGAGAAATAAAACTGACTCGGGTGAGGGTGATAGCAGTGCCTCCACTCTCCCTGAAACTGCTCCAGTGAAGGTAACCAATGACTTGTATGTTGCTAAACCCAATAATCAATTATTCAGGCAGTCAGAAGTGGTTAGGTTTTGGCAGGATAGCCAATGGAGATTATTGAGCGGTCAGGTGTGTGTATGTGTGTGTGTTGTGGGTGGGAGAGGTTAGGTAAATAGAGAAGAAGGATGACACCTAGGCGTTCTGTCCATGTTACTAGGAGGATTGTGGTGCTATTTCTGCTGCTTCTGTGCGAGATCCCAATCCCTATTGTCAGGGACATCTCTCCGGTAATTCTCTGCGTCATTCATTTCTCCCTCGAGGCTGTGTCATGCCCATCAGCATGTAAACACGCTGTTATTTCTGCTACCTTAGAAAATGTTCTCCTGATGCCTTGGACCCACCAGCTAGCACCCCATTGCTCTGTATCTATGGGCAGAAAACACCTCCAAACATTCTCTACACTCTCTGATTTCTCTCGCCCATTTTCTTTTTTTTAAAAAAAATAAATCTTTATTCAGATTATTACAATTATTTCTCCTTTTTCCCCCCATATCTCCCCTCCACCCATTTCCCACCCCACCTTCTGCCCATACCTCCCCCCCACTGTCCTCATCCATAGGTGTATGATTTTTGTCCAGTCTCTTCATGAACCCCCCATACCCCTTTCCCCCTGAGAATTATCAGTCCACTCCCTTTCTATGCCCCTGATTCTATTATATTCACCAGATTATTCTGTCCCTCAGGTTTTTAATTCACTTGATTTTTAGGTTCACTTGTTGATAGATATGTATTTGTTGTTCATAATTTTTATCTTTCCTTTTTTCTTCTTCCTCTTCTTTAAGAATACCTTTCAGCATTTCATATAATACTGGTTTGGTGGTGATGAACTCCTTTAGCTTTTTCTTGTCTGTGAAACTCTTTATTTACCCTTCAATTCTGAATGATAGCTTTGCTGGGTAGAGTAATCTTGGTTGTAGGTTCTTGCTATTCATCACATTGAAAACTTCTTGCCACTCCTGTCTGGCCTGCATAGTTTCTGTTGAAAAGTCAGCTGACAGTCGTATGGGTGCTCCCTTGTAGGTAACTAACTGTTTTTCTCTTGCTGCTTTTAATATTCTCTCTTTGTCTTTTGCTCTTGGCATTTTAATTATGATGTGTCTTGGTGTGGTCCTCTTTGGATTCCTTTTGTTTGGGGTTCTGTGGGCTTCCTGGACTTGTAAGTCTATTTCTTTCACCAGGTGGGGGAAGTTTTCGGTCATTATTTCTTCAAATAGGTTTTCAGTATCTTGCTCTCTCTCTTCTTCTGGCACCCCCATAATTCTGATGTTGGTACGCTTGAAGTTGTCCCAAAGTCTTCTTACATTATCTTCAACTTTTTGGATTTTTTTTTTTTGCTTTTTGCTTTTTCGGTTGAGTGTTTTTTGCTTCTTTGTAATTCAATTCTTTGACTTGATTTTTGTGTTCCTCTTGTCTGTTTTTGGGTCTCTGTATAATATTTTTTATTTCAGTCAGTGTATGTTTAATTTCTAGTTGGTCCTTTTTCATATCTTCGAGGGTCTCGTTATATTTATCGGCCTTTTCTAGGATATTCTTAAAAAGCCTTATAACCGTGGTTTTGAATTCTATATCCAGTCGTTTGTTTTCCTCCATTTCTTTCGTTTGTGATCTGATTCTTTGACGCCGCATTTTCACTGCTTCCCTGAGTTGGTAAGGTAGATTTGTGTGCTAGGTTTCCTATATGGCCCAGTGGGTCTGCCTCCCCAGTTAACCTGAGGTGGACACTCTTGGTGCACCCCTTTGTGGACTGTGTGTACAGCCTTGTTGTAATTAAGTCTTTATTGTTGTTGGTATCACTGGGAAGAATTGACCTCCAGGCCAGTTGGCTGTAAGGATCAGCTGTGTCTATGCTGGGAGAAGTTCGGTGCTGGAGACAGCCTTATAGGATTAGACTTGCCAAATTGCAATAGCCTCTGTGCTCAGCTTGGATGGGGTGGAGTCTCAGTCTTGGCTTCCCCTCAGCCTTGCCCTTGCGCGCACGTGCGTGCCTTCAGACCTCTGCCTTCCCGGCTCCCGAGTCTCCGCCCAAGAGTCCAGACTCCCCCCACAAGAGCGTGGGTCCCCAGGGGCTCACCTGGAACTGGGGTTCACTGCAGTCAGAACTGGGGCTCAGTGCATTCAGGAGCCTCTGACTCCCTTCCACTAGGGAAAGCCTGTGGCAACCTCCGCAGCCTTTGTGTGCACTGGCGCGCGCGCACTTTCAGTCCTCCGCCTTCCCTGGCTCCCGAGTCTCCGCCTGAGAGTCCAGACTCCCTCTGTAAGAGCATGGGTCCCCAGGGGCTCGCCCGGAACTGGGGTTCAGTGCAGTCAGAACTGGGGTTCAGTGCGGTCGGAGGCTTCCTTCCCCCTTCCGCCAGAGAAAGTCAGCCAGGCTCTCAGCCGCCCTTCCTCTCTGCGCGCACAAAGACCCTTTGCCGTACCTCCAATTCTCTGTGAGCTTTTCTCTTTCCTTCTAGTTGTAGAATTTTCACTCAGCCAGCTTTCCTGTGGTTCTGGATGGTGTCCGTTCTGTCTTTTAGTTGTAGTTTTGAAATTGTTGTGCGAGGCAGCAGTTTAGGTGTTTACCTATGCCGCCATCTTGGTTTCTCCCCATTTTCTTTTAAACCCACTCAAACAAAGGTTTTGCCTCCATCCTCCCCGAAACTGCTCCGGTGAAGGTAACCAATGACTCGTATGTCGCTAAACCCAATAATCAATTATTAGCCCTCTCTTTACTTGACCTGTTGTAGGGGTTGAGCTCAGTTGACCGTTCTTTCCTTCTCCACTTGGTTTTTAGGACACCAGTCTCTTGATTCCCCACTGGCTGCCGTTTTAGAGCCTCCTGAAGTGGTGTCTGGCTGGTACCTGACATCTGCGGGGCGGGAGTATTTACACCACAGGAATGGGCAAAGGAAACCTGCAAATACAAATCCAGGCCCTTCTCCTCCCCTCCCCCCATGGCCATTTCTGCCCCCGAGAACTGGTTTACAAGCATGACACCCTTGACAAGCCCAGGTAAAGTAATTTTTTTAGGGTGTGACACAACCCTACTCATTGGTTCATGGAATGGTAGAGGTAGTTAGATGTAGTGTTGATTACTAAACTGTCAGAAATGCCTGGAATATATCCCCCCTCCTCCACCTTCCTGACACATGCCCACTAAACTCTCTCAGTCTGGGTCGGCCATGCTCCCTCAGCCAGCTTGATCGTATCACACGTTTGTCATCCTCTGGTCCCATGTCTGCCTCTCATTCGATGACGAGCTCCTTGAATGGGAGCCAGGAGAGACAGCTGCCGAGTGGTGGTTCATTGCCAGGCGCTGGAGCCAGGCTGTCTGGGTCTGAATTCTGGTTCCATCACGTATGATCCGAGTAACCCTGAGCAAGTTACTAAGTGACTCAGTTTGCTTCATGTGTAGAATTGGGGAAATAATAGGACGTTACTCACAGAGTGCAAGGATGAAATAACTTAACACACACACAAAAGCACCAAGAACACCACCTGCCGTTAGTAAGCACTCAGTGAACTCAGCTACTATTAGTATTTATTTTGTCATCAGTAGCCATCATATTGCCTGGCATATGTCGTGTGGTACATATTTAATACATTCAATATGAACATGAAGTGCTAAATACATGAGCAAAAGTGCAAATGGAGATAGAGAAGGGGCTTATCCTTGCGAGCAGCAGTGAGGGTGTTTGACAGCAGATGGGATTTGAAATAGGGCGTGAAGGGTTGGGAGAGTGTGGAGAGGTGAGGAAGCTTAATGGCTGCTTCAGCAGACTTTCGTAGAAAGAACCCTGCTCTCTAAAAGTTAGGCCACTTGGTAGATGGAGAAATTGAATGTGAAAATAATTAGCACTAAGCTGATTTCATGTCAAGTTAGTAACAGACCTGCCATAAAAATTCCATTTCTCACCCTGGCTGGGTGGCTCAGATGGTTGGAGCGTCAAGCCATACACTAAAAGGTTGCGTGTTCGATTCCCGGTCAGGGCACATACCCAGGTTGCCGGTTTGATCCCTGGTCAGGGTGTGAATGGGACACAACTGATCCATGTCTCTCTCTCACATCAATGTTTCTCTCTCTGTGAAAATCAATAAAAAACAACAACCACATCCTTCATACCCAGAGAGGTGGCTATGGGGAGGATGAGAGTGCATTAGGCCTGCTGAGGATCCATGTTCAAATCCTGACTCCGCCACTTATGAGCTTTGTGACCTTGGGCATATTACTCAACCTCTCGGAGTTTATTTTTCCACTTGAAAATGGGAGTCATCGTAACGACTCACAGAGTGTGGCAGGTGGCATTCTCCAGCAGAGTTCGGCCCACCTGTCTATTCCCGCCTCCTCTGGACCAGGGATGTTTGCCACTGGGATCATTCCAGGGGTCTGGAGGCAGCTCCTTCCCCTTTCCAGCTGGTCCCTTTTTCAGTGATGGCTTGCCCATGGCCCAGGTGGCTCAGTCCCTTCATGTGCTGGTAGCACCCAAGGGGACAGGTGCCATTGAATGAGAAAAGGGGCCCGTATCTGAATCCTGGGGAACACTGATGATTAAGGGGCAGGAGGAGGGCAGAAGGCCAGCCAGGAGGGAGCTGGGTGTAGGAATGCAGGACCAGCCCAAGTCAAAAGTCAGGACAGGGACTGGTCAGCTGCATCAGACACCCACTGTGCTCCCCTGCTGATCTTCAGGTGTCTGACCGGCCATGTGTCTTTTCTTTGCTGACAGAGGCAGGAGGCAGGAGGATGGAAGCTGCAGAGGGGATGGACAGCCCCGGGGAAACTGTGGAGAAACCGGAGGGCGCAGCAGAGCAAGGTAAGCCCCACTGTGTAGGGCCCACTTGGTTTGAAATCCTCTAAACCAGTGGTCAGCAAACTGCGGCTCACGAGCCACATGCGGCTCTTTGGCCCCTGGAGTGTGGCTCTTCCACAAAATACCACGGCCTGGGCGAGTCTATTTTGAAGAAGTGGCGTTAGAAGAAGTTTAAGTTTAAAAAATTTGGCTCTCAAAAGAAATTTCAGTCGTTGTACTGTGAATATTTGGCTCTGTTGACTAAGGAGTTTGCCGACCACTGCTCTAAACCCTTCTTTCCCCTGCTCCGGCCGCAGCTTAAGGAAGCACAGCAGACCAGCACTATGAGTCCCACTGAAATGATGGAAACGTCCAGACGCAGTGTGCTAACGCTCTTCCAGCCCTAGTGGAGCTGGGATCTGAGTCTAACGCCTCTGAGCCTCAGTCCCGAGCCCTTTGCCCTGGACCAGCCTTGTCTTTTGGGAGTTTCCCAAGCATTTCCAGTTCCAAAGCAGCCTCACTGCAGGATTCGGCACTGTCTCTGTGGGGAAATATCGGGCAGATGTGGTCCATCTCAGCGTCCTCGTGGCTAATCGTTTCACGATTTCTTGTCTTAACGCCTGCTACTGCGCTCACTGTCCTTCTCTCTGGTCCCTTCTGCAGATTAGGGGTGGGTCCTGGTGGGAAGAGACCACCAGGCATGGGAAGAAGGGCCTGTGGCGTCCTGCCAGCACACGGGCGCCCCCTGGCGGTGCTGGGGGGTAAGCACAGCTGGGTGGATAGCACCTGGGGCCTTTGTCAGGGAGGTTCCTGGTGCTGTGGGCTGGGGCAGTTTGGGACTGTGGGACAGAGGGACCCTGGAGGCTCTGGAGGGTGGAGGGGTTTTGTCACACTCAGAAGAGGATTCTACGTTTCCCCACGTGAACCCTGGGTGACCTCAGCTCCGTCACATTGCCTCCCAGCGGCACGTCCCTCCTTGTGTGTGTGACAGGAGCACGGGGGCCATTAGGGCTTTAGAGGAACTTTCTTCTAAGAGTTCAGGGTTTTAAACAACTTTATAGGGTGTTGTGACGCGTTGGGGTAACGTGGGCTGCCAGAAGTTCCACTGCCGGAACCACACTGACTGTCCTAGCTAAGCTGGTCCCCTCTCTGATCCGTCCCTTTGCATGTGACCCTCCCTTCCCCTCCCCCGGCACAGCTCCCTGCGTCAAAGCTGCACTGCAGCGCACAAGGCCCGAACACAGGGACAGCGACAGTCATGGCAGCAGCTGGTGTTACTGAGTGGTTACTCCCTGCCCACCCGCCGGGCCCTGCTGAGCGCGCACTGGTTGTGGATTAGTCATCTAGCCCAAGGCCAGCAGCCAGTAGGAGCAGCGCCAGGATTTGGCCCTGGCTGCCATTAGCATGGGCTGCTGGGAGGAAAGTGATGTGAGTATGGTTAGGATGAAAGTGACAGGAGCAATAAAAAACCAACCACCAATCAGTTTTGCTCATGCCGTTTTATCACTTGTCTCAAAAAGAGACTGGTGTTAATATTATCTCCTGCAGGAAACGGTGGGCTGGCCTGAGGGCCTCCACGCTGGGCTCCTCCCACCTCCTGTCCGTTAGTCCGTTAGTTAGAGGAGCATCTAATCACGGAGCAGCCTGAAGGCAGGGACAGCGGCCCAGGGCCTGGCCCCAGCAGTGGACTGTGGACTCTGACGCTGGGCCTCTGGGCACGCTTGGCATTTTCTCCTTCCTCTCTTCCCTCCTACTCCTTCGAGGTGGCTGGATCTCTCCCCATCTTCCCAGGACAGTGTCTGCTGAGAGGTTCTGAGGGTCCCTCTGAGCCTCAGGGAGGCAGGTTGGTAGTGGTCTAAGGGCCGCTGACTTCAGGTGAGCCATCTTCGCTACGCGGGTTTTCTCGGCTCCCTTTGTGCAGCAGGGAGCCCCAGGGGGTCGGTGCGTGGATGGGAACCAAGCCCACAAGATCCTTGGGAGGGTGGGGGAGGGAGAGCCTTGGGGCTCCCTCCCGGGATGGAAACTTCACGGGCAGGCCAAGGGCCGTACAGGTGAGGGGCACAGTTCTGTCTTCCAGGGGGGGATGGGAAAGAAATAGCCCCCGCTCCCCCACCCCCGCCCCGCGGGCTCTGAGAAGCACGCTTCCCCTACGAGTCGATTCCCATGGACTTGATGTACAAAGGGGTTGGAACAGTGAGAGTGGGTGCCGGGAACTTGACCCTTTCAGGAGGTGAGGAGAGGCAGCCGAGCCTGGTGGAGGGAGGCTTGGCGAGCATGGTGGAGGCCTGTCGAGGTGTCCGATGCCCCCATTGAGACCTCACAGGCCTCACCCCCCCTTGGGGTAGCCAGCCGCAGTTCCCTCTGTGGGACACGCATTGCTGTGCGGGCTAACGACCATCCCGACCATCCCGTAGGTAACAGGGGCTGGCAGGGTCTGCAGTGGGGAACTTGACAAACATGAGTTAAAAATGAAGGAAACTCCCAGAAGGACCCTGTGATGTTTCTCCTACATCTTTCGATTTAATCAGTGACTTCAACCCTCATTTTTCACCCTTTTCCACTGTTATTTCCGTCCTGCAGTGGTTCAGTTCTTCTTGTGATGTGCTTCCGTCGTCACACGTTCTGAGTCAGTCCCATAGTGTTTGCTGAGTGCGGGCCGTGCGTCAGTGACGTCGCTCTGCGGCCTAAAGGACACCTTGTAAGTCAGAGGGAGAATGGGTTAAGCCCAGAGGCAACTCACATGAGAAGAGGACACCAAATCGCCTCTGCTCTCCCTTCGCTGGTTTCAAAGGCACTTTGTTAAAAACTCTCGGTGGCCAGCGGCCAGTGTGGCGCAGTTGGTTGGGCATCATCTCGTGCACTAACAGGTCACTGGTTCGATTCCCCATCAGGGCACATGCCTGGGTTGAGGGCTCTATTCCCAATAGGGGGTGTGCAGGAGGCAGTCCATGTATGTCTCTCTCCTGCAAATCAATAAAAATACATAAAAAAAAGCTTGGTTGCCAAATGTATGTGCAAGAATTTATCACAATGGGGGGGGGGGGGGAAGGCCTTTTAGTAATTTAAATACCTGACAAAAGCATTTCAGCAAGCAATCATTAATCCTCCCACCTGCTGCCAACTGTGACTGCCTTCTTTTGTCATGATAATGCAGACCGTCTGATCCTCCAGGAGAGATTTTTGGGCAGCCACATAATCAGCCTCTGGGAAGATTGGCTTGTGAATCTGCGATTTCAGTCATCTGTTGATTTAGGGCTGCTTTTCCCCCCACGGGGACCTTTCTAACTCAGGACCAGCACTGAGGATCCAGCCACATGGGCCTGGCCTCTCCTTGTTCCGGCATCAGCCCACTTGTATGGCGAACACGCCTAGTGTTTTATAAGGTACCCGGAGATCAGGAGTCACATCCCGATGGTGTGGGAGCCGGACTTTCCCGTTAGGTCCTGGTTTGATGCAGGGATGGATCCCTTCTGAAAACAGGAGCCAGGAGTGTGTAGGCGATGGATATGAATTTTCCTTCACTCCATCCGTGGGAGAGACGGACCATGTTACCCCAACTCTTGGAGGAGGGTTAGCACTCATCCCTGACCGAGAAGGCTGACATGTCAGTTTCCATGTTTCTTCTTAAAGCTATTGTCAGAACCCATCATCAATAGCAGAGCCCACATCCAGGACACGGAGGTGGTGTGTGTGTGTGTGTGTGTGTGTGTGTGTAGCTAGCTGTGTGTATCTGTGTGGTGCGTGTTTGCTGTCTTTGTTTGAGGTGAATCACTAAGCGGGAAGGAAGTCCTAGCCCAGTGGTCGGCAAACTCCTTAGTCAACAGAGCCAAATATCATCAGTACAATGATTGAAATTTCTTTGGAGAGCCGAAAACCGACTTCTGCACATGGGCCACGAAGTTTCAGTCGCACTGTACGTGCGCGCCCGCACGTGGTATTTTGTGGAAGAGTCACACGCAAGGGGCCAAAGAGCCGCATGTGGCTCGCCAGCCGCAGTTTGCCGACCACTGTCCCAAATGAACCGAGCTGCCCATGGACAACAGATGGAGGAGAATCTGTTACAAGTCTTTTCGCCCAATAGGTGGATCCACTCTGGAGGCAGAAAGGCCCTGTGGGGCTGCCTGTCCGTTCCCATTGGTCCCAGCGTTCTTGGTGCTCTTGGTAATCCTGTTGCCAAGGTTGCCACTGCCAGCAGGTACCTTCTCGGGGATTTCAGACCCACAGGAAGGAAATCTAGCTCCACGATTCCATGCTGTGTTGTTTATTGGAGGGCTTGGCATGAGATAGACGCATGTGTAAGACACTCAGCCCAGTGCCTGGCCCCTGGCAGCCCCGCCCATGTTAGACCCCTCAGCCCCCTTCCCACGTCCCAGTGCAGGTGTGTGCTCATTCTACCTGTAACGGATTATCCCTCTGGGACCTGTTGCCGTGCAGATTGTAACCTTGGATGCTCTGTATTTATCCGAGTCCCCCGTCCCCAGGTCCCTGTCGAGCAGCCCTTGTGGCCTAGGAAAGACTATTCACCAGTTTCTCTCTGCTAGTCCCCTTGCCTCTTAAAAACCTGGAATTGCTGTGTTTTTAGTTATTTATGGTTTCTAGTTACAGGAAGAAAAACATCACACGTCAAAAGATGTCATTTTCAGCTACTAAATGATTCTTTCGATTTGGTTTCTGAAGGCAGAGCTATGACACACTATTAAAAGTGTTGATTCGCTTAAACATTCTGTAACGAGAGGTGTTCTTCCTGGGGCAAAGCTTTATTTTTTTAAAATTTAGTTATTATTTGAAGAGGGTGTCACATGAGAGAATGTCTGCTTTATTTATTTATTTTTTTAAAAAATATATTTTATTGATTTTTTACAGAGAGGAAGGGAGAGAGATAGAGAGTTAGAAACATCGATGAGAGAGAAACATCAATCAGCTGCCTCCTGCACACCTTCCTACTGGGGATGTGCCCACAACCAAGGTACGTGCCCTTGACCGGAATCGAACCCGGGACCCTTCAGTCCACAGGCTGACGCTCTATCCACTGAGCCAAACCGGTTTCGGCTGCTTTATTTATTTATTTATTTTATTGATTTCAGAGAGGAAGGGAGAGGGAGAGAGAGATAAAAACATCAATGATGAGAGAGAGAATCATTGATTGGCTGCCTCCTCCATGCCCCCTACTGGGGATCAAGCCTGCAACCCGCGCATATGCCCTTGATTGGAATTGAACCTGGGACCCTTCGGTCCACAGGCCGACGCTCTATCCACGGAGCCTGACCGGCTAGGGCAGAGCTTTATTTTATATGACCGTGGTGGGTGTGGGTGCTTTGGCCGAGTGCGTGGCCTCAGACAGGAAGGTTACAACTCTGATCCGGGGAAGGCTTTCCTTTCCCTCCGGGCACACGGGTGCAAGCTGCGTCCGCACCTGGTGACCTGGAGGTCAAATTTTGTCAAAACAGTGCAGAGGATAGGGTTTCAAAGGACCCATGTTTACCAAACTCTCTTTTCTTCCTCCATCTCACTTCCCAGACCCCCTCTTGCGGTTTGTGGGGCTCCATGGCTCCCTTCTGGCCAATGGAACTGGGGAGAAGGGACAGGTGTTTCTTCCAGGACTGGGCCCTAGAATTCTCTTTTGTGGTTCTCCCCCATTCCCCCCTCCCTTCTGTCCCAGGTATATGCAGAGTGGCTATTGGAGGACACGGGGGGCCTAGGGGGTGGAGGAGAAACTAGATGGAAGGAGCCTGGGTCCCTGAATAACTCCATAGAACAAAACCCAGCCCCCCGTTTATATTGGGCTTTGTAATGAGCAAGAAATAAGGCGTTTTGTGGTGCCAGGCCCCTGGGACTGGATTGTTAGAGGTTAGCTATGTAGACTAGTAGAGATTTGGCACATAGTAGGATAGTAGGTATTTAATCAATATTAGTGTTGTTGTGGTTTTTTTCTGTTGGTCTCCAGGAAGCACGGAATACCAGAGTCCTCTCAAGGTGGGCTGAGGGGGAAGAACGTTCCAGGCCAGGGTCATACATTACATCTCAGGAGAAATTAATCTCCACATAATTAACCTTGGCTAATGACTGGATAAAACTATTAATATGTATATTGTGTCTTTCCTGCCTTCCTTCAACAAGCATTTGTTGGTGTGCCTTCCTTGTTAGAATCCATCCCAGTAGCTAAAAAAGATCAATTCCTTTCCAAACGTATTTTAAAGGAAATAAACTAAACTGAAAGTTATCCAAGCCCAGACAGGTGTAAGATGTTTCCTGTGACCCAGAAGTTAGCAAACGTTTTCGGTACAGGGTCAGGTAGGAAATACTTTTGGCTTTGCAGCCATACCATCTCGGGCACCAACTACTCAACTGGCTCTAGTTTAAAAAGCAGCCACAGACAACATGTAAATACTGTACCTAAGCGTAGCTTTGTTCTAATAAAGCTTTTCTTGTGGACACTGACATTTGAATTTCATGTAGTTTCACCATGTCACAGGACATGTTCTTCTTCTTTTTTTGTTTTTTTCTCCCCAGCAGCATGGCTCAGTGGTTGAGCATCGACCAATGAACCAGGAGATCACAGTTCCATTTCCTGGGATGTAGGCTCCATCCCCAGTGGGAGGCCTGTGGGAGGCAGCTGATCGATGATTCTCTCTCATCACTGATGTTTCTCTCTCTCTCCTCACTTCCTCTTGTAAATAAAGACACATTAATTTTTCTTTTTTCTTTTATATATATTTTTATTAAGTTATTATATGTGTACATATCTTACCATTGCCCCCCCCCCATACATACCCTCACCCCCCAATGTTTTGCATCCGTTGGTTACTCTTATATGCATGCATGTAAGTCCTTCGGTTGATCTCTTATTTCCCCCACCTCTTCCTAACCTTCCCGCTGTAATTTGACAGTCTGTTTGATGCTTTACTGCCTCTGTATCTATCTTTTTGTTCATCAGTTTATAATGTTTTTTTATTACCCACAAATGAGTGAGATCATTTGGTATTTTTCTTTCATTGACTGGCTTATTTCACTTAGCATAATGTTCTCTAATTCCATTCAGGTGCCTACAAATGGTAGTAATTCCTTCTTTTTTATGGCAGCATAGTATTCCATTGTGTAGATGTACCATAGTTTTCTGATCCAGTCATCTGCTGACGGGCACCTAGGCTGTTTCCAAATCTTAGCTATTGTAAATTGTGCTGCTATGAACATAGGGGTGCATATATCCTTTCTGATTGGTGTTTCTAGTTTCTTAGGATATATTCCTAGGAGTGGGATTACTGGGTCAAATGGGAGTTCCATTTTCAGTTTTTTGAGGAAACTCCATACTGTTCTCCACAGTGGCTGCACCAGTCTGCATTCCCACCAGCAGTGCACGAGGGTTCCTTTTTCTCCGCATCCTCGCCAACACTTGTCGTTTGTTGATTTGTTGATGATAGCCATTCTGACAGGTGAAGACACATTAATTTTTTAAAAAGTAAAACCCATTTTTAGCTCAGAGACTCGGCAGAAATAGGTGACAGACTGGCTGTGACCTGCTGACCCCTGCTCTAACCACGTGAGCATAGGATCCACACATCTGCGTGGTGTGTTGGTTTAATTTCACAGGCCTTCTCGAAGGAGCATTTCTGAAGGAGCAATGCTTCTTTCGGTCTCAGCCTTGAACCCGTTCTCCCTTAGCTTACGTAACGCCGACATTCTCCTCCACTTGGTGTGGTGGTAGAGCCCACACTAAGAGGGCTGCTTTAAGGCTCTGAGCTCAGAGCAGCGCGCTGAGTGGTTCTGTAGGTGTGCAATCTCCAACACTGGGCAGAGAGATAATGAGCTGGGGAGGAGCGGTTTAAAAGCAGTTCTAATTGTGCAGGCAGGTTATTTTTACCAGTCTTCTTATTTTTATAGATTACATTTCAAAAAGCTTTTCTGCGAAGAGCGATTAAATGCCACATTTTAATTTCACTCCAGGAAGAAGTCCCATTGCGTTGGGATATTTTTCTCCGTCATTTACGATAGGAGGCTGTAGCTCAGCGCTCAGGCTCCTCGCTGCACAGAAGCAAGCGCTTCTGCTAAAGGTTTGGGGAAGTGGGAGGACCAGAGGGAAGTGAGAACCAGGAGAAACTCTTGGTGGTGACTATATTAAAAATACATAGTATGGTATGCAATATATATAAGATTTTCTTATAAAATTAGCGGTAAAAACAATCACTCGAATAGATTATTGTCATGGAGAACAACTTCCCACAGTGTCTACTTTACAGAATTGGGAGTCACCCGATGATCGCAGTAACCGGATGCCCAGTGCGGGCCTCGGCTGCACCCGTTTCCTCTCCAGCCGCATTGCAAGCAAGACTCAGGGATGTCTGTGCTCAAGGTCACATAGCTGACAAGCGGTGGAGCCAGGTTTCAGGTCTGTCTGTCTGTCCACGGAGCCCTCTGCACCCTCCCACGTTGTAGCCTTTTCCAGTCTCACCTCGGGGTCTGAGCCGGTGACACCCATCCCCTCGGGATCGCTTAATCTCGCCAGCACCCTAAGCACACTATCCATGTGAGGGTGGCTCCAGGACTTCCTTAAGAGAATTCATAACTAAAGTTCCAAGTATATCTGCATTAAAAAATACTTATTTCTCTAAAGACATATGGTCAATTGAAGAAGATTCAAGTCCTGAGACATTCATTCACCTGGGTTCCAGCGGACTTGAGGGTTTTATGGGTCCCCTGATATTTTATGTAGAACACAGTACATGTATACACATGTATGTACATGTGCCTTTCTTGGGAGAGGGTTTCTAATTTTAGTGGGATTCTGGACCCACTGCTCCCTAAACTCAATTGGAGCCAGTTAGGAATATACCCAATTGACTCTCTTGATAATGACAAACGTTTGTTAATCGTGTCAAATTCCATCACAACAAAGGAGGTTAAATTGATCGTAGTCCCACAGTCACCTGAGCACAGATGGCACTGCCATTCCACACGTGACCAAGGGACTGGTTGGGCTCCGGTTTCAGCCTGGGACCCAGAGCAATGCAGTGTAAGCGCCTGCGGGTCGGAGGGGAGGATTGCCCCCGTGCACACCTTGCCTGCGCCAGTCATTCCAGGTGCGGGGCGGACCAGTGATGGGTGTCCTACAGTGAAACACCTGTGCCCACGCGGCCGCTTCCTAGCTGTGGGACCTGAGTCCAGCCTCTCCCGGCCTGTTTCCCCTTTTGTAACAACAGGGTCCGCTGTGGGATTGGAAAAATCTCTCCCCCTCCACAGATACCTGGAGTCTCCTATCTGGCTAAACCCAGTGGCAAAGAGCCGGGAAGAGCCGTCTGGAATGAGCTGAGCTTGGCTGTAAACTGCACGGGGCAGAGGCTCTGTGTGAGGGCGGCCGGCTGTGGGTTCCTTTGATAATGATCTGCGGGCAGGGGCCGTGGGGAAGCAATGGGGCTCAGCTAGTTCAGGGGACAGGCGCTGGGAGGAAGTGGGCGTGGCGACGTTCCCGACTTCCTTGTTTGGAGTAAACTTTGGCAGCATCTGCCCGGCTCCCGAGGTTTGCTTTTCCATCTGGTGATGTGCTTTTTGGGAGCGCTCCTGCCTGCCAGAGAAAACATCTAGAAGCACGACGCCAAATCCGAGCCGTTCCCTTGGGTCCCCAAACCCCACCAGCCTCCCGAGAGGGGCAGGCGAAGCCCAGAGAGAAAGCAGCCGCGCCTGCAGCGCGCGGGTGCAGCGAGTCTCCGCGACGCGGGCGGAAAACACGGGGATTTCGGCTCCCACGCCCCGGCCCCGGCACACCCGCACCGTGCGCGCCTCCCTGTCTCCGCACCCCACCGCGCACCTGGAAGTTGGCGGTGGAGATGGGGCGCTTGCCGTGCTGGCTGGCTCCGCCGTGCGCCTAGTGCATTAGCTGACTTGGCACTCGCTCCTCGCAGCAGCCAGAGGCGCCGGACCTGCGGGGACCGGGCTGAGCGCGGGCAGTGGGCGCGGGGCTGCGTGCACCGCCGCTGGGGGACCCGCCACGCCAACGGCCGGCCGAGCCATGACGGACGCCAGCAGCAAGAAGGAGGGCTTCAAAAAGTGCCGGAGCGCCACTTTCAGCATCGATGGCTACAGCTTCACCATCGGTGAGAACCCCCCCGCCCCCATTGGCTTGGCTTGGGCCAGGACCCTTTCGGGTGGGGGCGAGGTGCTGTCTAAGTGAGGGAGGGGGAGCCAGGCCGGGCTGCGAGGCGCCCGACAGGCGGGAGCCCGGGGAGCGGCGACAGGGCCGGGGAGTAGCGCGCGTGTGGCCGCGTCGCGCGTGGGGTTGTCCCCGCGGCGCCCCTCCCCCTTCGGACTCGGAGTCCCTCAAAAGCTGTGTCGGAAGCACACCTTTCTAAGGGCCTGGTTTCCTTGCTGTGGTTTTAGGAACTCAGCTCGGGGAGGGGATAGAGACCGGGTTGGAGGCAGAGAGATGGAGGTAGAAATAGCGAGAGGGAGCTCAGCGACAGAAAGACGTGGACACACACGACAGACGCTAGGACAGAGACACACAGAGGGACACCCAGAGAGACAGAACGACAGGCACCTGGACACAGAGACATTAATGGAAACATGGAGACACCAGGTCAGAAATACAGAGGCCAGCAGATGCCAAGGCAGACGCCTGTAGAGGAATGACAGATGGGGGACAGTGATGGAGCTAGAGATGCACAGGGTGGGAGAGACAGGCACATGGAAATAGACCCAGACAGAGAGTCTGGATGAGAGTTTCTGCAGAAGTTAGAGAGAGAGAGAGAGAGAGAGAGAGAGAGAGAGAGAGAGAGAGAGAGAGAGAGAGAGAATGAAGACAGGGAGGGATGTACCTGTTAGTGGAATATTGGGGGAAAGCTGTCTCCTGTCCTCCGGGCCCGCAGTGGCTCTGGTTTCTCCCTACCCCCCAAAGCCGTCACCAGGAGGGCACCAGAGGGGCCAGGGTGGCATCGTGGCCATCAGAAGGAGCAGGAACAGGCCGACTCTGGGGGATTTCTGGAAGTGCAATGGTGTGGTCCCAGGGTATGTATAGTTTTAGGGATTTTAAAACATTGCATAATTGCCCTCTGGAAATACCCGCTCACACTCTCACCGGCAAGCCATCAGGTCCCTCACATGCTCGAACGAGGACTGGACACTGTAATTTAAAAACAGCTGCTGGGTCGCGAGGTGCAAGGTCGTATCTTCTGCCACAGGTCCTTCACGTCTGTTGTAAAACTGCGGTTTTTATGCTCCTGGCCTGTTTTTCCTCTGGGGAAGTTTATCATTTATTAATTTGCAAGTACTCTTAATGGATATGCTAGATATTAATGACACACGTAATCAATATATTCATTACATAATTATAATGACTAGATGTTAATAGAGAGCATGTTAATCTGTTGTTAATCACAGAATAATTATGTGACCAATGTATATTAATATGTGCATATAGACACACAGGTACCAATGTCTGTGTGCTGTGGGTCTGTACCTTCCCAGTGCTGTCGGTCAGGTGTTTTACGAATATTTCTCCCAGGGTCGAGGACTCATATTCCCGCATCATCAGTGCGGGGCCCTGGCGGCCAGGACTTGCTCGGAGATCGTACAGGTGTCTTACCGCGCACACCTGTGGCCCCAGCTGGCTGCACGGCTTCTGCAGCGGGGGGGGGGGGGGGGGGTCAGTGGACAGCCCCCCTCCTGCAACGTGAGAGAAGCCTGAGGAGACCCCGGGGGTCCTCCGAGCTCCCCTTTTCTCAGGCGTCTGACACTTGTCATCAGGAATCACTTCCCCGTCTAGGCTGTGAGTTATGCAAAGTCCCAGTCAGGCACGTCGCTGAAGGAATTCACATGATGGTTCTGGCAACTTCAGAGTGGGACCAGGGGAGGCCTGTGAGGGCGATGGGGGCCTGCAGGAGGGGAGTGTCCAGCCCTGTGGCAAGGTCAAGGAGGAACTTCTCTCTGAGAGTGGACATGTCTGGGCTAAGAGGACGCATCCACTTCTGGGGCAGGGAGAGCCTTCAGCTGTGGCTCTCAGCGGGGTGATGTTCCCCGGGGTGCATCGTACTGGGCACTTTGGTGGTCACCAGGCTGGGGCGCTGGGACAGGCTCTACAGTGCGCAGAGATCAGAGGAATTAAATGCTTTGCAGGGGCAGGGGGAGGAGGGTATGGCCCCCCACAGTGAGGAATTACCCTAAACACCAAGAGCACCCCCACACCCCCAAAGAGAAACACTGTGGGGTCCCTCTGACAGGCAAGCCTGAACTGGCTCCTGAACGGCCTAGGGGCCCTGGCTGCAGGGACTCTGGGACACTGAAGGTCAAGGTCAAGGTAGCTTGGGGTGTGGACCAGGCGCTGAGCTGGGTGCTTTACTCAGCTCATTGGGTCGCCTTTCACCACAAATCTGAAAGGAGCCGAAATGACCCCAGTGTAGGAGAAGAAACTCCTAAGCCCCGGACAGGAAGTCATTTGCTGAAAGTCACAAGCAGCGTGGGGTTCGAGCCTGGCTGCCCTGACTCCCAGCCCAGGGTTTGCCCCAGGCCGTGCTGCCCCCCATAGTGGACTTTATTTCTGTCTGAGCCTCTGACTGTCCCTCAGCTCCATGGAGAGAGATGGGGGATTTCTGCTAAGCCAGCGCCGGCTGGGCCATTGCCACCGGTGGGGCCGGTGCTGCCGGCAGGATCAGGGTTTGTTAATCTGCCTCCACGGGGCTGCCTGCTCAGTCCTGGGCCCCCCTCTGTCCCAGGGCCCATGGCCTTGCGGCCTCTTTATATCATTTCCTCGGGTCCCGAGGTCAGGCGTGCGGTGCAGAGATCTTAGAAACACGACTGTGAGGTTGTGCGTGTGCCAGAGCCAGAAAGTGCTGGCAGGGAGCCTTTCCAGGAAACCATCGAAGGAAACTGGTTGTAACGCTTAGCAAAGCGAGAGGCCGGTGGGGGCGGGAGCTGTGCGCCATTGTTCCCGGGGCGTCCCTGTCCCTGGGCTTGGGGACCCTGTTTGGGTTTGGATTAAGTCGGTCCGTAGATTCTTACTTTCTCCAGGAGGCGGCCCGAAATACCAAACACAAAGCACTTCTTTTTCCTCTTTAATTTTATGTCTTCAGTTGATTGGGGTGACACTGGTCACCATGAACACAGAGGTTTCACGTGTGGATTACCACCTGAGTGGGCCTCCTTTGTCAGGAGGATGTGAAGCTGGTGGCGTAGACTCAGAGCAAAGAGCTGCATCCTTCAAGAACGAACCTGGCCCAGGATGTTGTGGAAAATTCTGGGCCCGTACCGAAGAGGTGCTGTTGCTAACAGAGGGATGCGTTTCCTGTAGCAACGGCCCCTGGCTCCGCGGCCGCCGTGATCCTCCCTGTGGGCTTGTCCCAGAGGAGGAAAAAGAGGGCCCCTGAGATGGAGATCAGAGACCCCAGGGGCTGGAGTGAGGACTCTCTGCCCGCCCTTGGACTCTGGGGAGCTGGGAACCCACGCTGAGGGGGAAGGTCTGCTGGTGGCTACTCCTCCCTGAGGGGTTCGGGGCAGACAGGGCTGCGGGTGGCCCAGGCCAGGGGGACTTGGCTGCGGGCACTTGGGGGTGTGGCCTCCTCTGCAGCCCAGGCACGGTGGCTGGCCCTGGCTGAGGACTTTCTCAGCCCCGGCTGGGCTCAGTGCTCTCGGCCAAGTGCCTTGTCTGTGTGGGTGGAGGCGAGACCTCTGGGCATCGTACACCTGATTGGGGGTGATGTTGGGGCACACAGAGCCGAATAAGGACCTTAGTGAAATATCCTGCAGCCACCTGCAGTACCAGTGGCCCGGCCTCCCCGCTCTCCTCACATCTCTCCGAGGCCTGGAGCAGAGTGTGGCACGAGGGGCCGTCAGATGGCACGGTCCTTGCTCCGACATTCACCTCCGCCTTCTAGGCCCCATCCTGCCTCTTGGTCACTTCCCCTCTCTGAGCCTCAGTTTCCCTATATGTGAAGCGGGGAGCATGACCCTCAGTTTCAGAGCTGTGGGGAGGGTCCAGTGCAGCGCAGGGAAGTCTGCTTGGCTAACTCTGAAATGCCTTTAAAAAGCCTTTTGTTATTAGGACACTTAATGCTTGTTAAACGAGGCTTCAGCTTGAGGAGTGAGGCCGTGAGGGTCAGCCAGCGATGGGAGTGCACAGCTGCAGGGCGCGTGCCAGCTGGGAGCTCGCATTTGTGGGGGGGACTCTGGGCTTTGGAGCCCCACCAAGACCCGTTGTGCTGGCTGGAAAGGCATTTAGCTCCTCTGAGCCTCAGCTTCCTTCTCCGAGTCACCGGGGCTGGTGAGCCCTTCCTTGTGGGTGGACCACGGCCAGGGGAGCAGGTGCCACGCACAGTGCCTGGCTGTTACCTTGTGGATGTTTGTCCAGTGTCTGCTCCCGTGACCTGAAGTCACACTGTGACAGAGCTGGCTCTGGTGGGAGTGGGCGAGGGTCGTGGTGTGACCCTGGGGGTTTGTGGGTCACTCTGGGGCAGGTTAACAGGTGGCCTGCCACCCTGTACATCCGTGCTGGCCCCTGACGCCTGCTGGGAGCAAGAGCAAAGTGTGCCCGGGCATCCTGCTGCTCTCCATGGGCTCATATGCCTCTCTGGCCACACAGTGTGCCCGCGTGTCCACCCAGCCTCCACGACCTGGGCCGAGTCACGGGCAGGGCCCGGAGGAGGGGCTCTGGGCGGCTCCTGGACAGAAGAGCGCTGCTCGCCCGACAGGCTGAGCCCGAATTAGAATCCTGACATTTTCAGCCAGTCAGTCCCCCGCCCCCACCTTCTCCAGAGAGGGGAGAAGGGCTGGAAATGGAGTCTCCATAAAACCCCCAAAGGGTGGGGTTTGGGGAGCTTCCAGGTCGATGGACGCATCCACATATGAGAGTGACACACCCCAACTCCCCAGGACAGAAGCTCCTGTGCTCTGAGCCCCCTCTGCCCCCCAGATCTCGCCTGTGTCCATTGACTGCTCATCTGTAGCCTTCATCAAGTCCTTTAATAAACCGGTAAATGTGAGCGCTCCCCTGAGTTCTGTGAGCTCTTCTAGGAAATATCAAACCCAAGGGGGAGGAGGTCATGGGAACCTCCGATTTGTAGCCAAGTCAGAAGTTGTGGGAACCTGGGGACCTTCCCCTTGCGATTGGCATCTGAAGTGGGGGCAGTCTCCCATGGGACTGAGCCCTTTACCTGTGGATCAGACGTGGCTCCAGGTAGATGGTGTCAGAAGTGAGTGAAATTGTAGGGTGCCCAGCTGGTGTCACAGAATTTCTTGGTGAGGAGAAAACCCCACAGATTGGGTGACCTGAAGGGTCAGAAGTGAAGTGTTCTGGGCCTGGCTGGTGTGGCTAAGTGGTTAGAGAGTTGCCCATGCACCAAAAGGTCGTGGGTTCGATTCTCTGGTCAAGGGCACGTACCCGGGTCGCAGGTTTGCTCCCCACCCTCAGTTGGGGTGTGTTCGATGTGTCAACCAGTCGATGTGTCTCTCTCATGTTGATGTTTCTCTCTCTCTCTCTCCCCCCGCCTCCTCCTTCCTCCCTCTCCCCTTCTACTCTCTCTAAAAAGCAATGGGAAAAATATCCTCAGGTGAAGATTAAAAAAAAAAGAAGTGAAGTGTCTGTGTGGGGAACAAAGGAGGGAAGACGGGAGTTTTTCCTAATATAGGTAACCACTGGACGAGACTCAAGGAAGGAACCACATGCCAGCGTGTGCCGGGGCCTCCCGGCCACCTGCCTTTCCAACATGACATTCCAGGGGGAGATGGTGGGCATTTCCCGGTGTCTCTGCTTGCCTGAAGGGCTGGTCTATTCCCTTCGGAGGGGATGTGAAGCCTTATGACTTGAATTCACGTTACTCGAGCTGTTTGTCATGAACAGTGACGGTGAGCACAGACAGCAGTACGGAGCACCTGGCACGGGTCCTGCCGGGGTTGGGAGGCTGGATGTGTGGAGGCGAAGAGTATGGATCTGGAGCTTGGTTGCCTTGGTTTGAATTTTGGCCTCACAGTTTATGTGCGGGTGGTCTTGGCCAAGTGACTTAGCCTCTCTGTATCTCAATGTGTTCCTCTGTTAAGAGAAGATGATTGTATCACCTGACTCCTATGGTTTTGGAGGATGAAATGAGTTAATGTACCTCAGCCACTTGGATTAGTAGCTGGCATGTAGTTTTAGATAAATGTTTGTTATTATATTATTTCCGTCATAATAATATTATTACATATTCATAATATATACCCATAATAATACATTTTTATAATATTATTAACATGAAAATAATAATAACCAACTCTGAGTCTTGCTGGATCAAACACCATACGTACTGTTCTTGAAAAGCTGTAAGGATGACCTTGACCTACTTTCATTGTTCAAGATTTGCCTTTCCTGCCAAAAGGTATTTACTTACATGTTGTTGGGCATCGGTGTCCAATGCTGTGTAATTAAAAGAATATTTTTATTGATTTTTAGAGAGGAAGGGAGAGTGATAGAGACAGAAACACTGATGAGAGAGAAACATCATCGCTCAGTTGCCTCCTGCATGCCCTGCACTGGGGATCGAGTCAAAACCCGGGCGTGTGCCCTGACTAGGAATGGAACCAGTGACCCCTTGGTTCCTAGGTCGATGCTCAACCACTGAGCCACGCCAGCCAGGATACAGTTATTCTTGATGAATCCCTGGTGGACCTCCAAATGTTCCCGTCTCCCTAGCAGTTGATCATCTTTCAGGATTCAGTGCGAGGGCTTTGTGAAGCGAGTCCCTCTGTAGACGCTCAGTTCTCCTTTGCCAGGTGCTAGGTGGGAAGGAAGGTGGTGCAGGAGACCTGGGCTCCAGACCCAGTCCCGGGGGCTCCAGACCCAGTCCCGGGGGCTCCAGACCCAGTCCCGGGGGCTCCAGACCCAGTCCCGGCGGCTCCAGACCCAGTCCCGGGGGCTCCAGACCCAGTCCCGGGGGCTCCAGACCCAGTCCTGGGGGCTCCAGACCCAGTCCCGGGGGCTCCAGACCCAGTCCCGGGGGCTCCAGACCCAGTCCCGGCGGCTCCAGACCCAGTCCCGGCGGCTCCAGACCCAGTCCCGGCGGCTCCAGACCCAGTCCCGGCGGCTCCAGACCCAGTCCCGGGGGCTCTAGACCTAGTCCCGGCGGCTCCAGACCCAGTCCCGGGGACTAGAGACCCAGTCCCCACGGCTTCTGTCCCCATGCTGCTGGAAAGCCCACCCCTCTCCTGAGGCTCCTCCCTCATGTGGCAGCGGACACCGCTTGCTTCCTTCGTGGCTGTGCTGTTGGGGAGACCAGGGGGAGGAGGATGTAGGGACCTGGCCCACCCTGGGCGCCCGTCCACTGGTAGCGGCTGGTAGTGATGCTGGGGAAGCTCTGGAACCAAGGGAGCGGGCAAGGCTCCCAGACCCAGAGCGGCTTCCCTGGATGGCGCTCACAGCCTGGGCCCCGCTCCCTCCCACAGCCCCCACCAGCCACTTAGGTCAAGTGCTGGCTGGGCTGCGGGCTGTCTTTGTTTTCATGTAGGATTTCCCACCAGGCTGCGTCTGGAGCTCCTGCCTCAGCCGCCAGGGCTGCCAGCTGGGTCTGGGTAACACCGTCAGCTGCTCTGGGCAGAGCTGGTTGGCACTTCCTGTGCTGGTTGGCAGGCAGGCGCCGGAGGGTGGCGGGAGCTTGGCCGTGGCCTTCCCATGAAACCTTGGGGGCGCTCGGTAGGTGGTTTTATTTGTTGGGCAGTATCTGCTGAGTGGAGCTTAGACCACCAGAGACTATGCCCGTGTGCGCTGGCCCACACATGCCGCCGCCGAGGGCTGTTCCTCTGCGAGGAAGTCACACGGACTGATTCGACCACTCCTGCTTTTCTGGCTTCGGTGCAGACAGCTGGGTTCCCTCTCTTCTCGGGGGCAGCATCGATCAGCTCAGGGGGGATCCCATGGGCTTGGGAAGGGAAGTAAGAGGAGGGTCAGTTATCTTGGACTTGATCACGAATAACCACTAGGATTGGGTTGGCCTTTTGGATAGATGGTCTAATTCTACCAGAAAGCTCTCACAAGTGAGGGGGCCGATGGAGTTCAGGTCCCGTGCACGTCTCTTTTCCCCTTTAATTTAATTTATTTTTCATTGGGGGATGCTCTGTTGGACCTGCCAAACTGTATATTTTACTCACCAGACATATATTTTGTTTGTTTGTTAATCCTCACCCGAGGATATTTTTTCCATTGATTTTTAGAGCTAGTGGAAGGGAGGCGGAGAGACAGAGAGAGAGGAACATTGATGTGAAAGGGACACATCCATTGGTTGCCTCCCACACAATCGAGCCTGCAACCGAGGTACGTGCCCTTGACCAGTATCAAACCGGGGACCCTCAGTCTGCAGGCTGGCGCTCTATCCACTGAGCAGCCTGGCTAGAGCTCCCCAGGCAGGTTGACTGTTGGAGATCATCTCAAAGAATGATGGTAGTGCGTGTGGTGGGAAGCCTAGTCAGTGAGCTGCTGAGCTCTGATGCTCACCGTTCATGAGGCATCGAACTACTCTCTTGACCTTCCTGAATCTTCTTTCTGAGTCTTGTAAAGTAGGAATAATAACGCCTGTGTGCGACATGACACATGTTAAGTGCTGGGCCAGTGTTGAGACCATCCCATGTGCTCATAAATCTTAATCCCTCTCCCTTCCCTTCATTCCTTTCCTTCCTCCCTGCCAATCCTAAAGGTGTTTCGCCTGCCTTAGAGGTTTGCCCTGGAGTCACGGAGTAGGGACAGCCTGCAGCCCTCGGAAGCTCTCTCCCTCGGAGAGGCCCCGGAGGAAGCTGGCATTGCACAGGGAGCCCCGTTTAACACAATAGGATTTAGGCAGCGAGTGGGAAAGTGGGTGGATTTTTATTTTATTGATTTTTTTAAAAAAATATATTTTTTATTGATTTCAGAGAGGAAAGGAGAGGGAGGGAGAGGTAGAAACATCAACAATGAGAGCGAATCTTTGGTCGGCTGCCTCTTGCAAGCCCCCTGTGGGGATTGAACCCACAACTTGGGCATGTGCCTTGACTGGGAATTGAACGGTGACCTCCTGTTTCATAGATTGATGCTCAACCACTGAGCCGCACAGGCCGGGCGGATTTTTATTTTAAAGTCATCTGTTCACAATTTCCAAGAAGAGGTCACTGGGTCTAGTGACTCATTGCTCTTTAGCAGTTGGAAGTTACATTAGATTTCTAATTTTGTCCGGTCGGTGAGTGCTGCAGGGGAATCCAGCATCTTAAAGGGGGCCCTGCAGGACTCTGAGCAGAAGCAGATCCCACCCCTCTGCCGGGCTGGGGAGGCCCGCTCTCTAAGGAGACGCGTTTTCTTCTTTCTCGTCACGAGGCACGCTGTTTAAGACAGGGCAAAGCTGAACCGAGGCAGAATTTAGGTAAGAGTGTAAGTCTGGTCTTAGCAACTGTCTCAAGGAGGCTGCTTTCATCACACAGCCTTATGCAGGCTGCTCCCGACGCTGATGGTGGAAATGATAAGGCTTTACTGGTTGTGAAGCACCGGCGCTAATATCAATGCATTCGATTCTGCCAATACCCCTGCCAGAGACCATGAGCTCCATTTCACAGGCCCAGAAACTGAGGCCTCAGGAGGCCAGTGACTGGTTTCAGAGCCATGATCCATGCCCAGTTTCTCCATTTCAGGAGGCTCAGGCTCCTGCACCCTGAGTCTGGGAACCATCAGGGGTGGGCAAACTTTTTGATTCGAGGGCCACAGTGGGTTCTTAAACTGGACCGGAGGGCCGGAACAAAAGCATGGATGGAGTGTTTGTGTGAACTAATATAAATTCAAAGTAAAGGAGCGGAGGGGAGAGCAAGAGAACCGGATAGAACAGCCGGATCCGGCCCGCGGGCCGTAGTTTGCCCACGGCTGATCTAGATTCTTTCCTGTGTGCCCACCCCCACCTCGTCACATCTGTCATCGAGGGCTCTAGATTTTCTTCTCCAAACCCTTCCTGTTCAGACTTTCCCCTCCGTCTCGTGCGCCTCAGTTCAGACCTTCCTCCTCCCTCCCTGAGCCATCGCAATATTTCCCAGTGGTCTTGCCTCCCCTCCGAACTCCTCTCCCCCACGGCAGCTAGAATGTTCTTTTGGACCCCACAACTGACCTTGCTGCCTTCCAGTTTAAAACCACACAGTATCTTCCCCCCACGGGCAGGGCCAGACCTACATTCCCAGACAGGGCTCACGGGCCCGGCATGATCCAGTCTGTGTGTCTGTCTAGGCCAGCCGTGGGCAAACTACGGCCCACGGGCCGGATCTGGCTGTTCTATCCGGTTCTCTTGCTCTCCCCTCCGCTCCTTTACTTTGAATTTATATTAGTTCACACAAACACTCCATCCATGCTTTTGTTCCGGCCCTCCAGTCCAGTTTAAGAACCCATTGTGGCCCTCGAGTCAAAAAGTTTGCCCACCCCTGGTAGTGTCCCTGCTTGCCTATGACTGCAGTCAGTCGCTTAGGCTTTCTTTGTGGAGTGCCCGCCCAACGAGAGCTAGGGTGTGAGGCCCTAGGGCTGCAGTGTGAGTGAAACTGACCAGCCCAGCAGAGCCCGTAGACACCAGTGCTGCGTCCTCTGCCGGAGGGTCAGGGTGCTGTGTGGTTCCCGGTAGTGGGATGGAACCCAGCCTATGGGGGTGGGGCTTCCCTGATGAAGGGGATAAGGGAGAATCCGGGTGGAGCGGGCAGCCTGTGCAAAGGGCGGATAGAGGAGGAATATGGATGGAGAAGAGGTTGGAGAGGTGAAGGGGAGGCCAGCTGCAGGGTTTTGGGCCTGGAGGGTGGACAGAGGAGGAATATGGATGGAGAAGAGGCTGGAGAGGTGAAGGGGAGGCCAGCTGCAGGGTTTTGGGGCTGGAGGGCGGATAGAGGAGGAATATGGATGGAGAAGAGGCTGGAGAGGTGAAGGGGAGGCCAGCTGCAGGGTTTTGGGGCTGGAGGGCGGACAGAGGAGGAATATGGATGGAGAAGAGGCTGGAGAGGTGAAGGGGAGGCCAGCTGCAGGGTTTTGGGGCTGGAGGGTGGATAGAGGAGGAATATGGATGGAGAGGAGGCTGGAGAGGTGAAGGGGAGGCCAGCTGCAGGGTTTTGGGGCTGGAGGGCAGATAGAGGAGGAATATGGACGGAGAAGAGGCTGGAGAGGTGAAGGGGAGGCCAGCTGCAGGGTTTTGGGGCTGGAGGGTGGACAGAGGAGGAATATGGATGGAGAAGAGGCTGGAGAGGTGAAGGGGAGGCCAGCTGCAGGGTTTTGGGGCTGGAGGGTGGACAGAGGAGGAATATGGATGGAGAAGAGGCTGGAGAGGTGAAGGGGAGGCCAGCTGCAGGGTTTTGGGGCTGGAGGGCGGACAGAGGAGGAATATGGATGGAGAAGAGGCTGGAGAGGTGAAGGGGAGGCCAGCTGCAGGGTTTTGGGGCTGGAGGGCGGACAGAGGAGGAATATGGATCGAGAGGAGGCTGGAGAGGTGAAGGGGAGGCCAGCTGCAGGGTTTTGGTCTTTTTCTCAAGCGTGGTGGAGGGCAGCTAACGGTTTTAAGCAGAAGAGACGCCATCAGATTCGTGTTCCCAAGAGCACACCGTGGTTCCATTGTGGGGACTCGGTCTGCCCTTGTGCGATCGCCAGCTCCTCCGGTGTGCACAGCGCTCCTGCATGGCGCCTGGGCCTCCCGGTCCTCCCGAGTCCACTCTCTTCTCGGAGTAAACCAGACGGCCGTTCACACTGTCAGAGGCAGGTGGCCCGCGGGGCTGGGGGCTCCACATTTTCCTACTTGCTGCGTTTTGTTAAGAAAATGAAGAGAGGGTTATTCACTTCATTCACCTGTGAAATGATGCAGCTCATGTTAGGGACTCGGGAAAGGGAACCTCATTTTTCAGAGATGAATGACCTCAGTTACTATTTAGGTGACTCTTTCCATATTTTCTTCATCCTAGGTTTACATAATAGTCGACTGCAGTTTGATCTTTAAATGGGATGGGGAGGGGAAACTTAATTGTATGTATGGGCATTTAAAACTTCTCATTTCTCTTTCTTCTCTCTCTCTCTCTCTCTCTCTCTCTCTCTCTCTCTCTCTCTCTCTCTCTCTCTCTCCCAGCACAAGCCAGGGGAGACTTACCTGAGCATTTCACAGCATGGCCTGTTTGTGGAGTGCTGTCTTACCAGTCACACACACACACACATTTTATATACAAACTTCCACCTCCATCCCGACCTACACTTTCTCTCTCCCTCCCCCCACCCGCCACTCCCCCTCGCTCTTCAGAAATTAAAATGGTATGTGTGAGCCTGACTCTGCATGGGGATGTCAGGGAAGGGCGCTTAACACCCGGGACGTGCCTCCGGAAAGAACTCAACGCACTTGTGGGTCGGCCAGCGTCTCCGCTTAGCATCCCAGTGACAGGGCTCATGACCTTGTGTAAAGGAGGCAACTGGAGAGGAAGCTCTCAGGACCAGATGTTTCTTATAGTTTATTTCAGCTGAAAGCCCCATCGGTCACTCGTCCCTCATCCTTCTCTTCCAGACGTTCGCTAGGTGCCCTTGGGCTGCCCTGCAAATCTGCGGAGACATTAGGCCATTTTCTCATTCTTGAAAAGTTGGCGGGCTCATGGGAGACTGATGTTAAAAAATAACACCCCTGGGCCCGTGCTGGAAGGGTTCCTAAAGGATGAGGGTGACCCAGGGCAGAGAGGTTCGCCGATTGCAGCGGTCAACGGAGGCATGGACTCAACCTTTCCTCCTCTCTCCTCCTCCCCTCCTCCTCCCATCGCTTCACCCAGTTTCATTGAGGTGTAATTGATACACCAGAACAGTCACCCCGTTTAAAAGTCCAGTCCACGGTGTTGAGTAAGTTTTCAGGGCTGTGTTATCACCATGTATAGCCACCTCCTGTGTTATTCCCAGTAGCGTCCATTCTATTGATATATGCATTTGCTTGTCCACTCACCACTTGGTGGACAGGGTGTTTCCATGTTTTGGCTACACGTGTTTGCGTGCACATATGTTTTCATTCTCTTGGGTAGATTCCCAGGAGGGAAACTCCGGGTTGTATGGGGAGTTCGTGTTTAACTTTTAAGGACTTGCCAAGCTGTTTTCCAAAGTGGCTGCACCCCTGTGCAGCCCCACCAGCCACGTATGAGAGTCCTTCAGCCGAGGTCTAAAGCATTAGCCAGGTCAGTGGTTTTCAGGCACTTCCAGGGCAGGGCTGGCTGCGTAAGAACCCAATGGGGGGCTTCGGCAGGATTTCTGAGCCGCACGCTTCGATTCTGTCGTTACGGGATGGGGCCCTGATAGGTGCGGTTTTAGGAAGTCCTCTAAGTAACTCCGGTGTGTGGCTTTGTTTGGGGAGCAGGAACTGGATGAGGCTGAGGATGGGATGGGCAGGGGAGAGATTTCGGGAACATTCTAGGCAGAGAAAACAGCATGTGTGAGAACACCAGAACCTGCCCTTGC
The DNA here is from genome assembly GCF_963455305.1 of Plecotus auritus. Lineage (NCBI taxonomy): Eukaryota > Metazoa > Chordata > Mammalia > Chiroptera > Vespertilionidae > Plecotus > Plecotus auritus. The sequence goes on along the minus strand of NC_137775.1, from coordinate 184,740,406 downwards.
TGTGGTTGGCAGGAGGAGTGGCGGGAGACAGAGGCAGCTTTGCGCTGGTCCTGTAGGGACCTGAGGAGGGACCAGTTAGTCACTGAGCTACCCATCCAGTTTCCTGTGGACACTTGTTAGGGGAACGAACTTTAGTGTTTGAGTACCAGAGCTTCATACTTAATGTTCAACAACCCTTTCCACTCATCATTATTCTCAGTTTATAGGCGAGGAACCTGCAGCTCAGGGGACGGAGCAGTAGGGCTGGGCCAGGAGGCCGGGTCCGGCTGGCTCCTTCCATAGAGCAGCTTGCCTGCTCTGTGCAGAGCTCTGTGCCAACAGCGTCTTGGGATTTCACGTTCGTTGTTGGAGAACTTCTCACGCATCTAACATTGCATCGGTCCCCCGGCTGGCTGTGCAGTCGCTGTGCTTTGCTGTCCTTCTCCATGGGGTAGCGGTGTGTGGGGTTTTCTCTAATGGAAATGACAACATTGAAACGTCCTGGAGATGCAATAGCAGATCCCTTGGCGATACGCAGGGGCTTGTCTGGGACAGTGAGTCCTCGGTGCTTCTTCCCTCCCGGTCGCTGTTGATGGAGGTGCATCTCCACGCTGACCCAGGTCCCTGGGGGCTGTCAGTCTGAGCTCTACACAAGTGGGGGGGGGGTGCTGTGAATGGGTCGGGCTGTTTTCAGAGTTGGATGCATGACGAGGGGAAACTTGTAGTAATTACCGAGCAGATGCCCTTAATGAGGCCTCGGCTGGGTTTCCAGCTGGCGGCTCGAGCTCCGTGTTGGGATGGGAACATTGCAGCCACTGGCTCATTATGTGACATCACATCCTCCCCTTGTTGTCATGGCAGCTGTAATCATCCCCCCCCGAAGTGTCCCTCAGGGGAAGGCAAGCCACGTCTTTTTCCATTAATGGGCGTCGGGCGTCGTGGTACTTTCATGGAAGGAGAATAACGAGCTCCTCAGTGCTTTTGAAAGGAGAAGAAGCTGAACAATTGTCAGTGTGATATTACCGCGATCGTTGTTATTTTAACAATTACTATGCAAGTTGTCCACGTTGATGGTGGAAAAATTTATATAGTGAAGATTGGAAAAGAGAACGCAAAATCCTTCTTGTAATATCAACATGAGAACCACTATTGACATTTGGATATCTATGTTTTTCTGCTTGAGTTTTAACACAGGCGCAGTCATTATTATTCTTTCAAATATGGGGCCATTATTGTATTATTGTTCTGTTCCCCTACCTAACAAGGGGGAATCCGAGGGCCCAGTAGTGGTGCGTTAGGAACTGGACCAATGTTTGATTCAAATGTCTGTTGTAAAATATATTTTTAACTTTTTAAAATTACTGAAGTCCAAATTTATTGCTGACATATCTTTATATATCAACTGTCTGAAATGTAAAGGTGTCGGAGAGGTGCCCCCTTTAAACATTTTTTATTTTTCAGTTACAGTTTACATTCATTATTATTTTGTTTTCGTTTCAGGCGTACAGCATAGCAATTAGGCAGTCATCTCTTTTATAGTGTTCGCCCTGACAGTTCAGGCACCCGCCTGGCGCCGTACAGTTATTACAGTTTTATTGGCTATATTCCCTCTGCTGTGCTTCACATCCCTGTGACTATTCTGTAACTTCCACTTTGTCTTCTTTTTTTTTAAAAGAACATGTTTTTTTTTTTAATATATTTTATTGATTTTTTACAGAGAGGAAGGGAGAGGGATAGAGAGTTAGAAACATCGATGAGAGAGAAACATCAATCAGCTGCCTCCTGCACACCCCCCACTGGGGATGTGCCCGCAACCAAGGTACGTGCCCTGACCGGAATCGAACCTGGGACCCTTCAGTCCGCAGGCTGACGCTCTATCCACTGAGCCAAACCGGCTTCGGCAAAAGAACATGTTTTTTATTGATTTTTAGAGAGAGGGTAAGAGAGATGGATAGAGATATAGAAACATTGGTAAGAGAGGAACATCATTGATCGGCCACCTCCTGCCCGCCACCTACGGGGATCGAGCCTACAACCTGAGCATGTGCCCTGACTGGAAATCGAAGCAGAGACCTCTTGGTTCCTGGGTTAATGCTCAACCACTGAGCCACCCTGGCCAGGCCAATTTGTACTTCTTAATCCCTTCACCATTTTTATCCAGGCCCTCTCCCCTCTGGCTACCGTCAGTTCTCTATATCTTTGAGTCTATTTCTGTTTTGTTTGTTTATTCTGTCCTTTAATTTCACATAAGTGAAATCATATGGTGTTTGTCTTCCTCTGCTTGACTTATTTCACTCAGCATAATACCCTCTAGACCTCTCCATGCTGCCACCAATGGTAAGATTTCATTCTTTCTTACAGCTGAGTGGTACCCCACTGTGTATGTGTACCACAGCTTTTGATCCATTGCTTTTAACTAAAAAAAACCCACAAAAACCCTCCTATTATATGTGTTCGCTTATTTTATAAAATATATCCATTTCTTGAACACATCAGCAATTGTAAACATGTTAATTTATGTTGCAAGATTAGCTATTTTTCTAGTGGAACTTGGAATACAGCTTCTTTGATATTTCAGTTTACTGCATTGGAAAAGTATCCTGAGATCGCAGGGTGAGCAGCAAAGTTCACCCCAGATGGCCCCTGCTTATAAGTACCAGTCAGAATTTTACTGGAGCCCAGCTGGCACGGCTCAGTGGTTGAGCATCGACCTATAAACCAGGAAGTAATGGTTCAAAACCTGGTCAGGGCGCATACCCAGGTTGTGGGCTTGATCCCCAGTGTGGGGCGTGCAGGAGGCAGCCAATCAATGATTCTCTATCATCATTGATGTTTCTAGCTCTCTCTCCCTCTTTCTTCCTCTCTGAAATCAATAAAAATATATTAAAAAATAATAATCAACCTTACAAATAAATCATTAAAAAAGAATTTTACTCGATGCTGTGTAACTAATACCCAACAGAGAAATACATTGGGGGCCGAAGCTGATATAATGCACAACAGTCATCCTCAACCCCCAATTTGAAGTTTTTACGTCTAACGAAACAGCATGTGATTGATCTCATTGACTCACTTTATAATAAATATAAAAGTTTTCACTTTTAAATAAAATTATGATAACTAAATATCATTATATCCATATTGGGGTTCTGTGCAAAATTCCATTTGAGTAAGAGGTTTACTGCTAAAAATGTTTGAGACATTGTTCTAGATGTTTCTGAGTGTCCTTCTCTTCTCCGCCCTCTTCAGCAGCAGCTGTACTTTCAGCCTTCTGCGGCCCTCTGGGGTGTGTTCCTTTCTGCACAGCCCTCCGTCCTGTCCCCTCTTCTAGAACGAGAGCAGTGCCCACGCCAGCGCTGAGATCTCTAGAAGTGAGGCAGCAGCATGAGCTGACATCTAAGCACATTCTCCTCCTCAGGAGCCCAGCCAGGAATCAGTGTTGTGAGATCTGATTTCTCTGAATGAGGCTGCCCCCACAATTATTATTATTATATTTTTTGTTAATCCTCACCTGAGGATATTTTTTTCCATTGATTTTTAGAGAGAGTGAAAGGGAGGGAAGAGGTGAGAGGTAGATAGATAGATAGAGAGATAGAGAAAGAGACAAGAGACACATTGGCTGCGTGACAGGGGGTCGGGAACGAACTTGCAACCCAGGTACATGCCCTTAACCTTCGGTGTGTGGGCTGATGCTCTAGAGCAGCCGTGGGCAAACTATGGCCCATGGGCCCGATCCGGCCCGTTCGGCTGTTCTATCCGGCCCGCGGAGCCGAAAGAGCGGAGGGTTCTCTTGCTCTCCCCTCCGCTCCTTTACTTTGAATTTATATTAGTTCACACAAACACTCCATCCATGCTTTTGTTCCGGCCCTCCGGTCCAGTTTAAGAACCCATTGTGGCCCTCGAGTCAAAAAGTTTGCCCACCCCTGCTCTAGAGTCTAGCCAGGGGTCCTCAAACTTTTTAAACAGGGGGCCAGTTCACTGTCCCTCAGACCGTTGGAGGGCCGGACTATAGTTTAAAAAAAAAACTATGAACAAATTCCTATGCGTACTGCGGGCCCGGGACGAGTCGGCTGCTAAGCAGGACAGGCAGCGGCACCCGGCGGGCCGGATAAATGTCCTCGGTGGGCTGCATGTGGCCCGCGGGCCGTAGTTTGAGGACGCCTGGACTCTAGACACTGAGAAACACTGGCCAGGGCACAGTTAGTCTTGTTAATGAATCAATGGGCTTCATGCTGACTGTAGATACAGTATCACTGCAACCCCTGCCCCCATCAGTTGTGCTGGCCTTTGAAGGCAAAATTCAAACGTCACCCTCGAGTTTTCCAGGATGTCCTCTTCTCACTGTCATCACCGTGGCCATCACTGACCTAACATGGTCATTTCAGATGGGCACCATTCGTTCCTGTTATATACCTGAAGGAGTTGCGTTGTGTCAAAAACCGTACTATCGCCCTTGCTTCTTGGCACAGCCATCCCAGATTCCAGAGGGAAACGTAATTTGGATTAAAGAACAATAGGGGACATTGTAGTGTGAACCTGGAGGAACAGAAAAGCATCTGTTTGGGCATTTTGGGGAAGCCTGCTGGAAAAGGGACGGGGAGAACAGAGGAAGGCTTCCAGGCAGAGCTTCGGTGAGGGCTCTGTGGCTGGTTGTTTTCTAGTCCTGTGAGAGTTCCAGGGAATGTGGGGCGTGGAACACTCTGGGGCATTGAACACTCTGGGGCATTAACTTTAGGACAGATAGAGAGAGACAGGGTCAGTGTGGGCACTGAATCGGTGGATCCATTGGCATAATGACTGGGCCTTTCTCAGCCATTGCATATGGGCTGCACCCAACCTGGGTGGCGTGGCTGTCCCTGCCTGAGGCCTCCCCGCCGGTGGGCACAGTGTGACGAGAGACCGAACAGCTTAGATCCGTTTTGCAGGGGATCAGAAACTAGCGTTGGGAGTAGTGGAGTGTAAAAGGCATGGGCTTTCGAGGCAGTGGACCTATGTTCAAGTCTCAGGGCAACCACTTGGTGGCTGGTTGACTCCGGGCCTGTTAGCCAATCCCGCTGAGCTCAGCGTGTTAACCTGTGAAAGAATAAGTACCTACCTCCTAGGGGGGGCCCGGAAGGGTCACTGAGCTGAAGTATAGAAAGGGCTTGAATGCAGTAGGTGCTTGATAAATGTTGGGTTTAGTGACAGTCCCTTCTTTGATAAACACAAATACTACCTTTAATGACCTGTGTAGTTTACCCATTCAATCGTTAGCCCCTGCCCGCATTTTAGGGGTTCTCTATCTAGTGGTTCTCGATTGTTTGGAGTGTAGAGGTACCCTAGTGACCCAGGGGAGCATTTGCAATCATTGTTTTGCAAACATCATAGCAAAGGTGGGATCAGGAAAGGATCAGTGGATACTCAACCTAGGGCAGCCGTCTCCCACTGGTGGTCCGTGAGGTCCGAAAGGTTGGCGACCGCTGACCTAGGGGATGGTGGGATTTTGATCAACAGCAGGATATTTGCATGGTCCTAAGCATCTTGAAAGGGAGGAAAGAAAACAGCAGGGATAGCGAGGAAAAATCTGACATCACCTTTGATCAGGCAATCAAGATAAGACAACTTCGGAAGGACAGGTGGACGTTGTGTGGCTCCATGCGTGAGACCCTGAGAAGGAAACGTCGTCTGTGCAATGTTCTGGCTGAGAATACGAATCTCAACCTAATCCCTAGGAGACATCGGGGGCCACAGAAGTACTGTCAGTGTAAATGTCTGAAGGTGATAACTGTATTTCGGTTATCCCTGTTCTTGGGAAATTCACCCTTAACTATTTCGGGACACTCAGGATCATTTTAATCCATCAGTTTTTTGTTTTTGTTTTTTAAATTAAGGGCAATACTTTAAAAACAGTGACATGTTAAAAAGAAAAATGAAGTAATGATATTGAACTTTATGATATTTATGATATTTATGCCCAGGGAATAAGTGATTTCAAAATAGTGAATGACTTACACCCACCAGATGTCCTTCTAGCCTTTCTGATTTCCATTGCTGAGCCTCACATTAACAGGCACTTACGGGCAGGTTCAAAGTCAAAGTCAAAGTTGACTTGATTCTTGGCTTCTGAGGCCAACAGGGAACTCACGGAGCGGGATGGGAACTTCCTGGCTTCTCGCAGTCCCCGGGGGTTGAGGCAGATGCGATCTTTGCGTAGCGAGAGCCCACAGGGGGCTGCCCTCCGCGGACTGACCGCCCTGCTCGGGGAAACCAGGAATTGGCGTGGGTGAAATCTGAGGGAAAAAGTGACTCATGTTTCAGTGGGACCTCCTCCGTGCCACATGTTTTACACGCGCATCCTCCCCTAAGACCCGGGCCGCCTCGAAACGTAGAGACCTTGACACACTCCCATTTTGCAAATGGGAAAACTGAGGCTCAGAGCGGTTGCCTAACGTTTCCAAGGCCACACAGCTAATGAGGGTTCCCGACCCCTCCACCGCTGACGGGCTTGTTCTTTACGTTGGTTGGACCACGTTCAGTCACTGCGCTTCCCTTCATTGCCTCCCAGCCCGACCTTGACTCTGATTTTTAGGGACTTTCTGCTTTGGGTCAGGCTGGAAGCCAAAGTCCTAACCACCCTCATCAGTGAGCCCGAGACAGGAGGATCCGCACAGCAGCTCTCGTGGGCCTGGGGACGTCCAGTGCTCAGGGTCTGGTGGCATCTTCGTTTAGGTGGGACAGGATTTCTGGGCGCCGTCCACGGCCGGGCGAGAGAGAGACAGGATGTGGGGTTGCGTTGTGTCCAGTGACACCGACGGAGGGGGGAACGGGATTGTTGAGAAGCGAGCCTGCGGAATAAGCGGGCGCCGACAGGTGGCTCCTGTTGGGAGTGGACCCTCGGTTGGCGACCGCTGCTCTAGATGGCTCGGGTCCGCCCCCCGGCGATAGCAGGGGGGACACGGTGCCGTTTGCCCTAGGACTTTCCCCGGAGGAAGAAGCCTGCCCTCCAGAGCAGTGCTTCGGGTCTCCCTTTGGTTTGCTTGTCAGAATTTCCGCCCAGTGCAGTGAGAAAGCTGTGCAGCTTAAATAAGATCCAGATGTCAGCCTCAGCAATGTGTCACATCCCGCCGAGGACACACACAGGCTGGGAACCGCCGGAGGTCTCCAGCTGCTGAGCGGCGGAGCCCAAACCCTCTCCAGTCGTGAGCTGGGTCCGAGGCGGGGTCCCGGTGAGAGCAGGCGTCTCCCGGGCCCTGCGCACCTGTGTCCCGAGCCTTCGGGGCGCCTGTTCAGCCGTGCCCACCTGTGCTGGCGCAGGGGTAGAATTTAATGCTGTGCCCACCTGTGCTGGCGCAAGGGTAGAATTTAATGCCGTGCTGATGGCTGGAGAGGATAAGGGAGAGAGGAGGCAGGAGAGGGAAAGCCTGACTGGGGTCTCGGGGGTGGCCCCCCACCAGCCCTGGCCTCCCCTCCTCTCCGAGCAGAATATGGAAGAGCAGTTTATCAAACCTTCTCTTCGGGAGGAGAACATACCGGCAGCCTCTCTGGGCCTGGGGAGCTGGGAAACACACCATACGAAAGGCTGTAAAAGGCTTTCTAGTTGCCAAGCCTTTGCTGGCTGCATACCCGTGCAGAGCTACTGAGGTCGGACCGTGGAGTGAGAAGGGCCGGCGGGGGATCACCTGCGCCCCCTGGTCCCCCCCCTCCCACTCCCGGGGCAGGGCACACCGCAGACGTTCCTTTGTTTAATCATCCTAGTTCCCAAGAGGCAGATCCTATTGTCTCCAATTCACAGATGGGAAGACTGAGGCTCCGAGAGGGGAACTGACCTGGGAGTAGATGGCCCGTGGCAGCCAGAGCGGCCTGTGGAAGGCGCTGAGCTTTAGGGGTTCCTTGAGGGCCTAGGAAAGATGTCCTTTGGCTTGCGTGACAAATCACAGAAGGCCGCGGGCTTGTCCAAAATAGCGCTTCAGGAAGTTGGCTGCCTGCTCCCTGGCTTTCCTGGAGCTCCCAGGAGTGAGCCAGGCCCTAAATCGAGGTACTTAGGTCGCTGGCTGGCTGCTCTTTCTCTGTCACTGGCCGGGCTGTTTTTTCCTCTCGCCAGCCGGGTTGTTATTGTGATGTTTTACATGACGATTCCTCAGGAGCCCCCGACTCCTGAATGCCCTCCGCTGGCACAGGGTGTGCTGGGCGCGCACAGCTTGTTAACGAGAATCCGCAGGGGGCGCTCCCTGGCCCTGGCCCCTCTGCACCCCTGCCGCCCCCAGGCCATGCCCCGCGCCGCGCCCAGCTCTCGGGGGTGAGCAGGCAGCACACGGAAGGCGGAGCGGTGAGTTTGGAAGAGGCAGGTTAGCAGACGAGGGCCGGTCTGAGCACCAGCTGCAGCCCAGGCTCCGTGTCAGCTCGCCGCCTGGGCCGCCTCCCGTGCGCCGGACCTCATGCTGGGACGTGATTTAATCCCTGGAAGTGGCTTTCATCATGCCCACGGCATTGACCGGGACTCTCAGGTTCCCAGGGGCTCGGGAACTTGCCCAAGGCCCCCACCCGAGGGGAGGCTGAGCCCAAATCCGAATCCGGAGACGCTGTCCTGTCCCTTTGGGGCCCGGTCTGGCTCCTTGGCCATTACCCAGCTGCCCGAGCTGGAGGCTGGAAGGGGGCGTGAGGCCGCCCGTGCCACCGCCTTGGCCACGAGACAGACGCCCCTCGGAGAGCTGGTCTCTGAGTTCAGGTGCTCGGGTCTCCGGGGGTTAATCCTCGCGGGAATCTCGCCGCGTGCAAAGTGGGGACACAGATTTGAGACGAGCTTGGGCAGGTCTCGTCCTTTGATTTCCTTCCCTCATCCCCGTCCCTAGGCAGTCACTCTCGGTCACACGGTCACCGCCTTCTGCCTCCTGAACGGCTTCCCTCCCAATCGTGTCCTCCGTCCACCTCCACAGCGGCCCCTGGGCTCTGTCCAGGGCACAGAGTGACGGTCACTCCTCTGCTTCAGTGCCCAGTGTGTGCCCACTGCCCTCGCGAGGGGTGTCTGTCCAGCCCGCCAGGCCCTCCACGGCGCTGAGCTAGCCTCTGCCTCTCCCGTCCACGCGCACACGCGCGACAGTGCAAGCCGCGTCCTGCCATCTGTGGTCCTGCTGTGTCCTGCCATCTGTGGTCCTGCCGCGTCCTGCCGCGTCCTGCCTCCGAGCTCTTGTTTCCGCTGGGGAGTCCCTGCCCCTCCTCGTGCCCTTCAGGGTGTTGCAAATGCGCAGCCTCCGCGAGGCTTTCAACGTCGTGGCTTCCTTTCCTCTTCGGTTTCCATAGCATTTCATGTTTCCTTTTTTTTTTTTTTTAAATTAAATAAAGGTCTTTTTAAATTACATTTTTATTGATTTCAGAGAGGAAGGGAGAGAGAGAGAGAGAGACATCAATGATGCGGGAGAATCATGGATGGGCTGCCTCTTGCACACCCCACATTGGGGATCGAGCCACACACCCCGGGCACGTGCCCTGACTGGGAATAGAACCGTGACCTCCTGGTTCATCAGTCGACGCTCAACCACTGAGCCTTGCTGGCTGGGCGGCATTTCATATTAGTCACACATGTGAGTCCTTCGCTGTGTCTGGCTCCATGATTTTCTCGGGGGCAGCAGCGGGGGCCTGTTCAGCTCAGTCCCCAGCGTCTGGCACGAGCGGGGCCTCCATCGAACGAAAGTTTCACGACTGAGTGAGAGCGAGGCCCGAGGCCAGCGGGGCAGTCCCCTGTCGCTGCTTTCTCTTTCTTTCTTCTCAGGAGCGAGTAAACCTCAGGGAACCCAGAGATCTGATCATGTTTTAGTAAATGAAGGGGTGTGTGTGTGTGTGTGTGTGTGTGTGTGAGTGAGTGTGTGGCGCTCCCACAGAATTCTCTGAGATTTGGGCTTCAGGGCCCAGGATTCTCCTTGTGTTGGGGCTCCTGGCTCTCTGGATGCAAAACTGGATTCAGTGAGCAGATGCCTCCTCTGTGCCAGTCATGGAAACACAGGTCCTCTCACGCACGCCCCTGGCGGCCCTAGGAGACAGGTGTCTCACGCTCGTTCAGAAGATGCGGACACTGGAGCCCAGGGAAGGCAGGTGACTGTGCAGAGGTCGCCGAGGGCAAGAGGTAGCCCAGGGCTGCTCAGAAAGAGCCCGCAGGCTGACGGCCTTGGCCTACCCTGCAAGCTGGGCAAAACACCAGGTCTCAGGCCCACACCCGCCTCGGTGAGTCAGGCCGGGCGTCCGAGTGTTACCATACTCTCTGGGTAGACTGATACACACTGAAGTTTGAGAAATTCGAGGGGGTCCGGCTACCTTCACACTGAGGTCTGTGCATCCCCCAGGCCCGAGCTCACCTCCTGCCCGTGTCTGCCCTCTCGGGAGGAGAGGGAAGGTGTGGGCGGGCAGCTCTGGCACAGAGACAAATCCGGGCAGTTTATCTTGGTGTCTTTCCTCTGAGTGGCTTTGCGACCCATGAACTCGTTAATCTCTTCTCGGCGTGGCCAGCTGACGTCAGCCGCCCTGGTTCAGCGGCCTCTGCTGTCACTGCGGGTGACAGCTCCTGGGGCACAGCTCTTCTGGGAAAAGGCTGGTGTGGGGGAGGGTCAGTGTCCCAGAGCCGCAGATGGTGCTCTCAGTAAGGAGATCGGAAAGATGTTTTTGGATTTTCCCCAGCTAGATTAAGGATGCGCATTTGCCTTTCTGGGGCAGCCCCTAACCCCTGAGCGAATTTCATGGGCAGGGAAGGGCTGGTGGGAAGCTAGCGCTGATTGCGGCGTCTCAGACCCTCTGGAGGCCAGCGCTTCTGGGAAGTAGGCAGCTCCTAGCAGGGGTCTCTGAGGTCTTCTCTGCCTTCCACCTGCTCACCTGCACATGCATGCACACATACTCCACATGCACACAGACACACACTCACTCACACAGGTACACATATCGTGCACACACACATATACACACAGACACACACACACACTCACACAGGTACACACATCGTGCACACACACTCACATATACACACAGACACACACACATTCACACAGGTACGCACATGTACACAATGTGCACACACACGTACATGGACACACTCTCACACATGCACACATACGTACAAGCCATGCAATACAAGCACAGAGCACACATATATACACACATGTACACACTCACACAAGCACACATGTACACAAGTATAAGCATGCACACACACGCATCACAGCTTCACCCACTCTGGATGGATTTCCGTACGTCGGTGCTGTCTCTGGTGAAGAGGAGAGGGGAAGTCAGGCTTGGCTTCACTCAGCCGCCAGGAACATGGCGTCTATTGGTGCTTCTGGAATCTGACACCAGTGATGGAAGCCACTGGGCTTCACTCTACAGTGGCGGGAGGGAGGGAGAGGGGTTCCCGCTCTCTCAGGAGGCCAGGGGGAGACAAGCTGCTCTCTTCCTGGGACCAACAGCCAGAGTCCCGTGCCTTCTCACGAGCATGCAGAGGACCCGAGCTTCCCGGCCTGTCAGTGAGTGAGGTCGCAGCGGCCAGTCCGAGGTCACCGCGTTTGCCCTCACCTGCACCACACGGGACGGCCAGCCCCTCGGAGTGCCCCGCGGAGGACTCACCCCCACTCTGTGCTCTCTCCACTGCAGCAGCAGCACCGACCGCACCCAAGGCCCTTGCAGCCAGCCCAGCGCGGACCCTCACACGCGCTCCCTGTTGTCTCAGTTCATCGTTTCCCTGGCGCACGCGGCCCTGTGACCCCTGTCCCCGCCCTGCCTCTCCCTGCTCCCTGACTCCCACACGTTTTCTCCGTCGTGAGCTCCCGTGGCATCCAAATGCATCGTGCTCGTCTGGTGCCTCTCCCTAGGATGGTGTGCCTAGGCTTAAATACTGGGGACATTTCTTAAAAGATCAGCCAGCACCTCATCCACGCCCTCTCTGGTGCTCCTGCCTGAGCCTCTGGGTTGCACCCCGTGGGCAGCATCGCCCTTTATGGGTGTGCCTCCTCCCCTCCCCGCCTCTGTGAGCTCAGTGTCCAGCTCAGTGCCCGCCACGTGGCTCGTACCACAGAATGCGTGTCTGGATGACACTGAAGCCATCCTGTGTCAGCCCTGCGGCGGAGCCAGGCAGAGGGCTTGGCTCCATTGTGCAGATGAGGAAACCGAGGCGCAGCGGCCCCGTGACAGGCACCGCGTCTTCAGCAGATGCCTGATGGAGGCAGGGCCCAGCTGCCTGCTGTCTCTAGAGGCAAAGGCCTCTGCTCTTGCTCCTGGCCTCCCCCGGCCCTCCTCCCCCGGCTGCATAAACTCAGGGTCTCTTAAACGTTTCTGGAAGTTCATCAGTGTAAGGGAGATGAGACAACAGTGCGAAGAACAGCCCGTGGTCAGCAGGTTCTCGTTCTCCCTCTGGGGTTTCATGCATCGCAAGGATTGGCATGACGCGTGGCAGCTGTGTTTCCTGGGAGGCTGGGTGACGTGAGGCGTTGTCGTCGGGTTTCGGTAAAAGCCACAGGGGCTGTGGATGGCGTGGGAAGGCTGTTTACAGAAGCCACAGCGAGGATCCTGCTAGAAGGTCCCCAAGGGCTGTATTGAATAAGGCTTCGTAGAGCCTGGATTTACGAGGTTTTGGAAATGTGAATTCTGCTTCCGGAGATGACCTAAATTCACTTAGTAATGGATGGCAACGACCAGTTCACAGGTTGCTGCAGACATTAACTATCATTCCTTTGGAAGGTATGTCGTTTCTCACCAAGATGCCGGCAGTAGCCCAGTTGACCCTTCAACCCCAAACCCTTTCCCATCCAACAGCCGGGATGGCCTTCGGAAAACCCGGTTCCGAGTTCACCTTGCCCAGGCGTGAAGCGCTCGGACGGCTTCCCATCCACCTTGCGGCTCAGAGTGTGACCTGGACCGGGACCAGGTTGTGATCAAAGCCCCAAGCAAGGACACAAAGCGAGAGCAGGCATTTAGGAACTTTTATAGGAACTGGCAAGATAGTGTATGTCTTGGGGACTCTTTTCCCCCTCCCCACGTGGGAGTCATTTCAGGGACCCTTCTCCCCCTCCCTGCTTGGGAGTCCATTCTGTGGGACTCTTCCCTCTCCCCACGTGGGAGTCTGTACTTGTTCTTCAATAAATCTCCACCTTCGCTATTAAAAAAAAAAAAAGATAGCGTATGTCTGTTAAGTCAAAGAGTGAAAGAATAACGTGGGCTTGTATTTTGTTTGTCTTTTAATTGTCTGGTACTCCATTTTTATTGGTTTTTACCAGAGTATCGGTCTGCGGCACGCCGGAAAGCAGTGGTGTGAGTGAGCAGCACTGGCTTGCAGGGCCAAGGTGCTGGCCTGGCCGCCTCCCTCGCCTTGTTTCCCAGGTCCTCCTCGATCCCAGCCACGCTGGCTTCCTCACATGCATCCCCCTCCCACGTGGAGGGTTGCAAGCGCCATTCCCTCCGCCTGGGATCTTCCCGCTGCCAGTCCTCGTGATGGGCTGAATTCCAGCTTATCCTTCAGCTCTCAGCTCGCACATCCGTTTCCCAAAGAAATCTTCTTTTTCCTTTCCCCTGCCCGACTAGCTAGCGAGTGACATGCCCTCTTTGTCCCGGTTCTTCTTCATGGTACTTTACAAAACGGCCACCAAATAATTAATGGTGTAACTGTTGTGTTGGAAGCCCATTTCCCGCTAGAATGTACGTTCTGTGAGCACCTACTGTGTGGGTTGTGTCCTGTAATCCTGGGATCTCGCACAGCGCCAGCACCGAGTAGGTGCTCAGTAGACAGTTAATTAACGAGGGAATGAAGAGTCAGTTGAAAAATGTGCTTGGTACATTTGTTTATATGAGTACTTAGGTATAGTTATAAAACAAGGGAGCAGTTGCCTACGAGTCGGTAGGTCCCACAGAGGAGGGGACATAGGTGGTCTGTGTAGCACACGATTAGCTCACCACCTGGAATAATTGGCATTTGCCTAAAATATTTGTAATCCCTAAGTATCCTGGCCTATAGGGAAACACACTGGAACGCTTCCTGGATATGTTAGCCGTCTGTTGGGTTAGCTATCTGATTGACCGTCAGAGGGGATCGCCACTAGACGGCCTTCACTTTGGCTGGAAGGTGGAGTGGGGATGAGGGCAAGAGCCAATGACAGACATGGAAATGACTGTGACCAACCTTTCCAAAGGGTCTGGACTTTATGCTAATAGCCAGGGGGAGCCGCGACGTGTTCAGGGATATGGGGTGGGGAATGGAGACAGGGCAAGAAGTTATGAATATTTTAACTAGGTTTTTATTATTCATAGTGGATGGTTTAGTGTGTGCAGTACCCTCCTTGAGCCAGGCACCTCCACTGTGCAGGTGCCGGCGAGGGCGGCCCACCTGGGAGGACCTTGTAGGAGGCTGCCACCGTTAATCCCAGAGGGAGCAGGTGGCTGGGATGGGGGTGGGGCCTGGGGAGGAGGGCAGACTAGGATCCTTCGGGCAGTGGGGGGCTGGGAAGAGGCAGATAGACTAGAGGTGGAGTTCACAGGAGCTGGTGATGGATTCGATGCGGAAGGTGAGGGAAAAGGAGTGAAGGAGGAGGGATGCCCAGGTGCCTGGTCTGGAGAACTGGGCAGGGGAGGGCCCTTTCCCTGGGCTGAGGCTTCAGGCTGCTCATGTGTTTAGATGGGGCCACCTGAGCTTCCAGTGTGCGGGCCGGGGTGTGCGGGAAGGGGTGTGCGGGCCGGGGTGTGCAGGAAGGGGTGTGCCGGCAGGGGTGTGCGGGCAGGGGTGTGCGGGCAGGGGTGTGCGGGCAGGAGTGTGCGGGCAGAAGGCTTGAGGGGCTTTGTCCTGGGCTGAGGCCTGGGTCCGCCTGGACTGTGGACCTGCAGCTGCAGGTGGGTGAGTGCACAGCTGTGTCCAGCTGTGAGGGGCGAGCGACTGCAGAGGCCAGGGCGACAGGGCGATTTAAAGAATGTAGCCTTGGCTGCATGCTTGTGTGGGTGTATGTGCGTGTGCATGTGCGTGTGCATGTGCGTGTGCGTGTGCGTGTGTGTGTGTGTGCCGTCACTTTCTCTGTCTGCACCATGCTTCACCCCGCTCCTGACTTAATCGGCTTGACGTGGACAAATGTCACCACCTGGCACTGGTTGTGTGCCTTTTCCATCGGAAGGAGGGTGATTCCACTCAGAAGCGCGGGTCCCACCCGCTCGCCTTCGTGCTGCGTCAGAGCCAGGCCCGCGTCCGTAGCCAGCCTTTGCGTTATTTTAGAAGAGGAAGCCTTATTTGGGTGAACTGTGAGGCCGATTTCATGCAGGGAAAGGTCTCCGGGTGTCAGGGGCTTTGCTGCGTCCTGAACCAGGAGAACAAGCCCAGCGGCTGGGCGAGCTTGGGGGCCTGGGGCCTGTGGCTCGGGAGAGGAGTGTAAGAGGATGTGGCTGCGGCGTTACCAGCCCCGTGTCAGGCACTTTATTAATAGACTCCAGCCGGCAGACACACGGTGTAGGAGGAAGCCACTGAGCCGTAGGGCCTGCGCAGGGGTCCTCCTCGGGTGGTCTGGGAACTCTCCACATCCGAATCGGCTGGGCAGGCAGCCTGGAATCTGTCAGTTGGTCTGAGATGGACCTAAGAAATGGTCCACTTTCATTAAAATCCTCACCTGAGGATATGTTGACTGATTTTAGAGAGAAAGGGTGGGAGAGGGAGAGGGAGAGAGAAACATCTGACCGGTTGCCTCCTGCATGCGCCCTGACCGGGGATCAAACCCGAAATCTGGGTACGCGCCCTGACCAGGAATGGAACGAGAGGACGACACTCCAACCAGGTGAGCCACCAGCCAGGGGGGAAATGGCCCACATTTTAAAAATATGTTTTTAAAAAATTGATTTCAGAGAGGAAGGGAGAGAAAGAGAGAGATAGAAACATCAATGATGAGAGAGAATCATTGATCGGCTGCCTCCTGCATGTCCCACACTGGGGATCAAGCCCGTAACCCGGGCATGTGCCCTGACCGGGAATCGAACAGTGACCTCCTGGTCCATAGGTCGACACACAACCACTGAGCCACACTGGCCGGACACATATGGCCCACTTTTAAGACCTAATTTGAGAGCCGCTCCTACAGGCCCACGTCTCCGAGTCAGACAGACCTCGGGCTCCAGCTCTGCCACTCACTGGGCGCGTGTGGCCAGGGTTCCCGCTCCCTCTCAGCCTCAGACGGGTCTTCTGTGAAATGGGGAGGGTAGCAGAGCCTGCCCCATCGATGGGTGGCTGAGAGGACACAGTAAAGGGCCCAGCACGGAGCGTGGCAGGCAGTGGGTGCCCTGTAAGTCGGAGCTATTGTGTTGTGACCCAGCTGCTGCCAGGCCCGAGGATCTGAGCAGCTCATCTGTCTTAACGCAAAGCTGTAGAGCTTAGCCTGCTGTGCCGTGGCCTTCTGCACATGCGCACTCGGCTTTTAAAAAATAAATGCTTAACTGTACACCCTCATTTTCCTCTTCATTTAATTTAAAGCCCCCTGAATGTATATTTTTCATGTATATTCTTTTAAAAAAATATACTAGAGGCCCAGTGCACGAAATCCGTGCACAGGGGTGTGTGTCCCTCATCCCAGCCTGCACCCTCTCCAATCTGGGACCCCTCAAGGGATGTCCAACTACCCATTTAGGCCCGATCCTGTTAGGATGTTGGACATCCCTCTCACAATCCAGGACTGCTGGCTCCCAACTGCTTGCCTGCCTGCCTTCCTGATTGCCCCTAACCGCTTCTGCTTGCCAGCCTGATCATCCCCTAACCACTCCTCTGCCAGCCTGATTGACGCCTAACTGCTCCCCTGCCAGCCTGTTTGCCCCTAACTGCCCTCCCCTGCAGGCCTGGTCACTCCTAACTGCTCTCCCCTGCAGGCCAGGTCCCCCTCAACTGCTCTCCCCTGCAAGCCTGGGTCCCCCGCAACTGCCCTTCCCTGCAAGCCTGGGTCCCCCCCAACTGTCCTTCCCTGCAGGCCCGGTCACTTCCAACTTCCCTCCTCTGCCGGCCTGGTCACCCCTAACTGCCCTCCCCTGCTGGCCTGATCACCCCCAACTGCCTGCCCTTGCAGGCCTGGTCCCTCCCAACTGCTGTCCCCTGCTGGCCATCTTGTGGTGGCCATCTTGTGTCCACATGGGGGCAGCCATCTTTGACCACATGGGGGCAGCCATCTTGTGTGTTGGAGTGGTGGTCAATTTGCATATTACTCTTTTATTAGATAGGATTTTTTGTTCATTTCAGAGAGGAAGGGAGAGGGAGAGAGAGAAACATCACTGATGAGAGAGAATCATGGATCTGCTGCCTCCTGCATGCCCCACCCTGGGGATCAAGCTTGCAACTCGGGCATGCGCCCCAACCTGGAATTGGACCGTGACCTGGTGCATAGGTCGATGCTCCACCACGGAGCCACTGCCAGGCTGCAGGTATATTCTTAAACAGTCTACCGTAGGGCATGCATTTATCTTGGGCTCCATGTAGGATTCTGTGCACAAGACCACAGAGACATGCTGCACAGGAGACGGAAGCGTTGCCTGTGAGCTCCTGTGATGTTTGCCTCCTGAGCCAACTTTAGAGCCTCCCCCACACAAGGCGTGCCTCCACTGTGCCTCAGACACGATGACTGACTGATTTGTGTGCCTGGATTTTTTTTTTTTTTATCTGAAAAATGGAAACAATCCCATGGGCTGTTGGGCGGATCCATGCGATGGCAGTTGTGAAAGGCACTTCGTTCTTCAGCAGAAAGAGTTTCAGCGGCCCAAGGTGGTGCTGATGCTGCTCGACGGTCCCTCCCACACACGGGCCCATGCGTCCGTTATCCTCGCCCCACGGCTGTGGACGGCCTCTTCATTGGGCTGTAAAGGGACCTCTCTCCCTTCCCCCACCGTCACCTGTAGCTACAGCGCTGGTGCCATCTTCCATGGTCCGAAGAAGGCTTGGTCTCTCTCACTGAACATCTTCCATGTGACAGGCAGGTAAATGCCCGCGTCTGCGGACTTGAACTCACCACCCCGGGAAGGGAGAGCACCGCCCACCAGAGGGTCTCCGCCGTGTTTTGCTGCGTTCAGAAGCACTGCCTTCAGTGAAATGACTCAGATCCTGGGCCCAAGAACTCTAGGGTCGAGGGTCCAGGAGGACTTTCTGTGCCATATTTGAGCTGCTCCATGGCACGCATCCCCGATAAGAGGTTGAGCAGGCCCACTCCCTCCTGGGCACCTTTGACCACAGGGGCAGAGGGCAGGATGGGAGGGGATGCTGGCAAAAGGGGGAAGTGGAGCGGGCTGGGGTGGAACAGGGTCAGAAAGTGACAGCCCGGCTGGCGTGGCTCAGTGGCTGACCATCGACCTATGAACCAGGAGGTTACGGTTCAATTCCCGGTCAGGGCACATGCCCGGGTTGCCGGCTCGATCCCCAGTATGGGACATGCAGGAGCAGCGGCTCCATGATTCTCTCTCATCATTGATGTTTCTCTCTCTCTCTCCCTGTCCCTTCCTCTCTGAAATAAAAAAAAAATATATATTAAAAAAAAAAGGAAAAAAGAAAAAGACAAGAACGAACTCTCATGGGAATGAATTCTGCTTTCTTCCTAAATGGACTCAGGACCAGCTTTGCAGATCAAGGAGCTTATTATATTGCACAATTGCCTAAAAGTGAGGTATTTCAGGACTGCGAGGTCTCTTAGAGGTTTTGTTGTTTCAGCTAAAGATGAGCAAAGGGAGGCACTTGTCCGTCCGTCTGCTTGGGCCTGACTGGCTGGCAGTGCCAGGGCGGGTAACCACGGCTGCCACTGAGTTACTCTTTGCAGCGAGAGGTTGAGCTCCCAAGGGGACTAGCCCCTGTGCCGCGCCCGGTGCATTTCCCCTGTAGGGGCACCTGTGGCAAAGGAGAGAGCACGGCCTTGGGCTCCCTGGGGCCTTGTCTGGGTCCCTCGCAGTCACACACCACGAGGACAAAGGTGCCCACCTCGCGGGGCTCTCCTGGGGACCCCGTGAGCTGAGCCGGGGCGCTGCTCCAGCAGGGAGCTGTGCTCAAGGAGGTGCGCTCTCCGTGGGACGGTTCGCGGGGAAAGCCGCCTGGCCGCAGCAGTGCGTGGTGACGGTCGCGTCTGCGTTGAACAGTGTGTGCTTTTGGCGGCTCCTCTGGCCAGGTGGAGCCGGGCTGGGGCCGCTCACGCCCCGGGGCCACCCCTGCCTCCTGGGGGAGGTCCTGGCTGCGGCCAGGACAGCTTCCAGGCAGAGCTGACGTTCCGCGTCGCTGACACGGGCCTGCCCCAGGCTTCCTGTCCTGTTAGTTGCCGTGATCCTGGCACCATAGTTTCTGCTCGTGGTTTCTCCAAGTCCTGTCTTTTCCCAGAAGCCCTTGTGAGCTCTTAATAGTTTCTGGAAATCGCGTGTTCGGTGGTGTTTGGACATAAGCACGGATCAGACTGGCGTGGGGAAGTCTGTTTACGATGCAGATTCCTGGGGGGCCCTCCCTGCCCCCAGACATTCTGATCCAGAAGGTCTGGGTGGACCTGGGGACATGCATTTTAACATGCCTCCTCCCACCACCAACCTTTATGCACAGCCACACTTCATGCCACGTTGCTCAGTCCCTGTATTTACGGAAACAAGTGTTCGTTTTTTGGGGAACCAGGTAGAGAGTGCCTGTCCCACGGCGAGGGCTTCCGTAATCTCAGGCATTGGTTAATGGTCCCGGAACTCCTGGGGCAGCCGGAGCGAAATCTTCAAATTGCGACGGTCTTTCCATGTCTCCCAGGTCCCAGGGTCAGCGAAACGCCGGCCTCCCTCTCCTGAAGCCTGCAGCCTCACCTGTACCTCCTTCGGGATGCCGGCGTCTTTGAAAAGTCTCTGCATTCTCCGTGCCTGTTTGTGGGTGAAAGCATGCAGAGTCTCCTCGCTTTTGCAAAGCCCACGTGCTTAGCGTGGGTCGGGCTAGTGGGTGACTGGGCAGTGAGCCCCTCTGAGCCCCATCCTGGAGCATCCCCAGGGGACACCGCTCCCGGGGGTGCTCATGGGCGGGTGCAAGAGGGTGTTCGTCACTGTATTAGAGACACTGTTGCATCAGGTTTCTTTACAGCAGGACATGGCGAGGCTTTCCCGGGATGGGCGGAGTCTGGAGGTTCCCGGCTGTCTGACAAGGCCCCCTTCCTGTGGGACTGTCTTGGGTAGGGTGCTACCTTCCACAGAATCTCATTGGAAACCAGCATCCTGGGCCGAGGGAGCTGGTGATCACGTGGGGATCGTAAACACCCACCAAGGAAAGAGAACTGACGTGGATTCCATTTCCAGGTCAGGGCCAGGGCTCACAGACACGGCTCTCAGCATCTGCCTCGGGCAGGCCCGCCAGGTGGGCGGTTGGTTCTGGAACCCCTAGAGTGCACGGAGGCCAGCTCCCTGTGGGATTCTGGCTGCACTGCCTCGGGGTGCACCCAAGGCTTTCAGAGCCAGCCTGGGCTCTTGCCTAGTTCCTTGTGATCTAGTGTCTACTACGGCCCCGGGCCCAGCAGCCAGGTCCCCGACCGCCTCTGTGCTCCGTCCTTGGTCCCCTGGGCCCACGTCTTCACGTCCTTCTCCTGTCCCGGCCCCCGGCCCTGCATGAAGCTGAAACAGCTCTCATTCATTCCTCCACTCCACAAACGGGGTGTGGAGGTGCTGCCTCCCATCCAGCATTCAGGCTTCTCCTCCCACGTTCCCGTCACCTGTCAGGACGCAGGCGGAGCTCTCTGGGAGCAGGGGCCTGGTGTTATCCCGTCTTCGTAGAGGGAGTGTGTCTCATAGTAGTTTTTGTAAGAACTGTCTCCTTGGAAACCGGCTGACACGTACGTCCTCCTCTCAAAGGCTTGTGTGAGGTGCTTCATTCTGCAGCCAGTTCAGGAGCTCCGGGTCTAAGTGTCCTTCCTGGTGGGGAAGATGACACTGTCTTGTCCTCTGATCGTCTGCCTGTCCCAGATTCCAGCATTTCTTTCGAAAAAGAAGGTGGTAAAGGCAACTAGCACTGATTGGGCCCTCACAGCCGATGGCCTCACTGCTCTCAGATGCAGGAACCATCCCCCATGCTTGAAGGCAGAGGAGCTAAGGCTTGGATACTTGACTTTCCCCAGGAAGGAGACAGGGTTTGGACCCAGGTCAGCCGGCTCTTACTTCCCGCTGAGCTTTTTTTAAAAAACATTTTAAAATTGATTTTTAGAGAGGAAAGGAGAGGGAGGGAGAGAGAGACATCAACGTGAGAGGGAAACATCAATTGGCTGCCTCCTGCACGTCCCCTACTGGGGATTGAGCCTGCAATCCGGGCCTGTGCCCTGGCCAGGAATTGAACTGGCAACCATTCAGTGCCCAGGACGATGCCCAACTGGCTGAGCCACACCACCCAGGGCTCCAGCTGAGCTTCGAAGGACTCTTCCAGGCTCTACTCTTACCGCCTCCCACCCCAACCCCAACGTTTGTTTTTACAAGAGAACAAATCCACTTTCATTTACTCACTCTTCAGTACGTTTAAGTCCTTAGGGGTACAGCACTGTACAGATCCCGTGTCCACGGCCTTAGCGGGAGGCTGCTTGGGAATTCAGCACGAACCACCCACTGTTTCCATCAGCCTGACTCTGATTTGGCTCAGTTTGCCACCCGGAGGCACATGCCGTCTTTGCTTTGCACACACAAGCACATCTCCAGCCCAGAGAGGATTCAGCTTCATCTCCCGCACCAGCCCCTCCAGTTTCAGGAGAGCCGTGCTCCTCTGGGTCCGGAGACCCCGCTGATAGCCGCACGGGTGGCCTTGGACCTCACCTTCCAGGAGGGTTGGTCCTCACGGGTCCTGCTCCCCAGCCTCCCAGCTCCAAGGTGGAGGAAGCACCCAGCCCTTGAACACCTGACTTTCCTCGGGTCTATGTGGGGAGGGAGGGCGGGACTTTGCTATTTCCGGTGTCCAGTTTGAACCATTTAAGTCCCCCAGAGCCGGTTCCCAGGGCAGGTCAAGGAAAGTGTGAATCACTGAAACCCACAGAGAATTTCCACATCCCATTTCAAACCAGTGCCGTCAGCTTCCTCCCGCTCGACACCATCACTCAGGCCGCCGATCTCCCGGGGCCCAGAGCCCCAAGCTGAGCGGCCCCCTCTCTCCCTGTCGTGCAAACAGCCTGTGCGGCTCAGCCCGGGAGACGGGCCCCACCTGTGCTGGAGGCTCCTCTCACAGTGCTCACTTATAAAAGCTCCTTGCCTCAGGACCATTTGTCTAAAAGGCACGCCACGCGCATGTTCATTGTGCAAGAGTGTCCTGTGTGACCCGTGCACGACCCGCTCTCCCTCCTCCTACCGGCTCCCCCTCCAACTCCCCCCCCTCCCCGCCAGTCTGCCTAAGGCGCTCTCGCTCTCGCTGTTGCTGTCCATCAGGAGGAACTCATCTGTGTCAGGCACCCCGGACGCCAAGACCTTGCTTAGGTCACCCATCACCATCTCCCCAACATTCATCCCTCTCTGACTCTCGTACCCATCCATCTGACTCCACGTCTCCACTCCCCCGAGCCTCCACGGGGCCCCGGGAACCTTCTTATTTCCTTGAGAAAACAGAAGAGCTCGGAAGAGAATGTCCACGTGCTCCCACGGCAGAGCCTCCACGTGTCCCGCACCCACACGCGCAAACTCCGCATCGTGCCCAGCACTTCCCGTGTCTCCCCAGACACGCGCTCCTGGCCGGGGAGAGACCGCAGCTGAGGTCACTCCCTCCCTCGTGCAGTGGGCCCGGTATCCCCTGAACTTTTCTTACAATCACCGCCCCCCCCCCCCCCTTCACTGCATCATTCTCATCAGCACGTGGACACGCTCTGATAGCTTCTATCCTAAAAAAAAGAGCCCGGTCGGCATGGCTCAGTGGTTGAGCATCGACCTATGAACCAGGAGGTCATGGTTCGATTCCTGGTCAGGGCACACGCCCAGGTTGTGGGCTTGATCCCCAGAGTGGGGCGTGCAGGAGGCAGCCGATCCATGATTCTTTCTCATCATTGCAGTTTCTAGCTCCCTTCCTCTCCCCTCACCTCTGAAATCAATAAAAATATATTTAAAAAAAGAGAGGAAGAAGTCCTGTATGGACGGTCAGGGAAGGCCTTACTGAGAAGGTGACAGCTGAGCACAGTAGTTAAGGATGATCTTGGCCGAGCCTCTCCCCAGCACCCCATCCCGTTCTGCGTGCTGCTGCTCAGGCCTCTGCGTGGTGAAGGCGAGGCGGGCGAGGCGAGGCCAAACACCTGCCAGCAATTCTGTGTGCTTCGCCTTCTGCAGGAAGATGCCCCGAGCCTCACCCCAAGGCTCTTTTCTTCGCAGGGAGTTCCTTGCACCTGGCTTTGCAGCCACCAGGCTTTACAAACGATCTCACCGGGGGTGGGGCCCAGAGCTTGTGGCCACGCCGCCCGGCAGCGCCAGGAAGATTTCCTTGAGGAAGCCGGCCTCTGCCTCGCACCAGCTCACTCACGGTGTGTTTGCCCTGGCACCCAGCACCCCAGCTGCGTTTACGCTCGCCCAGGTGTCAGGGCTTTCAAAACAGGGTGGCCGTGTTTTGGGTGCTGGTTTTGGGTACAAAGCAGTGCGCACCTGCTCAGGCCCCCCGCAGCTGTTGGGCCCGCCCTCCTCTGCCCTGTTGGATGGCCCGCAGTGTTTGCGGCGTAGCTGGGCCGTCAGAGCCGCCTCTGTGCCTGGGGTCAGATGCCCATTGCTTCGAGTTAACTTCTGGTCTCCCCCACCTCCCTCCCACTCATCTCCATGGCAAGCCCTTATTTCAAGATTGGTTTCTAGCCATTTTTTGGGGGGAGTTACGGTAAGGAACATGCAACACACTTAGCACGCTCTTCTCAGATCGGAATGTAGCTTCTGAGGCAGTTGATTAAAACCTGGGATCCTATCCCCACCTGCAGGGTTTCTGATTTAGTGGGTCAGGGACGGGACCAAGGATTCATCACCACCATCACCATCAGCATCGTCATCATCACCATCATCACCATCACATCATCATCATCATCATCATCACCATCACCATCAGCATTATCATCATCACCATCATCACCATCACATCATCATCATCATCATCATCATCACCATCATCACCATCACATCATCATCATCATCATCACCATCAGCATTATCATCATCACCATCATCACCATCACATCATCATCATCACCTTAGAGTCAGTCCTAGAGCTGATCACACCTGAGTAAACCCACTGAGAGGCACTGCCACCTCCCTGACTCCCTGGGTGTCAGGCGAGTGAAGCCTGTTGTTGCTGCCCCTGCAGAATCCAGCCCAGCCCCGGGCTCCCGGCGGCACTCGGCACACACATTGGAGGTGGAGGCAAGGGAGGTGAACCTTTTTAGGAAGAACCTTCACAGGGCCAGGGACGGGCCACTCACGGACCCCGCAGTCATGTTTGCAGTCTCAACAGTTGAATTTCTCTCAGAGTCATGTCTCTGTTGAGGATTTTAATGACAAAATAAGAGCAGCCTGACCAGAACAGAACAGGGAAATTACTTGGGAAGGAACCTGAGCCTCACCGCCTCCCGGCCATTGCTTGGATGAAGATGTAGGAGGTCACCCCAGTTATTAGTGCTTCTGAGTCTTGGCGGCTCTTTGGAACCACCCGGGAGATGAACAAGTGCTGATGCCTGGTCCCCTCCCCCACAAGGCCCTGCTTGCTTGTTCTGGGGTGTGGCCTGGGCACCAGGACTTTTAAGTTTGCTAGGTCAGTGGTCGGCAAACTGCGGCTCGCGAGCCACATGCGGCTCTTTGGCCCCTTGAGTGTGGCTCTTCCACAAAATACCACGGCCTGGGCGAGTCTATTTTGAAGAAGTGGCATTAGAAGAAGTTTAAGTTTAAAAAATTGGGCTCTCAGAAGAAATTTCAATCGTTGTACTGTGGATATTTGGCTCTGTTGGCTAATGAATTTGCCGACCACTGGGCTAGGTGATTCTGATGTGCAGCCAGGACTGCAAACCACTGACCTATATAGTGTGTGGGATGGATGGAGAGGGGCTGCGAGGTTCATTTCTTGAGTTTACAGGGTGTCCTCTTGCACTAGAGATGGAAGTCCCTAGATTCTGAGATCCAAGACACATTTTATATAAACAAATAAACATATATAGTATCCAAAATGATCCTAATATATAAAAACCCAGGGTCCGTAACGACCAACCGAAGGCTCGACCGAACATCGGAAGTCAGTCCTGCAGTCAGTGCTGGGTTGCCGTGGCGACCCAGCACTGACTGCTGCCGGTGCTGGTGCAGTGACCTAGCACTGACTGCCCAGGGGGCTGCGGATCAGGCCTGGAGAGAGGCCCGAAGAGAGAGGCAGGGTCTGATCAGCAGCCTCTGTGGCAGCTGTTGATCAGGCGTTGCCTCTCTCTTTATCTCTGGGCTCTGCCAGCAGCTGTGCCTCTGTTTCTCTCCAGGCCTCTGTGGGGGCTGCTGATCAGCCCCGCCTCTCTGATCAGGCCTGGAGATAGGCCTGGAGACACTGACTGGCATAGAAACCGACCAATCAGAACTAAATCTGGGTGAATTGTGAGGAGCCAGTGGCTGACTAGGAGGTGGAGCTTTTGACACTGACTGGCATAGAAACCAACCAATCAGAACCAAATCTGGGTGAACTGTGAGGAGCCAATGGCTGCCTAGGAGGCAGAGCATTTGACGCTGACTGGCATAGAAACTGACCAATCAGAACCAAATTGGCTGGCAGGGGAGGGCAGTTGGGGGTGATATCAGGCCAGCAGGGGAGGGCTGTTGGGGGCGAGATCAGGCTGGCAGGGGAGGGCAGTTTGGGGTGAGATCAGGCTGGCAGGGGAGGGCAGTTAGGGGCGATCAGGCAGGCAGGCAGAGGGGTTAGGGGCAATCAGGCAGGCAGGCAGAGGCAGTTAGGGGCAATCAGGCAGGCAGGCAGGTGAGTGGTTAGGAGCCAGCGGTCCCAGATTGCGAGAGGGATGTCCGACTGCCGGTTTAGGCCTGATCCCTGTGGATTGGCAGTCGGACATCCCTCAAGGGGTCCCCAATTGGAGAGGGTGCAGGCTGGGCTGAGGGAACCCCCACCTCCCATGCACAAATTTTGTGCACTGGCCACCAGGGGACAGACGCTTAATGCACAGGATCCAGCTCCCTCATGTCTGGATCGGGCCTAGGAGGATCAGGCTGAAACCGGCTATCCGACATCCCCTGAGGGGTCCCTGATTGTGAGAGGGCACAGGCCAGGCTGAAGGACCCCACCGGTTCATGAATCTGTGCACCAGGCCTCTAGTATGTAAAATAATAGTCAATTGTTTTCTGTTCCTTTAATAAAAACATTTTTTTCTGATTATTAACATGGTACACGCTTATCATAAATGATTGAGTTTATGTAGGAAAGTACAAAAGAGGCTAAACATCTCCCCAAATGCCGGCACCCAGAAGATACAGCTGTCACTATACCTGGTGCACACCTTTCCACTTACTGCTCTGTGCCCGTGTGCTCATGTGACCTAGACATGTAATTCCACATCAACAAAACCAGTAACACACCCGGGTCTGTGTGCTTGCCCAACGTGTGACATGGATACTTCCCTTAAACCTGCATGACCATTTCTATGAGCTCTTGCCCAATCCCGGCTCTCAGTGCCCCTGGTCAGTGGGACATCCGCCTCCCTGTTGAAACTTGCTGTGTGTTCCTCAAGTAGAAGATAAGCAGCCCTGCCGGCGGGTAGGCCCTCGGTGGGTCCGGAAGCTGGCGAGCTCATGCAGTGTGTGGGGCAGGTCTGGGCAGTCTGTGGCCGGGGTTGGAAGGACTTAGGGCGCCTGGCCACACCCCTTTGTGTAGGGCTGGTCTCTGTTGAGTTTTAGTTTCATTCTTCTGTGTTCATTCTGCTAGAGGTCCTGTTTCCACTCGCCTTCGGACCAGGCCAAGGGCATAGGAAGCCCGGCACGGTCAGCAAAGAGCTGCCCCTGAACACGCAGGAGGCAGAACCACCCATAAGGGGGCGTCCCGGTGGCCACCCCCTGCTGCCCGTGGGCTGGGCCGTTCTCCAGGTATTGAGAGAAGCTGACCCTCTGCATTTGTGTTTGAAATCTCTTGGTTTTTTAAATGTAGACAGCTGATGGTTTAAAGTGAAAAACGGAGACCAAACAAAACACGTACTGGGCTTCTTATGGCCCCCTGGAAGCCAGCCTGAGGTCTGGGTCTACCGAGCGTCTGACTCAGTCTCCCTCATTCAGGTCTCAGACTATCGACTGAAGGCATTATTCCGCGGGCCACTTACTCTTCAGGAGGCTGAGATACAAAGATGAAAAGCTACGGCCCTTGCCTTGGGGGGCGGAGGGGTGAGAGATGCTGTTCTCACATCAGGGTGCCCAGACCAGCGTCCTCACTAGGGGACTTGGTAGAAGTGCAAGTTCTCGGGCCTCACCGACCCACCAGATCAGAATCTGCCTCTAAGCGAACCCTGCGATCTGTTTCCACCGCCTCCCTGGTGGTTGAGAGCCGTGGTGTGGAAGGCAGTCAGACACGGGGGCAGGGGTCTGTGACCTGGAGGAGGGGCGGTGGGAGTCGGGGGAGCCTTTGGGAAATCAGAGGCCCCACCTGGGTCTTCAGGGATGATGGGAGTTGGCCAGGCAGGAGGGGCATCCTGGGGAGGGGTGTCCCGGGGAGGGGCAGCGGGGAGCGCTGGTCGGGAACATGTGACAAGGATGCTCTGGGGAACACAGCGAGCTCAGAAGAGGTGGGGCCAGGTCCGACACCAGGCCAAGGTGGCTGGGTTGAGTCTTGTAGGGGTTGGACGTCACTTGACGGGCGGGTGGCGTTGGGCCTGGTGTAGGAAAGGAATGCTGGTGGCAGGGTCCCCATGCCTCCTGGGCAGGGACAGCCCTCCTGGCCCTCACTGGCCTAGATCTCAGGTCCAGCCCCTCCTGGCATGACTCGGATCTGGGCCAGCAAATCCCATCCTCGGAGAGGGCGGCGGGGAGAGGCGCACCAGCAGCCGTCCCTGACAGTGACAGAGGCGTCACCGCACCTCTTTCCTCCCACAGGGACAGCACGGTGACTCCACGGTGGACGCTGCCGTGGTTGCCGTGTTCTCGGCGACTGCGGTGGCCTTTGCAGTCCTGCTAAACAAGTAGCCCATCCGTTTCCGCGGCAAACATTTCGGGGGGAAAAATCCTTGCTTTCTTTCCTCCTTTAGACTTTGGACTCCGGACCAGGGAAACGCATGTCTATACCTAACTTGGCCTGGTTCCTCCCCACCTCCCTCTTTCTCACTGTCCGGGTGTCTGTCTTTCCCTCCTTCTGTTGGGAATGGCTGGGCCAGGCGTCCTCAAACTACGGCCCGCGGGCCACATGCGGCCCACCGAGGACATTTATCCGGCCCGCCCGGTGCCGCTGCCTGTCCTGCTTAGCAGCCGACTTGTCCCGGGCCCGCAGTGCGCATAGGAATTTGTTCATAGTTTTTTTTTAAACTATAGTCCGGCCCTCCAGCGGTCTGAGGGGCAGTGAACTGGCCCCCTGTTTAAAAAGTTTGAGGATCCCTGGCGCTGGGCTGTGAGATCATGGGAGCCGGATGCAGCGTCCCCCCCCCCCCCCCCCCCGCCCTGTCCCCTGCCGGTCACTGTGTGTAACGTCTGGCTTGTAAGGTACAAAGGGCGGGGAGACCTGGGGCAATGCAAATAACAGAAACACAGATGTAGGCCGAGATCGAATCCCTTAATTTTAAAAAATCGGGCACATGTCGTAAATGTGAAGGTGTCTGCCTTTGTGAGGGGGTGTAAGGAGTGTTTTGACTCCTCCCATTCTTTGCAAAATGCTGGAATGCGTTTACGAAGGAGTTACTTCTTTCGTCCGCCGCTGCGACCTCATACAGTCGTGATTACGTTACCAACCTTCTTTCTTCCACAAACGTTTTTCCCGAAATGGAAAGGAACGGGGTTTTCCAGTTGATTGCTTTGGGTGCTCACTGAGGTCGGGCACAAATGTCGAGGCTGTGTTGACTGTGTGTGTTCAAGCAACCGAGGTATCACCTTTAGGGGCATCAAAGGTGGTGTTTCAGGTGAGGAACACTTGTGTTTCCACTTGGTAATGGACCCCTTTGTTAATCACAAAGGTGGTGTTTGTAAATACAGGGGACATTGACGACGACGCAGTAGGCGTGGTGAGTTACGGAGAGGCCTTGCCGAGGAGGGGACCGCCCCGCCGAGGCGCCGGAGGGTCAGTTTCCTCCAGCAGTTCTGGGAAAACTTCCCGGGCCCCCCATTTTGAAGCCCCTGTTGGTTAGTGTCTAAATCTAAAGGTACTTTGGATAAAAACCAACCCTGCTGTCTCCTGACATCCCCGTCATGGCCTTGCCCCTGCTCATCCGAGGAAGCCGGGCTCAGGACAAGTGGCTGGGACGCAATTGTGTGCTGAGGGTCAGGACAGCCTGCTGGGAGGACGCTCGAGGCAGAAGGACCGCCGTATGCTGGCTCGGAAGCCGGGGCTGCCTTCTCTTGCTAAGTGGACACGGGCCAGCTTAGTCCCCAGCACCGTGACTCCGTGTCGTCTGGGTCCTCCCCAGCTCCCTTCAGATGCTCTAGTCCCGTGGTCGGCAAACTGCGGCTCGCGAGCCACATGCGGCTCTTTGGCCCCTTGAGTGTGGCTCTTCCACAAAATACCACGGCCTGGGCGAGTCTATTTTGAAGAAGGCGTTAGAAGAAGTTTAAGTTTAAAAAATTTGGCTCTCAAAAGAAATTTCAATTGTTGTACTGTTGATATTTGGCTCTGTGGACTAATGAGTTTGCCGACCACTGCTCTAGTCCTCAAACTACGGCCCGTGGGCCACATGCGGCCCGCCGAGGACATTGATCCGGCCTGCCGGGTGCTGCTGCCTGTCCTGCTTAGCAGCCGACTCGTCCCGGCCCGCAGTGCGCATAGGAATTTGTTCATAGTTTTTTTTTTTAAACTATAGTCCGGCCCTCCAACCGTCTGAGGGACAGTGAACTGAACTGGCCCCCTGTTTAAAAAGTTTGAGGACCCCTGTGTCTAGTCCAATTGATGCGGACATTCGACCTCTCTTAGACGGTGGGCGGGGGGGGGGGGGGGTGGCAGCGTTGGAAAATTAGGAGCCGAAATGAAATTCTCTGACCAAGACTCGCAGGCATGTTCCTGTCAATCCCTCCCGAGTATCGGCCACAGGTCGGTGTGTTGTGTTTACACACCTGCCTGCTCTTAACGCTTCCTCTGTTTTCTTTGTTCCCAGTTGCAAACGAAGCCGGAGACAAGACTGCTGGGCCACTCAACCGCTTCTCCCGCTTCTCCCGTGAGTAAACCTTCCCTCCTGCCCTTGGCTCCTTCGGAGGCCTTAAAAAAAATAAAATGTGCATCTTGATTTCAGAGAGGAAGGGAAAGGGAGAGAGAGACAGAAACATCAGTGATGAGAGAGAATCATCAGTCGGCTGCCTCCTGCACGCCCCCTACTGGGGATTGAACTCGCAACCCAGGCCTGTGCCCTGACCAGGAATCGAACAGAGACCTCCTGGTTCAGAGGTTGATGCTCAACCACTGAGCCACCCGGCCGGGCGGGATGGACTTTCATTTCCAGCATCACTGCTACCAGCTGTTTCACTGAAAGCAATTCCACCTACCCTCCTCGGCCTCGGCTCTGCCACCTGACAACTGAGTAATTCATGCCCAGCTTCCCCCACTTTAGAAAAAGACGCTTTTGTTTGAGGTCCTGGCAGGAGAGCTGCACCGTCGGGTCAGCCGCGTCCCGAGTGCGGACCCTCCCTGGGACGCCAGGCGTGGGGCTGAAAGGATAATTTCTCCATTTACAGGGCTTCTTCTGAACGCTGCCTTGGGGAGGTGTCAGCACTTTGGGGCCGGTTCCTAGGAATGATTTTTATGGAACTGTAATGGCATATGATAATGAAAGCCTACGTGCTCACATGTTGGAAATGGTGTCACAAAACACTCGCTGCTCACATCCCCCCTTCCCTGCCCTCCTACCTGGAGTCGTTATTTCCTCAGGGGGCGTGACAGGTGTGCTTCAGTCCCTGTGGGTCTTCATCTCCTCAGGAGCGAGTTGGGGGTTAACAAGTAGAGAAGGAAACTTCTAATGTCAGCGAACACTCAGGGACGACCCGTGTTCATCCTGCTGAGTGAAGGAAGTCAGGCAGAGGAAGGCAAAAGCCGTGCGATCTCACTGACATGTGGAATCTTAAGACCGAAACGAAAGTCATGGAGTATGAATAAGTACTTCATGGTTGCTGCAGTTAATGACACCGTGGTATATATGTGAAAGTGGCTAAGAGAAGCAGATCTTCAGAGTTCTCATCACAAGAAAAAAATTGTAACTGTTAATTGGACTTCCTGTGATCTTATGGTGAATTTTTTTGAAATGTATACAAATATCAAATCATTACGTCGTACACCTGAAACGAATAGAATGTTATATGTCAAAAACAAACAAACAAAGACCACCCCCCCACCCAAACCCGTATAACTTTTCAAGGAAAAGAGGCCACGTGTAGTGCTCAGACATGGCCACACGGTGGCAGCAAAGCCCAGCATTTGATGTGTAAGTGCCCCAGGAACCTCGCCCAGGCTTTTGCAAAAAGAGCCCAGGGCATTGGGAGAGACCGTGGTGGGGTGGGTGGGGTGAGGCATTGGACCCGAAGCTTGTGAGCAGGGCAAGTCCATTCTGGAGTTTTGATTGCTTCCCTGACTGAGAGGAGAATAATTTCTCTCCTGAGACGCATGTGTTTGAGAAGAAAGTAATGGTGTCAAAAGCAGTAAGAAAATGGAGGCAGATTTGGCCTCTTTTACTTTGGGAGGTAAAACTCCAGGTAGAGTTGGAAACCGATGATCCTACTGCAGAGCTGTAGAGGAGTAACTTGGGGGGATGAGTGACAAGGCAAAAGGGGGCCAACCGGTATTTTTGTTTTGTTATTTTTAATCCTCGCCTGAGGATATTTTCCCATTGATTTTTAGGGAGAGTGGAAGAGAGAGGGAAAGACAGAGAGAAATGTCGATGTGAGAGAAACACATCGATTGGTTGCCTCCTGCAGGAGCCCTGACCAGGGCCCGGGCCAGGGAGGAGCTTGTCACTGAGGGACGAGCCCTTGACTGGAATCGAACCTGGGACCCTTCAGTCTGCTGGCCGATGCTCTATCCACTGAGCCAAACTGGTTAGGGCACCAGTACATTTTTCAAAGACCACTCTGCCCACTCCTGGCCTGCCACCCCTTGATCCTTCTCTACTCTACTCCTCCATTCTTTGCCCTTTATTGCTATTTCCCTCTTAGGAATAAAAAGACACTCTTCCTAGTGTAGGCAAGTAGATGAAGGTATTGCCATGGTTCCTGCCGTGGCGTGCTGTGGGCCTTGGCTCAGCCTCGGGTTGAAGCCCAGGGTGACACATACAGTTTTGTAGGCTGTGACATGTGCACCTCTAGGGGACAGCATCTTGCAGATTAAGCTAAGAGCAACCCCTCGCCCTGACCCAGAAGTTGTGGAGTCCCCTGTTCGCAGCTGCAATTCTTGGAACTTGTGGAAGAATCGCCTCGTTTCTGGGTTCCCTCATTGATAGGGCGAGATCACAAGGGAAGTCAAGATGTGAAGCCACTTGGGTGAGAAGCTGAAGAAAACCCAGGCATGACACAACTGAAGCGCCTGGAAGGAAGAAAGGGCGGATACAGAATTCCCTCAAGTACCTGATGTGGTTTCTACCGCCTCAGAAGTGGGGATCTTACCTTGAAAGGGCCCTTTGGGTACCGGAGGGTAAACGGAGTCAGTCCCAGTTCTTTCCCTGAGGAGCTTACCACCCACAGAGGAGCCATTGTCTTGATTCCATCACCAGCAATGGTCAGCATGGGCCACATTGGAAAGAGTTCTTCTCCATGACGAATATATTACCCCAAGCCTCTCTCTTTCTGGAACTCTTGATTAAAACTCCAAACCTCCAAGCAGTTGCTTTCAGACACTTTTATTTCTGATCGCAGCACACAGACCATTACGACACGTCTAGGGTGCACACGGCACATTCTTCCACGCGCCCAGAGCTCGTTCAGGCATCTCTGTCACTGGATTCGTTCCCACCAAGGTTTTATAATGAGGCGGAAACGCAGCTCTGGAGCTTCCCAGAGGACACCAGGCAGATTTACCAACGCATCGTGTGGCAGATGGTAGGACTTGGAGTTTTGCATGCTCTGCAGATATTAGCATTGAAAACTGTTCACTTATTTATAGGGTGGTGTCTGAATTAGGGAAAGTCTAAATTACGGGAAACAACAAAATGCTGCCTTCAAACTCTCAAGGACCTAAGTCACACTAGCCACTGACAAAGTGTTTGCCAGGCAGAGTTCACTCTCACGAGGCAGGCGTCTTTGTGAATCAGTCACCAATGAGTGTTGTCGAAGTTCTCGAAAGCAGCCCCCCTTTAGTCTTGTCCACACCTCTCCTCCGCTGACCAGCCTCCTGCTTTGGATGTGTGACCAAGAGTCA
Source organism: Plecotus auritus (assembly GCF_963455305.1). NCBI lineage: Eukaryota > Metazoa > Chordata > Mammalia > Chiroptera > Vespertilionidae > Plecotus > Plecotus auritus. Next base: position 184,707,003 of record NC_137775.1, on the reverse strand, counting down.
TCGAGCCTTTCCCCTCGGGCTGATGGCCTCTGCTTCGTGAACCACGGCACCAGATGAGTCTCTACATCGACTTTGAAAGGGAAGTGGGAGCCGTGCCCATCCACCGGGGACACAGATGCAAGCTTCACTCGGAAGCAGGGTGGGCACCGTTCCTCCTGCTCACGGGGGAGGCGTGGGCTCCGCGTGGCTTATGGTGGTCGCTGGCTGTTTGGGCATAAAGGTCAGTCTTACTCTCGGTTCTTCCTGCTGAAGTGATCTGGCAGCCCAAGTCAACAGTGAGCGAAACCCACGGTGACCCACACTCCTTGCCTTTGGGAAAACATGCTCTGTATGTTTGTGTGTTTTTTTCATTACAGAGTGGTTAAACGAGGGTTAAATCCAAAATAAAGCCCTAAGCCAGCCGTGGGCAAACTACGGCCCGCGGGCCGGATCCGGCCCGTTCAGCTGTTCTATCCGGCCCGCGGAGCCGAAAGAGCGGAGGGTTCTCTTGCTCTCCCCTCCGCTCCTTTACTTTGAATTTATATTAGTTCACACAAACACTCCATCCATGCTTTTGTTCCGGCCCTCCGGTCCAGTTTAAGAACCCATTGTGGCCCTCAAGTCAAAAAGTTTGCCCACCCCTGCCCTAAGCCCTGGCCAGGTAGCTCAATTCGTTACAGTGTTGTTGTGATACACCAAGTTTTCGGTTCAATCTCCTGTCAGGGCACATACAAGAATCAACCAATGAATGCATAAATAAGTGGAACGACAAATTGATATTTCTCTCTCTCTCTCTCTCTCTCTCTCTCTCTCTCTCTCTCAAATCAATAAAAACATTAGCCAAAACCGGTTTGGCTCAGTGGATAGAGCGTCGACCTGTGGACTGAAGGGTCCCGGGTTCGATTCCAGTCAAGGGCATGTACCTTGGTTGCGGGCACATCCCCAGTGGGGGGTGTGCATGAGGCAGCTGATCGATGTTTCTCTCTCATCGATGTTTCTAGCTCTCTATCCCTCTCCCTTCCTCTCTGTGAATTATCAATAAAATATTTAAAAATAAAATAAAATAAAAACATTAAAGTTAAAAAAATAAAACTTCAAACTAAATATGGCAGATGACAGACACCCAGCACCAGCTATCTTCAGCTCAAGGGGGTTTGCTGGGAGGATACAGTAGTCATTCACAGACCCGTAGGAGTTGTCTCTCTGGGGATCTGAGGGACTAGAGGCAGGGGCACGTCACTCCCAGGACTCCTTGTTTTTTCTGCTTTTCTTGGGGTGCTACCTTCATTTTCTCAGGCCCCTTCGTGTGGTGGGATGTGGTTCCTAGCCCAGCAGTCTAATAGGACAGAAAAGGCCCTTCCTTTTGGTTTCAGCATGAAGAATGGTGATGATCCACGCTGGGGTCGTATACCTACTCCTCGACTTTATCCCTGAGGACAAGGCCGTGGGGCAGCATAGCTGAAAGCCACCTGACTCACGTGGAATGAGTAACGGGAGGAGTCGTTGTCAGAACGAAGGGAGAGGGCTAAGGACGAGGAAATGGTGTTGGGTTAGTAAACACGACAGATGTTTCATACAGAAAGGGCCAGCCAGATACCTGGATGAGGGCATGATATATTGCTAAGGTGAAAATTCTGTCGGTAAAGAGGTTAAACGATTAATCATCCTTTTGTTAAATATAATCTCAATATAAATCCAAAAAGGAGATTTCGCTTTAGAAATTGACGAAGTGATTTTAACTAAACTTTCCTTAGAGACGTAAGCAAGTAAGAACAGTCAAGGTGAGCAGGAAGGAGGCCTGGCACTGTCCGATGTTAATGGGTGTTTCAGAGTTATAGGCAGAATAATAGGTAAAAAAGCAACAGGGTAACTCAGAAAACCCCACACCCTGATGTATTCGAGAATTTAAAATACGTCCTCACAAAGCAAGCTGTATTTTTACATTCCGTAGGGGATCTACCCCCTCCCCCAACCTTGGTGTGTCTTTCTGAAATGGAGTTAAATTGTTCAATCTTTTTGAAATTGGAGGCAACGGAGTTTCTGAAAAGTTTCTAAAACCAAGAATTAGAGTATTGAAAAGAATGGAACAGGGCTATGCGACTGATGTAAAAATATTCAACACATTATTGCTACTTCATTTCCTTACTATCATTACTGTGTTACTTCAGTGGGCACAGAACTCTTCATCTGGGTTTTATTACGTTCCCTCCTGACGTCTGTGTGCTGGCCCCGCTTTCTTCCCTGCGGGGAATTTTAGGGGCCTCATCCTCCTAAAAGGAGGGGACCCCTACAAACCTGTGTTACAGATACTTTGAGAACCATTGAAAGGTTCTAATAATTTATTTCTTAATCTTTTAGGAGCATTAAGTCTCTTCTTTCCTCCCGGCTTTGCAAGACTCCACCTTCTCAGCCTTCTGCCGGCATAATCTTCGTGTATTTCATTTTTTAAACCAGGAGCCTCGTTGATGGAGCACCTGTCAGGTTTCAATGGGATTCCCATCTCACCTTGGGCTCCTCCCGCCGGCAGTTTATCAGGTCCCCCCCACCCCCCCAACTCCGTCAGACACACTTCACAGTGACTCGGTAGTTACTTTGGGATCAGGTTTTCCTCATCTCCTTTTCTTGCTCTCTTGTCTTTTCTCAACATGTCAAGCTCACCCGGTATTACCCACCTCCTTCTGTAGCCTGAGCTCCTTTTTTTTTTTTTTTACTAACAAAGGAAGCTTCCATGCAAAAGGACTACGCAAAGTCCAGGTCTCCCTAGTGGCAAATAAGGAGTATCTTATGACTTATGAAAAAGGATGTCTGTTTTGTAAAAAGATGCAGAACATGCCCTGGCTGGTTTGTTCAGTGGTTAGAGCGTCAGCCCCCGGACTGAAGGGTCACAGGTTTGCAGGTTCGATTCCCGGTCAAAGGCACGTACCTCAGTTGCAGGTTCCCCAACCCCAGTCGGGGCCTGTGTGGGAGGCAACCTAATCAGTGTGTCTCTCTCATTGATGTTGCTCTCCCTCTCTCTCCCTCTCCCCTCCCTTCCTCTCTCTCGAAATCAATGGCAAAAATATCCTCTGGTGAGGATTTAAAAAAAAAGCAGAACATTCTGCTTGATCTACACTGTGTGTATGTTTATTTGCTCACAAATAAAGTACAGTGTGATGTAGCACCCCGAGCCCTGGGTCAGGAGGATGAGAATCTCGGGACAAAGCGATCTATTCTCTAACCCTATTGTCTCGGTTAGGGATCTCCTGCAGCCTTCCCGTCCTAGTGCTCAGGGATGTTTTCATGACACGTCCTCCCGATTGCTGACTTCAGGTCACAGGTGAGGGCACTGAGCCATGTGAGCTGCATCTGCATCTTCCTCTCTCCATACGCTCAGTGGGATGGGTGCCGCTGCCCGAGTTCATGGTTCCAGACGCTACAGGGGTGGGCAAACTTTTTGACTCGAGGGCCACAGTGGGTTCTTAAACTGGACCGGAGGGCCGGAACAAAAGCATGGATGGAGTGTTTGTGTGAACTAATATAAATTCAAAGTAAAGGAGCGGAGGGGAGAGCAAGAGAACCGGATAGAACAGCCGGATCCGGCCCACAGGCCGTAGTTTGCCCAAGGCTGGTCTAGAATCAACCTGGAGGCTCATGGGGTCAACGACAAGTTGTCTCTGTGAAGAGCGGGGAGAGGACTGATGGCAGGAGCAGAGGGGAGGTGGCGGGAAAGGAGACTGCACGAGGCATTGAGTGGGAGCGGGAACAGGTCAAAGCGGAGAGGAAAGCCCAGTGGGGAGCGCGTTAGTGTTGGTCCCCCGAAGGCGTAGTGTATCTGGGCTTCCCTCTCGGGCTTCGGCTGTTACTGAGAGAGGCCTGTGTGACTGTCTGTCTCCAAGTTTTCGCTTCTGTTTAGTCAGAAGCATTTCATGCGTTCAGAATCAGCTTAAGTGAATCAGGGCGGGGAGATTTTTCTTCCTCATTTTGTCAGAGCAGACCATTCCGCTGTCCCTGGAGAAGGCGCTGCCCCCGCAGGTGCAGGCCCGGAGCCAGAGGAGCGTGCGTGGCAAGGCTCCCGCCCAGGGAGCGGGGATGACACGGCAGGGCCGCTGGGACCTCCTGCGCAGGAATGAGGGGCAGATGGGGACTGGCTGTATCTCCTAGGACGTAAACACGGGGACTCTATACCTTGGGTACCTATTGGGCCCAGCTTCCCAGCCTCACGGCCCGTGTTTTAAGCTCTAGCTCTACTGTCTTCTCTTGATTTCTGTCTTAGGGTTTCTCTGCTGAGGTGGTAATTGTCCCACAGTCATTCGTAGTAGATCCGGCAGGGCTCAGGAATTAACACCCTGTGGGGTTACCCTTGTCTGAGGGATCAGAGTCTGCTCCCTCTTCCTTCCTCCGGAGCATCATCCTGAGCATCACCCACAGGTCCTCTGAGACCTCTGACAGCAATGACACAGGGACGGCCGTCACACTCCCTGCGAAGCGGTACAGCGCTATTTGAAAGTGGCCTTGGATTAGCTCTAAGTGTATACCGTGAACCCTAGGGCAAACACTAAAAAATAAAAAATAGAATAAATCAACCAGTGTGCTAAGAAAAAGAGCAAATGGAATCATTTAGGATGGTCAATGAAAACCATCAAAGGCAAAAAACAACAACAGCAACAGTGGAATGCAAAAACAGGAACAAAAAATAAGGGCAACAAATAGAAAACAGTAATGAATATGGTAGAAATCGAATTACAGCAATAGTTACGAATTTTAATGGTCCAAATGCACAAATTAAAAGACGGAGGTTGTGAGAGTGGCTCAGAAAACTAGACCCACCTGTGGTTATCCTCAAGAAACGTTAAAGACTCATGTGGGTTAAAAGGAAATTGCTGGAGAGAAATATCATGCTAACACTACTTAAAAGAAAGCAGGAGTAGCTGTATTAACTTCAAACAGAGCTGACCTCAAAGCAAGGAAAGGCATCAGAGATACAGAAGAGTGTTGCATAATGCCACTAGGTTAGGCTAATTCTAGGAGAATTTCTCATGGGGATGTAGCCAATGTTGGTCGTGGGCAGGATGAGGACTTGGATATTGCTAAAGAATAATTAAAAAAATCATACACCTACGAAGGGAACATGTGTCAAAGACCTTATTTAACCCATTAATTGATGAAGAAACCGGTCAGACCTTCCAACTGGTTTGAAGGAGAATCCAATGAGCCGGCAAATGCACAAGCCCATCGGCTTTGTAGCTGTGAACCGGCCACACGCATCAGTATCAACAGGACAATAATGAACTGCTTTCCGTGGAACACAACTTACATTGCTAGAAACAAGAACCATTTGCATTTCTATCAGCTTTCTCTGCTGTACAGAGCTATAGAATAGCTCCAAGATAAATGAAAAAAGTGGTGATAAACAAGACAAGTGACGAGACAGGATACCCACCAAATTTTTTAGCTCATTTTTCTTGATAATGGAGGGGATGGGAATGGGGGAAAGGGAAAACGGGCTATTTCTCCAAAGACTGGGGGTAGTCTGAACCAGCCAGTGGCTGTCTTGCCTTTTCTGCCTTTCCAAAGCTTCCTGAGAGAGGGACGGTGTGGGAAAGGTTTCCGTATCCAGCACTGAGCTCTGAGGTGCTCAACTCTGTGCGTGAGTACTGGGGGCTCAGACCTCGTCCGTTCTGTGGATGGTCGGCATGGGTCAGTGAACTCACCGCCCAGGCATAGCCAGTATGCTTAAGTCTTTTCCATGTTGTGCTGTGTTATTCACCTACAGCAGACGGTTGCCAATAATTTAACTTCTGAAAGAGATTAATACAGAAATCAGTAAACTCCTCCCAGTGCCCCATGCCATACCAGCCTCCTGGATCTCTCCGGGGTTTGTGCCTTAGGGCCAGGTTATAGGTGGGACTGCACTATAAGCTATTATAATGAGACCCTGTGGCTGGAGCCCAAGTTTTACTTAATCACAGCGTTTATCAAGTCAGTTAACTGGCTGAAACACTCCAGGCCAGGGCTGTGGCTTTGATAGCCCTTCTTTCAGATATTTATTATTAGGGAACAATATTGAGGAAAAATAGACAGAGACTCAGATACCTGTGGGATAGCATGAACCATCCCACCTGGGCATCTGTAAGACCCTTCTCAATGCTCAGGAACAGCTGGCTCTCTCCCTGTCTGTATTATGGAAACCTACCAGTGATTTCTAGATATCTTCTACTGAAATCCCTTCTTCATTTTCTGTGTTTTTTTTGAAATTAAAAAAATAATGTATGAAAACATCTATGATTATTTTAGTTCTCTTACTATCATTTGAATTTGGTGAGGACGGCCATTTTTCACTTTACCATGCTGTGGAAACGTATCTGAGTCACGACAGAAGTGCTTGCTGACATAAGTTTTCTCATTTGAATCGTGTGTGCATCCTCTGCATGCTTCCCCTTCATGAATATGGAGAGGATCTTCGTCTACGTCTTCTATCTTGAAATGCAGCTTCTCAGAACATGGGTCAGCTGTGGGCCCACAGGCAGCTGCTCTGCCCTAGCAGTTTCTCATGGCATCACAGTCCACCCAGCTGTCCAACGCAAACTTCATCCCTCTTGAGTCTTGACACTTCTCCCTTCTTTATCCTCTGCACCCAATCCGTTACCAAGTCTGATTGCTTCTACTTGCTCATCTCCTAAAACCACCCTGTCTCTGCGTCTTTACCATCATCAGACTTTACCAGACCCCGCTTCTCACGGCTGACTTGGCGTCTAGCTGATCACCCCAGTGCTGGGCTCACGCACACCTCCCAGGTGGAACACGAGTAACTATATTGCTGGTTCCCAGCATTTTCTTGAGCAAAGATCCCCCACTCCCCCTTAAAGTTTAAAAACAAAATGAAACAAAACAAAAAAACCACAGGCCCTCCCATGAGAGTAATTGTTCTTCGGGCTCTCAAAGGTCAAGAGAAACGTAGGCTATTTCCATTTTTTGAGTTTCCCAGAATATTAAAAAAAGCGAAGAAATGCCAAAATAGCTTATAAAAATTGTGGTGCGTTTTAACTGTTCACATTTAACGAATTAATCATTTTTACATGAGAGAAGTATGCAATGTATTTATGCCTCTCACAAGATAATTGGAAGATTTATTAAAATATTAATTCCTAGTGCTTTATAGATGGTACCATTTGTATATGGGGAACACCTTTATATTATGTGATGAGCATGTGTGTAACGTTTTGGAATGTATCTGGCTACAAACAAAGACCTAAGGTTGTAATACGTAGATATATGTCTGACATCAAGAAATCTGGAAATCGGGGAATCTGTTCAACTGTGCTGCCAGGGACCCAGGTTTTCCCCCCTTTTCACTTTTCCATATGCAAGATTAGCTTTTGTCGTAATGCCTGCCACCTCATGGTCACAGGATGGTGGCTGGAGCTCTAACACTGAGTACTTCCTTCTAGTAGAAAGAAGAAAGGAGGGCAAAGGGGAAAAAAT